>NC_081363.1:92955471-94155471 GCF_030684315.1 Stegostoma tigrinum
AGGATACTGTAACATCAGCTAGCCACAAAACGACATGACCCACTATCACTCGTATCCTTACATACAGATGAGGAAGCACACCACTTTGATTGGGACAACACGTCCATCCTAGGACAAGCCAAACAGAGACATGCACGAGATTTCCTAGAAGCATGGCATTCCAACCGGAACTCCATCAACAAACACATTGATTTGGAGCCGATCTGCCATCCGCTGAGAAAAAGAACAGGAAATGACATCACCAACCCAAGGAAACCTAACCAGATAAATAGAAAGTCGGACATAACACCAGCGCTTCGTCGGAGGCTCACTGATGATGTTACCTAGAATGGTGGCGAAACGTCTGAAAACTAACCTTCCAGCTCATCGAGCAAACTCACATCCAGAACCTCAACCTGAGCTACAAATCTTCTCGAAACTCGCTAGTTATAGAGAAATTGAAAGCAAACAAGGAGGTATATAAAGGGAAGAACTGGAATAATCATCTTCAATAAAAAATGAATTGTAGTGAGCAACCTTTTTGGATTTAAATCAGATTGTCAGCATTGACTATCAATGCATTAATCAATGTAGGAGATTTGCAATGTCAAAACCAGAATCCATCAGAGTCAGCATGGTTTCGTGAAAAATAAATTATTTTGAATTATTTGCTTGAGTTCTTTAGAGATGTGACAAGCACGGTGGATAATGTGGATCCTAGAGATGTAATGTAACTAGACTTTAGAAAGCATTGAAGAAGGTGCTGGACAAGGCACTAATCTGTAAAATCATAACACATGGGGTTAGGGGTAATTTATTAACCTGGGTAGAGGATCAACAAACTGACAAAATTCAGTGATTTGGCATGGATGAATCGCTTTCTGGTTGGCAACTTGAGGGTTGCCATAGAGTTCAGACCTCACTTCCAACTATTTGGAATCTATAATATATCCTGGGTAACGGAATAGGAAATATGAAAGCCGAATTTTCAGATGGCACTAAAATAGGTGGAAAAGCCGATTGCAATGAAGATGAATGAACTTTAGAAATTGATATGGAGTGATTTGGTGAATAGACAAACAATTGACCGATGAAATCCAACATGGATAAGTATGATGTCATCTATTTTGGGCTGAAGACTTCAAAGGCAACTTATTATCGAAATGGAGAGAAACTTCAACACACTTCAGTGCAGAGGGATTTGAGCATCCTCATGCATATCACAGAAAATTCGCAAGCAAATACAGTTTGTAAGGACAAAGGCAAAGGAAATTTCAGTGTTTGTTTTGAAAACAAAGGATTAAAGTAGGGAAGTGCTGCTGCAAATATGCAAGCTGTTAATGAGACGACAGCTGGAAAACAATATGCGGTTTTGGTGTCCGGACTGGGGGAGGAGTGCAGCTGTGTTGGATGCAGTTCAGAAGACATTCACTAGATTGATTCCAGAGATGACGACTTTGAATTATGAAGAGATTGAGCAGTTGAGGCATATACTCTCTGCAGTTTAGAAGAATGAGAGGAGAACTCATTGTGGATTGTAAGATACTAAAGGCGATTGATCATGTAAATTTGGAGTGGATATTTCCCCATATGGGACATTCCAGAAGAAGGGATCATAGTTTTAAGATAGGATGGAGTAGATTTAAAAGACGGGCAAGGGGAACTTTTCTGGAAGGGTCGAGAATCTGTGTAATTCATTAGCCCAGAGTGCAGTAGACGCTGAGACATTGAGTAAAAGAAGGGTCATGGACAGCAGACAGGAAAGTCAGACTGAGTCTGTGATGACATTAGCCATGATTGATTAAAAGGGTCGAGCAGACTCGAGGGGCTGGATTGCTGACTGACGTTCCTCATTTTTGGAGATAGAGAACTGGTTATCAAACAGGGAGCAGGCCTTGGGATAAATCAGTCTTGAGCAGTTTGACTGAACATAACAAGTGGAATTACACAGTGATCTGTGCTCGATCGTCAACTATTTATAAATTACATCAAGGAATGGGAGGTGTAGAACCGACGTATTGTAAATGTGATTGGAAATGATACTAAGAAGAAAATTAAATTATCAAGACAATGGATAATAGTTTAGCAGGTGGAATATAACGTGATATATAAACTATTAGGAAAATGGAAAGCAGTACATTAGTGAAATGGAAAGAGATTACAGGACTTTTTATTCTGACATGTTCACACATCGAAAATATTGCTCCATCGTCCTGATGGTCTGCTCTCTGATGTTCACAGTGAACACATTGCTGTCGGTATGCATGGGATATTTTGATTTGGTTGGCTGATGATGAGAATGGTGATGCGGAGAGTATTTTGAACCATATATTAAAGGACTGGCTTTCATTCAAGACAATCCTTGTCTAATCCTGCAGGAAGAGGTTATGGCTGCTGGGTATTCACCAAAGTGATGTGCTTTGCATGGTCACACTGCAGCATTAATTGAGTGAGAGTTCATTCAGTTTCTTGACCTCTCCACATAGACAGATGAACCATGTTCACCATCGGGAACCCAGGTTTGGTGGGAATACAAGGACAATACTGGAACCTCTATGCTGGGGGAGAAAACATTGTATTTATCTCATCTATTTCCCCCATTACCAAATGCTGACATCCTGGAGGATGATGGATATTTGACCAAGTCCTGCCTGGAAAGTTCCAGATCATGGAGGCTGAATTAAACGTGATCTTAAAAGCCACTTGTGTCCCTCACCATCGGGTGAAGCTGCAGCTTGTGCTGAAACAGGTGACATTGCTCTGGGACCAGCTCCTTTTTCAGACAGGATCCCCTCACACTCTGCTCCTGTGTTAAGTGTGGCTTGGGAAGCTGTTCCTGGAAAATCCGGGTGGATATATTAGATTCCTTTCCCCATACACACTCATCCCATGGTTTCAGAGCTTCACCTCTCTGCAGCCTCTGTTCCATTTGTTGTTCATGTTTCAGACCCAGAAGCTGTGACTACATTCCACATGCTCTGTTCAGAATTAGACACCAAATCCTCATGTCTCCCTGAATGTCTAAAGCAGTTCACAGAACAATCTCCAGCAAACTATTCCCAGCAAACTCCATTAACTTTGCAAGAACAAAAGTCAGTCAGAAGCTCATCAGCTACACGTTCAGTGCTAGGTATTTTTGAATGATATTCAAGAAGCATTCCTTCTGTTGCTGTACACACAATCAACTGAGAGAGATAAACATAGGTTTTCAGTGACCAGGCTCAGATGTACTTCCAAAGACGCGTATCAAAATTGCTGATACACCTGGTCCAATGCAGAGCACCACATGGGACACATACGATTTCACTGTTTCTGAGTTTCACAATGCCAGTCCCCGATACATTAAGGAGCAAAAAAAAAATCAAAGCCAGGACAAGATACAGAGGGATAGAAAGATTCACATTGAAACTAGAAACAGATCATCAATTAACTGAGAACAAGTTGTGCAAACATGGTGATAAAAAAAAACTGGGGAGGAGGACTAACTGGTGGACTGAGACGTTGGAGGGTCTAAGTAAGAAGAATGAGAGTATTGAATAAAGGGATGACAATCACTTGAAGTAAATTATTCCATCAACTTCTAAATCTGCCTTACAGAGCCAGCCCAGGCACCACAAACTGGGACAGCCCGTCATGGAGAGCTGGCCAGATTCCGCAAATGTACTGCTCAGAAAACTGGGCTATCTACCCAGCATGGGTAGCATTGCAAAACATTGCCAGCATATTGCTGCTATACTTGCACAAGATAATTGTGTGTCACAGAGAAAATAAGACTGTCAGTAAATGGGGTCCACGCAAGGTGTGTGTGTGTCTGTGTGTGTGTGTGTGTGTGTGTGTGTGTGTGTGTGTGTGTGTGTGTGTGTGTGTGTGTGTGTGTGTGTGTGTGTGTGTGTTGCGCACACGCTTGCAATGGGAATGATGGATGGATGGGATTTTGGTGTGAGTTCTGATGCAAGCAGTGGAAGGTTAGCACAGATTTGTTGATACAAGTTTGAGGCTGAGAGTGTCGGAAGCAGAGCACTGTCATTATAAAACTGTATTTAATAGCGCAATGTCCATATAAGAGGTGCAATGAACCAGTGATATAGTTGCAGTCAGTAGTTAAAATTAGGTTAATTCAAGGTAAGGTGTCATGAATCTCTTCCTGATCAAAGTGATTACCACTCATGACTCGTTGTGACTCATCTGAAACTCATTGTCCACGGAAACACCAACTTCTATTGTAACACTACAGACTTCTATCAGAAACTCAACACCAATAGACCAGTCGAGCCAGGAACTTGCCCGATCACAGTGAATGATTCAGCACTCTAAACCAACAATCCCACGAACCCCACATTGCTGCAACAGCCTTAGTACTTCCAAGTGCCAATTTCCAGATACTCGCCCCACAACTCAACCATTTCAGCCTTGACCACAACGTCTTCACTTTCGACAACAAGATCTTCATTCAGGCACTTTGCACAGCCACGGGGACCAGAGTCGCTCCCCAAAATGCCAACGTTTTGAGACGTAGTTATGAACAAGGCATTGTTGCTGCATAGAACCTCTAAGAAATGCTATGCAGCAGATGCGTTCATGGCATCTTTTTCATTTGGACTCATGGCGAGGAATCACTGAAACAACTACATAGCGTTATCAGCAATTTTCATCCCACCAGCAGACTTACCATTGACTACTTTTTACCATCATCCTCATTCTTAGAAACACGCAGCTGCATCATGGATGGACACCTCTCTACCTCACTCTATCACAAGTCCACTGATAACCTCATGATGCTACATTTTTCTTGCTTCAACCCTAAACATATTAAAACAGTCAGCCTCTACGGACAAGGCCTACACTCACACAAGAGCTGTTTGGATAAAGTAGAACACAACAGACGCTTGAAGGGATTGAAGGGCACTCTCATAGGAACAGGAAAGTATGCGCAACTCATCAATTACCAGTTCTGATGTGCCACAGTGAAAAAACGTAATGACCTCCTTAGAACACAGACAGTGGATATGTTTGACAGGGTACCCATCGCCGTCCATACTTCCCAGGTGTGGAGAAACTACTTTATGTTCCTCTCAGCCTTAAACATATTATCTATGACAATGAGCACATCATCAAGATCTTCCCCACATCTTCACTTCAGATCTTCAAACAACCTCCAAATAATAAACAGACCATTGTTCCTAGCAAACTACCCAGCATTCAGGATAACATCGCTGAGAGTGCTATACAAACCTGTCATGGCAATCTGTGCAAGACATTTCAGGTCTTTGACATGGACACTACTGTCACACTTGGGACACCACCCACATCATGCATGACAGATATTCATGAGAATCATACAACACTGTCTATCTGATACACTGCAGGCAAGGAAGAAACAAGGCACAGTGTTTTGGCAAACCCATGTAGATGCTATTACAACAGATGAATGGACAACGTGAAACAATCTCCAGGCAGGGATGTTCCCTCCCAGTGGGGAATCTCTTCAGTGGTCAGGGATATTCAGCCTCGGATCTTTGGGTAAACGTCCTCCAAGGCAGACTTCTGGTTAAACAACAATAGAAAGTCATTGATCAGAGGCTGATAGCGAAGTTTCCTACCCATGCGTACTGCCTCATCTGAAATCTTGAGTTCATGTCTACACGAGAGGTGACCCCATCACACTACACATTCTGCCACAGAGTCACATACAAGCATACAAACACGCACACTCTCTCACACAAACACAATCATGCACACATACACTCTCACTAAGATCCTGTCTCTCAAGCATATACATTGTCTTCGCAAGATGTTGCTCCTATTTTACATTCCCTGATATCAAATCCTTTCATAGTCTTGAGACATCATTCAGAACATTGAGGCTGCTTTTCAGTAACAAGGTGAAGCAACTCTGCCCGAATAGCCAGATATGAAGATATAGGCAAAGCCCATTCAGCCCACACGAGCCTTTTACCACTTGAAGAGGTGCAATGCAGGAATGTTGGCACTTTTTGCAAAGGAAATCATTCAAAACATATAAGTGATCCTGCAATTGTAGGAGGTGTTACTGATATGATACCTGGAGCACCTATTGTTTGTGTTTCTGTAACTGAGAAGGAAGGGACTTCCAACAGATACAGATATATGGCTGCTCATAGTCGGTTGCTGCATTGTTTTGATCTCTCAAGCCTTTTACAGAGGGATAGGAGGTGACCATTCAGTCTCTAAAGCCTATGACATTGTGACAGTGGATGGCCATTCAGCATCTTGAGAGTGTTCCAGGGCAACAGGAGAAAGTCATTCAGGATTGTGAGTCTGTTACAAATACAGGAGGAAGTCATTCAGACTCTTAAGTCTGTTACAAGTGAACAGGAAGATGCCTGGTATCCCCAAGGAACACAACAAGGCCATTCAGGATTGAACCTCTTATATTGAAACAGGCAGAGGCTGTTCAGCCTCTCAGGTCTCTCGAGTAAGATGAAGGCGACGGCCTTGTGGTATTATCCCAACGATATGCATCCAGAGGCTCAGATGATGCTCTGCGGATCCAGGTTTTACTCCCACCACTGCAGCTGATGAAATATGAGTTCAATAAAAAGTAAGAGATTCTGGACTTAAGAATCTATTCATAACAATGAAACCATTATCGATTGTTGGTGAACGCCATCAGGTTCATTGATATTCTTGAGGGAAAGGTATCTGCCGTCCTCACCTGGTCTTGCCTACATGTGACTCCAGCCCCACAGCAATGTGGTTGATACTCAATTGTCCTCTGAAATGGCCGAGCAAGCCATTGAGTTAAGTGGATTGCTATAAAGTTTAAAATAAATGAAACCTGACCCAGGCACTGAAAAATACAATGATGGATCTAAGTCTGTTCGACCCTGCAAAGTACTCCTCACTAAAATTGGGCGAGCTGTCTCACAGAATAGTTCAGCAACAGTCCGACATTTTAAGTAAGTCTCACAGAATCATGTCCTGCAGGCATCTTCCCGGAAATAATCATCACCATTCCTAGATATGTCCCGTCTCACCAGCAAGACAGACCCAGCAGACGTGGTGACATTGAAGTATACATTCAGGACTGACATGCTCTGGGAGTCTTCAATTTGAACCCATATCCCATGAACACTCATTATTTCTGGTAAAACATGGGCAAGGAACACGCCTGCTGTTTACCACGTGTCGTTCTCTCTCAGCTGATGAACCAATACTCCTCCATGTCGAACCACACTTCGAGTCATACATCATACATGGGAAGATGGCTGTGGTTTTTGTGGTCAGTCATCTTAGTTTCAAGACGGTTCTGCATAATTTTATTTGGGTGGTGTCTTCATTCCAAACATCTTCAACTGCTTCATCAATAACCTCCCCTCCATCATAAGGCCAGAAGTGGTGATGTTCACCAATGATTGCACAATGTTCTGCACCATTTGTGACTCCTCAGATACTGAAGTAGTCCACGCCTAAATGCAGAATGTTCTGGACATTATCCAGGTTTAGGCCAACAAGTGGCAAGTGGCTTTTGCATCTCCCAATGCCAGGCTATGACCATAATCAAGGAGAGATAATCTAACTACTGTCGTTTGATATTCTGGAAAATCAACTGGGCTCACCAGATCAACACAGTGGCAGCAAGAGCAGGTCTGAGGCTTGGACTACAGCAGCGAGTACCTCACATCTTGACAGGCTGTTCACAATCTTCAAGGCACAAGTCAGGGGTATGATGTAATACTCCCCATTTGCATGGATAAGTGCAGCTCCAACAACACCAATGAATCTCGTCACAGTCCAAGACAAAACAGCTACTTTATTGGCACAACATCCAAAAATATCCACTCCCTCCACCACTGACACACAGTAGCAGCACTGTTTGCTATCAACAAGACGTACTGTAGGAATTCACTTAAATTCCTCAGACAGCTACTTCGAAATCTATGCCCACTTCTATCTACAAGGCACAGGGCAGCAGATATATGTGAACACCACTGCCTTCAAGCCACTTACCATCCTGACTTGGAAATTTATCACCGTTCCTTCAGCATTGCTGGGTCAAAATCATGGAATTCCCTATCTAATTGCATTGTTAGTCTGTCCATAGAAGGCAAGCTGCAACAGTTCAAGAAGGCAGCTCATCACCACCATCTTCAGCACAACTAGTGATGGGAAATAAATGCAGGCCAGCAAAGTACCACAAATGAATTGGTAAAAAAGAAACTTGTATTCTTACAGTAAAATCCATGTGACAACAAAAATTAAAATCAAAATTAAAAAAAAAATCTACTCACGTTTCCTGTCAGCTTTCCCATTCTAAAACCATGTCCAAATATTAATCCCAATCCCATAAGATTTAATTTTATCCACCAACCTGAGGACTTTATCAAAAATCTTTCATGAAGTCAAAATGCACTGTACCTATTGCTTCTCTATAATTTACGTCCCAGTAGCTGTATCAAATTTGAGTTACATTCATAAATCTATGTTGAATTTGTCTTTGCCCAATACTTCCAGCCCCAATACTTGCTACAAAACCATTTATTTACTGGTTTCATTCTAACCCCTTTCTCTTTCTATAGTTTCCCTAGTATTGCTGGCAAGTTTGTTTTGTTCCATTTTCTTCTGTGATGACAGAGTTGTAGTATTTGCTTCATAAAACTGCTATTTCCCTCTTATCCATTCTCCACTCTCTAGTTTTAGGCTGTAAGGAAGCTACACTTGCTTTGTATAACTCTGACCATTTCCATACTTTTATAAGCTCTTACAGTTTACTGCTATAATCTTTGTTAATATATTCTTCTGAAATCGATCAATTCCTGTCTTAAGCTGCCCAATGATTGACCTTCCACATTCTTACAATCACAGAAGCATAGCCTCTGTACTGTAAGAAATGCAACACGATCTACATTAGTCCCATTTTCCTCCACCAGATTCATATTCTGAATGTTATGGCACATAAAGTGCAGAGCTGAGTGCTTTTTGATGGTTGTGAGTCTACCCACTGCAACTAAACTCTCAGGAAGTGCATTCCAGACCCCAACACTGTCCGGGTGAAAAACAATCTTGTGATCTCTCTAAATCTCACACATTTCTCTTTAAAAGCGTGTTTGCTTGTTCTTTGCCCTTTGAACAAAAAGGAACAGTTGCTGCCTACCCACCCTGTGCATGCCCCTCATAGTGTTATACTTCCAAATCACGTCCTCCCCAGCCTTTCCTGCTCCAGAGCAAAAATAAACCTGAGCTGATCTAGCCTCTCTTCATAGTTGAAATGGCCCATTCCAGGGAACATCCTGGTGAATGTCATATGCACCTCCCCAGTGCAAGCACATCCTTCCTGTAATGTGACGGCCAGAGCTGTACTCAGTACTCCATCTTCGCCTATCCAATGCCCTTTATAACTCTTATATTTTATGCCTCAATAAATAAAGGCTATGCCTACAGTCTGTTCTGCTTTCTTAACCAAACTATTAACTCAGCCAGTTGGCCTCGACCCTTCATCAATGTCAGCTTTTGTGCTCCTAAGATGCTGCTTGGCCTGCTGTGTTCATCCAGTTTCACACATTTTTTATCTTGGATTCTCCAGCATCTACTGTTCCCATTATCCCTATTAACCCAGCCAGGTACAGTGAAATGTGGAGAAGTGCCCTCCAAGTTTCCCAATGTGCTGCATTTCCCAGTTTGCCAATGTGCTGCAGTACTTCCCTGTCTGGTTCCCTCATCCAAAGTGCATCACCTCATATTTATCATTCCATCTGCCATTGATCTGCACATCTGATCATTCGATCAATATCTTCCTATAACAGAAGACCTTCCTCCTCACTGCCGATGACTCAGTCAAACTTTGTGTCAAACACAACCTAATTGATCACGCTCACACTCCACGTTTGCATCTACATCTGTTACGAATTCTCCAAATAATAAGGGGCGCAGCACTAATAATGTGATACGTCAGTAAACACAGGTCTCCAGTCAAACAAACAGCCTTCTACCACCACCCTCTGTCTCCTGCCACTACGACAATGTTGGATGTAACTTGTGGTTACCCATAATACCATGCGATTTTAATTTCTTAATCTATTTCCCACGGGGGCGGGGGGTTGTCATAAAAATCATGCGACAAAATCACATAAATGACGACCGTGAAAAAAAAATAAAACTTTGTTTGGAATGACCTCCCATTAATATTGTCTTGCTGATTATTTTTGATCATACTTTGCCTTTCTTTACGGAGACAACCCCTCACACTGATCTGATACTCACTGGTCATTTGGTCCCTGGCCTATCTCCACCATTCAAAAAAAAATAAAGCTCATGGAATCAGAGGCAATGCATTAATAAGGATAGAGAACTGGTTGGCAGACAGGAAGTAGAGTTAGAATAAATGAGTCTTTTTCAGAGTGACAGACAGTGATGAATGGGGCACTGCAGGGTTCAGTAGCCTCTTAGCTAACAACACACTCTGCCACCCAGATTAGTGTCATCTGCAAACATAGAAGTATTGCAAATAATTCCTTTGTCCAAACTGTTAATGTATACTGTGAACACTTGAGATCCCAGTACTGAGCCCTGCGGTACCGCATTTATCATTGGTTGTCGCTCTGATAAGGACTCATAATTCATGTCTACCAATCGGTTCTCTAACGTCATTAATACATCGCCTCTGATACCATGAGCTTTAAGTTTTCTGACTAATCTCATGGTGGAGCCTTGTCAAAAGCCTTTTGAAAGTAGAGATACACAACATCCTCCTTTTCCACTCTCCTGATCACATTGTTAAAAAATTCCAAAACATTTGTTTATCATGATTTCCCATTCGTTACTCCATGTTGATGAGGACCGATTCTGTCAATGCTTTCCAAATGCTCAGTTATACATCTTTATTGGTTGACTCCAGCAATTTCCACCCCAGCAATGCCCCGCTAAACCCCCACCCCCACTGATGTCAGGCTAACCAGCCAATAATTCCCATTTTTTCTCCTCCTCATTTTTTTAAAGAGGTGAATTATATTAGTTACCCTCCACTCCATTGGACTGTTCCAATTCTATGGGGGAAGACAATGGCAGAGTGGTATTATCTCTGGAGTGATAATCCAGAGACGCAGATAACATACTGGTGGCCCAAGTTCAAATCCTGCCATCAGGAAATAAGGACCTAAAGATGAACATGAATCCTCATACTATCAAAGTTATCTTTATATCCACATTACTCATTTCAGAAATAACTGTGTTACTTGTTCTGGAGCAGATCAGACCCACAAAACAAATTTTAAGATTTTGGACTAGATCGTAACTTCTTATTTGAAAGGCAAGTATAAAGTGTCTCAGATGCAACGTGATTGGTCAAACTACTTGACTTTATGCAAAATACAATGCAGTTAAACGCTGTAGATAAAATACAAACCAAGGAAGAGGCATTTGGAATAACTTAGCTTAATTGAAACAGAATTGATTAACAGATACAGTACCTATCAATAAGTAGTTGTTCCAATGTAGTCACCTTCTCATTAATTATTACTTAGCAAGAAGGAAAATTCAGACAATGATTCTCTCACAAAATTCTCCAATACAGGAGGAAATAAAACCAAGAGAAAATTAAGACAGACTAGCAGCCGAGATAAATTCACCAATGCACCAACTCTTTTGAGACTCCAATATATTCCGAAGTAATTGGAAACAAAAGGAAACAGAGAAATTTGGATCTGAGAGAGGTAAACCCAATGAGGCTGTTTTTTTTAACAAAAACAACCCAAGACCCCCCAGCTGTTTACTCAAGTCATCTTCAATACATAGTTTGGTATCTCAGCTTTTAGACCTCTTAAACAAAAAAGAAGCAAAAATCGACAGGGCAGAGTTATCTCTTCAAATGACAACATCATCCCACACCCTCCATCTTAATGAAGAATTTTGCCATATTGTGGTGATTCTTCCCCAAAATCTCATACCACATGGTTTCTAATTAATCCTCTCTCATAACACTCATTAGTCCAGGACGGCCTGCACTCTCGTTGTTTGCGTGGCATATTGACTGAGGAAACCGTCCCTCATACATGTCCAGAAATCCCCCTCAATTGCATTGCTACCACTTCGGTTATTCCAATCAATATGCAGATTGAAGTCACCCATAATAACTGTTGTACCCTTACTGCATGTGTCTCTAATTTCCTGCTTGGTATAGACGCCGAACTCACAACAGGTGGTCTGCACACAAATCCCACTAATATCTTTTTTCGTTTGGAATTCCACAACCATACTGACGCTGTAACATCCAGGCTCATGGCCTTCTTCACTAATCTCTTCATCTCCTCCTTAACCAGCAACACAGCCGCACATCTCTTCCCTTTCCATCCATCTTTCCTGAAAATTGAAAATCCCTGGACCTTGAGTTCCCATCCTTATTCAACCTGGACCCTAGGTTCTGTGATTCTAATTACATCATAACTATTAATAATTGTCTGCACAATTAATTCATCCGCCTTACTACGAAGCTCCTCATATTCAAAAACATATTCCTCAGGCTCATTTTGTGAACACATATTGACTTTTCAGAATTTTGATATCACTTGCCTTTTTAAAAATTTTTGTCTTTGGTTTCTTTGTATTCCGCTTTCACTTCTGCCCTTACTACCTCCAGCAACAGATCAACAACAAAGTAACTTTTCTCAAAATAGCCATTCCAAAGCTGGCGGATCCCCTCCTGCTTGCCTCTTTGTTTTATATATAAACTGCTGAGCGTCACTGGTGCCTCCTCTCAGAATCCTCGTCAGTTACTCCTCAGCAGTGCCCTCTGAGAATAATAATGCTGTAAGAAAACATTGTCAGATCAGCTGAAATGATTCGTGACACCAAATTCTGTATCTGCTCCGACAGCCAACCCAGACATCATAAAGTGGAATAAGATGATTGTCCCAGCATAGAAAGTGATGCAGACCAAACGTGTGTATTAATGGTAAACTGGACTACCTGCCTAGAATTAGGGAGCAATAAAAACCGTTGCATATACATTGTTACCACACTTGCACTAGATAACTGCCCAGTACAGGGAAATTTTCAGCCTATGCTGTGAGTAACAGTAAATTGGACTATCGCAAATTTGTCTCCATTGCACAAGAACGAAGCTTGTGTTAGTGCGTGTGTGCTGTTTGTTAGTCGGAACAGCATCGAGGATCGTGAGATGTGAGAACCATTGTTTGACCAAGAGCACTTATGGAGGAAATCAGTGTAAATGTGAACAAGGTGCAGAAGTGTGTGAAATCGATAGTGAGACTGAGGGATGTTCTGTGGTTCGATATGATGTCATGCACCGGAAAATGAAAATAAAGGCATTGCCAAAACCAATGCAAATAGACCAGTGTGCATGGTAATGATGGGTAGATAGGGATGTTGGTGTGAGTTTGGACATAAACGGTGGAGTATTGACTCAGATTTACTTCTGCTGGTTTGAAACTAGGAATGTCAGTGCCAGATTATTTGTATTGTTCAGACTGTATTTCATAGTTCAAGGTTCAAATAGCAGATGGAATGAGCCAGTGGATCATATGCTGTTTATGTTTCGACTTAGAAATGGGAATGGTAATGGGGATCAGCTCATTCCGAATGAGATGACCACTGAAGTGGCTTGTTTGCTTCAGCCTCAGATATTGGCCAATGATGTGATGGAGTCAGAGGAAAGAAATGAAGTTTGCAACCAGAACAGAAGATTGTGACCTCCATCCTACCAAAATTTAAATAGCAGTGCAGTAATGCAACAAATTGTGATTCACAACAGAACCTGAGTCGGTCAACAGAGAGACACACGAGGGACACTGTCAGAAACAAAGAGGGAGAGAGGGAGTGAACACTTTCACTGATGCCCTTGGAGTGGCTTCGAGTGCGAGTAGCTGGATTCAGAGTCAGAGCAGGAATAATAACAACAGCAAGTAGAGTGAACATAAAGGACCGTATTATATTCATCTATGTGACATAGAAACAAAAACTGGACAGTGGGACTTACCAGGGACTCCAACGATAGCCAGGAAAGGATAATAAAAACAGTGAAATGTGTAAAGTACATATTCAATGCGCTCTAATAATGTCATCAAATCATAATATTTTAAAAGAACCCAAATATAATATGAAAAAGTCTTGTCCATCGTTTCAACATTCCAGTGGAATGCTCTCAGAATCTGATCCGTTTTTGGAGCATTCTAGCCTATTGTTCCCAGATTCTGAACTCCCTTCCGTCTCTCTGGAGGCGGTGATCCCTGTCAGTGCTGAAGGTGGTGTTCCCATTTATACTACGGGATAACAAATTGAACTGAGCCCCACTTAAAGACGGAAATCCACCACTGGGATCAGAATCCATGGAGACTGACATTAATGACAGTCACTGAACAAACAAGTTCAGTTAACTCTTTCCTTACATTACTTTTTTGTATCACAATGAAAGGGAACATTCACTCAGTTTGGATGGAATGGATAAGGGTTTCTGAGGATTGGGCCAGAAATGTTCCAGTCTTGTTAACCTTTCTTCCTTGTACATGGGAATAGTGCCAGAACACTGCAGGGTTGGATATACCCCACCCTGCGTATAAAATGAGACAGAGACAAAGTGTCTGGCCAGCTACACAAAATGACTGCTGGGGGAAGTTTTTAGTGACCATAACCCAGGGTGACAATATTTATTGTTCTTTGACTTTGTGTGATACTGTTCTTAGTTTTAAGTGTCCCATTATCAAATCTTTTCATAACATTGAGACATCATTCAGCACATTGAGACTGCTGCTCAGGGACAGGGGGGAAGCAAATCCTCCCATGTGCATGTTACAAAGGGGTAGGAAGAGGCCATTCAGTCCGCATTATCCTACGACCACTTGAAGAAGTGGAAAGCTGGGATCATTCTGCGAGAGGAATCATTAAAAACACTGAAGACTGTTACTGCAGCTATGTAAGGTCTCACTTAGAGGAAATCTGCAGTACATTTTGATGTTTGTATTTTTGTAACTGTGAAGGGGAAGTGACATCCTTTAGACCCAGTTTAACAGCTGATCATCATCCATGGGTCGTTGCCTCGTTTACTGTCTCGTACCTGTTACAGAGGGACAGTAGGTGGCCATTCAGCCTCTCAAATCTGTTACAGAGGAGCATGAGGAGGCCATTCAGCCTCTCAAGCCTGTTACAGAGTAGCAAGAGGAGGCCATTCTGCCTATTGAGACTGTTACACAGGAACAGGAAGAGGTCGATCTGCTTCTTGAACCCTTTATGCAGTAACTATTAGTTTTAAAATCTTTATGGAAAAGGATAGACCTAATGTAAATGTTAAAGTTCAACATTGGAGTAAGCCAAGTTTGAACGTATGAGGCAAACATTTTGTAAAGCTGATGGGGAGAATTAATTTGCAGGTAAGGGGATGGCTGACATGTGGGAGGCATTCAAAAGTGAGACAACAAGAGTCCAGAAACAGTATGTTTCTGTCAGGGTGAAGGGAATGGCTGGTAGGTGAAGGGAAAGTTGGATGACTCAAGGAATTGAGGTTCTAGTTGAGAAAAAGAAGGAAGCATATGCAGGTATAGACAGCTGGGATTGAGTAAATTCCGAGCGAAATATAAGGGCAGTAGGAGTATACTTCAGAGGGAAAACAGGGGTGCCATAAATAAAACTCAAGACCGCTTTGGAAAATCAGGTTAAGGAGAATTCAAAAAGATTCCACAAATGCATTAAGGGCACAAGAGTAACTCAGGAGAGAAGAGGGCCCCTTAAAGATGAGTAAGGCTACATATGTGTGGAATCACAGGAGATAGATGAGATGCTAAACAAATATTTTATATGTCTTTGCCTGCCTTAATGTCTAAAATTTTCTTACTGACGTAACAAGTCCACAGCGGAAGCCATATCCCTAACCCTGGAACATATGGACAACAGGGACACCTGTGCCAAGATCTGCTCATTGGCTACAGCTCCACCTTCCACACTATTATTCCCTCCAAAACGATCTCAGAATTCTGCAGTCATTTTCTTAGCTCTGGTCTCTGCAAACGGATCCTGAGCTTTCTAACCCACGGACGGAAATCAGTGAAGAGATACCTTGGTACCTGCTTGATGATAACACTCAACACAGGAACCCCAGAAAGATGCATTCGGACACCTACTGTACACTCTGTACACCCACAACGATGTTACCAAATTCAGAGCGAACACCATATTCAAGTTCGCTGACAATACCACTGCTGTAGTTTGGATATCAAATGATGATGAGTCAGAAGACAGAATGGAGATAGAAGATGTGGTGGTATGGTCCAATGAGAACAACGTCTCTCTCAATGTTGGAAAAGCTAAAGAACTGACCATTTACTTCAAAAAAGGGGGAAAACACCCAAATACACCTCCACTCCACAAACCCCCAGCACCATCTACATCAATGGAGTGGAGGTTGAGACAGCTGTAAACGTTCAGTTCTGAGGAGTGACAATAACCAGCAATCTGTCCTGGACTTCCACTTAGATGGTCAAGAAGGCACAGCAAAGTCTCTGCTTGCTTGGGAGGCCAGGAAATTTTGCATCTCCATAAGTGCCCTCACTAACTTTAATAGACGCACCATGGAATCCATACTGTCTGAATACATAAAACTTGGTACAGCAACTGCTCTGTCCAGGACCGTAAGAAAGCACAGAACGTTATGTGCACAGTCCAGACAATCACGGAAGCCAACCTTCCATCCATGGTATACATTTACACATCTTGTTGCCACTGAAAGGCTGCCAACATCATCGAAGACCATCCCACCAAAATCATGCTCTCCTGTAACGTCTTCCTTCAGGCAGAACGCAGAGAAGCTTGAAGACACACACATAAAGGTACAATAACTATTTCTTCCTTATTGTTATTAAACTGATTTTTCAAGTCTCCAACTGCAATTAGTATTGATCTTGCTTCACGTATGTTTGTGCAATGTAACCGTAAACATTACACTGTCCAAGTATTTTGCTTTTCTTTTCTCTCTCTCACCCGATGATCTGTATGCCCTTGCTTACTAAGGTCTGCCTGTTCTGCTCACAAACAAATATTTTCACTGTACTTAGGCATACATGACAATAAAGCAAATCAAATCAATCAAACAATCAATCAATCAAAGCAGTCCTCCCACAGACCTAACCCGAGCCCTGGATTCATGGACGACACGTTTGTAATCATGAGAAGAACAGAAATTGAGAACACCCACTCACTTATCAACACCAAACTGAAAGGAATCAGATTTACAGGAGAGGAAGAAAAAAACAACAGCAGCAACTCCCATTCCTAGACGTAATAGTGGAAACAAAAGAGAACGGTGACTTCACGACAAAGGCACACAGTAAATCCACACGTGCTGATCAGGTCTTAATCTATCACAGCAATCGTCCCAATTGACACAGAGGAGAGGTGTTAGGATCCTGTTCAAAAGGGCCGCTACGTACTGCTGTGCATATCAGAAAAAAAAAACTCAGAACTGACAACCAGACTACTGGGAATCATGACAGCACACACACTGGCAGGCACAGTAAGACAGAAACTGACCAGGATTAAAGGCCCAATTAATAACCATGTACAGGACAAATTTGGTTTTCAAGATACCATGCGGAGGCTGCACAAAACACAATGTGGGACAAACAGTCAAACAATTAGCAATCCTCATCTACGAATTCGAGCTGGCAACGATACAATATGACCAGGTCTCCTTGGTTTCAATACACACAGTCAAGAAAAACATATATTCAACTGAGATAACACAACTATCATAGGACAAGCCAAACAGATGATAGCCAGTCGATTCTTGGAGGCGCAGGATTCATCTGCAGACTTTATCAACAAATTAGACACGATATACCAAACATGACAATACACAACTGGAACTGGAACTGGAACTGGAACTGGAACCTACCAGAAGCCGCAAAAACCGAACCATATAAATTTGTATTAGCAGAAGACAGCAGCGCTCTTCACAGGAGGTCCCACAGTTCTGAGACCATCACCTTGTAAGGGGACAGAAGGTCGACAAGCAAACCCAGGCTGGCGAACACACTAATATCTACAACCAGCATCCGAGCTGCAAATCTTCACACGAACCCAGAAACAAGCAATCCATATTTACAATGGAGAAGGATATGAAACCTCGAGAACTTGGAGAAATTAATAGTGATATCTTTATAAGTGCCCTTCTTGCAGAGGAGAAGGTGCTGGATGTCTGAAAATACATAAAGGTGAATACATCTCTGGGAGCTGATCACTTATATCCCAGAACTTTGTGGGAAACTATCGAAATAATTGCTGCAATATTTGTGCCATGGACAGGCACAGACAAGGTGCTGGAAGACTGGACAGTGGTTTTTGTATTGTGAATATTTAAGACAACTGGCAAGGAAAGCAAGGGAATGACAGACCAGTGAATCTGACATCAGTGGTGGCCAGTTGTTGGAGGGGATCTGAAGGGATAGGATTTACATGCTTTTAGAAAGACAAGTGCCATTTAGGGATCGTTTAAATGGCTGTCTGTGTGGGAAATTATGTCTCACTAGGTTAAGTGAGATTTTTGTTTGAAGAAGCGACGATGAAGATAGATAAAGGCAGAGCAGTCGACATTGTCTATATGGATGTCAGCGAACATTTAACAAGGATTCACATGGTAGACTGGTTAACAGGGTTAGATTACATGGAACCCAGGGAGAGCTAGCCATTTGGATTTTTTTGAAAAGTGGCTTGAAGTTAGCAGGCAGAGTGACGGTGAAGGCTTATTTTTTCGGACTGGAAGTTTGCTACTAGCGCTGTGCCATAGGGATCAGTGCTGTGTCAACTTTTTTGTCATTTATATCAATACTTTGGACTTGAACACGGTAGGAGTGGTTACTAAGTTTGCATAAAACAACAAACTTAGTTGTACAATGGAGAGTCGAGAAGGTTGCCTCAGAGTAAAACGGCACCTTGATCAGATGAGAGGAAGTGTAGCAGGAAGAGTTTATTTTAGATGAATGTGAGGTAATGCATTTTGGTAAGGCAAATCAGAGCAGGGTTTATAGGTAGGGTCCTGGGAAATCAAACAAGGCACATTTATAGAAATTGTAGAATCCCTGCAGTGTGGAATCCCAGCGATTCCATACTCAAGCTCCAAAGAGTTGACCAAACACACCCGTACCCTAACCTTCTCACCTTGCATGTCGCATGGCTAATCCAACTAGAATGCAAGGCAATCTCACATGGTCAGTCCATCTAAAGTGTTTGTCTTCAGAATTTGGGAGTAAAACCGAACACCTGAAGGAATCCAAGACACAGGGAGAAGTTGCAAACTCCACACAGACAGTAGCCCGACGGTAGAATCAAACCCAGGTCCCTGGCGCTGTGAGGCAGTAGCGCTAACCAGTGAGACACTGAGCCACCGTGCCGCCCCAATTATCAGCAGAGAGTGACTGCATTCTCCCCCCTTTTTCAGGATTTGTCCTATTTGTTCAGATGGTGGCAAATTCCAGGCGAATACCTCATATTCCTTCACCTCAGAATTCTAACCACCACAAATTCTGCTGGATGTGGCATCAGTGAGAATGGTAAGATTCTTACTGGCTCTCCATTGACACCAGAGAAGCGGAGAAGAAAATGAACTGCCTGCAAAGGTGGGCATTCTTCCAGAAGGCTGAGACTGCTGTAACCCTTGTGGCCCCTTCAGAGCTGGCAGGCATGGTGTGGTTCTACATGCTACAATTCTTGTACTGGGGGAAATAGAAGACTTGCCTGTGTACCTTCCTATCCAGCAGGAGCCCCATGTTCCCACAACATGGGTTTGAGGAGGGCAGTAACATTCCCCTGCCTGCAAGGAGCTGGCTTAGCATCAGGGACTGTGCAGTGTAGCTCCACCGGGACTGTGCTTGTTCAAGTGCACTTTGGCTTTCAAAGTTGGCCCTGGTTTCAGTGATACTATTTTTAATTCCAGGGTTTCCAGTGTGTGGTGAGTTGCTCTGGGAATGGTGTGGAGTAAGTAATGAAGGAAACCCAATGTGATTCTCGCTGTGACGAACACCAATTAATGTGGTGAGCTTGTAAAATCTATTTAGCCTTATGGTGGAAGTATCTCCCCAGACTCATCTCAACTGGTACTTTGCACACAAAAAGCAGTAGGATTAAGCCAGTGCATATGAACATAAGAAGTAGAAGCAGGAGTAGGCCATCTGGCCGCTTGAGCCTGTTCCACTCTTCAATGATATCATGGCCGATCTTTACATGGTCTGAGCTCCATTCACCTGCCCATTCACCATAACCCTTAATTCCTTTACTGTTCACAAATCTGTCTTTGCATTTGAAACAAAAAGAAAATTCCATGAGGTAGTGTCAACTGCCTCACTGGGCAGGGGATTCCACAGACACACAACCCTTGGGTGAAGAAATTCCTCCTAAACTCAGTTCAAAATATGCTCCCCACTTTTTTTGAGAGTATGTCTCCAAGTTCCAGTTTGACCTACCAGGAGAAACAACGTCCCTGTTTCTACCTTAACTATTCTCTTCATAATTTCAAAAGTTTCTATTAGATCCTCCCTCATTCTTCTAAATTCCAATGGGCATAGTCCCAGACTGTTTAATCTCTCCTGATAGTCAACTCTCTCAATTCCAGAATCAACCCAATGAACCTCCTTTGCATCCCCTTCATGCTAATGTATCCTTCCTCAATTCAGGGAACCAAAACTGGGCATATTAATCCAGGTCTGGCCTCACAAAGACCCTGCACAGCTGCAGCATAACCTCTCTATTTCAAAATCCGTCCCTTTAGCATTGGAGGACGATATTCTTTTTCCCTCCTTCGTTACCTGCTGCAATTGCAAATCAACTTTTTTGTGATTCATACACAAGGGCACCCAGGTTCCTCTGCACAAAAGTATGCTGCATTTTTAACCCTTTAAATAATAGTTCATTTTGCTGCTATTCTGACCAAAATGGATGACCTCACATTTACCAACATTGTACTCCATCTGCCAGACCCTTGCCCACCCACTTAATCCACCTATATCCCTCTGCTGACTTTCAGTGTCCTCATCACGGTCAACTTAGTGTCATCTGCAACCTTTGGCAAACTACAATTGGTCCCCAGTTCTAAATCGTTGATATAATGACGTGATCATTTGATTTAATGTTCTCTTTTATTGTCATAAAAATGTCATTTTTTCGGAGATCTACCCCAGCTCTTCTACAATTTTGTATGACACTGCTAAATATAAAATGATCTGGGCAGTCAATTCCCAATATTGGTCACCCCGTAGCCATGTCTCCCTGATGCCATTTATCCTATCCATTTCCCTCAACATGTGCTAGGAATTCCTCAATCTTACTTGAGAGTACAACACACATTTTGACTGACAGCCTTTCATTCAGATTTTGAAGCCATTATCCTCTGCTCCATTGTTGCCTTATTCCTAGTTTTGACCGGTCAGAAAATAGTCTGACATAGTTATACTCAGAGAATCAGACCTGGTAGGTATTGCTTCATGAAGCAGCATCACCTTCTCTGGATATATCTGTCTCACTGGCAGAACAGACCCACCAGTTATGGCGATACCATGGTATAGGGTTAGTAAAGGAGTTATACTGCAATTCCTCAGCATTGATTCACAACATGAAGCATGACTCCACAGGATCAGCACTGACTAAACGGGATCAGACTTAAAGTACACAGCAGCCACACTGTGGGAAGTGACGAGTGAACCAACAATGGTGGCGGGAAGGCAGTAGTTGAATCAACATTGAACCGCATGCTGAATATGGCCTGATTATTTGAGAAGAGTATGCGTAGGACAATCTTTACTCTTAATGTAAATGTACTTCTAAAATGTCTCTATCAAACAAACTCAGGACAGATACAACACATGACGACATACCGACTCGGCAATCTCCACCATCAAACGTTCCCATGATAGGCAAACCACACTTTTAGATTCAAAGTAAATGTCACATTGCTTTGCCATCAAACTCCTCCAGAACAGGTGCGGTACATGGTTAGATACAGAATATATGTCACTCCAAGAGAAAAAGGTAAAAGTCAAAGTACTCCAGATGCAGAAAATCAGAAACAAAAACAGATACGGCTGGAAAGTTTCAACAGCCCAGGCAGCCTCTGTTTGATGCGAGCAGTGCAGACTAACATTTTCTCTGTATATAACCGTGTGGTGTGCCTAATACGGGAGTGTTTATTAGAGAAGACTGTCGCGTCACCATTATTTGCACATGATCATGTGCTACATCTGCCTGGAGATTGTTTGGCAGGGACAGTGCAGAGGGAAATTTACTATGTATCTAAACCTCTGTTATAACTGTCCTGGTAGTGTTTCATGGGGCTGTGTTGTGTTATTTGATGAATAACTAACCCATTGTTCAACATGGCCTGGGGATTTGATAACAACAAGTGTGGTGAGAGATTTAAGCTTTACGCAACCCCATGCTCTACCTGTCCTTCAATGTTTGATGGGGACAGTGCCGAGCCAGTGTTGCTCTATATCTAACGCTGTGCTGTACTGGTCCTGGGGCTGTTTGATGTAGGCATTGCAGAGCAACATTTACACTATCTATCACTGTGGTGTGCTTATGGAGCTTTGATGGAGGATTTGCAGAGTCAGCTTAATTTTGTATCGAGCTGCATGTTTCATGAGGACTTTGTAAGAGGAGATTTATGGGAGGTTTACTCTCCAAACCTATTATGTCCCTACAGTGTTCAAACAGGCCTTCAGCGCAACCAGTCCACATCGAAATTCAAAGCATCCCATCCAGACCCACCCCACTATAAGCCACCAATCTACACATCCCTGAATACTACAGACAATTTAGCATGGCCAATCCACCGAGCTTGCACATGTTTGGACTGTGGCAGGAAACTGGACCACCCAGAGGAAACTCACACTGATGCAGGGAGAATGTGCAAACTCCACACGGACAGGTGCCTGAGGGTGGAATCAAACCTGGGTCCCTGGCACTGTGAGCCAGCATACTAACCATTGAGCCACCATGCTGCCCCTGTGTTTAATGCAGAAATTTTGAAGGAGCAATACCTATATTTTAAATGAATACGGAGAGTTTCAGTCTCAATCTAACATGTGCTATTCCTGTTCCAGGAATGTATGATGGAGACAGAGTGTGGTGTGATTCAATGAATATCCAACTCCATTTTGAACATGGCCTGGCAATTTGAAATGTGCTAGCGCACAGAGAGGTTTACAGTGTATCTAATTGGTTGCTGCATTTGCTCTAGAGTCATTGATGGGAACCAAAATGGAGGACATTTGCTTTGTATTGAACCCTGTCTTAGAGCAGTCAGAGGAGTGCTCGGAGGGGATACTGCAGAGTGCGCTTTATTGTATATCTAAGCCAATTCTGTAACTGCCCTTCAGTGATTGAGTGGGGACAGTGCAGAGTGAGCTTTGATCTGTATCTGATGCTGCGATTAACTTGTCCTGAGGCGGGACAACGTCGATGGTGCTTTCTGGCTGTAGCTGCCCTGGTATCATTTGATGGAGACAGAGTGAGGACTAATTCAAACAAAATATAACCTTGTGAGGGTGATATGTACCTGTCCATACAAAGTGGCCTATGCTTGCTTAAACAAAATGTTTAGGATTGATCAAAACTAAGCACCCTTCTTACACAGTGAAACATAATGTTACCTTTGAACAGGACTACTCGAAGATCAACAAAGAGACCCCACAGGCAACCATCCGAGAAAGTTTTCAGAAGAGGATGCCCAAGGAAAGACGAGTGATTAATCCCACCCTCATTAATGAAAATATGTTTTTTTCCAGTAAATGGTAACGCTGGCCCATGAGCCAGATGGATTAATTTGCTAAACACCTGCGAAAACAACAAAGTTATTTCACAGTAATCAGTAAATAGTTGCCTCTTTGAAGCAACCTGCAATATTAAGTTGACTTTAATTGAACATTTTTCAGGTAACCATAGAGATAGTTTTCAACATGTAACCAAAGTATAATACAAGCCTTAGGGGGACAAGAATTTAAGCCGAGATATGAAAGTGAATTAGCCTTAGGAAACACCTTTCCTTACACCCGGAGTAAGACAGATTGTTCACAACCCATTAATGACAAAGTGCTAACTGTAGAATTAGCTATACAACTGTACACTCTATAACTAACTAGATAACATAAATTAACCATATTGCAATTAGTTAAAACTAACAGCCTTTTGTATTTTTACAAAGCGTAATTAGGACAGTGAGAATATGAAAGGAGGAGCTGAATTTGGTAAAATACAATGCAGGAGTACAATGAGTAACAGAATGCAAGCGGTCCTAAGAGATAAGCAGGCATGATACAGGCCTGAAGGAGTACAGTCTGTAAACTTTTGGAATGTGAATTAAATTCCAGAAATGTCGTTGTGTTCATGCTTTCTTTATCGAAGCATAAATGAAGACAGTTTCTCAAAGATGCATTACATTTGTTGCTCGACTGAGTCTCATGAAATAGATTCACTTTTGCATTGATGTTTGTTTTGATTGCTGGGCTATTGGTAACTGTTGGGAAATTGATATTGGAGCTGGGCATTACCTGAAGCTAAGAAAATGTGCGAGCGGTTTCAGGATCCTCAAAGCCCTTCCTTGTCCCTTCACTGTTGTTGTTTTGCAGGAGCAACATCGGAAAATACCATATCTGAGCAAATGGCTCGCCATGGTCTTAGGCGCTGGGCTGAGGTCCCAGTCTCTGAGGAGACGTGGGTTATGCCAACGAACGGTCGGGATGAGCTGCGTTTAAATTCAAGGTTACAAAATGTGTTTGCTACTCACAAACAAAACTCTGATGGTGGGACAGCGGAGACCCTCTATCGGGTCAGTGTGCAGACCGTGTTTACATAGTGCAGTGGCATGGACTGTCTCCTGCATGATATCGGGAACAAACGGGCTGCACTCCTACTTGTTGCATCGTTCACCCTTTTCACTGAAAGAGCCTGGAGATCGTTATAACACTGCTGCTGCCAAATCAAACCCTGCATTGATTCTCGACGCAGATATTTGCTGTGGTCGCAAAAAAGACTGTAATTGTGTTGTGAAATTTTGTTAAATTTCTGTCATATCTTTCATTTCTGTCCCAGAGAAGAGAACTGATGAGCCACCTTCTCGATTCCATTGCCAAGCAGGCAAACCTGCATTGTCGATCAGAAGGGAAACCCAGCTTTTTGAGGCTTTGATTGCTGTCGGGCACTTTTCGTGGGTCGTTCTTATTCCTTTTTTTTTATTCGACTTGTTTGAACAATTTCTGGAAAGTAGTCTTCGAATAAACTCCCAGTATATTTGGAAACGCAGTTTTGAATTGGTCCACTGCCACTAGTGTGAGTGGTTCATGACACAGCCAAGTCGAGATTTCTCAGAGACAACATTCACGTATCTGTATCTCTAAATCTGCGCCTTGTTGTTTTAGCTTCCGTTGCACGTGAAGAGCTGTATCTCTGGGGATTCGTTCGATTCCTGACGCATTAGCTCAGCTATTTTCTTTTAGCTAACATGCTCACTGAGGATGTGCCACAGAGATTGGTCATTGGTGTTAAAAGTGCACGAGCTTTCAATCCCTGGGTGTGCTTGAACCACCAACTCTTCAGTTGAGGGCCTGACGCGCTAACCAATTGTGTGATATGCCCGAATTAAAGCACGGTACTCAACTGCAGTGTTGTCTGGATGGACAGCACACAAACAGATACTTCGGTGCACCTCGTCCATGCCGGCCAGATGTCCTCAATTAAGTTAGCCCCATTTGCCAGCATTCTGTCTTTATCCCTCTAAACCCTTCCGATTCATGCACACACCCAAATGCCTTTGAAATGTAGTAATCTCACCAGCCTCCACAACTTCCTTCGTCATTTCAGTGTTCAGTAGAACAGTGTGTGTATAATATCACAAAGACTGACACTGAACCACACATTAAACGGTACAGTTAATGTTGTTAACTAGCTCGCCGAGCTGGCTGGTTTTACCTCAGACCACCATGCTCAGTAACCTCACGAGTGAGACTTCCGACAAAGCAATGTCGTTCTACTCCATTTGGATTTTATATTGTCCGACCTGTTGCGGTGAGTTCTGTCATTTCAGGTTCTGTCCTCTATGGGTTGTATATGGGGTCCAATTCTATATGTTTGCTGATTGCATTATGGATTGAGGACCATCCTCTTGGAATTCCCATGTGAGTCTATGTTTGGCTTCGACTACTACAGTTATGTTGTCCAAGTTAAACTGACGGCCTTCATTATCGGATAATAGGGAAATTTCGTTGTGTCATTTTGCTGCTGGATGATGTTTATGTATTCTGGTGGCTAGTTTCCTTCCGTCTGTCTGGTATAATGTTTGTGGCCATCATTGCACGGTATATTGTAAACTATGTCCTGGGTATGGCGTCTTTAGTCCTTGTGAGTGTTTGTCATAGCATGGCTTTGAGCTTATGTGCTACCGTAATTACTCATGAGCATAGGAGTTTTCAGTTCTCATATGCTCTTGATGTATGACAGTGTGGCCAGCGTGTTAGGGCATAATGTGTCCTCTTCGAGTTGCTGTTTAGTCAGCACCTGTGGATGGAATTGCAGGGATATCCATTCAAAGCAAAGATTTTGTATTGGTGTTTTTCCTCTTTCCGCATAGTCCTGGGTCGTCTCAATGAGTGGTGGCCCATTTAAATAGCGTCTGAATACAGCTTAGTTCATGGACCACTGACCTGAGTTAGTTGCCAAATTAAAAGTATCCGAGCCCCTCGAGGCACTGGCCCGAGTTGTGATGTGCAAAGGACAACGCACAAAGGAGAGTCTTTGTGTGATTGATCCAATGTGATCTGTATACCAGGGTAAACAGTGAAGACTGGTCTTCAGCATCCACATTGAGACTGGCTCCACTCGGCCTACGGTCACCTCTCACAAACTACCATTGCCATTCTCTTTTCCTGACATCACCTCTATTCTTGTTTTAAACTGATTGCACATCAGACAGTTATAGCTGGCATTGCTAATGTGGGATTGTATCATTGAATGAATCGATTTGGACTGGTCAATGACATAATTCTGCTTCTGAAGCTCATTCAATATTTTGTATTTATTCCTGTAAATGATAGCCATTAACAGGCTATGGCAGTGAATGCACTGAGTCCTAATCACTGGATGACCAGGAAATATCTGTTTATGTTACTCGGGACACTGTCTGATTTGGCCTTGCATTTTCCCGTCCTTCTGCACGTGATGCCCGTTTGCTCTGTTTCGGTTTTGTTACGTCTTGCTTTACAGTAATCTCCATTTATCTAATCATGAGATCCTCCTTCCACATCACTGTGACTGGTTTCATAGTGCAGTGGGTAAAGAACTGGTCTTGTAAACCACAGTTTCTGGGCTTGAGTCTTACTGGGGTCTGTGGCAGTTCACCCACTGCTTCCAAGATTGAAAGGTGCCTTTTAAACATTATCAGAAATTATGACAATGCCGTTTCCTCCACAGGCCAGAAATGTCCCTGAAATTCCACATTCCTGTTTGCCCTTCTACGTACTTGAGGAGGAGCATTCTGAATGGCAGGAAGCAGCTGACTTGAGTGACGTTTGGCTGGAAAAGCGAGGTAAAGCAGAAAAAGTGCAGAGTGGCAGGTGAACTCTGAGGCAAGCGCGGAATGCTTCCTTTTGTTGCTGTTAACAGCTTCTTGTTTTGAAGTTTGTAGTGGGACAATGGAGCCAAGCGAGTGACATTCTGCTTGCTGGGGCTTACTCTCTCCTAAAGTCTATGGCACTGTCGCTGGAAGGTGTCCTTTTTTGTTTCCGTCTGTGTGTGAAAATGAGGGTCACTTCCACAAGGGGGCATGAGAACAGTTTTCCCATCTCAAACATCAGTGAATACTTGAAACATGAGATCACGCAAGGCCAGAAGGCCAAGTGCTGAAAACTGGGATGATCGGCCTCTTTCCGTGCTGTAAAATCTCGATGATATGATCATGTTGCAGGAGCAAATGATTACCACTGAAATAAAAGCCAGAAGCTGTGTTATTAAGAAATTATGCAAGTCTACCTGTTCCCAAGTGGTCTAGCAGTAAGGGTACAAATTTTTAAAAACTGTTTCCTGGGCTCAAACCCTGATCAGGGATTGAGGATTTCCTGTCCTCAAAATAACAGCAGCAAAGGCTGGGCAGTGCCTGGAGGGTATCCTTTTAATGTCTCAGATCAATTCATGTCCTGGGCCCTTTTAGAAAGGAAGGTGGTTTCACTGCCTCTGCTCAGTCGGACAGGTCACCCTTCATGTGCCTCTGATTCCCAATTCTAAAGATTCACGAAGTTGAGGCGAGTGGATTTTTCTAAAAAAAACTGTTTCCTTTCCATTCTGAGGAGCTGCATTGATTGAATGGTTTGGGAAATTTAAAGCTGCCAAATGGCAGTGTATGGTATTACTTCAGCTTCTCCTCTTTTGATGACGCTGGGGCACTGACTCCAGTGTTTTCAGTGACATTTACTGATGTGAGTCAGTGAAAGGACTTCACTTCCTGCAGATCAGATCCAAAACTGACCAGGGCATCAGAACAGTAAGAAAGATGATCTTGCAAATTGTGCTTCAGCCACAGAGACAAGGAGAGTAATGTCGTAAACCGATGGCGTCATTTTCGGGCAGAAAGCAGCAGTTCAGCCCAACGAGTCCATGGTGACTGTTTGTCGCTTGGATCTTTCTGAGGTTATTCACAATCGGTGATACCTGTTCTAATAATGGTCAAATGTGTTTGTGTTGTGATGCTGCCTCCAACATGATTATCCTCTTGTTACTCACGTCTGAAGCAGTGTGTGCAAATACTGCAGGTCATGGAAAAAAAACAGCAGGAAGTAGTTTCAACTTCCCAAGTTCCATCCCAACTTAGAGAAGACCAACGGTGAACAGGAGAAAACTTCTAAGAACTTGAGGAATATGTTACCTTACCCATGTACCAGTATGAAGGATTACTTGCAGACACATGACCTTCCTGTAAATCACAAATCACACGTGTAAGGAACAGCAAGGGATGGTTTAGAGGGCCACTGACCTCTGGGATATGAGACTAGCATGCTCCTGCTGTGCCGCTCTGCTTGGTAGGGCTATGTGTTTTTCAGCTTTTCATTTAGTGTGCGACATGGACCTTTAAGAATGATTTTTTTCCATCATTGTTGTTGTGTGATACCCTGTTGCGCAGATGTGTCTCGCCTGTGTAAACATAACTAAACATTTGTCTAATGCCCCACATTCTGTTCGTCCCGCATTCAGATTTCAATCAGTATCACAAAATCTGTAACAACACTGATGGAGGCCATACAGCCCACCTTATCTGTGCCGCTCTCCACATGAGTAAATGAGTGCCAGTTCATGTAATTCTCTTGCCTTCTCTGTGTAACTCTGCCCACTGTTATTTGTGATATAACCATCAAATTTCCTTTTATGTTGATTGAATCTGCGTCTTTTGTACAGTTAGACAGTGTTTTCGTGACCTTGCCCCTCTCTGTTCAAAACTTCAGCTTTCTGTTCTCCAAGGAGAGCTTTCCCAACTTTCCCATCTAACTTCGTTACGGACATTCCTCTTACACGGCAGCATTCGTGTGAATCCGTTCAATGCTGTCTCCAATCACTTTGCATTCCCGCTTCCGAAAGTTTCACACCCTGAACTGAGCAATAATGCAGCTGGAAGTTTCACTCAGCGTCAGATTGCGTCTGCAAACAAACTGAAACACTTGTTTTTGATTTGAACAATCACTCTCTTTGGCCGTGTTCGCTGAAATGGCAGTTCTGCCCTGTCCCCACTTCAGGCAACCCACACTCATTTTACGAGGCTGGTTTTTCAGAAAGCTCTTTGGACATTGTGGCAAAAGGGATACAAGGAAGATGGGCTCTTCCGGGTGTTGAACCCAAGACCTGTCACATGCCATCATTATACCCTAAGCGGGAATCTAACCCCTAGACCAAAAGCCCGACAAACCTGCACAGAAATGGGGCACAATGGAATTGTGGTACTTTCATTGATACGTGAATCCACAGACCTGGGTAAGTTTCTGGGGACCCCGGTTCGAAACCACGGCAGATGGTAGAATTCGAATCGAATAAATATCTGGAATTAAGAATCTAGGATGACTGTGAATCAATTGTTGGAGAAACCACATCTGGTTCAGTAATACCCTTTAGAAAAGGTAACTGCATCTTTTCCTGGTCTGGCGTATTTATGAATCCAGACGGGCAGGCAATATGGTTGAACATGTGTCTGAGTAACTGGGGATGGGCAAAAATGCTGGCCTGACCAACAATGCTGTCATCCCATTTATGAGTATCATATGAACGAATTTTTAAAAAATCGCCACAATGATCCTGAAGGATCTCAGGTTGAACTCAATCTCAACAAAATCAGACCACCGCGGTGAAGAGTGGAGCAAGATACAGAACTCCAGGGATCGCCAGTAACTCGAATGCGAGAGCTGTTCCTATTCACTCCATCCATATGCTGCAGAACTATATTCCGAGACCAATGATCCAGCCACAGCTCAGATCCATGAAGTCTAAAACAGCGATGCGTTTTGACAACAGCTTCTTCCCATTCTGAACCCTCTCTCCAAAGAGGCTCTGTTAGCACTTTTCCCCCAGGGCTACATGTCTCCATCAACTTCTGGAGTAAACAATCTTACACTGGCAGGCCGTGCTGGAGGAGCGAAACACGAATGTGCTTTTCAGCTCCCTACCAAACATGGAATGCAGGGCAGGGGAGGGGTGAGGTGGGAGTGGGAGGGATGGAAAGGGTTGGAAGGCGGTTTAAAAGGGAGATTGTGCGTGCAGAGAAAGTAACATTCTGTTGGGAACCTTGTCCAAGTTACCACATCTGATACAGCACAAAAAAGTCAGTTTTTGTGAATGATAGAATCTTTCCCAATCCTGAGGATCTGTGTCTGTTTCGTTCTCAATGTCACAGGAAGGGCACCCTTGCCTGGTTCAGCATGGGGTACTACTGAAGGAAATCCTGTCTCTCACACACCCTGCACCTGATGTGTATAAATTTCAGCACACTTTCCCCAGCTCACTGAATCAATTTTATTATTCAAATAATTCCAGAAAACGGGGCAAGGCAATTCATCTTGACAGCTCCTGGTCAGAAGTGGAACATGTGAGAGAGGACAGTCTTGACTAGTGCATAGTTTCAGCATTTACAACCTTAGCCCATGTAGCAATAAAATCAGTTTGAGAGATTGATTCAAATACAGATTGCTTAAAACAGCTGACACAGTTTATTGTGTGCCTGAAAGTCAGTAAATCCTATCTGCGTCCTTCCTAACGTTTTCATCTCCCAGTAAACCCAGTCCGTGCCTTTTGTAATAGAACATAGAACATAGAACATAGAACAGTACAGCACAGAACAGGCCCTTCAGCCCACAATGTTGTGCCGACCATTGATCCTCATGTATGCACCCTCAAATTTCTGTGACCATATACATGTCCAGCAGTCTCTTAAATGACCCCAATGACCTTGCTTCCACAACTGCTGCTGGCAACGCATTCCATGCTCCCACAACTCTCTGCGTAAAGAACCTGCCTCTGACATCCCCTCTATACTTTCCTCCAAACAGCTTAAAACTATGACCCCTCGTGCTAGCCATTTCTGCCCTGGGAAATAGTCTCTGGCTATCAACTCTATCTATGCCTCTCATTATCTTGTATACCTCAATTAGGTCCCCTCTCCTCCTCCTTTTCTCCAATGAAAAGAGACCGAGCTCAGTCAACCTCTCTTCATAAGATAAGCCCTCCAGTCCAGGCAGCATCCTGGTAAACCTCCTCTGAACCCTCTCCAAAGCATCCACATCTTTCCTATAATAGGGCGCCCAGAACTGGATGCAGTATTCCAAGTGCGGTCTAACCAAAGTTTTATAGAGCTGCAACAAGATCTCACGACTCTTAAACTCAATCCCCCTGTTAATGAAAGCCAAAACACCATATGCTTTCTTAACAACCCTGTCCACTTGGGTGGCCATTTTAAGGGATCTATGTATCTGCACACCAAGCTCCCTCTGTTCCTCCACGCTGCCAAGAATCCTATCCTTAATCCTGTACTCAGCTTTCAAATTCGACCTTCCAAAATGCACCACCTCGCATTTATCCAGGTTGAACTCCATCTGCCACCTCTCAGCCCATCTCTGCATCCTGTCAATGTCCCGCTGCAGCCTACAACAGCCCTCTACACTGTCAACGACACCGCCGACCTTTGTGTCGTCTGCAAACTTGCTGACCCATCCTTCAATCCCCTCGTCCAAGTCATTAATAAAAATTACAAACAGTAGAGGCCCAAGGACAGAGCCCTGTGGAACTCCACTCACCACTGACTTCCAGGCAGAATATTTTCCTTCTACTACCACTCGCTGTCTTCTGTTGGCCAGCCAATTCTGTATCCAAGCAGCTAAGTTCCCCTGTATCCCATTCCTCCTGACCTTCTGAATGAGCCTACCATGGGGAACCTTATCAAATGCCTTACTGAAGTCCATATACACCACATCCACAGCTCGACCCTCATCAACTTTTCTAGTCACATCCTCAAAAAACTCAATAAGGTTTGTAAGGCATGACCTACCCCTCACAAAGCCGTGTTGACTGTATTTGATCAAGCCATGCTCTTCCAGATGGTCATAAATCTTATCCCTCAGAATTCTTTCTAACACCTTGCAGACGACAGACGTGAGACTTACCGGTCTATAATTGCCGGGGATTTCCCTATTTCCTTTCTTGAAGAGAGGAATTACATTTGCCTCTCTCCAGTCCTCAGGTACGACTCCAGTGGAGAGCGAGTTTTCAATGATCTTCGCAAGTGGCGAAGCAATTGCATTTCTCGCTTCCCAAAGCAGCCGAGGACAAATCTGATCCGGGCCTGGCGACTTGTCAATCTTAATGTTTGACAAAATTTTCAGCACATCAGCTTCGTCTATCTCTATCCATTCCAGCATGCACACCTGCTCTTCAAAGGTTTCATTCACTACAAAGTTTGTTTCTTTCGTAAAGACAGAAGCAAAAAACTCATTTAGGGCTTCCCCTACCTCCTCAGGCTCCACACACAAGTTCCCTATGCTATCCCTGATCGGCGCTACTCTTTCTTTGGCCATTCTCTTATTCCTCACGTAAATGTAAAATGCCTTTGTGTTTTCCCGGATTCCTTCTGCCAAGCCTTTCTCGTGCCCCCTCCTGGCTCTCCTCAGACCATTTTTGAGCTCCTTCCTTGCCTGCATGTAATCCTCTCTAGCTGAACTTGACCCTAGCTTCCTCCACCTTATGTAAGCTACCTTCTTCCTTTTCACTAGAAGCTCCACCGCTCTCGTCATCCAAGGTTCCCTAATCTTACCCCTTCTTGCCTGTCTCAGAGGGACATATTTACTCATCACTCCCAACAACTGTTCCTTAAACCATCTCCACATGTCTATAGTTCCCTTACCATGGAACAACTGCTCCCAGTCCATGCTTCCTAACTCATGTCTAATCGCATCATAGTTTCCTCTTCCCCAATTAAATATCCTCCCATTCTGCCTAATCCTCTCCTTCTCCATAGCTATGTAGAATGTGAGGCAGTTATGGTCACTATCACCAAAATGCTCTCCCACCACAAGATCTGATACCTGCCCCGGCTCGTTTCCGAGCACCAAGTCTAGAATGGCCTCTCCCCTCGTCGGCCTGTCAACGTACTGAGTTAGGAAACCCTCCTGAACACACCTTACAAAAACAGCTCCATTCAAATCTTCTGCTCTAAGGAGGTTCCAATCAATATTAGGAAAGTTAAAGTCACCCATTACAACAACCCTACTGCGTGCACACTTTTCCAAAATCTGTCGACCTATGCTTTCTTCAATCTCCCTGCTGCTATTGGGGGGCCTGTAGTAAGCCCCTAACGAGGTGACTACTCCCTTGCTGTTCCTAATTTCCACCCATACTGACTCAGTAGGCAGATCTTCCTCGACAAAGGAAGCTTCTGTAGCTGTGATACCCTCTCTGATTAGTAGTGCTACACCCCCTCCTCTTTTTCCCCCCTCCCTATTCTTTTTAAATGTTCTAAACCCTGGAACATCCAGCAACCATTCCTGCCCATGAGAAACCCATGTCTCTGTTATGGCCACAACATCATAGCACCAGGTACTGATCCATGCTCTAAGTTCATCACTTTTATTCCTGATACTCCTTGCATTAAAGCAAACACACTTCAACCGATCCCTTGGTTCCTTCCCAGGAAAATCCTTCCCACTAGCTGGTCTACCTCTTGCTACTGCCTCACCTGCATCAACGCTCACCTCTGGTATACAGCTCAGGTTCCCACCCCCCTGCCATAGTAGTTTAAACCCTCTCGAACTACTCGAGCAAACCTTCCACCCAGGACATTGGTCCCCTTCCAGTTCAGATGCAACCCGTCCTTCTTGTACAGGTCCCACCTTCCCCAGAAGGCATCCCAATTATCAACATATCTGAAGCCCTCCCTCCTACACCAGCTGCGTAGCCACGTGTTCAGCTTCGCCCGCTCCCTGTTCCTCACCTCACTATCTCGTGGCACCGGTAGTAAACCAGAGAACACTACTCTGTTCGTCCTGCTCTGCAGCTTCCATCCTAACTCCCTGAAATCACTTTTTATATCCTCAAACCTATTTCTGGCTATATCATTTGTGCCAATATGTAACACGATTTCTGGCTGTTCGCCCTCCCCTTTTAGAACTTTATACACCCGATCGGAGACGTCCCGGACCCTGGCACCAGGGAGGCAACATACCTTCCGGGAATCCCGATCTTGCCCACAAAATCTCCTGTCGATTCCCCTAACTATCGAGTCCCCTACCACGAGTACTTTTCTATTCTGCCCCCTTCCCTTCTTTGCCACAGTGTCAGGCTCAGTGCCAGAGAACTGACTACTATGGCTTTCCTCTGGTAGGTCATCCCCCCCAGCAGTATCCAAAACGGTATACTTATTGCTGAGGGGAATGCCCACAGGGGATCTCTGCACTGTCTGTCTGTCCCCTTTCCTCCCCCTAACTGTAACCCATCTATCCTCGACCTGAGCCTTAGGAGTGACCAACTCCCGATAACTCCTCTCAATTACCCCCTCTGCCTCCCGAATGATCCGTAGTTCATTCAGCTCCAGCTCCATTTCCCTAACACGGTTTTCAAGGAGCTGTAGCTGGGTGCACTTCCCGCAGATGTAGCCAGCGGAGACGTGTGCCTCATCTCCCAACTGCCACATTCTGCAGGAGGAGCAAGCAACTGCCCTAGCATCCATACCCCACTTATCTGAACACCAACTCAATACTAAAGTAGAAAGCTTACGTCAAATAACAATAACAAATTAATAACAAACTTATATTCAATAGAGAAAGTTTAGAATGAACCTTCCCTTATTAACTAGGTTAGAGGAGGAGGGCGGGTGGGAGACACTACAGTTGTAGAGTCTCGGGTTTAGCCGCCTTGCTGATATATATGGTCACTGCTTTCCTTCCCGGCTGCCCCTCGTCACTTCCTCTGCTGCTCCCGCTCCTTCTCTGAAAGAGGAAAAAAAAACACCGCTGCCCGCTACCGGTAAGTAATTTTAAAAATAAACTGCTTAACCTTAGCTGCAGTCTTCCGGGTCCGTCTTGCCTCCGCTGCTGCTCGCACTCAAAATGGACGTTGGCGTCGAAGGGTGAGTATTTATACTCACTGCTTTCCTTCCCGGCTGCCCCTCTGGTCCTCGTCACTTCCTCTGCTGCTCCCGCTCCTTCTCTGAAAGAGGAAAAAAAAACACCGCTGCCCGCTACCGGTAAGTAATTTTAAAAATAAACTGCTTAACCTTAGCTGCAGTCTTCCGGGTCCGTCTTGCCTCCGCTGCTGCTCGCACTCAAAATGGACGTTGGCGTCGAAGGGTGAGTATTTATACTCACTGCTTTCCTTCCCGGCTGCCCCTCTGGTCCTCGTCACTTCCTCTGCTGCTCCCGCTCCTTCTCTGAAAGAGGAAAAAAAAACACCGCTGCCCGCTACCGGTAAGTAATTTTAAAAATAAACTGCTTTACCCTCGCTGCAGTCTTCCGGGTCCGTCTTGCCTCCGCTGCTGCTCGCACTCAAAATGGCCGTTGGCGTCGAAGGGTGAGTATTTATACTCACTGCTTTCCTTCCCGGCTGCCCCTCTGGTCCTCGTCACTTCCTCTGCTGCTCCCACTCCTTCTCTGAAAGAGGGAAAAAAAACACCGCTGCCCGCTACCGGTAAGTAATTTTAAAAATAAACTGCTTTACCTTAGCTGCAGTCTTCCGGGTCCGTCTTGCCTCCGCTGCTGCTCGCACTCAAAATGGCCGTTGGCGTCGAAGGGTGAGTATTTATACTCACTGCTTTCCTTCCCGGCTGCCCCTCTGGTCCTCGTCACTTCCTCTGCTGCTCTCGCTCCTTCTCTGAAAGAGGAAAAAAAAACACCGCTGCCCGCTACCGGTAAGTAATTTTAAAAATAAACTGCTTTACCTTAGTTGCAGTCTTCCGGGTCTTCCGGTTAATGTTTTGATATCCAAGTAAATGCTATCCACGTTTGTTCTAATATTTTATATCCCAGTAAACCCTGGTTTGTGAAAGGATGCTGGGCCCTTCAACACAATTTCAATGTATCATTTCTCTCCCCTGCGCTGTGCAATCTGATTAGTGCTGCAGGGAGGGTCTTTGTAGCTCCAGCAGTCCCATCTGCATCGGTTTGGTCTACGTCTCCCTCAGCTTCCTGCTTCCTGCAAACACTTTATTTCAGAACAAATTCGTGTCAAAGTATTTTCATTCTGCATGGACACAAGTTGCAAACATCAAGCCTGCCTCTCTGTTCACTAAGAACATGAATGACCTTTTGCTTCGACATCATGTTTCTGCGCTATCTGCTGGGGTCTTGATGATTTTAATCTGTAGTAATCTATGAATCTCAGTCTTTTATAGACTCAGTGCAGACATTCATAACCTCTGGAGACAGGAATTGCAAAGATTCTCCCCATTCTGACTTTCCTAGTATCAATCCACTCTTTGGTGTTTGTCCCTATTGTGTGTCTGTAGCTGTCTAGCTCTACTTGTTTTGTGCTTTTTGAGTAGTCTATTGTATGGCGGTGCGATCGTATTGTTGCTGGATTTTGCGTTATGATCACAGTAACCTTTGCAATCACTGTTGTTCCATGTTATACCCTCTTAGCGTGTTTTAATGGAACACAGTAAGGGATCAATTAATATTGCAAGAAGACACACAGAAAGAGGCGTGTGAAATGCAAGATTGTGAAATCAAAACTCATCCTGAGGGCATTTTATTAAAATGGGCCATTACTTCTTGGAGTTTCAGGCTCAGTAAAATACATAGAACGATATCAAATGAAACAGATTTCATTCGAAAAGGCCAGTTTTATGGTGTTCTGCATTGGTCAAGTCATTTGTGAGTTTTGCTGCATTTTAGGATTTTGGAGTCGTCTGCCCCATTCACAATTCCGTGTCATTAACAAATGTCCAGGAAAGGGGTGGTCCCAGTACTGACTCCTGATTTTTTGTTTTCATTTTTGCCAAATTTCCGAGCAGCTTTCTGAAAACGCAGCTCTGCTAAATGAGGTCGGACGATGTGAAGTCGGAATGGGGCAGAGCTACAGGTGCTGGGAACACAGCAAGGGAATCACTCAAAGGGAAAACGAATGTTTCAGAATGCAAACAATCTGACTCTGATGTTCCAGGAATGTTGTGATTCTGCGTGAAATCAGAGTTCGAACAGAATGTGGGAAGTTACACAAAGGTTATGTTTTCACCGCCGGGTAAATGTTACAGAACATCAGTGGTGGTCTTTTGGCATCATCCTCAAATGCACGTGTCACACACCAGATGAAAAAGCCCAATACCTGTCTGAAAGCCCAGTACTCTATGATAGCAGAATGGTGCAGTGCGAGCACGCTGCACCCATTAGGTTAAAAATCACTAGATCGGCACCACTCTTTGAATTTTAGGAGCTCCATGTTGCGGGGTGCATGTATTGATCGCTGCCAGAGTCCTTCCCACAAAGAGCTGCAGTACACTGCATTTTAATCAACTTCTGTAACTGCATGTGTCAGAAATAATTGTCTCATATTGATATACATCAACTGCAGTGTGTGCCATGCATAGGATGCCCTGTAGGAATTGTCCACGCTGTTTCAGACAGCTGCGGTCTCTCAGTGAAATGCTAAGTCATGAACGACAAGACGGTCAGTATGTCGGAGACAGCATCACAGCACAGGCACTGTTCAGCATTATTCGGACAGATGTCAACGATTGTAAATATCTCAGAGAGATACAAGCGACAGGCAGCCCTGGTGGTCTCAACGGGCTGAACGACGTCTTCCTGCACGGGAATGACACCATGGGTTTATGACATCACTCTCCCTGTCTTTGTGATGTGGAGATGCTGGTGAAAAGTGTCACTTCGCCTGATGGAGGAGCGGCGCTGTGAAAGCGTGTGATTTCACATAAACATGTTGGACTATGATCTGGTGTCGTGTGACTTCTGACATTGTTCTCTGCCTCTGTCACTGAGCAGGCAAGGGAGAAACAATGGCTCATTTTTAACCCTCCCTTCCGCGTTGGACTGTCTGCAGGTCCACAGCTCAGAGACGTTGGGGATGACTCTCAGGGAGTGAGTGTTTCACTCGGATTCTCTTAATCAGGAACTGTTGGTGTCAGATAACAATCCCTGACCGGTCGTCTCAAAGGAACCGACACCCGCGTTGCAAAAAGACTTTCTGCAAGATTGCTGTGTGAGGTCAATTCGTGAAAACCCAACAGGCTGCACAGAAAGATCCTGTATTAAGTTTCTAAAGGGAATAGTGCCCAATTTTGACTTCTCTCTTTTCCAGAAGCTCTGCATCCTTCTCTTTGTCTCTGATTAATGTCATTTGATGAATGTTCCCAATCGTGGTTTATAATTTCCTGATGTCTGATTCTGCCTCTTCTGCTTTTTCACCCTTCCAGTGCTCAAGAAGGAGCTGCAAAACCTATACCATCCAAAGGACTGCCTGCCCTTGGAGGGAAATGGCTTGATCCATCTGCCATTGAAGACAGTCCGGTGCCCGGGGAAAGGAGCAAATAGCAGCAGCCCAAGAGCAGGGCCAGAATGGGAAAAAATCTGTTCATTGTTGCTTTCACTGACCGAACTGAGATTTTTTAAAATGTAAACTGCCTGTTCAACGATGTTATTACACACCTCTGGAGCAGATAGAACTTGAAACCGCTCTCCAACACCCAAAGATCACTGTACGAGGGTCAACCAGATTACAACAGAAAGTTGATGCTGGATTAAACTGTTCATTAGTGTAAAGGTGTGCGGGTCGTTGATGAGGCTGTGGGACGTACCGCGTTTAAATTCCACTTGAGCCCTTGTTATCTGTAGCTGGGTCGTTGCTTCAATGGTTGGCATCTTTTCGTGAAAATGGAGTGTATGAACGTGGTTTATTGTGAAATCCATTACTGTCTGAGGTCCCAAAGAGTATTTGCCGTGAAAATCTCACATTCGGGGAGACAGATTTGAACTGCTACTCACCCTGGCCAGTGGATAGAATTTCTCGCTATATGCTCAATCAAACTGTACAAACCCATTCATATCATGAGAAACAACATGAAATCTCTTGGTTTGGAGGTGAAACATGGGAAGGAAATTACATACACAACCCAGTCGCCAACTTTGGAAATCTTTCAAAGCTGTTTTGTGAAGCAGACTCCGGGAGAGTGAAGGGTGAACTGTCTCAATGAGCAGAGCCAGCCAAGACACTTACAACACTCGAGTATTGACTATGAAATTCTCAGTGTCATTACCCGATATAAAACGCCGAAATAATCAGGATTCTTTGAAAAGATTAGGAATTCAAATAGGATTTCTATGGCAGTGCAATTAGATCCTTGTGAACAGACAAAACGTAGAAAGGTTTCATGAGAGATGGCCCAGGGCTCAGGAGAGCTGTTTCCCGGTGACACGGATGTCTCTGCAGGGGGTGGGACCAGATTGTTTCCATGTTTCTGCAATAAATGTCACAGATTCTATTTTTAAGGGGAAAATTGGCAATGTGCAGTTGTATTTCTTGTAAAATTACAACCATTCTGAAACTCACGGAAGATATCTTATAGACAATGTCCCAGAGTCACCATCCCCATCCATGGATATGTCCTGTTTCACATTCTTGACAAGCCTAGCATATGTGGCAGTGCAATGTGACATATTCGAGGAAATTAACATGGGGGTCTCAACATGACATCCTAATCCCATTCAGTATCAGGGCATCCAGTTTAACAAGGACAAGGAAACTGCCTGCTGATTCCCACCTACTGTTCTCTCTCGGCTGATGAATCAGTAGCCCTCCATGTTGAACAGCACTTGGATGGAATGGTGAGACTGGAAAGGATGAACTCTGCATTGGCAATTTCAATGTCCATCACGAAGAGTGGCTCTGCAGCAGCTGGTGAGGTCCCATGTCATAGTTGTTCGATTGTTCCTGCAGGTGGTGAGAGAACCAAGAAGAAGGAAAACATGCCTGATCTCATCCTCACTAATCTGCCCTCAGCAGACACGTCTGTCCATGACAGTAACGGCAGGAGGTGACCAAAATATAATTCTTGAGGGGATAATGTCTTGCCTTCACATGGCACTGTCACCGTGCTAAATGGGACAGACTGCAAACAGATCTGGAACTCAGCTTAGGCATCCATGCAGGGGTGTCGATGAGCAAAAGCGGCAGAATGGGACTTCAAAGAAGCCGCAGTTGTTGCTTGTCGCTGGTGGAAGATAATTGCAGTGCATGGGCTTGGAATATTGCGGGTTTTGTGCTCGTGGTTTTGATTTAAACTGAGAGTTCTGAATATTTCTCATCAATTACGTAAAGGTTTTTCACTCGCTTACTTTTTCTCATGTTGAGTTTGAAGGGATATTGGTGCAAGATTCCTGGGTCTGAATGTACTGGATATCCACAGAATGCTCAATGATTGGAGAATATTTTCGAACAGCTAATTGACCGATGGGAAATGTGTGACCAGGAAACAGTGGAAATTTCGACTCCAAAGATATATTGGTTAACAACCGCGAGAACAAAGTTTCTGAAAAAGCTCAGCCGCTCTGGCAGCATCAGTGAAGGATAACGCAGAGGTAACTTTTCGGCTCGGTGATCCAACTGAGAACAGTTCTGAGGACGAGTACCGGACCCGATACGTTAATTCTGTTTTTTGCCTTCACAGATGCCGTCAGACCTGCTGAAAATATCCAACATTTTTGTTTTTGTTCCTGATTTACAGCATCCACAGTTGTTTCAGTTTTTTTTTATTCTTGGTTTACAGCTGAACATGCTGACTCAATGCATTATAGAGACTGATGTGAAACAATCTGTAAGACCCAGGAAACCAGGTGGCAGTTAATTCAGACTTCATATTGCAACGACCAAAATGACAATCTTTCTCTATCAGTTTTACTGGCGAAAGCTTCTGCTGTGACTTCATGGCATTAGGCATTGTTCGGGTGATCAAACAATGAGTTATAATTGAAACTGGAAGGCGCGCGGTTGTTTGATCTAAATGGCTTTGACATTGTGTGTCTGATCATTACAGACTTCAACAGAATCACTTTGGAGTGGAAAGAGGTTCTCTGGCCCAACAAAAGCACACCACATCTTCGAACATCCCACCCAGACCCAGACTGATATATCGCAGCTAATCTGTACACTGCAGGCAATTTAGCATGGCCAAAATACCTAACCTGCACATTTTTGGACTGTGGGAGGAAACGCAGTCACAGCAAGAATGTGCAAACTCCAAACAAACAGTCACCCGAGAATGGAATTGAACACGGGTCCCCGGCGCTGTGCAGTAGACGTGCTAAACACTCTGCAACCGTGCTATCCAACTGCCCACACTATTCATTATCTAGTTTGATGTGGCGCTGAACGTTAAGTGAGAAGAAAGGAGAATGCCTCAAACTTGTTTTATTTGGTGATTTTGTATCGCATTAAATGATTTCGGTTTGGCCGTCCAAATGTTTCCTGACACAGGGCAGTCTGACCCTCAGTGAGGTTTCTTTAATAAACTCTCCCCGGGACTTACAGCTGCACCATGATGTCATATGGCATGAGCGGCGATGGCCTTCGACTATTGTGATGCAATGATGATGCTGACTCCTTTTACATGAATATGAAATAGTCGCGTGTCGCGTGGCACTGAATAATTCAAGGAAATGTAATTACAGCTCCAGGTATTTTTATTTCTACATTACAATCGCAGGCACTTCAGTGTCTGGCCTCAGGTTAAGTTACTCTTGGGATTCTATATTTGTATTCACGTTTTTCATGGTGGGTTTTCTTCATGAAATTGGAGAGATGTTTATTCTTGGCGGCTGAATTTACTGAAAAATATCCACAGGAGAGTCTAGTGTCTCTTCAGTTGTTTCTGCTCTCTCAGGTCAATTCTCTCTCGTTACATTTGAAGAAAGTGTCCAGAATAAGCCCTGGGTTCGCCCTGTGACCTGCCTTCCCTGTGCCCTGAAAATTCGAGCATGATGTATAAGGGGAAAAAAAAGGTAGAAGAGGAGGAAAGAAAAGTTCGGACAATGAGGTAGAGAAGAGCGGAATGGCAAAAACTCAAGGAAAGATAGACAGGCAGAGAGAGGAAGAAGAAGAATGAAGATAGACAGAGGCGTTGTCGTGATTTAACAGAAAATGAGGACTACTCTTTGACGTCCTTTGCCTAATGTAGTTTGAAATCATTACGTGGCAACCACTTCCCTTAATCCTGTACAGCAGCAGGGCACATGTGAGCTTGTGGTGTAAAGTTTGTGCATCTGTTTGCAAAGCAAACGGTTGCATGTTTAAAGCACGTCCTGCGCACATTGTTCATTACGACAGAGTTTGTTGGCGATGATGTGTGTTGACTAAAATCTTCTTTCCTGTTGTATTAGATTGCTCTCAAAGATTCCCTCTCAGGTTTACATGTTACAATGTTTCAAGTATGCGTTGTGGAATTTTTTGGTAAATTCTCAGCTCCCTCAGTGTGATAAGTAAAACATAAACTGTTCATCATGGGGTTAAAACACAGCCGCATCCCTCTGGGCATCCGAGTCATTCAGTTGGTGATAGCGCGGTGTGAATATCATTATCCTGATATTTTATCACTGAATCTATAAACACCCAAATTCATGCTTTGATCTAATAGGAAATGCAGCTCCTCTTCTGTTATAACAGAGAGACAGTGAAGTTATCAAGTGATAATGGGAACTGCAGTTGCTGGAGAATCCAAAATAATAAACTGTGAGGCTGGATGAACACAGCAGGCCCAGCAGCGTCTCAGGAGCACAGAAGCTGACGTTTCGGGCATAGGCCCTTCATCAGAGAGAGCTCTCTGATGAAGGGTCTAGGCCCGAAATGTCAGCTTTTGCGCTCCTGAGAAGTTATCAAGTAATGCTTCCAAAAAACAACAGTAATTCCTATCCTCTCATTGAACACAGTTACAGTGATCATTATCCAACAGCAGGTGCAGAAAACACAGTGTGACAGCGCCTCTCCACGTTCACAGTGAGCCTGAATTTTATGCACCGTGTTGAGTGCAGGGAGACAGAATCAGAAGATGTTCTTGAATACTTTGCTGCTTTGGATCCCCGGGGCAATGTGAAAGTACTTCACACGGAGAAAGCTCCAGCTGCTTCAGCCCGGAACACATAGCTCTGGCAATAGCTCATTGGTCTTTGGGCATGATTGTCGCGTTGGGGATTGTGGATATGTGAGAGACCCCAAGTTCAAATTCTGGATGAGCCCTAATTGCTGGTTTTTGGCTTTGACAAATTGTCGAACAGCTTTCCCAAAAAGAGGCTGTGTTGTATAAGGTCCGACATCCCTAAGGAGAGATGAGACGTGCCATTGTGACCAACAGGGGAAAGCAAAACACAAAACATGCCTCATCATGTCTGGCCATGCCATCCAACATTAAATGAAACATCCATAAAAAGCCAGTGAAGTGAATCACATTAGTTGCAGTGTGTTTGATGCACAAGGCACCCTGCAATGATTCCGCACGCTGTTTCAGGCAGCAACTTCTGTCATGTGGTGTGTGGATTTGTGAATAACAAGAAGACTATGACCACACCAAATTGAATGAAATCAACGCAAAGATCAGCCCATCGAAGACAGCATCACAACACAGAAACCATTATTCGGACAGATATCACCATTCCTGAGGGAAAAAATGACTGTGCTCAGTCCCAGCGCAAGGGACTAACAAAACTGTCTCAGGAGCAGAGGTATAGGATGAGAAGATGTTCTTGAAACTGAATTCTGCTTCACACCTGGTTCAGCACTAGAAATGCAAGAGTTTTACTGGCTCGTTGGTTGAGAAGTATGATTCTTGCTTGGGGATTTGTCTTCCATTAGCATGTGAGTGGTCTCGGATTCAAATGCCAGGCAAGCTCCTGGTTTTGCCAGATCGCTTGATCAGATTTTCGTAAAAAGAACTGCACCTCATGAAGTCGGACTTCTTTAAACAGGAATGAGCTTCAGCAGCACAGTTGTCATTGTAGAAAAGAGGGCGAGTGGTGAAAATGAAAACAAGGGGTTCAGGAAGTGAACCACGCAATCTGACGTTGAATAAATCCTCCAGCTGGATTATCACAAAGGTTTTGGCGGGAAACATCAGGAAGCAGAGACGTTATTTAATTGTAAACAACGCTGAAAACGTTGTGAAAGGTGCCGCTTATGTGGAATGTGAGCGATGAAGACAGACTGGAAGGTTAAAGACTGGTCTGAGTGAAGTTTTCTAAGTCAGGAAGGGTCTACACAGAATTAATAAGGAGGAAATGTGCCTATGCATGGGAGGATCGAGAATGATTAGGCAGAGGTTCATCTGAGAAAGCAAAAGTGACATCAGGTAAAATATTTTCACACGGGGAATGGTTAGAATCTGTAATCAATGTAATCACTGAGTGCAACAAAGAATGCGGTTCAATCATGTTTTTGCTAAAACGAATTATTTGGTAATGTTAAAACTAGCAACGTGCAGAGTTACAGGAAGGAATCAAGAGAATGACCCATTTCCTCATTGTAAAGAACCAGCAGAGCAATGGTGGGCTCCATCTGCACTGTGATAAATTTATGATTCTGAGTAAGATCAGTGTTTAACCAGCAGAATGTGGGAAGTTAGACAAAGGTGATATTCACACAGCGGGACACATTGCACGACAAAATATTACACAGCATGTACATGTCACAAGGAGGGCAGCAGTTTCTGATTCGGCGTGGGGAAATGCTGCAGGGCATTCTGTGTGTCAGACACAATGCATTTTACCCTTTAGATCATGGCACAGTGAGAGAGCCAGAGAAGGTCAATCGGTTCATCATACCTGTGACAATTTAGTTGGGCCAAAAGCTGAGTGAGATATCTGATAGATTTGTGCGGGTTTGAAGTGTTTACTGGAAGTGGGAAGCACAGGTGATACAGGGAAACAGTGATGGCAGGAGCAGTAAATACATTCTTTGGAACGTTGGAAAACTTTGATGTGTTGAGCTCTGGTTAATGGGCAGCATGCTTTCACTAGACCATGCTGCTACAGAAGGTGGTATGTCATTGCCAATCAGCGACATGCTGTATCGAAGCAAATATTGAGCTGTTCATCAGAGTTACACAACTGGAAGTTCTTTTTTTTTTCTTTCCAATGTGATGGAAGTCTTCATGTAATAGGGATTATACACAAAAAGCCTTTCACATGAATAATTACGCTCCATCTCAGTGTATTGCATCCGTCCTTGCCTCTTTTTTTCTGTCATTGTGAATTCCGTGACATACTTTGCACCTTCTGCATGTCATACACTTGACCCTTACCTTCTGGGTGTTGTGACGCAGTGGGAATGTGAAACCAGATTCAGGCTGAAAATACATGTGCTCTTCTTCAACATCGATGAAAACTGGCAAAGGCACAGTGGAGAGTTTTTGTTGTGTATTCTGGATTATTTCCTTAATCTCTGCTCTTGTGTCTGCACTGAACAATTTATTAACTTAATCTTCCACTTCATTTCAACCAGCCCTCACTTTGAACGGTACCATTGTCTCTATTTAGCTAAAAAGCGCTCATCTTAGATTCAAACTGTCCTCCCTCAAAGTGAACATGAAAATCAGTCACACTGTGATCACTGCAACATAGAGATTCCTACACTCTGATGACATTGATCAGTCACGTCACATTGTCCCATTTGCTTGTAGAAGGTACTGTTGCATGAAGTAATAATTTATCATGATGAAAGAGCAGCTCTCGAAAACTTGTCATTTTAAACAAACCCACTGGACTGTAACCCGGTTTCGTGAGACTTCTGATTGTGCCCACACCAGTCCAACACCAGCACGTCCCACATCATAATCACAAATAGGATTTTTTTTTTAAAAATGATGGAAAAGAAAGATAAACTGTCAAATTATGTGATGTTAACACACAGCGCGGGATGGTACTGAAAGAACAGCTATTGATATTGTTCAGATAAATTTGAATGTCTTTGTACAAGATTCTGGAAATGTTACCATCCACAGACAAATGGTAAGTAAGGAATGCAACAGTTAGGTCAACCTGCATTGAGAACAAAAACAGCAAAATTCCAAGGTTGTCTATCAATTTGCTTTGTTTTTCTGGTTTCAAATTTCCAGCATCTGTAGTTCTTTGTTTCATGTTAGCTTGATTAGTGTTTGCGATAAAATAGATTACCTTATAGCTTCTGAGCTGTGCTGCGGTAAGGACAACCCTACCAAGAACAAAGTAAGTTCTCTGAATAGGAACCGTGACCAGGCCTCAGTGCTAAAAGTGCCAAATTCTAACCATTAGACCATCAGGGGAAATGCTCAAGATGCTGCCATCTTTTCTCAATGATCCTGCTTCAGCCTTTTCATTCTGTCGTTCATTTTGGCTGAAGGTCAGTTTCTCCCCTTCTTTGAGCTTTTAATCACGTGGAAAAAGACCGTTCGTCCATCTTGTCAGTCCGTGCCTTCGGCTATCCATCTATTCTAGTCCCAGTTTCCAGCGTTTGAACCACCACCTTTGGAGTTCTTAATTCCAGAGTGCAAGTTTCAACGAGATTATCCCTGTTAGCAACAAATGGGACTGAAGTTTGAGATGATAAAACTCTGCTCAAGCCCCTTGAAGTAATCATCCTCATGTTAAGCCACAGAGGGAGATACACAGATATATCCCCCGAGACTGGCAGAGGCCTCAGGATTATATGTGCTCCATCTGCATCATGTCCACACTCTATTGCCGAATACACGGTTCCCTGCTAAAGTAACACGAGCAGTTTCCCCAATGATGGAAGCCGTTGCCATGAGCTGAGATACGAAATGGATAGTGAGTTGAAATAGTCCCACACTGATGTTGCTCGTGGGCAACTTTTGTTTTCCAAAACCCAGCGAACCAATCACATCAGCTTTTGGGAATCTGACCAAAACAGCGCTTGGTACACATTCCTCTTCGGAAGCAACTGTCAATTTGCAAATGAAGGAAACCTGTCAGCTTCATTCCAGAGAGGGAAGATACAACATTTCAATCTTCTAATCTGAAGTAAGACACAGTATCAATTGCACCACTGGCTCCAAACATATTGATGCATCTTTCATCCTGTTGACTTGTGATGTTAACAGGGATATCAGCGGAAAGGGCATTCGCAAGGTGAGTAACCAGCAAAGATAATCGCCGTCAATGCTTCAATGTTCTCCACTTTGTGAAGCGGTGAATTTCAGCGGCAAAAGAAGCACATTCATCGTCAGATGCCTGCTTCACTGTCACCCGCTTCTCTGCTACATGTTTCTCTGCTGGAGCTAACCATCGGTTTATTCACAGTCGTTGCAACATTCCGCCTCTTGTATTTTCTTTTAATTATCTCTTCACAACGTAAAAAATGTCCCCGGTCTTTAAATCTCCCACACAAAGGAAAAGAAAACTACCATTATTACAGTCTACGCATCTCGCTGTTTAATAAATTTCTGTCAGGTTTCCTCTCAACCTCTTCAGGACCAGAGAAAAATGCCCAAGTCTATCTCACCTTGATTTATAACTTAAAACTTTCCATACTAGGTACCATCTTGATGAACCTCTTTTTAATACTCACCAGCTAAATAATATGTCTCCTACAACTGTGTGACAGAAACTGCACACTGTATTCCAGAAGAGGCCTCACCGATGCCTTGCACAACTTGAACATGACTTCCCAACTCCTAAATTCAAACGGCTAAGCAATGAACGTCAGTGTGCCAAAAGCCTGTTTAACCAGTCTCTCTACATGCACCATAAACTTCAAAGAAGTATGTATGTGCATCCCTAGTTCCATAAGGAAGCACCTTAACAGAGAGACAAAGTCATACACTTCATACTTTGTGAACTTCATCCAAGAGATCCACAAACTAGATTGTTTTTTTTTGCCTCAGCAGCTCTTTATTTTAAGATGATAAAATTTCTAACTTGTTGAATATCACATTCGAAAGTCTGAACGAGATAAATCTGATTCCTTTTTAATTATTTCAATGGCCTTTTTGAGTTTGCAGCAAAGTGAATAAATTGAAACAAGTTTAACAGCTATTGCCTGCAGGTTAACTCAGTGGAGCCACCCATGTGTGAAACGTCATTGAGCTGAAAAGAATGATCTTCTTTTCTCTCTCCGCAGTTACTTCTTCACATTTTAATTACTTGTAGAATGTTTCTCAATCGTTGAGTCTTTGCCCAATTCAAAGAAACTGGTGTTTCCCCACAAACGTCGTTCAGAATTGACTTTCCTCATTACCCTTTTGTGCCACGACAAACTAAAACGCTCCAGGAGAGGCTTGAACTCACAACCTCGGCATTGCACATGCCTCCATAATGCCATATAAGTACCACACGCTACTGGAGCAGGACATACCTGCGGCACTCCATAGTTCAGATTATACTTTAATGGTTGGCAAATTGCCTGTGAACTGGGATATCATCGTCTTCACTCAAGGTTCCTTAGCTGTTTGAAGATCTTGCTTAATTATGCAGTGCTAAACTGCATTGAAATGTATATTTTCAACATCTTCCTCCACTGTCCCCTGGGCTCTTAATGTTTTTATTCTGTCGAAATCTGTCAATTGCTTTTTTGAACAGACTCAATAACTGACCTCCGCAGTATCTGGGACACTGAATTTCAAAGCTTCACCTCAGCCTGAGTTGTCTCCCCTCAGTCTGCTGTTAGGGGTATGTTCCTGTTGTGGGAAATTAAATTCACCATGTACATAATGCTGCTCCTGGAATGTCTTCTGGCACTACACTCTTTTGACATTTGCTCGACTGTTACCCTGCTCTGTATCACAAGGCTCAGGAAAAGAAAACAGAGCAATGTCCAGCAAGATAAATGTTGTTGGCAAAAAGCAGTTCACGCGGCTTTCTGTGTTGTTTCGTCGATTTGCGAATTTTGCATCATTTTGAATTTTGAAACTGTGCACCTTGTACACCAGTCTGCTTCATTAATATCTACCCCGAGGAGAGGTTGTTGCCAATGCTGACTCCTGTGAACAGCACAGTGCACTCTCCTCGGGCAGGAAAACAATTCCTCACAGATAACGTTCCATCCCCCACTATCATGGGCCTTTCATGCCACAAAATTCTTCACAGAATTCGATGAAGCAACAATTCACCAACTTCATTTTCAAAATTCACACAACCAACAGGACACACACTATACCCGCCGTCATCAACCTTCACAGTTATTTCATTCAAGGACACATTCCAAGACTTTCATGGGAAGTGAATGTATAAGAATGTAAAACAAAGGTAAAGTGAACTTCAAATTTAAAATTGTAAATTAAGAAGAAGCCAGAACTGGATTTAGAACGTCATGTTTAGTGCCACAGCTAGAACTCCAGCCCGACAATTGAGAAATCTACCCCTGAAGCCCTAACATCTACATGGCAACTTGTTCCACGTGCCCAGTTGGAAACCTATGTGAAGGAGCATGCTGTCTGATGGACCGACTGTGAGCATCCACCATTGTCTGACCTAAAACTGCAACAGGAGCTGTTCATCCCAGTTGTGAGAGACTTGATACTCAGCGTTGTCAATTCACCACTCTCATCATCATGACGGCAATGTTTAAGCAGCATTTAGACAGACACGTGAGGAAGGTAACAGGAAATACAAAACCATTGGCAGGCAGGGGAGAATCAATTGGATTAGACCCCTTTCAGTATTGGCCCAGGGTCTTCAGCCCAACAAGTACACGTCACCTCTTGGCGCATTCCACGCAGACCCATACCCCGTAACACACACACACCTGAACACTACGGACATTCGAGCATGGCCAATACATCTAGCCTGTACATCTTTGGACTGTGGGAGGAAACTGGATCACGCAGAAGAAACCCGCAAAAACACAGAAAGAATGTGTGAACTCCAAACAGACAGTTGCCCAAGGCTGGAGTTGAACTCACGTCCCTGGCACTGTGGGGTGGCACTGCTAACCACTGAGCCACCATGCTGCTGCAGCTCAGTTCAGTTCAGAATAGCATTAGTCACAGATCTATTTGCACTGTTTTGTGTTTCATGTTATTGTTGACAATTCTCTGCCTGAAACAACACTGAAAGCTGGGAACATGGGAACAGGAAGAGGCATTTCTACCCGACTCTGCTGGCTCGCCATTTCTTAATATCACGGCGGATCTAAAAATTTGAGGATTTTCCCGACCCCATCCTTACAACTCACATTGCGAATTTACACGTTGGCCTTCACGTGGGTGGCTTTCCTATTCTCCTTCCTATTTAGACTTTCGTGCTCTCTTTGAAATAAAGAAAAAAAAGACTGGATGCAAAATCAATTGGTAGCCTGTCGTGTCATTTCCTCAGTTTGAATACCAGCATTTCGTTCACTTGAGAGCACACGTTAATGCTAATGATTCCGCAGGAGCACGAGCCATGAGGTTCGTCTAAGACTGTAAATCCCTTCACAGCTGTTGTTGGCTGAATGAGCCACTATTGTGTCCACAGCTAATAAATGCATACATTTTTCTCTACTCCAAAATGTGACTGAAGGCCTCTGGTGTCGATTCACGCACTTTGAGACATGGCAGAGTCTGACAGAACTGGGACATTCAGAGACTACCTTGAGATGCACTTGACAGAGAGGAATGTGCAGTGCACTATGATGCCAGCAAATCTAGATTTTCCTTGACTTTGAGCTGGAATGCTTTCACACGAAAAGCAAAGCTGATACTCCTGCGCTACAGAAAGGAACAGGGCAGGCTAAATGCAATATTAAGAGGGATGACCGTCTATGCACATTCAAGGCCAGGAAGGAGTGAAATTTAACAAAGATTCATACCGCAATGAATTAGAATGATCCTACTTCCCACAACAAAAGCAGTAATGACCAACTTCATTCAAAGAAAGGTTGGCTGACAAGAACGCTCACTCCATGGCCATCCAGAAACATATCACTGTAAAAGAGGAAAAAAACAGTGTTTCTGCCCGCTTTTGAACCAGGGATCTTTCGCGTGTGAGGCGAACGTGATAACCACTACACTACAGAAACGCATGCACTACCCTGCCCTGCGCCCTGACCTTTCTACAGCATTGAAATTCGCAGCTGTTCAACGCTTCACATAGAACATAGAAAAGTACAGCACAGTACAGGCCCCTTGGCCCACGATATTGTGCCGTGGATTAACCATAATCCAAAAATAAAATAGCCTAATCTACATTTCCCTCAATTCACTGCTGTCCATGTGCATATCCAGCAGTCGCTTAATGTCACTAATGACTCTGCTTCTACGACTACCACTGGTAAACTATTCCATGCGCGCACCGCAGTTTCAAATCGATTGAAGTAGTCCAGCATTATTGGCACCATTGACAAATAAAAGATATCGTGTAAACTTGCACAGAAAATATTCAAGTGGACGTTGCCAGGGGTGCAGGTTTCGGACTGTACGGTGAGGCTGAATAGGCTGGAGCAGTTTTCCCTGGGGCATCGGAGGCTGAAGGTCGACCTGACGGAAGTTTATAAGAGCCTCAAGGATATGGCCAGTATGAGTAGTCAAGGAATTCATCCCATGGTGGGCGAGTCCAAAACTGGAGGGTAAATAATTAAGGTGAGGGGTAGAAATTTTAAAGCGACCTGAAGGCCTTTTTTCATGCAGAAGGTGGTGCAAGTATGCATTGAACTGCCAGACGAAGTGGTGGAGCCTCCTAAAATTACAACATTTCCAGGGCATCCAAATGCATGTGTGAATCGGGAGGGTTTAGAGGATATGGACCAAATGCTGTCAAATGGATCTGCGTTAATTTACGACATCTGGTCAACATTGGCGAGGTAGGCCAAAGGTTGTGCGTCTGTTCTCTACATTTCCACGATCAAATTGATAATCATTGGCATAATGGAATTGAGGAGCAGATGCTCTGTGCCCTCTGCCATCGCCCTTTGACTATTAACAAAACACAGTTTCACTGTTGTTCGCAAATGTAACACAGCTCATGCCTACCCTGCTCCAGTAGAACAGCCAAACAACAGAACAGGCTACCAAGAGAAATGGCAAAGGCGGTATTCAAACTCACGCCACCAAGGAGACTGGCACCTGAAACCACTTGGAACACAACCACGCATGCGTATGCTGCAGACATGATACTTTCTGATGTTGCTACTGCAAAACAACAAAAGTGAAGGCACAGGGAAAGGCAGCAATGATCCCTGTCTTCTTCGTCCCTTTTCTTAGCTGCTCGGCAGTGCCCAACCAGCAAATTATTTTCCCACCAGATGCGGACAGCAGTTTGATCAAATCAAAAATCAACGGAAAGCTGAGCATATCTTGGAAGACTCTGTTAGGCTACAAGTGTAATGTGCCTGGGAGAAAGTACATTCGATTATGCTTGGATAAAGAAAACATGAACTGCGCGGCATTTCTGCAATTTAGATTTTCACTCTGGCAAATGATTTTAACCTTTGATCGAAAGAGAACATTTTTTGCGTTAACATGTATCATGAAAAGCTTCCGAATACCGGGGAAACGCACCAAGCTGAGCTGATGGTGCACCAGATCATATTGTGCAGCGTCCTTAGACTCACGGCGATGGCTTTGCAGTGTAGGTGGCTCAAAGATAACCCACTCATGGAAAAACCAAGCTAGCATTAGAATTCGAGAAACACAAATCACATTGGGATGCTGTTCGAACCTTGGTGCAACTACGAGCTGCCATCTTCCTTGCCTTTCTCCTTACCCCAAAGTTTTTCTACACAGTTTTCCATTCCTGGACATGAACAAATCTCAGGTGGCAGCCAGCTGATTTGGAAACCAGCGTAGGAGATGATGAAAAGCCAATCAAGTTTATGAAATTCCACGGTGCTTATTCAGAGATGCACAAAAACTGTTTCTGAATACATTTCTGTACGTATAAGGCGATCAGAGATGTCAAAGAGATGCTCACAGCACGCAATTCCTTTTTGGCTCAAGAAGCCAAAAGCTCTCGTACCTGAGTCACCATCACTTCTTATCCTGCTGACCGAATAAATTGCATATTGCTTCACTTGAGTTTCATGTGGCTCGCTTTCCTTTCTCTCCTTGATTAGACTTGCTTAATCTCTTTGATATAAAGACAGAAAAGAATGGATGCAGTATCAATTGGTAGCCTGCCATTTCATTTTCTCGGTTTCAATGCCAGTGCGTCTTTGACTTGAGAGCACACGTTAATGTTAGTGATTCTGCGACAGCACGCGCCATGAGGCTCGTCTGAGCCTGTCATTCCCTTCACTCCTGTTGTAGACTAATGAGCCGCTACTGAGTCCACCGCTAAAAATGCAAACATGTTTCTCTACTCCAAATCGTGACTGAAGGCTTCTGGTTTCGATTCACGCATATCGAGACATGACAGAATCTGACAGAACTGGAACATTCAGAGACTACCTTGAGATGCATTTGACAGAGAGGAACGTGCAGTGCACTGCGACACCGACAAATCAAGCTTTTCCTTGACTTTGAGCTGGGATGCTTTTGCACAAAAAGCAAAGGCAAAACTACTCGGCTGCAGAAAGGATGAGCGCTGGCTAAATGCACTCTTAATGAGATGACTATCTCTGCACATTCAGGACCAGGAAGGAGAAAAATTTCACAAAGATTCATTTTGAAATGAAATAGAATGATCCTCCTTTCCACAACAAAAGCAGATGTGGGCGAATTCATTCAAAGAAAGGTTGGCTGACAAGAAGAACAAACGAGAAACCTCACTCCATGTCCGTCCAGCAACCTATCGCTGTAAAAGAGAGGCACCATTGTTTCTGCCCGGTTTCGAACCAGGGACTTTTCACGTGCAAGGCGAATGTGATAACGACTACACTACAGAAACACACCCATTACCCTGCCCTGTGCACTGACCGTTCTACCGCATTGAAATTCACAGCTGTTCAAAGCTTCACCTCTCATTTTGAAATAGATTGAAATAGTCCAGAGTTATTGGCACTATTGAAAAATAAAAGATATCATGTATGCCTGCCCAGAAAATATTAACATGGATGTTGCCAGGGGTGCAGGTTTCGGACTGTATGGGGAGGCTGAATAGGCCGGGGCAATTTTCCCTGAAGCGTCGGTGGCTGAGGGACGACCTGAACGCATGTTTATATAATCATCTGGGATATGGATAGGGTGAAGAGTCAAGGTCTTTATCACACGGTTTGCGAGCCAAAGCTGGAGGGTGTATAATTTAAGTGAGGGGCAGAAGTTTAAAAGAAAACTGAGGGGCATTGCTTTTGCCCAGAATGTGGTGCAAGTATGCATTCAACTGCCAGACGAAGTGGTGGAGCCTAGTAAAATTAGAACATTTTCAAGGCATCCGGATGTGTGTATGGATCGGGAGGGTTTGGAGGGATTATGGGCCAAATGTTGTCAAACGGGACTGCAGTAATTTAGGATATCTGGTCGACATTGGTGAGGTAGACCGAAGGTTGAGTGTCCGTTCTCTCCACTTCCATGATGAAATTGATAACCACTGGCACAATGTAAATTAGGAGCTGATGGTCTGTGCACTCCTGCATCGTACGGTGATTGGAAACAGAACGTTTTGTTCTCTTGCTTTCAACTGATCGTAGTTCATCCCAACCCAGCTGTAGCATAACAGACAAACAAAACGACAGGGTACCAGCATAATAGCAGCGGTGAGATGCAAACGCACTCCCCTGAGGACACTGGAACCTGAACCCAGCCCCTTAGCCCTCTCAGCCACGCTACCACTCACATGACAAGCTCAAATATAATGCTTTCTGATGCTGTTACTGCAAAACAACAAAAGCGAAGGGACAGGGAGAGGCTTCAAGGATCGTTGTCTTGTTCATCTATTTTCTTAGCTGCTGGGCAGTGCCCAGCTAAAACATTACTTTCCCACCAGATGCTAACAGCCGTTCAATCAAATCAAAATCAACAGAAAACTGAGCACATCTTGTGAAACTCGGTAAGGCACCAAATGTAATGTGCCTGGGAGAAAGTGTATACAGTTATGCTTGGATAAAGAAAACATGAACTGCACAGCATTTCTGCAATTTAGATTTTCAGTCTCGTGAATGATTTCGCCCTTTGCTCGAAACAGAACAACTTTCACGTTAACATGTAGCCTCAAAAAAAACTGGACTACCAGGAAAACTCACTAAGCTGAACATATCATACAGCAGTTCATACCGTCCAGCACACTTGGCCTTACCGCACCAGTTTCACTGTGTAAATGGCTGAAAGATAAACCTCTGTTTGAAAAACTGAGCTACCGTTACAATTCAAGAACGACAAATCACATTGGGAGGCCGTTCGACCCTCGGTGCAACTACGAGCTGCCATCTTCCTTGCCTTTCTCCTTACCCCAACGTTTCTCTGTGCAGCTTTCCAATCCTGGACATGAGGAAAGTTCAGGTGGCAGCCAGCTGATTTGAAAACCGGCGTGGGAAACGAGGAACAGCAACTTAGTAAAACTTACAAAATTCCACGGTGCTTATTTAGAGATGCACCAAAGGCAGTTTCTGTACACATTTCTGAATGCAAAAGGCGGACAGAGATGTCAAAGCGATCCTAACAGCATGTGATTGGTTTTTGTTCTGGACGAGAAAAGCTCTCGCGTCTGAGTCACTATCACTTCACATCGTGCTTGACTGATTAGGATAGTGTTAGGGTTAGAGTAGGTGTTCATGTACTCTTGTTAGTTTCTTTCCTGTTTGTCCGATGTAATGTTTCTTTCAGACTCTGCAGGGGATTTTGTAGATGAGATTGGTCCTGTCCATGGTGGGGATTGGGTCTTTAGTTCGGGTGAGCACTTGTCGTAGTGTTGATGTGGGTTTGTGACCACTCTGATGCCCAGCGTTCTCAGAAATCTTTGGGTGAGTTCTGACGTGTTCCTGACTTAGGGTAGTGTGATGTGTGTATCGGAGTGTGTACAATCTTTCTGATACTGTTCGAGTGGACATCTCCTGACCGAGTTCTTTGGATATCCATTATCCTTGAACAACTGGCTAAAAAAAAAAAACACGACCAATACTCAGTCATATCAATCTACTTGGAGAAGTAGAACCACGACTTCGACTGGGATAAGATCCTGGAACAGGCTAGGCAGAGACAAGCACGAGAATCCCTGGAAGCATGGCACTCCACGAAGCATGCTATTATTAACACATTGAACTCGATCCCTTGTAGATTCCACCAAGTAGGAAACCTGGAAGTCAGTCAATCCATTGCAAAGGACCCCAGAGAATAAAAACCAGTTGGGAAAACACACCGACACTTCATCAGAGGCTCCACCGAGGATGCCACAAGCACGGTAACGAAACGTCTGCGGAACAACAAACCAGCTCGGCGAGCCATCCAACCTCAACATAGTCATCGTTCGAATCTTAATTCTAGATATCTTTTTAGAATTCGAATGTCACCACCTGCTGTTTCAGGATTCTCAGTGAGTTGTTTCCAAACAGGGAAAAAAAGACACAGATACAAACACTTATGGAGAAACATGTCAACATGACCATTGCATCATTTGAAACTCAAGAGAGAGCGATAGAGAGAAAAGGGGGAAGTGAGTTAGAACATAGAACATAGAACATAGAACAGTACAGCACAGAACAGGCCCTTCAGCCCACAATGTTGTGCCGACCATTGATCCTCATGGATGCACCCTCAAATTTCTGTGACCATATGCATGTCCAGCAGTCTCTTAAATGACCCCAATGACCTTGCTTCCACAACTGCTGCTGGCAACGCATTCCATGCTCTCACAACTCTCTGCGTAAAGAACCTGCCTCTGACATCCCCTCTATACTTTCCACCAACCAGCTTAAAACTATGACCCCTCGTGCTAGCCATTTCTGCCCTGGGAAATAGTCTCTGGCTATCGACTCTATCTATGCCTCTCATTATCTTGTATACCTCAATTAGGTCCCCTCTCCTCCTCCTTTTCTCCAATGAAAAGAGACCGAGCTCAGTCAACCTCTCTTCATAAGATAAGCCCTCCAGTCCAGGCAGCATCCTGGTAAACCTCCTCTGAACCCTCTCCAAAGCATCCACATCTTTCCTATAATAGGGCGCCCAGAACTGGACGCAGTATTCCAAGTGCGGTCTAAACAAAGTTTTATAGAGCTGCAACAAGATCTCACGACTCTTAAACTCAATCCCCCTGTTAATGAAAGCCAAAACACCATATGCTTTCTTAACAACCCTGTCCACTTGGGTGGCCATTTTAAGGGATCTATGTATCTGCACACCAAGATCCCTCTGTTCCTCCACGCTGCCAAGAATCCTATCCTTAATCCTGTACTCAGCTTTCAAATTCGACCTTCCAAAATGCATCACCTCGCATTTATCCAGGTTGAACTCCATCTGCCACCTCTCAGCCCATCTCTGCATCCTGTCAATGTCCCGCTGCAGCCTACAACAGCCCTCTACACTGTCAACGACACCTCCGACCTTTGTGTCGTCTGCAAACTTGCTGACCCATCCTTCAATTCCCTCGTCCAAGTCATTATGGATTAACCCCCAAAACAACAAATAGCCCACTGGAAAGAGCCACAGGCACAACCACACAGCCATGGAGACACACACTAATACACACACTCAGCTACACTAGCTTGCACACAGCATCTATCACACAGTGAGAGTTCGACAGACACTCTAATACAGAGACAGAAGCACACAGGCACATGTATGTAACATGTATGTACAAAAAGGCATACACACATTGAGACAGAAGCACACATAGACAGAGACACACACTGAGATAAGCATGTGCATACAGACACTGAAGCACATAGGCACACATACAAACGTTGATACACAGAGGGAGAAATAGAAAGAACGAGTTGGAGAGAGAAAGCAAAAGGCTCCTGCTCTTGCTCAATTGCTCCCTTGTGTTCAAAGTAATGCATTGGTTCCCTCTGCTGGCCGCCTCACGCTACTTCATGGGGGAGAGTGAAGCGTGAAAACCATCAGGGGTTCAGTCAGAAGGAAACAGTCGCTCACGGCAGCGTCAACAGACGCAGGCGCACAGACAGAGATTCACACTGTGCTGGTGTGGAGAGGATTCTAATTATGCTGAAGTTCCTCAGAGTAAAACATTCTTATGTTCAGAAATGTATGTGTTCCCTCGGCAAATGCGGCAATGTTTTGACTTTGGGCAGTTTTCGTGACATTATGCACATTAAATAGATCCTTTCTTCTGCAACTGTATCCAGGCACATCCGGGTGAACTTTTCTGTAAGGAGACACGGTTAATTTTATTGCACTTTCTGCAATTTGTAATGTTTTATAATCTACTCTTTCACATCCTAATTGGGGAAAAGTATTCAAAGGTGAAGGGTATGAGACCAGCAGTGGGTTTGGTCATCTCTCCTTCTGCTCATACTTGAGGGGCAACATCGATCGGCCACGAATGCTCTGTGTCTCCAAAGACATTGTTTGAAGCACGGAACAACTGCAACCCAAGAGATTCACAGGCTGCGTAGCTTTCTCAAAAAAAAACATATCTGCCACTGGCGAGGTGGCGTGAGTGGTCCGCCAGAGGTGGCATTGTAAGATAATAAAGTGTGAAGCTGGATGAACACAGCAGGAAGAGCAGCATCTCAGGAGCACAAAAGCTGACGTTTCGGGCCTAGACCCTTCATCAAAGAGGGGGATGGGGTGAGGGTTCTGGAATAAATATGGAGAGAGGGGGAGGCGGACCAAAGATGGAGAGAAAAGAAGATAGATGGAGAGGTACCTGGTTTGCTTCAGGACATTGTCGAGCAGTTTCAAGGCTGAAGAGATTACAAGTGAGTTGGAGTGGGAAATTGATTCCCTGAGGTTGGTCCGGAGGGAGGATGGTAACTTCTTCAGGATAAGCATCCCGGAAAGAGTCTTCGCAGTGAGGTTAAAATTGTATCAGCTTCACACTTTTTTATCTTGGATTCTCCAGCATCTGCAGTTCCCATTATCACTGATACAATTTTAACCTCACTGCAAAGCCTCTTCCAGGGATGCCTAACCTGAAGAAGTTACCCTCCTCCCTCGGGACCAACCTCAGGGAATCTCTCTCCCACTGCAACTCTCTTGTAATCTCTTCAGCCTTGAAACTGCTCGACCATGCCCTGAAGCAAACCAGGTACCCCTCCATCTATCCTCTCATCTCTCCATCTTCGGTCCGCTTCCCCCTCTCTCCCTATTTATTCCAGAACCCTCACCCCATCCCCCTCTCTGATGAAGGATCTAGGCCCGAAACGTCAGCTTTTGTGCTCCTGAGATGATGCTTGGCCTGCTGTGTTCATCCAGCTTCACACTTTAAAATCTTGGATTCTCCAGCATCTGCAGTTCCCATTATCACAGGTGGCATTCTACCAATTCAAACACGAGAGGGAGGGTGAGACTTCGATTCATCACTTTTTCTCAAGAGATGTGGTTGATCACATTTTCGACCACTGAAGGGGCAAAGTTTCAGTCCTTGAAATAAGAGGACATCTGGGATATTAGACAGTGAAATGACTCATCTTGGGAGCAGATGTGGAAGAATTGGGAGAACAGAATTGCTTTCTTGCAAGAAGGTGGGTGAGAGGTGCTGCCGTCTAGCTTGAGCTTACCTAACTCTGGTTTACTGTCCATAAAATCCCCACCAACGTCTGGGACACCACCCACGCCCTCCACCTGTTCCAACATTTCCAATTCCCTGGCCCTCATCATCTCATCTCAACCATAGTCACCCAATCCCTGTGAACTTGCATTCCCCCATGAATGATTAAAAGCTCTCTGCTTCTTCCTCTACCACAGGCTCAACCAGTCCCCCACCACCTACATGGCTATCTGATACTGAGACAAATTTCCTGCTCTTCTGATGAAGCATAGCGTACGATGCTCCTCCAGCTCCACACTGTATTATCTCTGACATTGGCAGTAACAACATCAGAAAGCATTATATCCTGAGATTTTCCAATTTCTCACCGACATGCTGCCATCGATGGAATCATCTAAAAGCACTGTTAGTTTTCCCGAGTCCACTGACAACAGCCAGTTCTGCATCAACGCCCTCCCTTTCCACTGCCCATTTCAGGAATATCCTGTATTTTAAAGTTAGCAAATCAAACTCAACGTCTTCAATTGCCGCTGAAAAATCCATTCCCCAATTTCCAAGTTCCCTCCTATCCTGGCAACTGTCTAAAACTGAAGAAAGACCACATGGCAAGTGATTCAAACTAAGAAAGAATCCTATACTACTCTTTGACCCAACAGTAGCCTGCACAGCTACCGCCCTTGCTGCCTGCTTTCATGTATTGCTGGGTATCAGGGTTTGTTCTTGGAAAAATAAACAAACAATGAAATTCACATCTGACTATGGAGAAACCTGTGGGTGACACCTAATAGCAGGGGAGCAGCTAAGTCGTTTTTTTTAAGTTTAACTTTACTGTTTTTCTTTTGTAAATCAACAATAGTAAGTAGAGGTTCTCTTTTTTGTTTCAATAACATGTTGTTATTGAAAATTGCCTCGTGACCAAATTTCAAACATATAAAAACTGACATACTAAACCAGCCTGGAGCAGTGTCTTTTTTTTTAGCAGAAAGACTGTGCTGTTTTCTGGGTCTGTAGATTGATAAGATGCAAAAATGGCCTGCAGTAGAGTAATGCATTCTTCCTGTGAGATGTGGGAGATTAGGAAGAGTTTCAATGTTACTGATGATTATGTCGCCAGAAAGCGTGTTTTGTTGTGAAACTTTTCGGATCGCATGGACAGGCTGGAGCGGACCTAAGAGGCAATGAGAAATTTACAGGAGCGAGGGGATATGATGTATGGCAGCTGCAGGGAGGGAGATGAACCAAAGATGCAGTCAGTTAGTTGGGTAACCTCCAGGAAAGTGAGACGGAGACAGGTAGTGCAGGAGTTTCCTGTGGCTATCACTATCTTGCAGCACTGACATTGTGTTTCCTGGTACAACGACTGCCCATAATGTGACACTAGTTTCCAGGTCACCGAATGTGATGGGGTGTCTCTAGTCAGAGGCACAGACAGACATTTCTGCAGCTGAAAGGGAGACACCAGAATGGTGTGTTGCCTCCCTGAAGCCAGGAGCAAAGGTGTCTCGGAGACGGTGCAGAATAGTCTCACAGGCGAGAGGGATCAGCAGTTGGTCATTGTCCACGTTATAACTGACGACATAGGAACAAAAATGGACAGGATTCTGGGGAGAGAACATAGGAATTTGGGCAGGATTTAAATAAAAAAGATTCTCAAGTTTAGAAATGTCTCAAATAGTCCCAGTGCCACGAGCTAGTGAGGGGAGGAATAGGAAGAAAGAGCAGATGAATTCGTGGCTGAGGAACTTGTGCAGGGGAAAATAATTCACATTTTCAGATCATTACAATGTCTTCTGGAGTAAAAGTAGCCTGCAAAAGAAGGATGTATCACACCTGAATTGGAAGGGTTTAATATACTACCAGGGAGATTTGCTCGATATGCTCAGGAAGATTTAAACTAGTAACACGGGGAAAGGTTTTGGAAACCTGGGAGATAGTGAAGAAAGAGATCAGTCTGAGACTGGTACAGCTGGGAAAAAATAAGTCAAACAGACAGGGCAGGAAGGAACACTGTGGAGGACTTTATTTATTTTAATGAAAAAGGCCTAACAGGTAAGGCAGATGAAATCGGGGAATGGGTATGAAAATTTAGACTGGGAGATCAAAGCAATTGTAGATAAGAGGCTCAGGGATGGACAGGAATGGCAGCTTAATATCCAAGGTAGAGATACTACAGGAAGGATCACAGTGGGGATGGGGAGTGGGACAAGAGAAAAGGAGGAGTGGCATTTTTGATGAAGGATAATATTACAGCTGTACTGAGGGAGGATTTTCCAGAGAGGACATTCAAAGAAGTTATGTGGATGGAACTGACAAATATGAAAGGGACCATCACCTACAGCGACTGTTCTATGTACCCCACCAAATAGTCAGTGGGAAAGTCAGAAACAAAGTTGTAAAAACATCTAGTTATCTTCAAGAATCATAGGTGGTTATGATAGGGGATTTTAACTTTCCAAACATAGACTGGGACTGCCATCGTGCTACGCATACATGGAACATTTTATGATTCAGTCTGTGGATGTACCTTCAAGGGAAGTTGCAAAACTTGACCTACTCTCGAGAAATGAGGCAGGGCAGGGGATTGAGGTGTCAGCAGTGGAGCATTTTGGTGTCAGTGACCAGATTGTATGAGTTCTAAAGTAGTGATGTGAAAGGATAGACCGGATCTAAAAGTTAAAGTTTTCATTTGGAGGAAGGCCAATTTTGACAGTATTAGGCAAGAGCTTTCAAAAGTTGTTTGGGGGGAGGACATTCGAGGGTAAAGGGGCGGCTGGAAAATATATAGCCTTCAATAATGAGATGATGGGGGTCCAGGTACAATATGTTCCTGTTTGTGTGAAGGGCAAGGCTGGTAGATGTAGGAAGTGCTGGATAAGGAGGCAAATTGAGGTTTTGGTCAAGTAAAAGAAGGAAGCATATATCACGTCTCGACAATAGAATCAAGTGATTTCCTAGAAGAGTATAAAATGAGCATGAGTGTATGTAAGAGGGAACTCAGGAGGACAAAAATCAGGCATGAGATAGCTTTGGCAAATAGGGTTGTGGACAAACCAAAGGGTTTCCACAAATATTTAAGGACAGAAGGGTAACTGGGGAGAGAATGAGGCACTTAAAGATAAGCAAGGCCACCGATGTGTGGAACAGCAAGAGTTTATGGAGATATTAAATGAATATTTTACATCAGTGTTGATTGTGTAGAAGGATATGGGAGTCAGAGAATGTGGGGAAATAATTAAATATTTTGTAAAATGGCCATATTACAAACGAGGAGCTGGATAAATCCCCAAGAACTGATCAAGCGTACCCTAGAACTCTGTAGGAAGCTCACAAGTAATTTCTTTGCCCCTTGCTGGGGTATCTGTATCATCGATAAGCACAGGAAAGGTAGCGGATGGCTGGAGGTTGGCCAGTATGGTTCTACTATTTAAGACATGTAGTAACCGGAGAGCTTGAAAAACAGTGGTGGGAAAGTTGTTGGAGGGATTCCTGAGGGGCAGGGCTTTCATATGTTTAGAAAGGCAAGGGCTGATCAGGGCTAGCCAACATGGCATTGTCTGTGTGAAATCTTTCATTCTGTTTTTTTTTTGATAAGTAACAAAAAGGATTGATGAAGATAGAAAAGTGGAAATGATCAATATGGGCTTCAGTAAGGCCTTGGATAAGTTTCCTCATGGTAAACTGGTTAGCACAGTTAGATCACATGGAATGGAGGGAGAACTAACTATTTGGATACGGAGTTGCTCAAAAGTCGAAGAAGGGTTCGTGGAGGAGGGCTGTTTTTCAGACTGGGCTGTGACCAGCAGTATGCCGCAGTGATCGTTGGTGGGTCCACAGCTTTTAGTCATGTATATAAATGATCTACAGGTGAGACTAGGAGTTATGGTTAGTAAGTTTGAAGATGACCCTTAAAGTGGAAGTGTAGTGGATAGCGAAGAAGGTTACCTCAGAGTACAAGTAGATCTTGCTCAGATGGGTCAATGAGACAAGGAGTAGCAGGTGAAGTTTAATTTCGATAAATAAGAGAATCTGCATGTTGGAAAGGCAAATCAGGCCAGGGCTTACACACTTAATGGTAAGCTCCTGGCGGGTGTTGCTAAATAAAGAGGCCTTGGAGTGCAGGTCACATTTCATTGAAAGTGGAGTCACAGTGGATAGGATAGTGAAAAATACATTTGGTATGTGAGTTTTTATTGGTCACTGTATTGAACATAACAGTTTGGAAGTCATGTCGTGGCTGTACAGGATGTTGATTATACCACTATTGGAAGACTGTGTGTAATTCCGGTCTTCCTATTCTCGAAAAGAGGTTGAGAAATTTGAAAGTGTCCAGAAAAGATTAACACGTCTGTTTCCAGGATCGGAGGCTTTGAGCTATAAGGTGAGGCTAAATATTCTGAGGCTATTTTCCCTGGAAGTTGAGGGGTGAACTTGTAGTGGTTTATAAAATCATGAGGGCATGGATCGGGTAAAAAGTTGAGGTTTTTTCCCCGGGCTATGAGAGTCCAAAACGAGAGAGTTTAAGATGAGAGGGGAAAGATTCAAAAGGGCCTAAGGAGTACCTTTTTCACACGGAGAGAGGTACGTGTATTGAATAAGCTGCCAGAGGAAGTGATGGAGGCTGGTACAATCACAGTATTTAAAAGTCACTTGGATGGGTATATGAATAGGGACTGTTTACAATAATAAAGGCCAAATGCTGGCATATGCTACTAGGTTTATTTAGGATTTCTGGTCAGCATGGACAAGTTGGGCTGAAGTGCCTGTGTCCGTGCTGTATATCTCTATGACTCGGTTTTGTCAACAACCTTGCTGTTGAATGTGACTGAAGATAAGTTTGTGATCATATCTCACACTGTCCCCGATACGAGATACAGTTCAGAGTGCATTCTCTCTCTCAGACACTGAGGCCCCACTCCTTTATGTCCCTTTGACTTGGAGAACAGAGGGGTTAGCACATCAAGCTATAACCTCCCATTAGCTTCCCCCGATCTGAGAGATGTGAGGAATAGAGGGGTGAATACATCTCATGCTGTATCCTTCCATGGTCCTGCCTCTCCCTATCCCAATGTTGTGAGGAATGAGGGACCAATGCAGTTTATTGTATTTCTCCGAGAAGTCTTCATGTAACCCAAGTCCGGGACTGAACACAATAAAAAAAAACACTTTCCAAAATTGAACAAACTTGTGCATCAGATCAGGGGCAGAGGGGCAAAGAGCAGATGCTGTTCTCACATGTTACTGAGATTAAACTTGGCTTCAAATACTGGTCATTGTCATTACTCATGAACTCACTGGTGTTTCAGCAGGTTGAATTTCACAGTGAAACCCTACCCACAATCTGTGCAGGTGAACAGCCTCTTTACCTGTGTGAGATCATTGGTTTACGGTGAGTTGAGATGACCAATTGAACCCAGCCCCACGGTGATACCACCTGAGCAGTTCCTCATCAGTGTGAACACATTGATGGCTCGCCAGGTCGATACAGATATTACAGCACATCCCTGAGCCTGGGCATTTATAGTCTCTCTCCCCTGTGTGAAGCTGTTGGTGTTTCAGCAGGTTGGATTTCTGAGCGAATACCTTCCCAAATTGTGAGCAGGTAAATGGTCTCTCCGCCGTGTGAATCCACTGGTGAATATGGAGGACACATTATTGTCCGAATCCAGCCCGACAGTGAGAGTATCTGCGGGCTTCTCGTCACTTTTAGCACATTAATGGAATGTCAACGTCCCAGAGCTTTTCTTCCACTTGGCACAGTCTGGGCATTTATATGGTTTCTCCTCGTTTTAATAATGCCGGTGACTCAGCAGCATGGATTTTCGAGAAAATACCTTCCCACATGCTGAACAGGTGATGGCCTCTCCACAGTATGCATCCACTGGTGTTCAATTAGGGTGGATGGTTGCTTGAAACCAGAGCCACAGTGCGAGCACATGAAGGCTGTCTCGTCTTTGTGAATACATTGATGGGATATCAGTGCCTTGAGCTTTGAAAGCACTTTCCACATTCTCGGCATTTAACAAATTTTCTCCTCTGTGTGAACTTGCTGATGTTTCAGCAGGTTGGGTGATTAAGGGAATCCTTTCCCACAGACAGGACAGATGAATGGCCTCTCCCTAGTGTGGCTGTATTTATGTTCTGACAGGGCCTCTGGTCTGTTGAAGCCTTGACCACATGTACATCATGCGTACGATTTCTCCCCACTGTGAATGGTGCTTTTTCCTTCTTTTTCAAATTTCAATACTATACAAATTACAATAAATTGGCAACTCTGTCAGATCGTGAAGTGTTGTTTGGTTTTAAGTCTTTTCATTGCAAATCATTTCCTTGGAATATCCCCTGAAACTGTTTGAAAAAAGAAAAAGGAAAGACAAGTGAGAAGACATAAAAAGAAAAAATAACCACGATATGTAGGAGCAGAAGTCGGTAATTTTGCCCATCGATTATGGTCTTACTCTTTAATGAGACCAGGCCTGATATGATAATCCTAAACACCACTTTCTTGCCTTATCCCCAACACTTGATTCCGTTTCGGATGAAAATGCTTTATCTCAGTTATGGATAAACTGAGCAGCCAGTCTTTTCAGCCAACTGGAGTAAAGAATTCCACAGATTCAGTATACCCCAAAAGAAGGAATTCCTCCACATCTCAGTCTTATAAGATGATTATTTACTCTGATCCTTGACTGTCAAAAGAGGAGGGCCAATGTCTCTGAGTCTATCCTGTCAAGCCCAATGGAATTTTTGTCTTTCAGAAAGATCTTGTCTCATTCATCTAAACTCCAAGGAGTACAGGAATAGTCTGCTCAATCTCATCTCCGAAAATTCTCCCATGGCTAGGATTGATATTGGTAAAATTCCCTGAACGGCCATTCAAAAAGTAAGGGGACTCAAACCATTCACAGCATGCCAGGTATGATCAGACTAGTGTCATATACTATACATATACAGTATCCTATTTCTATCCTTCTGTAATACGTTGTACCAACCTCAGTCCTTGCCTCCACTTATCTAGTGTCACCTGTGAATTTGGTGACAGTACATTCTCTTCTGACTTCCAGGTGATTGGTATATGTTGTAAATAATTGTGGATCCAGCATTGATCCCGCTGTGGGAATCCACAAATTACAATTTGCAATCACGAAACTGCCCTCTGTAATTCGAGTAACTGTCTTTAATTCAATACCCAATCCTTGAAAAATACCCTTGACCAATACATATCCCAGTGTGGGTACTTGGGTTCTTACTGCGTGAAGTGGTCTCATATACAATACCTTACCGAATGCATTTTGGAAATCCAAATGTATTTTATCTGTTGGTTTCCCCTTTATTTATCCTAAATGTTTCATCCTGAAAATATTTTAGTAAACTTGTCAGCTATGATTTCCAGTTCATGAAATCATGCTGACTCTTCTTAATTCTTTCATGTATTTCTGAATGCTCTGTTATTCCAACTTTCATAGACTCGAGCGTTTCTCAATGATGGAGCAGGTTGTGAAGTTGAGATGAATTGTGTGTCTGGGCACTCAGAAAAGGAGGCTATGAAAGCTACCAATTACCATAAACACCCAAATGGTGCAACAATGTCCTTCAGGCAGGCAACCTGCCACTCAGTCTGGTCAGAGAGACTCTGGCCTGAATGGGATGGTGAGGGATGATGGGTTGGGTAAAGAGAGAGGTCTGGAAGGAGGAGATGGTGAATGAGAGGGGTATGATCGACCGACAGGTAAACCATAACTTTAGCAAAACCTCCCAAACCAGCCATTTCCAAAACCATGATGGATAATACTTATGTGACAATCGCCACCTCAAAGCTCCTTCTCAGTCACACAATGCCCCAGCATCCACTGCTGAATAGAAATTTCCTCCAATTTAGTCTGGAACCTGGGAGTACATTCTGTGCAGGAGAGATGTTAGGAATCACTTCGATATAAACGCGCTGGTAATGTCATGGTATAGGTTCAGAACTACGTTCCGAAATTAGTAATTGATGCCAAACACACAATTCTTGGCTTTAAATCTGAAACAGATGAACTTTTTCTCTGCAAAACTATTCAGGGGTGTGGGCCAAAGGTAGACGATAGAGCTAGGCCTTTGTAACCTCAAGGCTAAATGACCCTCAAACACTCCTGACCTTTCTTCCACCTTCAACCTACTGAGCTCATCCAACACTTCGCTGCCTGTGTACTCACTTGCACTGAGTCTTGTTCTCCTCACCCTGAGCTCATTGAGCTGAGGAGCTTGCCATTGGAGAAAAAAAGCTACATTTTGAAAAAAAAAATTCTGATCCTTGTTTGCAAATCCCTCCATGACAGTGATGATTCTCATCTCTAATCCCTGCCGGCCACACAATTTCTCAAGAATATCTGCCTGATTCACCTTATGCCAACCTCTTCAGTGTGGTCAATTACTCTCTCCACCCATGATGCCTTTGGTTCAGTCCAATTTAAAAAGGATCAAATGAACAAGTAATTAAAATAGAGATGCTGGTCCAGGTAATGTGTTGTAACTACATTACATGTGTGCCAGTGGACCCCATTGTGGTTCACAGTGACAACATTCACAGCAAGTGTCGGGTTGCTTGTGGAACTCTGGCTCAGATTGATCAGCTGAAGCCTGAGCTCTGAAGATTGTCACACACTCAGGGGAGGCAATGAGGTCACAGTATTGTTGCCAGACTATGAAACCCAGAGACCCAGGCAACATTCTGGATAGCGGATTTGCATCTGACCACAGCTCATGGGTACATTTGAATTCACTAAAGTATATGTAATTAAGAATCTAATGATGACCATGAATCCATTATTGATAGTCGGGGAAATCCCTAAAAGAATTAATGTCCTGAGGGAAGGAATCTACTATTCTTACCTGGTCTGGCCTACATGTGACTGCAGACCGACGACAACGTGGTTAACTCTCAACTGCTCCCTGGTTGTTTCGGGATGGGCAATAAATGCTGCCTTGACAGTGCCGCCCCCATCCCGTTAATGGTCTAAAAGCAACATCAAGGACAGGGAATAGTTACCTAAACACTCTGTTTTAGCAGGCAGTCAGACCCTTCACATTACATATCTTAAATTCACTCAGTTGTCAGGAACAAAAATGTGTGACCCTGAGTGAGACAGGTAGAAAAAATCAAAGGGAATTTTGATGGAGCCTCAGCCTTTGGGCTTGCCAAACAGGTTTGATATTCCTGCTCCCTGTGTGGAAGAGTGCAGGAGCTGTAGGGAGGATGAGCAAACTGACCACAATACTTTGGTACAGAGGGTTATTCAAGAAGTGGGGGAAAATAAAAGAAGTGTAGTTGTAATCTGGGACAGTATTGTCAGGGAAATAGACACTCTTCTCGGTTGCCAGAAATGGAAGTCCCAAAGGCTGTGTGACCTATTTGACGCCTGTGCTCAGGATATCTCATTTGGGCTGCAAAGGAGCTTGGAGTGGGAGAGGTATGGTAGCGTTGTCAACACAGATAGAAAAGAGGAAATAGATTCTGCTAAAGTAATATGAACAGCTTGGTCCTCAATTAAAGAGTACAACATAAAAGGTAATATTCTTTGGATTAATACCTGATCCATAAGCAGACAGGAGCAAGGTCAGCAAGATTAAAGAGTTAAATACATGAGTGGGATTTGTTTGGGAGACATGGGCCCTAATTCATTGGACATTTACATCAGGACTGGGGAAGGATGGGGCTGTTCTGATGGGACAGGCTCCATCTGAATCATGCAGGGACCAATGTCCTGCTGAATGATATAACTAGGGTCCGTGGTAAGGATATTAAATTAAAATCATAATGGGATTGTTTCAGTCGCATGGAAAATTACATTAAATGTTAAAGTGGTGGGTTCAACTCAGGTTAAACTTCGCACAATAGATAATAGGACAGAACAAATGGAAATGGTCAGGAATCCAACTTCTGGCAATACAGATTAAGAACCAACTGTGAGAAGAGGATCAGTCAATGCAGGACAGACAGTGCTGTACTTAAATGCACACAGAAGATGAAGTAAGCTAAATGAGCTTGTAGCACAGATTGAAATTGACAGGTACAATGTTGTGGGTTTCACAGTGACATGACTGCCAGTGCATCGAGGCTGGGAACTAAATATGCAAGAATGCACATCCAATAAAAAAAGACAGACAGATAGACAGAGATGGTGATATTGCTTTTCTACGACGAAATGAAATTCAACTGAGAGCAGGAAAGGAGATGGAGTCACAAGACATAGAATTCATGTGAATACAGTTCAGAAAAAAAAAGTAAAAGAGAACCTGATAGATCTTGTGCACAGGCCTTCCAGTAATCTTCGGGATGTGGGGATGAAAATATAAAGAGAGAAAAAAGGCATGTGAAAAAGGCACAATTGCAATAAACTTGGGGGACTTCAATATGCAGATAGACTGAGAAAATCAGGTTGGCAATGCAACTCAAGAAAAATGATTTGTGAAATCTGAAACAGATTTTAATGGAGCAGCCTCAGATAGAGCCCAGTAAGGAAGAGGCAGATTTGGATTTAGAGATGTGTAATGAGACAGACTTGGTTAGAGAGCTCAAGGTGCAGTAACCCCCGAGGAGGCGGGGTCCATCAAGTAATAGAGTTCAACCTGCAGTTTGAGATGGAGGAGATGGAATAGGACGTGGCAGTGTTATAATTCGGTAAGAACATCTAAAAAGACATGATGGATGAGTTGGCCAGAGTTGAAGGAAGGAGAAGCCAGGGAAGATGGTGAAGCAGCAATGGCAGGGTTTTCTGGGAGTAATTCAGGAGACACTGCAAAAATTCATCCCAAGGAAGAAGAAATATTCAAAGGGGAAGGTGAGGCAACCATGGCTGCCAAATGAAATCAGGGATTGTGCAAAAGGAAAAGATTAAATGTACAATGTAGTGAAGATGAGTGAAAGCCAATGGATTGGGAACCCTTTAAAAGGAAACTGAAAAGTAAGTACTGATGGGAGAGAGTTTGAAATATGAGATTCTAATCGCTAGTAATATAAAGGAAGACTGCAAGAGACTGTATTTAGGTATCTATAAAGGATTAAAGGAAGATAAAAGTGAACATTTGGCCCCTGGAAATTGAGGCTGGGGGTGTAGAAATGGGGAACAAAGACATGGTGAAGCGGCTAAATTCATACCTTGTATCAGTTTTCACTGTGGAAGACACTAACAGCATACCAGAATTTGAGGATACGCGGAGGAAATGAGCATGCTGCCATCACTAAGAAGGGTCTGGGGATGACGAAATGTCTGAAAGTGATAAATCACTTACATCCTAGACTCCAGTCTGTGTCTCCTGAATGAGATAGTTGATGAGTTTGTAAAGGCATGGGTGGTGTCCATTCAGAAGTCACTGGAGTCAGGGAGGGTCCCAAATGACGGAAAAATGGCTAATGCAACTCCCCTGTTTCAGAAAAGAAGGAGGCAGAGGTAGAAACAGGACGGGGTAGCCTGGTTGCTGTTGTTGGTAAGACTTTTAAGAAGAACGAACATACAGAGTACTTGGAAGTACATGGTAAAAAAGAGCAAAATCAGCATGCCATCATCAAAGGCAAGTACTCCCTCGATAAATCTGTTAGAATTCCGTGAAGGAACAAGCAGTCTAGGTAAAGCAGAGCCAGTTGGTGTGATCAATCCGATTTCCACAAGGCGTTTGACAGGGTACCACACAGCAGGCTGCTAAATAAGATAAGAGCATGGTGTTAGTGGCCAGTTTATGTAATGATCGACTGCCAGAAGGCAGAGAGTCAGGATAAAGGGTATCTTCGCCATGGCAGCGAGTGACCTGATGAGTTCCTTCGGAGTCATTGTTGGGACCACAACTATTCATGGTATGCGTTAACAGTCAGGACAAAGGAACTGAGGGCATTGTTACCATGATTGCAGATGCCACAAAGATCAGTGGGCAGACAGGCAATGTTGAGGTCGAGGGGAAGCTGCAAAAAGGATTTGGACAGGCTTGGAGAGTGGACAGAGAAGTAGCAGATGGGAACAAATATGGAAAAGTGTGAGGTTATGCACTTTGGGGGGAACAACAAAGCCATAGACCATTTTCTAAATGGGAAAAAGCTTCACAAATCTGAAACGAAATCTGAAGCGGTGCAGGTACTTTTTTTTACAGTTTGTGTCACATGTAGACAGGGTTGTTAAAAAGGCATTTGGCACACTTGTTTTCATTGCTCAGTCCTTCGAATGTAGGAGTTGGAATATTATGTTGAGGTTGTACAGGATATTTGGGAGGCCTCTGCAAAGAATATTGTATCCAAATCCGTTTGCCCGGTTATAAGAAGGATATTTTTTAAGCTGGAGAGGATTAAAAAGAGATTTCTCAGGATGTTGCCAGGTATGGAAGGCTTGAGTTACAAAGAAAGGCTAGATAGGCTCGGGGAGACAGTAGGAACTGCCCATGCTGGAGAATCTGAGAATACAAGGTGGGGAGCTGGATGAACACAGCAGGCCAAGCAGCATCAGAGGGGCAGAAAAGCTGATGTTTTGGGTCTGGGCCCTTCTTCAGAAATCTCGATATCCTGGATTTTCTTCGAATTCTTTCAGTGGAGTTGAGGAAGTTAAGAGGCAATCTGATTGAAGTTTATAAAATAACGAGGGTATCGATAGGGTTAGTGATATTGTCTTTTCATGTGAATGGGGGATTTCAACACTTGGAGACACATTTTTAAGGTGAGAGGAGAGACAATTTAAAGATACCTGAGGGGCTTTTTCTCACAAAGTGGGTGATTTGCATGTCGGATGAAATTCCAGAGGAAGTGGCGGATGTGGGCACAATGAGAACATTTGAAATAAATTTGGCTAAGGATATGAATAGGAAAGATTTGAAGCGATATGGGCCAGGGGCAGTCAGGTGGAACTAGTTTTGATTGGGATTATGTTTGCTCAGGACTCATTGGACTGTTTCCCAGCTGTATGACTATGTAAATATTCCTACTAGAGAAGGAGAAAGCTTTGACCTTCAATTGGCTAATAAAGCATAGCAAGTGACAGGATGGAAACACTTAGGAGTTGGAATAAACGATAGAGATGAGGCTCAGTATTATCAGGAATTAATAAATAAGGATGGACAGTGTAGAAAGCACACTGCAGAAGCAAGTATTAAGAGACAAAAACAAATCAATAGAACTTATTTAAAAACCTTGGACCTAAATACACACAGCATTTGGAATAAATTGATGTGCTAATAGCACAAAAAGAGATAAATAGGTACACATAAATAGGCACAGCTGCTCATCTGCTAATGTGATATACTATATCCGCTGTTCCCAATGTGGCCACCTCTACATCGGGGAAAACAAGCGAAGGCTTGGAGACTTCTATGTGGAAGACTCATACTTGGCTCGTGACAAATGACTGCACCTCCCAGTCGCGAACCACTTCAAGCCCGCCTCCCACTCCTTGGATGACATTTCCATCCTGGGCAGCCACCAATGCCAGAATGATGCCACCCAAATGTTGCAGGAACAGCACGTCATATTTTGCTAGGGAACCCTGCAGCCCAATGGTATCAATGTGGACTTCACAAGCTTCAAAATCGCCCTGCCCGTGACCTCATCCCAAAACCATCTCAGCTCATCGCCGCCTCCCTGACTTGTCCGTCTTTTCTCTCATCTATCTGGTCCTCCCCCCTCAACCCCCGTCACCACGTCCTACCTACCAGCCTCAACCCTCCTGTCCGTCTCCCCTTGACTGACCAACCCCCAAACCTAACTTGCGACCAACACTCACCTTTACGGGCTCAATCCCCGCCTCCTTCACCTGTCCCTCTCCTCTCCACTTATCTGCTCCTTCATCCATCTTCCATCCACGTCCCCCACATCGATCTATTACAGAATCCACTTGCCCTGCCCCATTTACGAGAATGGATCCAGACCCAAAACGTCAGCTTTCCTGTTCCTCTGATGCTGCTTGGCCTGCTGTGTTCAAACAGAACCACACCTTTTTTTGGATAAACGGGCATGAACTTCAAATAGGTGGGTATTACTGAAATATGGTTTGAGGAAGATCGAGGTTCTGGATTTAAATGTCCATGGGTACTCAGTACTCTGAAAAGATAGGCAAAAAGGAGCAGGAGGTAGAGTCGCTCTATTGCTTCAGCATGATATCAAGGCCATATTAGGAAATGATATTGGCAAGAGGGGTCAAAATGATAAATCAGTCCGGGTGAAATTGAAACGTAAAGGAAGGAACCTCTTGATAGGACTAGTTTTCTGCACCACCCCACAGTGGTTCTAAAGTATAAGGCATAATATAAACCCAGAAATCATAACAGCTTGAGGGAAAGACACAATAGTAATAATGGCTGGTTTGAACATGCGTATTTACTGGACTAATCAACTCGGCAAGGGTCACCTCGTAGAACAATTCATGGAGTCTATCAGGTATTGTTTCTCACAGCAACATGTCATCAGACCAACCAGAGGACTGGCTACAAAAACAGAAGGTGCTGGAAAAGCTCAGCAGGTCTGGCAGCATCTATGAAGAAAAGAAACAGACTTAACGTTGTGGGTCCAGTGATCCCTTCTGAGGTTTTCCACTTCTCCTCCTCTTCCTTCCTTACACTTCTGCATCCCTTGCACTGCTCCTTCTGCTGCGACATACCCTTCCACTGATCATCTCCCTTCACACTCTACTGCTGCCACCCCCTGCTGTGTGTCACATCACTTCCCCAGTATCTCCCACTTTATCATCCCCCCTTTTCCTGTTTATCCTCAAACCAGGATGATGGAAGCTGCTGATTGCAATGTTGCTATTCGTTATCAGTGAATGATGAGGTTGAAATGATCAATGTCCAATAGGTGCAGACAAGAGTGTGTGTTTGCCACTGTCTGATGCACTCGAAATAGAATCATTCTGTTCCCCATTGTACAGAGTGATGCTTCGTTCTGTCCACCTGAGAGAGCATTTGACCAAACCGCCTCATCATGAATAGGACAAACGTCTACTGACAAAATCGTAAATCCATGCCGAAAATTGCTTTGGAATATTGTGAGGTTCGCGAGCACATTGTTCAAACAAACTGTGTGCTGTCCTTTTTCTCTTTATTGTTTCAGCTGATGTTACAAAGTAATTTGAAGTGAGATCAGAGTAACTTTCCATGCCACCAGTCGCACATGATTTATTGTAGCATGTAGGAACGTGAACAAAAATGTGATCAATGGGAACAGAAGAAAATCCTGCACTGGTAATGTCCTCAACTGAGCGATGGGAAACCCAATTTTGCAAATTATCATTCAAGTCACATGTCATCCTGGATAGGGAGTAAATTGTTGTGGACCACTCTAATCTGTTAAATAAAAACAATCTTGGAATCCTGTTAGAAACAACTCAGTGAATACATCTGCACCACTTAGATTAGAAGAGTTTCTGGAAAACAGTTCTATGTCAACTTGTTGAGAGCTGTTGGTGATGACAAACAAATTCTCCCCTTGTTAGTGTTTGCCAGGGCCCATGGATGAATGTGTCCTTTTAAAAATATCAAGGTAATTCATATTTTCACAGCTTAGTGTAATATCTCAGAAAGGTAAGACTTTGCCAGATGAGTGGAACCCTGGGGACGTCAGGAGCACAGCATGGCATTGAGGTAACAATCCCCCCGTTTTCAATCAGATCCTTTCAGAGGGCTAGTCGTGCGATATTAGTGCCACTGAGTTCAAACTTTTCATGGCAATTTATCTCAATGCAACACTTCATCGACATCAGGTAACTTTAATACAGAAACTTGGCAATGTCTCATTTAATGACCATCAACGAATACTCAGTAGTCAACACAAATGTCAGCTTCACTATTCTTGTTCAGATCAGAAAAATTGGATCCTAAAAGGAAAAAAAAATGCTGGAATAAAAGTTATCATGTCTAGCAACATCTGAGCACAGAGAAACAGAATTATCTTGGAGCCCAATATGACTTTTTCAGAACAGGTTCATGTCAGACTTGATATGTGAATCCTAAATATTTCTCTAGATGTTGCCTCATCTACTGCGTTTCTCCACCAATTTCTGTTTGTGTTTCAGACTTTCATTTCTAATATTTTGCTTTTCTTAATGGGTCTAGATGTTGAAAGTGGTTACATTTGGGACAATATAATCCATTCCTGTTTCCTTTAGAGCTGTTGTGCTGTTTACACTTGCATTACACTCGAGTCTGTTTCTTCTTTACGTTCCAAGAAACAAGTTGCTCATATCCTCCTAAATGCGTGAGTATCAGGAAATCAATATTGATTGAAAGGATATTTTACAGGCAGCTACACTTTGTAAGACACAGTCTGTGCCCTTCACTGGCAAAGCTTATCCCCTTATGGTCTGAAAACGTTTTATACGTATCTCAGAATAAATACAGCAATGGTGATGATCACTCAGCATCTCATCTCTGCACTTGCTGGGAATGAGCAACAACACTATCAATATGGTTCTTTAATCTCCCTATACCCCTAACATTTTGACATCTTTGTCTGATTTTAATTCTGAATACCCTGTGCAGATATGAACAATCTTATCGACCTGCATAGCCCATGATTAAACAGTGAATACACAATATACAATTCCCTACATCACACCTAAGTGATCATGTTGTGCTCACATTGTTGTTTGGCATTCCATCTCCCATACATAACCTGTTTCTTTGGTCTGCATTACATTCCATTCTGTCTGTTAGAATAAGTGTTGGTTGAATACTGCTGACATTGGGATATCACTGTACTCCCCTCCAGTCTCCACAGCTTTTGCCCTCATTCAGCTCTGTCTCAAAGCCAATGTCACACTCATGTCCCTCAATCATTAATCCATTGGCTTGAAAGAACAACGCCACTTTACATGTCATGTTTAGCTTTAAGCTGAATCAAGAAATGTAAATGTTACTGCTTTAAAGCACAAAAACTGCAATGAAGAACATTACATGTTGAAGATACAAATTTGCTTTATTGCAACTGTGAGAGGAACATCCACACAATTCACACTTCCCCTGCATGGTCAGGGAACTATACCCTGCAACAATCTTTTGCTTGTGGAGGACTGGCAAGCACAGTCACAACATTTTTCTTGTTTTTATTTTTTTGCAAGGTGTTGGGCATTGTTCCAGGTGGTTGGAACATTGCACATGGGGAACACAGTAGATCCATCTAACCTACAACAAGAAATCATCCATCATTTTCCTTCACCAAAGACTTTCTTAGAACAGTTGGTGATGGGATATAAGAACAACAGCCCATGGTGTTAACATCCAATCCAGCCCAGTTGTTATTGTGAACTGAAGGTGCTACATTGAAATGGTTAAACTGGGACTGTTTGTTCAGTGACTGTGATTGATGTCAGTTTCTATGGAGTCTAACTGTGTCACAGGAGGATTTTCCTCTCATATTACTAAGGGGTCCATTCAGTGTATTATGCCATAGTATGAGTGGGAGCATTAGCGACAGCACTAACAGGGGTCAAGCAGCTGCAGAGAGCGGGGGCGGAGAGATCAGAATCTGAGAACAATAGTCTGGAATGTTACAACAATGGATCAGAATCTGAGAACAATAGACTGGAATGTGACAACAATGGATCAGAATCTGAGAACAATAGGCTGGAATGTTACAACAATTGTCAGGAGTTTATCCTGGGGTCTTTTCTATCTTACCAGGAGTTGGTCAACATTACCAGTTCAGATAAGAGATGTACCGATGATTATTCAGGCTGGGTACTATCCCATTCTCACTATTGTTCGTGTTCCTGATAAGCCTCTCTCTCTTTGCCCATTTATTAATTCCATAAAGTACATTTAACTCCATTGCTATTTCTGTTACCCATATTTGGCAAAGACAGAAACTATTACCTTCAGTTTCAATTAAAACATCCCGTTAGTATCCATGAATTTCAGACTCGTCCCTCACAAACATCTGCGAACAAGAATGTTCACAGCATTGAGGGCATTTTTTGACTTATAATCTCATTCCAGTCTTCATCACCAAACTTATCCAATACGAGCTCCATAATATCCCCTCTCTCTCCCTCTGCCTTTGTTCTTTTGCAGAATAAACCATTATCTACGCCGAGGTAAAATTCAGACTTTATAATTCCTGAACTTTTCTGAGCTGTCTTCCAGTTACAAATATTTCGATCATACTGTTGTTCTTGTCTTTAAAGTTACTTCACAATAGGGACACAAGGTTAGAGTAGTTACATCGCTGGGCTGGTAATTCAGAGATGCAGGTTATTACACGAACGATACCATTTCATTTCCTACCACAGTTGGAACAAAAGCAAATTTCACAAATAGCAATCATAAAACCAGAAGCATTTTGTTTCATTACATTGATGTCTTTCAGGAATGAAGCCTATCGTTATTAGCTGGTCAGGACTAATTGTGAATTACGACCCAAAGCAATGTAATTGGCCGTAAACTGCCTTGTGGAATGGTCACAGTCAAGTGAACATTTGTTGCCCTTGCCAGCATTTTTAACATTCCATCAAATAACGAAATTAACGGTTAAATTAAACAAAGAAAGATGCAGGAGGTCTGAAACAAAAAGAAACAAAGTGCTGAGGAAACACAGCAGGCTTGGCAGTTTCTGACAAAGTCAAAAAGGAGTAACCATTTCGAGTCAACTGACCATACATTAGAACTGAAATCAGCTGATAAATATTATGTTTTATACTTCTGACAGGGATGTTTCTTTTGACAGGGAAAAATAATCTGTTGAATAGACGGAGAAAGAGAGAGCTAGACAAAAAAGAAACAAACAAAGGGATTGTTGATTATCAGCTGATATGGAAAAGAAATGTGAGATCAGTATATTTATTCTTCACCTTGTCCCATATTCCTGAATATCATGCCACTGTAGATATAGAACATAGAACATTACAGCACAGTACAGGCCCTTTGGCCCTCGATGTTGTGCCGACCTGTCATACCGATCTCAAGCCCATCTAACCTACACTATTCCACGCACGTCCATATGCGTATCCAGTGACGACTTAAATGTACCCAAAGTTGGCGAATCTACTGCCGTTGCAGGCAAAGCGTTCCATTCCCTTACTACTCTCTGAGTAAAGAAACGACCTCTCACATCTTTCCTAAATCTTTCACCCCTCAATTTAAAGCTATGCCCCCTCGTGCTCGCCCTCACCATCCTAGGAAAAAGGGCTCTCCCTATCCACCCTATCTAACCCTCTGATTATTTTATATGTTTCAATTAAGTCATCTCTGAACCTTCTGCTCTCTAATGAAAACAGCCTCAAGTCCCTCAGCCTTTCCTCGTAAGACCTTCCCCCAGTACCAGGCAACATCCTAGTAAATCTTCTCTGCACCCTTTCCAAAGCTTCCACATCCTTCTTATAATGCATTGACCAGAACTGTACACAAAACTCCAAGTGCGGCCACACCAGAGTTTTGTACAGCTTCACCATAACCTCTTGGTTCTGGAATTCGATCCCTCTATTAATAAAAGCTAAAACATCGCATGCCTTCTTAAAAGCCCTGTCAACCTGGGTATATATCCAAGTCCCTGTTTAAACTGAGTAATGACCCCTCAGTCTGACTTCCCTGAGTGTGGTCATCTCCTTTCATTCATTAATAGCAATTGGGTGTGACTGGCTGGACCAGCATTTATTTGCCTTTCCTAGTTGAGAAAGTGATTGTGAGCGGCTTTCTTGAACCACTGCAGTCCACATGCTGTGAATTGGTGGTACTTCGGTCTGTCCTGTGTCATTTCTTTGAGACTTTTTAGTGATTGATATAACTGAAAGGCTGGCTTGGTCATTTCAAAAGGCAGTTGAGAGTCGACCACATTGCTGTGTGCCTGGAGTCAAATGCAGACCAGGTGACGATGGCAGATTTCCTTCCAAAAAGAACATCAGTGAGCCAGGTGGGATTTTTTCTGATGATCAATGATGGCTTCATCCTGCCATCATTCCAGATATTTTGTTGAATTCAGATTCCACCATGGATCGTGGCAGATTTCGAAGAGGAGAGTGGTCATTACCTGGGTCCCTGGATTAATAGGTCAGAAATAATACCACGAGGCCATTTCAACCCCAAGATCCCCAATCAATTCCTACAGCAACAGTTGTGTTGCAGTTATTGTGACGGTGGTACAGAAAGTTTTGCAGTTACATTGTCAACGGCTTCAATTAAGAGCGGGCCCATTAATATTTCAGGTCGCTGGGACTGTGCAGATATGTCATGGTTTATCAGGCAGGAAAAGAAACTGACGAGAGGAAGACACCACTGAGTAGATGCACCATGCAAACATGGATTTGACGTCCTCCTGTCATTGGAAATTCAGAGGATGTTCTGTGGATACTTTTCTCGAACATTACTGTCTTTGCTTATACTTCCTCTGTTCTTGCCTAATTCTCTATATCCTCAGAACCTCATCCATTTCTTTTGTTGTATTGTTAGTGCAACAACCTCCTTTTGGTCTTTCTAACCGTTGAGAATATTCTGTACCCTTCCAAGACGTCTTGGACCCAGGTAACCTTTAGGGAACGCACTATTCTATTGTCTCACACTCAGCTGCAGAAACGTCTGCCTGTGTCTCTGACTTGATAGCACCCAATCACAATCAATTATTTGGAACCTGACATAATCCTTATTACAGAAGAGCCAGCCTTGCTACCAGAAACATGCTTGTGAGTGCTACATTCCCCCAAGGGTCCATCACACACCACATTCTCCAAATCAGCGAACTTCTACGAGATGACGATGGCCAAAGGAAACTCGTGCACTACCTGTCTATCCCTCCTACACTTCTGAGAAGGAACCCATTGATCTGACTGTTTCCGCAGTTTTACTACCTCCTGAAACAGCCATCCATCATATCCCCTACCTCCTGTAAATTCCTCATTGCCTTTAGCTGTCGCTCTAACTGATCCATGCGATCTGATAAGATTCATAACCAAATGGTCTTCCGGCAGACATATTAATCAGGAACATTGACATTCTCCCTAATCTCCCATAGCTGACAAGACCACATCACTCTACTCAAAACCATCATTGCACCTTAATAATCTGCTCACCAAGAATATAGCACAGTCTTACTGCTCTAAAGACACTGCACTAGCCAACTTGGTACTTATGTTTTTGTTTTAGTTTAATCTGGAGACAGATCTCAATAAAGCATAAGAAGAAAAACACACTACTCACTATTGTAGATTTGCAGAGTGTGGTTAGGCAAAAATAAAAATTATTTCGGAGATGATGACATAATGGTATCATCATACGATTAGTAATCCAGTAACCCAGATAATGTTTGAGGTAACATGTTCAAAGCATGCCGTGGTAGATGGTCAAACTTTTGTGGATGGCACGGAGGCTCAGTGGTTCGCACTGTTATCTCACAGCACTGGGTACCCAGGTTCGATTCCAGCCGCAGCTGACTGTCTCTGTGGAGTTTGCACATTCTCCCCATGTCTGTGCGGGTTTCAAAGATGAGCAGGTTAGGTGGATTGGCCATCCTCAATCGCCCATAGTGTTTAGGGATGTGTAGATTTGGTCGGTTAGGGATATAGGTCTGAGTAGGATGCTCCAAGGGTTAGTGTAGACTTGTTGGGCCGAAGGGCCCGTTTTCACACTGCAGAGATTCTGTGATTCTTCCCCTGCTTTGAGCTCCCGCAAGTTTCTCCGCTGTCAGCTGTGAATTTCACTTTGTCCATTTTTCTTAGACCCAACTCCGATGCCCAGAAATACTTGAATTGAAACAGCGCATGGATTCAGCTGGGAAAATTGACTGCCTGGTTAGTCAGCTGTTCAGGTTCACTGATCCTTTTTCACTTCTCATGTGGTGCCTGCCGTCTCAAATCCTCCCAGTTTAGAGGGACTTTTGTTTTAATCCTTATTTCAAAGTTCTGAAGAAATGCAACAGTTTGTAATACAGTAAATACTTCTCCAACAAATTGAGGAAATCAGCTTCTTCAGTGAGTATACCTCACAAAAGGAGCAGCTCTAAAAACCACAATTGTCTCCCATCCACCATCTTGGATTGCACAAAATCCTTTGTGGAGAGAACAGAAAACTAAGTAGTCGACAACATGATGTCGGTTGAGAGGAAAGAAAATAATTATGTGATTTGGTGGAGTCAGCCTTGATTCGGGAAGGAGAAATCATTTTTGATAAACCTCCCGGGGCTTGTGGAGGATGTTGGTTGTGACGTCAACAGATGAGAACCAGTGGGTGCATTTGAATTTTCAGAGGACCTTTGAAATGGTTACACAGAGGTGAGTGAAAAGAAGTCGAGTCCATGGGTGCAAGGTTGGGACTGGGAGGTAAAAATACAACAACTGTTCAGAATTGGACACTGGAGAGAATATAAAAAAATTGGGTTCCTGCTCTGGACCTCACGTCATTAGTCAAGGTGTATCACATGTATCAGTGTTTGGAGAACAGCCATTTAAAGGACAAATAAACATGGACAGCAAATACCAACCTTCTCATTTTGTGTTTATTAGAATGTGAGAGGTTGGGAATTGTGATTGTCGAAAATGATCTGGATGTCATTTTTCATGAGTCACGAAAGGAAAGCATACAGGGGAACAAGTAATCAGGGCAGGAGATAGTATGTTGTTCTTCATCGTAAAATTATTCAACAGAGACAATTCAGCTTCTGAAGACTGTCACACTTGGTTTAGTGTGGGATAGAAAATATTCTTGAGAAAACAAAAGGTGAGTGCTGGTCTGACACAAACACCTCATCTCCATTTACAGAGTTTCCCCTGTCTCCCTTTGTTAGAACATAGAACATAGAACATAGAACAGTACAGCACAGAACAGGCCCTTCAGCCCACAATGTTGTGCCGACCATTGATCCTCATGGATGCACCCTCAAATTTCTGTGACCATATGCATGTCCAGCAGTCTCTTAAATGACCCCAATGACCTTGCTTCCACAACTGCTGCTGGCAACGCATTCCATGCTCTCACAACTCTCTGCGTAAAGAACCTGCCTCTGACATCCCCTCTATACTTTCCACCAACCAGCTTAAAACTATGACCCCTCGTGCTAGCCATTTCTGCCCTGGGAAATAGTCTCTGGCTATCGACTCTATCTATGCCTCTCATTATCTTGTATACCTCAATTAGGTCCCCTCTCCTCCTCCTTTTCTTCAATGAAAAGAGACCGAGCTCAGTCAACCTCTCTTCATAAGATAAGCCCTCCAGTCCAGGCAGCATCCTGGTAAACCTCCTCTGAACCCTCTCCAAAGCATCCACATCTTTCCTATAATAGGGCGCCCAGAACTGGACGCAGTATTCCAAGTGCGGTCTAACCAAAGTTTTATAGAGCTGCAACAAGATCTCACGACTCTTAAACTCAATCCCCCTGTTAATGAAAGCCAAAACACCATATGCTTTCTTAACAACCCTGTCCACTTGGGTGGCCATTTTAAGGGATCTATGTATCTGCACACCAAGATCCCTCTGTTCCTCCACGCTGCCAAGAATCCTATCCTTAATCCTGTACTCAGCTTTCAAATTCGACCTTCCAAAATGCATCACCTCGCATTTATCCAGGTTGAACTCCATCTGCCACCTCTCAGCCCATCTCTGCATCCTGTCAATGTCCCGCTGCAGCCTACAACAGCCCTCTACACTGTCAACGACACCTCCGACCTTTGTGTCGTCTGCAAACTTGCTGACCCATCCTTCAATTCCCTCGTCCAAGTCATTAATAAAAATTACAAACAGTAGAGGCCCAAGGACAGAGCCCTGTGGAACCCAAGGTTGGTTATGTTGTAGATCCATATTCACTGTGAATACAGCAGCAGCCCTAACCCGCTCCCCCAGCCATATTGCACCCAGAGATCGCTCACAAAATCCTCTAGTCTCTTGGACTACAACATTCCTAAACAGAATTTCCAGGAAAATAACAGCCGCTAACTTTCCAATAACAAAATATGAGAAACAGGAGTCAGCGTTGATACAGTGAATAGCCAAGGTCATTTTTCTCTGTTGAGGGTGTCCAAAAGTAGAGGCGTAGATTTAATGAGATGGGGGGAAGGATTTAAAGAGACCTGATGAGTAATTGTTTCATGCAGAGTGTGTTGTGTGTAAGGAATGAGCTGCCAGAGGAAGTGGTGGAGATTGATACATTCACAGGCACCACGATGGCTACGTGAATAGGAAGGGTTTAGAGGGATATGGGCTTAATGCTCGCAAAAAAATACATTAGTTTGCGATATCTGGTGAGCATAGACGGGCTGCACTGAAGGGTCTGTTCCTGAACTTGATGGCTTCCTGGCTTGGCAAGGCTATCATTCCAGGAATAAGAAAAATGAAAGAAATTTGCTAAGTTTCTGAAGCAATTTTGCATTTTGTTTTCAGTTTAGGGAATTGTAACTACACGGAATATATCAGGAGTAGCCTCAGCAATGCCGTGTACAGATGCAGTAATATAATCTGAAAATTATATACATAGCTTTTGCATAAGACAGCATAATTCCATTTACTTTCCTAATCACTGGCTACATGCGCAGACTAACATTGTAGGATTCATGTGCCAGGACTCACAAATTCCTCGGTACCACCATGTTCTGTAAACTCCTTCCATTTATGCAACTTACTGTTGTTTTATCCTTCCATCACAGCACAGACTTTCTCAGAACTCACAGTATGCTATTTCTGCTAATGGTTAGCGCACTATACTTCCCTGTGCTTATATCCCATTGCATACTCTCTACCGACAGTGGAGATTTTATGAATGACGATCCTAGTGGAAGAGCTAACTCAGCTCCAGTCCACTCAGTCACTTGATCTGGATTAGAAATCGTTGATGACTCACACTGATCCCTGAGGCACCCCACCGAGTTACAGCTTTATAACCTGAAAATAAACATTTATCCCTGCTGGCTATTGCCTGGTAGTTACCCTGGGTTCCCCTGTCTCTGTATAGCAGCCCAAAAAGTTTGCATAGCCGTCTTCTGTGCAGAGTAATGTACTCAAAGGGCAGGATGACTTCATTCATCCGCAGTTCTCATTATCTCTGACTTCATTCTATTTCTGTGTAAATCATTTGAGGGGAAGAAGGGTTGCAATGACCCTGACTGGCTGTTTGGTGTCTTAATCTACCTCTGGAACAGCGTCGCGGAGTTAAGTGAGAGAACAACACGTGGGTTAGGAGCAGCAGTTGACCATTCGGCCTCTCGAGTCTGCTGCACCATTCAGAAAGCACATTGTTTTTGTGACTGTGGTTGTGCACCCCATCCCTACCTGTTCCCAATAAATATTCATTCTATTGTTCTAAAAAGATCAGTGGAACTCAGCCTGGAAGGTTTTCAGTAACCCAGACTTCCCTGCTCCTTGGCGAGGAGAACACCAGAGAACATACAATGCTAAAGAGAAAGCAACATCCCTATCTTAATCTGCAATGGGAAGGCCTTTGCTCTGATGGTGTGTTCCCCTCTAACAAATCACCACTCTTTTGAGTCACAAGGATGCAACAATTAGGAACAGATATAGATTATTTAGCCCCTCAAACCTGTTCACATTTCCAGTAACTGACTTCAGTCAAATACTTATCAAATCTAACCTCCACTCTACTCACAGGAAGACAAGTCCAGGTACCATAAAATCATAATAGCACAAAAAGTTGGAGCAGAATTAGGCCAAGTCAAGTCTGCTGTGCAATTTGATCATGGCTAAATTATTTCTCAACTCCCTTCCCTTGCCTCCTGTAACTGACCAGTGATCCCCTTACTAATGAAAAACATATCCATCTCTGTCTTAATGACGCCACTGTGTCCATGTGCATGGGTTTGTTTATGTGTTTGTATTTGATTGTGTGTCCGTATCTCTGTGAGTGTGTGTTGTGTGTATTTGTAAGTGTATTTCTGTCTGCATCCCTGTGCAATGAGGTCACTTGTGTTTTCAGTAAATTCGTTGAAATTAGAGCCAAACCCGCCCCACTCTTTCACTCTTTCTATTCCTGTTGTGTTTACAGTCACACAATGCCTCCCCCTGCTGGCCTCCCCACGCCACTACACAGTTGGCAGTTTTCTTTGGGACGACATCAAACACTGTGAATCTTTTACATTGTAGGGCCTTATGATCGTTCAAATAATGTCTTCGGATGCACAGGGCAATTTCGTTTGATACCTAGCGACCTTGTTCTTGGCACATTCCGGGTCTGTTTCAGGACTTTTCAATCCTTTCTCACTTTTAATTTGTAAGAATTAATTACAAAACATGGCTAATTGAAGAGCTTGCAATAAAATTCAATTCATCTCCTTACAAAATGGTCAACTCAGAACTGTTTGGGTTCAATTGCAGTGGAAATGCTCTTTAATGTGTACACAAAGAGTCAAAAATAATGTCCAAACACAAATCACTTCCAGATTGCAGAGAGGGCATACAAATTTCTCTGCATCAGCATTTCCGACTCTGAAGGAAATCAGTACAAATGGGGTCCTCCCGACATTAGCCTTGTATGTGTGTGTCTGTGCGTATGGCTGTGTTGATGGGCTGTCAGCTTGGATGGTGCTCTGAGCTGATGCGCTCCAGCTTTCCCTCACAGGCTAAAAGAATCCCTTTTCACCTTCTGTTGCCCTCGGTGCAATGTGGTGTAGAGGCCAGCAGAGGGAGGCATTGCATCACATTGAACACAGCAGAGACTGCCAGACCCACCACGCCCACGGGCAAACAGACAGACGCAGAGATGGAAATACACGTGCAGTCATAGTTACGCAGACACTAATGCAGAAACAGAGCGTTACTAACTAATTCATTGACATTTATATGGACATGGAGTGTCTGCCAACATTTATTTTGTTCCACGATGATTTACTCAATATTTCACTCAATCTGTTTGTTGTTTGTCAAAAATTTCTGCTGCTCTGTGGGGAGTGTGATAGGGTGGAGTGTGACTTTACTACAAATTCAGTGCCTGCAGATACCAAACCTAGAAGAATTGTAAAGTATGTGAAGGACAGTGTGTAACACCAACAGGACAGAAACAGAAAGAGACAAGTTGGTATTGCGTTCAAGTATATGGCAGATGACAGCCAATGCAGAACAGAGTGGGGTGATGCACTTGGGAAGAAGAACATTGAAAGAAAATATAAAATAGGCTGTACCGTTAAAAAGGGGGTGCAGGAGCAGAGGGTTCTCAATGTAAATGAGTACAGATTAATGAAAAGTTCACGATAAGTCACCTTGAAGAGGACTTCAGTGTGATGATGCCGATTGGCAGACGTGGGCAGATCTGCATCAGTGCAGTCACTGTATCCAGAAGATGGTTTGTGGAGGTGCTATTGTCAAGTGACAGCAAAGCGGGAGGCAGAGAGGGGCGAAGCATTTGAGGAAGGGGAGTGAGGGAAGACATACTTTGGTAGTTGCTGTGCTAAGTAAGGCTAAGTGTTGAATAAATTTTCCTGATTGGGAATGGAAATATCTTTCAGTGGAGTTAAGTGCTGCATGTGGGAGATCTCTGAAGCTTCAGTGTCTTGGATGATTACATTTGTTGCAAGTGCACCCAATTGCAACTGCACACAGACCCAATTAGAAGCATAAGCTTGGCAGGGGTGTGGGAATCAATGCAAAGTGAATTTACGTAAAGGGAGGTAGAGCTAGCCAGTAAGAGTCAGAGAAAGAACAGACTGGGTGCGGTTGCTGATCAAAGTAGATCTAGTAGACTGAAGTTCACTTGTTTCAATGCAACAAGTGTAACAGGTCGGGGAGAAGAACTGACGGCTTGGATTAGTAGTTAGAAATATGATATTGTTGCTATTACAGAGACTTGCTTGGGGGGGACATGATTGATGGCTTAACGTTCCAGGATACAGACGTTTCAGGCAGGATAGAGCGGGATTTATATATATAAGTTGGGGGAGGTGGAAGTTGCACTACTTGCTAAGGAAAATATCACAGCTGTACTGCGGGAGAACACCTCGGTTGGCTCATTCAGCGAGGGAATATGGGTAGAGCTCAGGAACAGGAGGGCTGCAATCATAATGTTTGGGTTTTACTATAGGCCTCCCAACAACCAGCAGGAGATAGAAGAAAAGATATGTCGCCAGGTTTTGGCAAGCTGTACAAGTGACAGGGTTGTTGTTGTGGGTGATTTCACCTTCCTATATATTGACTGGGGCTCACTTAGTGCTTGGAGCTCAGATGGGCCAGAGTTTGTAAGGAGCATCCAGGTGCGCTTCTTGAAATATTATGTAAAAGTCCAACTAGGAAAGGGGCCGTCCTGAGCCTAGTGTTGGAGAATGAACCTGGCCAGGTGGGCGATGTCTCAGTAGCGTAGTCACTCAGGAACAGTGATCGCAATTCAGTAAGCTTAAGGGTACTGATGGATAATGATAGTTGTTGTCATCAAGTGAAGGTGTTAATTTGGGGAAAGACTAATTATAACAATATTAAGCAAGAACTGATGAATGTAGATTGGGCAGATGTTTGAAGGCAAATTAACATCTGGTATGTGGGAGGCTTTCAAGTGCAAATTGCAGTTCCAAAACGTTACTGTAAGGAAGACGGGTAAGTATGGCAAGTTTAGGGAAACTTGGATAACAAGAGATATTGTGAGCCCAATCAAAAAGAAAAAGGAAGCATTTATTATAGCTAGGACACTGAGAATAATATGAAGCAAGGGTGGAATATGAGTAAAGATGCAAGAAACGTAAGCAAGGAATCAGGAAGTCTAAAAGGGGTTGTGAAAATTCATTGAACAACAGGATTAAGGAAAATCCCAAATGTACATATAACGAGAAAGAGGGTAGCCATGCAGAGGGTTGGCCCACTCAAAAACAGGGAACAGAATTTATGTGTGGAGCCAGAGGAATGTGGTGAGGCATTAAATGAGTACTCTGCATCAGTATCACCATGGAGAAGGATTTGGTGGATGATGAGTCTGGGGAAGAGTGTGTAGATAGGTTGGGTCATTTTGAGTTCAAAATGGAGGAGGCATTTGGGCCCTTGAGAAACATGAAGGTAGACAGGTCCCCAGGGCCTGATGCAAAATACAATACTGAGAGATAAGGGAGGAAGTTACTGGGGCCTTGAGAGAAATCTTTGTATCCTCTCTGACTATAGGGGCAGTCGCAGAGGATTGGAGAATGATCAATGTTGCTCCTTCGTTGAAGAAGGGTGGCAAGGATAATTTATCTTTTTACAGGTCGGTGAGCCTTACATTAATAGTGGGGAAGTTGTTGGAGAGGAATCTTTGAAACAGGATTTACTCCCACCTGGAAATCAAGAGGCATATTAGCGAGTGGCAACATGGTTTTGTGATGGGGAGGTCATGTGTCACTGACTTGGTTGAGGAAGCAACGAAGATGATCGATGAGAGTGTAGGGCAGTGGATGTTGTCTATGTGGACTTCCGTAAGGCCATTGACATGATCCCTCATGGCAGGCAGATAGAGAATGTAAAGTTGCATGCATTAAGAAGTGAGATTGCAAAACAGAAAAAAAAAACTGGCTCAGTCACATGAGACAGAGGTAATCAGAGGAAGGGTGCGTTTTGAGTGGAGGGCAATGACTAGAGGTGTTCCTCAAGTATCAGTGTTAGGACGTTTGCTATTAGTAAGAAAGATAAATGATTTGGATGAGAATACAACTGGTCTGATTAATAAGGTTGCCGATGATACAAAGCTTCGGAATTGCAGATATAGATGCCGACTGTCAAAGGATACAGCTGAATACAGTTTGGTTGGTGACTTGGACAGATAGATGGCAGTTGGAATTCAATCTGGAAACATGTGAGGGAATGCATTTTGGAAGAACTTATCCAGATGGAAAATATACAGCAAAAGGCAGAACCCTGAAGAGTACTGATAGGCGGTGGGATCTGTGTATCCAGGTACACAGGCTACTGAAAGTGGCGATGCCGGTGGAAAAAGGCAGTTTCAAGGCATTTGGTATCCTTACCTTCATCGGTCTGGGCACTGATTTTAAAAATTGGCAGATAATGTTGCAGCTTTATTGAACCTTAGTTAGGCTGCATTTGGAATATTGTGTTCAATTTTGTTTGCCACAATACCAGAAGGGTGTTGTGGCTTTGGAGTGGATCGAGGAAAAAATTATCAGGATGTTTCCTGGTATTGAAGGAAGTAGGGGTGAAGACAGTTTGGAGAAGTTTGGGTTGGTCTCACTGGGACGATGGTGGTTGAGAGGCAACCTGACAGATGTCCACAGGATTATGAAGGGCATGGACAGACTGGATGGTCAGAAGCCTTTTCCCAGGTTGGAACAGACATTATGGGGCCATGGGTTAAGGTGCAAGAGGCAAGATTTAATGGTGATGCATGAGGCAAGACTTTTACATAGAGGGTGGTAGGTGCCTGGAACGTGCTGCCAGGGGAGATAATGAAAGCAGATAATGTAGTGACTTTTAAAGGGCATCTTGGCAAATATATGAATAGGACAGGAAAAGAGGGATACGCTCCCTGGAAGGATAGGGGTTTTAGTTGTGACAGGTGGTATGTTGGTGCTGGGTTGGAGGGCCAAAGGACCTGTTCCTGTCTTATAATTTTCCTTGTCCTTTGTGAATGAGGAGTGCAATGAATCTGACAGGTTGTCATTAAAATTATGTATTAATTAAAATTTTGTATTCAAATGCAGTAAAAAGCTTGGTTTGTGAGCGGTACGGGATGATCATAGTCAGCAAAGGATGGACAGATCAAAAAGACTTAGACAGAGGCAGACAGGTTGCAATGTATCAGCGAGTGCTCCACAAGACCAACATTTGTATGATCAGCATCGAATGAGGAAAGAGAGTCCATTCATCAGTCCAACGATGGTCAGGAAGAAGCTGTTCCTGAGCCTACGTGTGCGTGCATGTGTTCAGGCTTCATTATCTACTGCTGATGGAAGAGGCTGTTGAAGATCATTACCGGGCCATGCAAATGGAGTCCATGGATGGAAGTTTCGCTTTCGTAATGGTCTGAACTCTGCACACATTACAGGCTATTATGCACCCAGACAGTATGCTTTCAATAGTGTTTCTGTAGAGGTTGCTCAGGACCTTATAGATATGCCAAAACTCGTGATCCACCCAAGGAACAAGAGGCGTTGTTGTGCTTCCTTGACTGTCACATTTACTTGGAAAGTAGGACAGGTTGTTGATTATTGTTGCTCCAATGAATTTGGTGCTGTCTGTTCTCTCAAACTCCGTTCCATTGATATAGATGGGGGTAAGTTCAATATTTGGCTTCAATAATTGGCTTGGATATATGAGCTGTCTGAAGGAGGAGGTGTCGGAGGGAGCCTCCGTTCTCCCTTCCTGGGAGATGATGGAGACGATGTGTTATGAGAGCCCACCCTCCAGCCCATCAAGTCCACGCAGACTCCATTTGTACCAGCTCAATATAAAAGAGAGATGGCATCAGGGGCACGATTCCAAGCTGTAACCGGTGGAAACACAACTGAAAGTGGGTTTAAAGTGAGAATTCCCCTTCAGTGAATATGGCGCCTTGGTGGGATGTAGATGTTTTGGAATTTCCATGCGAGTTGTTCTCATTCTCTCCGGCTTAAAAAATAGGATATGCTCCACATTACGTGGGAGCAGGAGTGTGAAGAAACGGATGTCAGGCACTCCACCACCAGACTTGCATATTTCTATCCGATTACAGGCTGTTTCTCCTGGAATGAGAGAAAGAGAGGCAGTGTGTGAGGGTGAAAGTGGGTTGTCCTTATGTTAGTGCTGGTGTAGTTGGGGGGTTGGGGATGCAGGTAATGGTGAGGTGTTTGGAGTTAGTAAATTGACAGTGTTGAATCCCTGGGCAGAGTGGTGTTAGTGTCGGGGATATCTTGGATACAAGACTGAGAGAGGGAGAGCAAAAGCAGGAGGGAAGAGGGGAAGTGCTGCATGCAGTAGTGAGATTGGTGAAACATGAGCCTTGTTCAGGAGTAGGGGCAAAAACAGGTATACAGTGAATGTGAGGGAACAGATCCAATACAGTGGCACTTACCTGGCAGACCAGAGAAGGTTACTGATGTCTGTCCTGTATTGCTGGACATTTCTTCAGACCACACATACTGCACTGAGCTGAATTGTCAGATCAGACCATGCTCAACGTGTCTGTTGGTGTGAACTCCTCTGGAAAGAGAATGGCTGTCCACTGTCCTAGCCCAGTCAGAAAGACCTCTGAGCCCCTATCGATGAATTATAGAGTTGTTTCCCCTTTTCTGCCAGGCTGCAGCAAACTGAGCATGGCAGCAATGAAATAAGAAAGTTCAACTGTGTGCCCATTGACATTTTAAAGATGGCACCTGTGCCAGGGATCATGGAATATCCAGGGGCATCTGACAATGGGAAGTAGCTTCAGCCATGATGGGTGGGAGAATCGGGCTGGCATTGACTGAATTGGATGCCATGGTGCCGGGTAGGTAGGTCATGAAGGGAGTTCGAAAGATCACACCAGAAATCCATCCTGGCCTCCAGCAAACCCAATGAAAATGGTACCACCATATTAATGTAAGTTTCAGCCCAAATGAGTCAAATGCTCTGCTGATTCCACTCCCCGTTACAAAGCTGTGGAACAAAACCAATGTTTTCTACCATCTGAGCTCATGCTAAACCTTGTACATCGACCATTCTTGGATTCGAGAGGCTGAATGGCCTCCTCCTGTTCCTCTGTAAAAGGATCAAGAAGCTGAATGGGTTGCTATTACACTGTTGCATGTTTGGGAGGCCTAATGATCTCTTCCGATTCCTGTGTAACATTCTCGAGAGGCTGAATGGCCTGTTCCTGTTCCTGTGCAACAGGCTCACGAGGTTGAGTGTCTTGTTGTTGGTCTGTAACAGTCTCGAGGGGCTGAATGACCTTCTCTTATTCCCGTGAGACAGACTAGAGAAGCTGAATGGCTTCCTCCTGTTCTAATGTAGCAGTGTCGGGTGACTGAATGGCCTCCTCTTATTCCTGAGTAACAGATTCTAAAGGCTGAATAGCTTCCTCCTGTCCCTCTGTGACAGACCGGAAACATTAAATGATGCAGCAATCCGTGGACTCTGAGCAACCTTTAAACTCTATCAGATGGAATCTCTCCCTTCTCAGTTACAGAAATACAAGTAACACAGTGAGAGCTGCCCTCTCAGTAAAACCTTGTATAGCTGCAGTAACAGTTCTCTATGTTTTGGATGACTCCCTTGGCAAAATGTGCCAACATTCTGGCTGTCCACATCTCCAAGTGGTAATTGGCTGGTGAGGGCTGAGTGGCCACCTCCTGGCCCCTGACACAAGTACATGGGGTCAGAACCGCTTCTCCCTGTCCCTGAGTAGCAGTCTGGATTCACTGAATGATGTCTCAAGGTTATTTAAGGTTTTGATAACAGGGCAATGAAATCTAGAAGCAGCATTACATAAATGCAATGAACAATAAATATTATTACCCTGGGTTATGGTCACTAGAAATTTCCCCACCAGTCATTTTATGCACCTGGTCTGTTATTTTATCGCTGTCTCATTTTATAAACAGGGTGGAACAGATACACCCGTGCAGTTTTCAGGCATTAATTCCAATTGCAAGGAAGAAAGATTAAAAAGATTGCAAGATTTATGGTCCATCCCTCAGTACCCATCATACTTTCCATCCATACTGAGTAAATGTTCCCTTTTCCTGTGATATGAAAAGTGATGTAAGGAAGGGGCTAACTGAACCTGTTTGTCCAGTGACTGTGATTAATGTTAGTCTCCATGGATTCTAGTTATCTCAGTGGAGGGTTTCCGTCTTTTAGTGATTAATGGGCTTTGTTCAATGTGTTAACCCATAGTATGAGTAGGAGCACCACCAACAGCATCAGCAGGGATGAGCAGCTCCAGGAAAAGGGGGTGGAGAGATCAAAACTGAGAAAATTAGGCGGGAGTGTTCCAACAATGGATCAAAATCTGAGATCAATAGACTGCAACATGACAACAATGGATAGGATTTAATCCCTGAATGTTTTGTATCTTTCGACATATTCGGATGAGATGTCATTATCATTGTGGAGCCTAATTGAAATTTTGATTATTCAGACTTTCTTATTATCTTCTCCTCCTGGCAATTGTTGAAGAGCCAGACAGGTCTCACTTTCCAGTTATCATTTCCGTAAACGAGGTACAACTGTACTACTGTTCGTTTCAACTACTCTACACTACATGCTAGTGATTTTGTTCCTGCTGAGACTCTGAATCCAGATACTCACTTCAGCAGCCAATAACTGATTGTGTGAATTTGTCACTCTCTCTCTCTCTCTGTTTCTCTTTACTTATGGTAGTGTCCCTTGTGGGTTTCAATGCTGGCTGACAGTTTTAGCACTGAACAATGATTAATTGTATCACTGCCCTTGTTGTCTAAATATTGAGAATGGAAGTCACTGTGTTCTGTTCTGGTTGCAAACTCTACTTCCTTACTCTGACTCCATCCCATCCCTGACCAATATCTGAGGCTGGAACAGTGGAGTCACAACTGTGGTGATCCGTTCATCTGTGAATCGATGCCTGACACATACCCTGACCATTCCTACGTTTAACTATCAACACCTCCAGAATATACTTCACTGGTTCAACTCTTCTGTTGTTTGGACCTTGAGCTATGAAATAATGATGCCAATAATCTGCTGCTGACACTTACAGCTTCAAACCTGCAGATGCAAATTTAAGTCAAACTGCACAGCTTGTACCCAAACACACCCTCATCCCATTGATATGTTCTGAGAGCCTCTGATGAGTGTGATGAAGGCTGCAGATGTGAAAATCTTTGTTTTGAGAGAAACAAACATGGAGGAAATCAGTTTTAAAATGAACAACTGGCATGAGTATGAATAATTGTCAGAGAGAGTAACTGAGGGACATTTCATTGACAGATGTGATGACGTGTTCAAGAATATTAACCTAAAGGCATTGCCACACCCAATAACAATGTCGAGCAGTGAGTAGAGGAATGATGGATGGAAGGGACTTTGGCCTAATTTCTGAAATGAGTCATGGAGAAAAGACTCCGATTCGCTGTGGTTAGTTTGCTCGCTGAGTTGATTCATTAATTTGCAGACGTTTCATTACCCCGATGGGTAACATCATCAATGCAACCTCCGATGAAACATTGCTGTATTTTCCTGTTAGTTATTTAAAACTTGGGGTCCGTTGGAGTTGATTACATTACTTCCAGTTTTTCTTTGCAGGGATGTCTATTTCGAGTCTCGAGTGAACCAAGCACAGCATCCACAACCAGAGCTACAAATCTACTCAGGAACCTGAGATTAAGATTTGCTTCTGCTGGTTTGAAGCTGGAAGCAGATCTTTGGCATCTATAGGACTATATTTCATAGCTCAAGAATCAAACATCAGATGGGTTGAACCAGTAAAGTATAGTCTGGAGGTGTTGACAATTAATATTAGGAAAGTAGAGAAACTGAAGCAAATCACACTCCATTAATGTTACAATGTGACAATACACTGTACATCACGTTGGTGAATGTCCACTGCCCTGGCAGCGGCCACAGAATCTTCATTCAGAAGCAGGCTGCCATTCCTATCGTCTTTGTTTCTCCACATAGCTAGGAAGGATTGCATCTTGGATAAAGAGTACCCCCATGATATATGGTTCAACATAACCTCCCCTTCACAACTCTCCAGCACCAACCAGCCACATCAAAATATCCTTTGTGTACACAGAGCAATGGAGCCTCGGGGAATGTCAAGGAAAATTCTATCCGGGAGATGGAGATGCATCCGATGTCTGAACCTGTCAGAGTGACCCCTCTAGTTCACACTGTACCGCTACGTCCTGTAATCACTTTATATTTCAGTAACATACTGTCTTCCATTCCTCCGGGGGAAATGAACGAAAAGTGACAGATGATGTATCATGTGACATACCATCTGCCAAACTATCATCCATTGACTTTACCTGTCGATATCCATTTAGAGACATCTTGTCTTGATCACTTATTTTCCCATTTATCTCAGTGTTATCGCCAAATGTAGTCATAGCACATTTGTCCCATTCCTCAAGATCGTTGTTATAGATTATATTGAGGACCCAGCAATGGTCACAGTGTGTGTCCACGTATTACATTGCTTCAAACTGACCAAGCCTGATTTATCACAAGCGTCTGCTTTCTTTTGATAACCAGTCCTCCCCCATTCCTGTTTGGCACATTTGAAGGGCTGAATAAGAACGATGAACATCAGTGAGCCTGCTCCAGCATTTAATACAATCATGGCTGATTTTATCTTGGCCTCACTACTGGCTTCCTGCCCACTCTCCATAATCCTTCATTTACCCAATGTTCCAGCAGCCACTGCATTCTGGGGTCATGAATTATACACATTCACATTCCTTTGGCAGAAGTAAGTTCTCCTCATCTACATTTTAAATCTGCTCTGCCTTATATGAAAACTATCGTCTATTGTTCCAGATTGGCCCACGTGAGGAAACATCCACTCCACATCTAAAATCTCAATCACATTTAGCTTCTTACAGACCTCAATGAGTTCTCCTCTCATTCTTCTGAACTCCAGAGAATATAGACCTGTACTGCTCAATCTCTCTCCATAAGACAAACTCCTCATCTCTAAAATCTCTCTGTAACTGCCTCCAATGCAACTTGATCCCTCCAACATGCAGGACACCAAAACCGTGCATATTACTCCAGTTTCTGGATCACTGAAAGCTGGCATAGTTGCAGAAACATTTCCCAAACTTTATAAACTCTAATCTTGTTTTTGTGAAAAAAAAATAGATGCCGACATTATGCTTGCTGTGCTGATTACCTGCTGTGGATTACTTGTCTGTGGGTTTTCTGTGATATGCAATGACGCCCAGATCTCTCCACAACAAAATGCTCCATTTAGTTAATGAGTTGCCTTTACATTCTTCTGGCTATAATGTATAATGCCATAATTATCCACGTTAAATTTCATCTGCCAAATGTTGGTTTATTCACTGCACTGGTCCCAATTGATTTGCACATTACATGCATGTCCATTGTGTCCTACATTTCCATCTATTTTCGTGTCAGTTAAAAATGTGGCTAGAGAATCTCCTATCCCCTTAAACAGGGAATAAGATAGATTACAAATGGTTCGGGACTAGGAACTGACACCTTAAAAATTGTCACCCATAAAATGGCCCTCTTTGCTGTCTCTGTGTATTTTGTTGATTCACCAAATCTCTATCAAAAATAATAGATTACTCCTAAACCCATACACTCTTATTTTATGGATTAATTATTTATGTGGTACATTATTCAATGCCTTCTGCTCCAGATGTACTGCATCTCCTGGCGCCCCATTATCGACCGTGCTTGTAGCGTTCACCACTGCACCACCATTCTTAAAGGACTTGAGCATTATATGAACTGTATTTATTCTTCCCGAAACCATGCTGAATATGGTGGATCATGGTTTGACTTTGGAAACCTCCAATTATTAATTTGTTGACAGTGGTATGTAGCAATATACCTTCAGTCCCATTACTTTGCTCAGTACTTTATTTTCCATAGTGATGATGACTATTCAAATTTCATCCCTTTCTTTCATCTCAATCTCAATTCCTCTGCCATGGGCACAAAGCTGTAAAATGTCTCCTTTGATTGATGTGTAAGGGGCATGAGTTAACAGCACTCAGCTCTAAACAGAGTACCACTTGCTCTCACAGAATCTGCTCAGCATTAGAGAAAGCACAATTTAAATCAAAGGTATCTATGACAAAAGTAGTTAATATCTGTGACAGAACATTCGACAGTAAATGCACAAAGCATTCTGGAAGATGTAACCTGGATGGAAGTTCGAAAGACTAAATTCGATTTTTTTTAATTTTGTTTTATAAAATTGGAACGTATATTTATTGGAACAGTATGACATTAGAATTCTGTTTTATCTAGGAATTGTTAGTAGTTGGAAGGTGTTGAGTTTGGTTGTTAATAGTTCAGTTAATTTGTTCAGGATTAGAGTTTAAGAGATAAATTGTTGCTTGTTGATTGTAAAGTGAGTATCATGGATTTATTTCCTTTAACCGTTAAAAGTTGCTGAAAAAAATCACCTCTTTGCACACCGGTTTTCACAGGTTATCGAGCGAGGCACTCTTCTCAAACTGTTTCATTTTATTTCTCAAACAGAGGTCAACTTCCACTTTACAACACATTCATTGAAGGAATCAGTTTAGGGAAGCATCTCTGAGCTGATCCCAATACAACATTACCCTTTCTTCAGTGAGGACATTAAATCTGTACACACTATTCCAGATATAACCTCACTAAATCCTGTACAGTGGAAAAAAAAACATTTTGCCAGCCTGCCGCAAGGTTCCCAATTTACATTAGAGCAGCATCAGTTCTCTGGAGGAACACACAGCTTTATTGAAATATTATTGTCCTTCTCTACGGGAGATCTGTTGAAAAAGTCAGAGTGACACTGTAGAAAAACAAATAAGATGTGGTGAGATGATTTCAACGTTCAGATAGACTGTGTCAAATATCCCACATGAATCTACCATTAATCGCGCCAGAGCCCATATCATTCAAATCACTTAATCAGCTGAAATGGAGTTTAGAAACAGCAAGGAGAAGCAAACGTTGATGAAATGCATATTTCGAAGACAAAACTGCAGTATAAATGTTGGAGACTTTATCAAACAAGCGATTAGATACACAGTTTTGTGGGTACAGCACGAATAATGGACATATTCAATTTTCTCCTAATCTTTGGAAATCCACATGAATGCTAACGCTGGGGAAAAAAATGGATTTCATGAGCATGTGTGAGATGGCTTGATTTAAAAATATGTTGAGTGCCAAGCTAGAGATCAGGCTATTTAGGAACTGGTATTGTGTGATCAGAATGGCGAATTGAAAACCTTGCTGTAAAAGGAGCTTTTGGGAGCAGTGATGATAATAGTGATCGTGTATTTTATGTGACATCTTAAAACGCTTCGTTTTAGAAGTTGCAGTTATAAGCCTGTGCCAGCCAAGCCGTGAAGGTATGAGGAGCAAGATGACTTCAGTGAGTTGGAAAAGTACATGGAAAAGTGTTAATGAGAGACAGGCATTGTCTGTTATTTGTAAAAAAAATTGTAAGGTAGACAATATACATAAATCACCGCAGTGCAAAACAGCAAAAGGGAAAGATGACTCAATGATTGTCAAAGAAAGAAGTTAAAGTTTGCATTAGATCAAAGTGAGTAGATTGTAAAAATACCGGGCAGAGTGGTAAGCCAATTGATTTAGATATATTAAACGAAGAAACTGATTTAAAACAAAATGAAGAGAGAACAAGAATTCAAACTAAGAAGTAACATAAAGACTGCCAGGCAGCAAAAATGAAAACAAGGTCAAATATGGAACTGTGAATGTGTGGAGAGGACAATACATTGTGGAGAATAGAGACATTACAGGGAAACAGAACAGTTACATTCTGTCTGTCTCATGGAGGAAGTTCCAGAAAATCTCACAGAAACATTACATGACCATGGGATGTGTGTAACTGTAGACATTGACGAAGTAGCATTTGAAAACGAAGCTGGTTTGAGCCCTGCCAAGTGTGACTGGCCAGATACATTTTATACTAGAATTTTGCAGGAAGCAGCAACAGACATATTGACTGCATTGGGGATCACTGTGTTATTTTTCTGTACTTTCTGCAAAGGCCGGAAACCAATCTGGGTAATGAGAAGGATATAAATGTAATCCAATGGTTTAAGAAGAGAAGACAAACAAAGAAACAAAGAAATCTACAGCACAGGAACAGGCTCTTCGGCCCCCCAAGACTGCACTGCTCAAGATCCTCTGTCTAACCTGTCATCTCTTGTCTAACGGTCTGAGTCCATTTTCCCCCGCCCATCCATATACCTGCCCAAATATATCTTAAAAGACGCTAACATGTCTGCATCTACCACCTCTGCTGGCAACACGTTCCACGCGCCCACCACCCTCGCTGTAAAGAACTTTCCACTCATATCTCCCTTAAACAATCCTCCTCTCACTTTGAACTCATGACCCCTTGTAATTGAGTCCCCCATTCTGGGAAAAAGCTTTTTGCCATCCACCCTGTCTATAACCCTCATGATTTTGTCGACCTCAATCAGGTCCCCCCTCAATCTGTGTCTTTCTAATGAAAATAATCCTAGTCTATTCAACCTCTCTTCATAGCAAGCACCCTCCATAGCAGGCAAAATCCTGGTGAACCTCCTCTGCACTCTCTCCAAAACATCCACATCCTTTTGGTAATGTGGCAACTAGAACTGTACACAGTACTTCAAATGTGGTCGAAGCAAAGTCCTATACAACTCCAAAATGGCCTGCCAGCTCTTGTACTCAGCACCCCACCCAATGAAGGAAAGCATGACATAAGCCTTCTTGACCAGCCTATTGACCTGCGTTGTCACCTTCGCGGAACAATGGACCTGAACACCCAGATCTCTCTGTTCATCAATTTTTCCTAGGACTTTTCCATTTACTGTATAGTTCGCCCTTGAATTTGACCTTCCAAAATGCATCACCTTGCATTTCCCCGGATTGAACTTCATCTGCCATTTATCTGCCCAACTCTCCAGTCTATCTATATTCTGCTGTAATTTCTAACAGTCGCTTCACTATCAGCTAACCCACCAATCTTAGTGTCATCAGCAAACTTGCTGATCAGACCACCTACACCTTCCTCCAGATCATTTACATATATCACAAAAAAACAGTGGTCCCATGCACAGATCCCTGTGAAACACCACTGGCTACAGGTCTCCAATTTGAGAAACTCCCTTCTACTACTACCCTCTGTCCCCTGTTGCCCAGCCAGTTTTTTTTATCCATCTAGCTAGCACACCCTGGACCCCACCCCATGTGACTACACTTTCTCCATCAGCCTGCCATGGGGAACCTTATCAAACGCCTTAATGAAGTCCATGCATATGAACTCTACAGCCTTTCCCTCATCAATCAACTTTTTCACGTCCTCAAAGAATTCTATTAAGGTGGTAAGACATGACCTTCCCTGTACAATACCATGTTGCCTATCACTGATAAGCCCATTTTCTTCCAAATGGGAATAGATCCTGTCCCTCAGTATGTTCTCCAGTAGCTTCCCTATCACTGATGTCAGGCTCACCGGTCGATAATTACCTGGGTTATACTTGCTGCCCTTTTTAAACAAGGGGACAACATTAGCAAGTCTCCAGTCCTCTGGGACCTCACCCGTGTCTAAGGACACTGCAAAGACACAGGGGAGATTGGGCAGCTACAGACAAGTTAACTTGTCCACATGAGGGAATCGGTTGGAATCTATTGCAAATGATATGATATTGGATATTTAGAAAGTAACAACAAAATTAGAGGATAGTAAAGAATCTAATAAGTGAAAATTACACTGACAAACTTTCCTTTTCAAATTGTTTCAAAATGTTTCCGATAGACAATGGAGAAATGCTGGATGTGGTTCTAATGGGTATTCAGAAGGATTTTCTAAGAGATCACACAGTGAGTTAGTAAATTAAAGCAAAGAGGCAGAGGGGGGAACAGATGCAAATCGAAGGTGGAGGCTAGGTTCAACGTCATTGAAAGGGAATCGGAATATAAAAGTGAAGACGTCCTGTAGCAGTTCCATGGAGTGTTGTCGAGATTGTATTTGAAGTAATGTGTACAGTTTTCCACGAAAGAATACACTGAATGAAGAAACGTGCAGTGGGTATTCTCGAGATTACTCCTATAAATGATAAGATTGTCTCGCGGGAACACTCGGCCTGTGTTCTCTGGCGTTTCAAAATGTGTGAGTGATCGCAGTGAAACATAATAAATTCTCACAGAGGGGGCTGACAAACACAGGGAAATGGAGAAGGTAAGCAGGCAGTATTAAGGAGAATCTCAAAATATTCTACCTGGCAATCAAGCGGAATAGAGTAACTGGGTGAAAAGTTTGGGCATTTCAGAAACAACGGGGCAATCTGTGTATGCAGCTGGCGAACATTGGTAGATAAAAAAAACAAAAGAACTGGGATTGCGTAAATCAGGAACAAAAACAAACTTGCTGGAAAAGCTCAGCAGGTCTGGCAGCATCTGTGAAGGAAAAAACTGATTAATGTTACTGGTCTAGTGACCCTTCCTCGGATCTCCTCAGAATTCGGAGGAAGGGTCACCGATCCAAAACGTTACCTCAGACTACTTCTTCACAGATGCTGCCAGAGCTGCTGAGCTTTTGCAGAAACCTTGTTTTTGATATATTACTACATGAGCATTTTGGATCTATTTTAAGTGGGAGAAGGAGGATTTGGGGTCAGAATTCGAGAAGCTGGAATGTGAAGCTCTTGAGAAAATGGATATAAAATGCGAGCACAGATCAGCTGTTTTGGCTGATATAAAATCAGACAAATCCCCTTGTCCGGCTGATTTGTATCACAGAATGCTGCAGGAGACGGGAGAGGGAAGACTCTGATCCATTTTTTTCAGTATTGCCACAGGGGAGGTGCCAGAGGACTGGACAACCAACAATGTGGTTCCGTCTTGCAGGACGAATGGCAGAGATAGACCGGACAATGATAGGCCAGTGTGTATCAAATCACTGTTAGGGAATCCATGGGAGAAAATAGGAAAGGAGAAAATCGATCTGCATTTCGTGTGGCAAGGTTGATCAGGGATAGCCAGGACGACTGCATCAAAGGGCAGTCATGTCTGGCAAATGTAATTGATTCTTTTCAAGGTGGCCACTTAAATGGTTTTTCACCGAGGCCTTTTGACAAAGCTCCACATGGGAAACTCATAAAGCAAGTAGAATCTAATGGTATCAAGGGCAACTTGGCAAGACACATCAAAATTGTCTTAGTGGCAGAAGGCAGAGGGTGGCGATAGAAGGCTTTTTGTGCGACTGGAGACCAGGTCGGTGATGATATTTCATCTCGAAAATTGTGCAGTTTTGTGTGCAGATTTGGTCTGCTTGTCTCATAAAGGACGAACCTGACACTGAGGGAGTGCAGTGAAGGATGACCAGAATAAGCTCTGTGATGACAGGCCTGTTGTTTGAGCAGCGGTTGAATCAACTGGGCCAAAATTCTATGAGGTTTATGAAAATGAGTGAAGATCTCAGTGAAATATCTAATACTCACACAGGTGAGACAGATTGGAAACAGGGATGATAATGCCACTGGCTGTGATGTCCAAAATTTTGGGCCACAGTATTAGGTACAGGCAGGCCACTGTGCATTGACATGAAAATAAATATCTGCACTCAGAGACTGGTGAATCTGGGGCATTCTCGACCATGCAAGGCTGCGAAAGCAAGGCACTGAATTTAAATAAGGATTTCTAAACTCTAAATTGATGCAGAGAGAACAAGAGCATGGGATGGGGATAGAGGATCAAATATCATTATGTTCAATTGGGGGAGAAAATTATTGGATCAAAAGGACTACTGAAGTTCATATTTTACATTTTTTCGAAGATTAATCACGTTAAGGGAAATGTGTGGTGTAAAGGAGAAGTGCATTGAGGAGATGTTTGGACATCAGCTAGAATGGGGAAGAGCAACTGGATTGAATGGCCAACTCATTTCCCGATGCCTCTGCGCAGTCTGTGGGAAAGCTCTGTACATGTTCTCACAAGCTCTCAGACACCCAAAAGGAGGTCTCTGCAGGTTTGTGAGGACAGTGTTTCATCTTTCCTTTCCCAATATCGATGCCGAGGCAGGGTGTTCTGTCTAGGATTATCCTTTAAGGGGTTGGAGTAGTTTGATATGAGTGACTGCCTTGCATTGCTGTTTTGGAGAACAGTGATGAGTTCATCACTGTTCTGGAGTCACTTTTAGGACATACCAGGAAAGCACGGTAGATTTGCATCCTTAAAATGCGTTGTTGAAGCACATTGGTTTTTACAATCGATATTGCCTTCAAGGCCCAATTTTACTGACACCGGACATGAAATTTCGATATTTTATTAAGTGTTCTTAACATCCCAGGGCTGCCAAAGCAATCGCCTCGTCTGGACTAGTAATCCAGTGACATTTCCACAACAGCACTATCTCCACATGGGGACCCATCAGAAAACACACTGAGCAGTTTATTTCTGTGCTGCTTGACAGCTCTGTCAAAAACAACTTCCAACAATTTGACGATCTTGATGAGACTCAGGGTGTGGCAGTTGGTCAGATTGTAACTATTCTCTTAGGGGACTGGGCACAGCTGATAAATTTTCCACATTGCCAGGTTGGTGTCAGAGTTGGGGCTGGAATGAAACAGCTTCCCCGGGGCACGGCTTGTTGTGCAGCACAAACCTTCAGTCCTATAGCAGGAGCGGCGACAGGGCCAGTTACCGTCCACGTACCTTAAGTTTATCATTATCTTTTTCTTGATATCATGTGCAGTGAATTGAATTGGTTGAACACTGGCATCTATGGTTTTGTGGACAATATGATGAGGGCGAGCTAAGTCATCTACTCGATAATTCTGGCTGAAGATGGTGCAGATACTACATCCTTAACTTTTGTACTGATGTGGAGGGCTGTTCCGTTGTTTAGGATGGGGATAATTGTGGACCCCTCTGCTCCAGGGAGTTGTTTATCCATCAATCACCATTTATGACTGGTTGTGGCAGGACTGTTGGTCTGTTGGTCTTGCAATCACTTTGCCCTGGCTGTGATGTGTTAGTTCTACTGTTTGCAATGCAAGCAGTCTAATGCAGTATCTGCAGTGGATTGGCATCAGTTTCAGGTTCAGATGGTTCTGACCCCGGCATGTCTACCTGCACTCGTCACTGAACCATTGATCATCTTAATGGCAACCATAGACTGAGGGATTCTCTGGGACAAAAAGTTAGAGATTGTTTTTTGAACACACTTCTGCTGCTGCTGTTGCGGTTGTTTACATCACCACATGAATGCCCAGTTTTGAGTTACAATGCGTGCAATGTAATTGTGCTGCCTGTCCCCCAGTTCAGACCCAGTCCCCATCGCTCCTGTACTCAGTTACCTACTCTGGGTTCAGATGTGGTAACACTTCTATTTGAATGTTCTTGTTCATCTTAGAATCTCCCCATGATGCCATGCCTCCAATTTGTCACATTCCTCAAAACACATTTAAAATCTTCATCTGAACCTATTCCCTTCCCTGAGTGAAATCTGTTTATAGCCTGAATATTCTTCTCCCTTTTTCTCTCCGTGACCATGATTAAGTGCTCTGTACTGCCAGTGGTGCCAGCCTTAACCAATGAATTAGTGCACCATACTCTACCATTCACTTCCCAATGCCTCCTGCATTGCCACGATGGCGCCACTTGAAAGATGCAGGAACAGCACCTCATATTTCGCTTGGGAACCCTACAACCCAAGGATATCAATATTGACTTCACAAACTTCAAAATCTCCCCTCCCCCGACCGGACGCCAAAATCATCCCAGCTCGTCCTCGCCTCCATAACCATTCCTCCCACCTTAAGCCCACCCCCATCTCCTACCCACTAATCTCATCCTGCCTCCATGACCTTTCTGCCCTACCTGGACTGACCTATCCCCTCCTTAACTCCACACCTACGTTCAACTTCACTGCAGCTAGCCCTGCCTCTTTGGCCTGCCTTCTCTCCAACTATCTTCTCCAATATCCTTCTTATATCCGCCTCCCCCGTCTCCCAATATAGCTCAGAATTCCCTTCCCCTCCCCCATTTCTGAAGAAGGGTCTCGACCCCAAACTTTAGCCTTCCTGCTCCTCTGATGCTTCTTGGCCTCCTGTGTTCATTCAGCTTCACGCTGTGTTATCTCAGATTGTCCAGCATCGGCAGTTCCTACTTATCTCTGTATAACTGTGCTATAACTGTAGGAGAATATTTTGTTCTGGATTCTTTTAAGAGAGAGATTGAACAAGAGGCGCAGAAATGTGTTGTTCATAAAACTTGAGTAAACAGCTTGAGAGGCTTCCATTTTTTTCACAACATCTGTCGACTATTTCACTAATGTGTCTCTGAAGAAATGTAAACAGAAAGGCACCACAGAATTCTGGGGAAGAGAATTCCCATTCAAAAAGCCCTTTTAGAAATTATTCTCATCCATCTTGTAGATACAGGAACTCACACAGCACAGAAACAGACCTTTTAGTCCAACTTGCCCATGCTGCCCAGATATGTAAACTGATCTAGTCACACTTTCCAGTATTTGGCCGATATCCATCTAAACCCTTCCTATGTATTTACCATTCCAGGTTCCCTTTAACTATGTAAATGCACCCGTCTCCATCACTTCCGGCTGCAGTTTTTGTGCCCACATCACTCGCTGCATGAAAATGTTGCCCCACGTTCCCTTCGATATCTTTGCCCTCTCACCTTTAACATAGGAATCTTACTTTTTGACTCCTGGGAGACAGATCTTGGCTATTTAGACTGTTCATGCTCCGCACGATTTCACACACCTCTGTGATGTCACCCCTCCAGGGGAAAAAGCTTCAAACTATTCAGTGCTTCCCTCTCGCTCAAACCATGCAATCCAGGAGCATGCTGTCAATCTTTTCTGCTCCTCTCCAGGTTAACAACATCATTCCTTTAGCAGCGCCAACCGAAATGCGCATAATATTCTTATACTGGCCTCATCAAGGTCCTGTACAGGAGCAACATGCCATCGCAACTCCTAGACCCAATGCTTTGACTTAACAGGGCCAGCATGACAAATGTGTTCTTCAGCATCCTGTCTACCTGCTACTCCACTTTGAAGGAACATAGTGCCTGCACCCAAGGTCTCTTTATTCAGCAACACTCCCCAGGACGCTCACATTAACTGTATAAGTCCTGCCCTGCTTCATCTAACCAAATGCAAAGCCTCTCATTTATCTAAATTAAACTACAACAACCACACCTTGGCCCATTAGCCCATCTGATCAATGCCCCATTGCACGCTGAGATAATCCTCACCACTGTCCACTGCACCACTTCTTGATGTCATCTGTTCACTTACTAACCATGTGTCTGATATTCACATCCAAACCCTTTCTATTAATGATGGAACACAATGAAATCAGAGCTGACACATGCAGCACACAGTTGGCCACAGGACTCCAGTCTGGAAAACAACTGTCTGCCTTCAAGCCAATTTTGAATTCAATTGGCATGCTCCTCCTGGATACCATGTGAACAACGATTACTAATCTGTCTACCATTCGGAACATTATTGAATGCATTCCTGAAGCCCATACAGAAAACATCTGTCACACTGCTTTCTTCTTTATCACCTCTTCAAAAATCAAGCTAGTGAGATATGTTTCCAACCACACAAAGCCATGTTTACTAGCTCTAATCAATGCTTACTTTTCCAATTGCACGTAAATCTTATCCCTCAGAATCCCCTCCAACAACTTACCCAGCACTTATGTCAGGCTCACTGGCCTATCGTTCCCTGACTTGGCTGGTCATTGTTTCCTTTTCCAGTCCCACTCCTCCACTGGCCACAACAAATTTTAACTGTAACCAGGTTGGCGAAATGAACGATGATACAGGTTTCAGACTGGGTCAGGGATGGTTTTAGGAACAAGTCAGACAGTTTTCTTTAATCACCTAAAAATCACGTTTCCGACCAAAAGAAGGTTACTGAAGATATGATGGAGAGAAGAATGCAAAACAGTTTGCATCTGCAAATATATACATTGACATTTTCGATTTCTAAAAATAATGACACGCGTGCGCGCACACACACATGCACGCACGCGCGCACACAAACACACGTGCACACACACACAAACAAACACATGCGCGCGTGCACACACACACACACACACACACACACACACACACACACACACACACACACACACACGTACGTTTGAAGACAAACTTAAATGTTAATTTGAAATAACTATGCCCACATAATATTTGAACTCATGATTGAAGGAAAAATGTGAGTCTGCCTCACACGTTATTCTGCTTGCAAATGTGTTCTGTTCACACAAGTTGTTGCCAATGGAATTACTTCCTGGAACAGCTAGATTTAGCTGAATTCCCTTTGCTTCAGGCAGTGGGAGATTCCAGTGAACCAAAGTCATGAATCCTCCATGAGTGGTAAAGGTGACTGACGAGTGTTTAACTCTCATACATTGCTGTGATGAGGAATAAAGAGAGAAAGAGGGAGCAATAGGCCATTGTTAAACAGGGAGGTTACATTATTTTTCCCTCTCTGAGTTGAATCACACAATAATGTTATTCGACCCCCAAACTGAAACATGTGAAGTCTCCTTGAACTTTGTCCGAACTATAAGTTTCCGCCACATTTCCTGCTCCATGTCGGTGCATCATTGCTGTTGTCGTACACAGAGACATTTCCTTAGCAACAAATGGGCCTGCTTGATTTAAAAATATGTTCATATGTGCCTGCATAATTAAAAAAATAATAAAATGTTAAATTCCTTCAAAACATCTGTGCTAAAATGAATGTGGCCTATTCCTAAATAAACACAGATATTACTAGAAAAGCTCAGCAGGCTGGGACCATCAATGATGAAAAATCAGAGTTAATGTTTCAGGCCCAGTGAACCTTCCTCAGAACCTGTTCTTTTTTGTAAAAATGGATTCCTCATTTTTATTCTGCCATACACAAAAAATATCGATCATGTATTCACAAACTTCACTCTCTTCAAAATCTTATATAGTCAAGAAGAACATTTCTCATTCTCAGGTCTGAGCTGTTAATCCTCCAGAACATTCTGCCTTCATCCCAGGCCAGTGTACAGAGAACCATATTTGAAAATTGTCAAACACAGTTGTGTTTTATTTTTCAGTTTAGGGCATCACAACTACATACCGAGCATCAAATGTGGTCTCAGCAATGCCTTGTACAGATGCAGGGAAACATGCCTAAGATTATACCCAGCACCCATTTGCAAGCAACAACATCATTCAATTCACTTTCCAAATCAACTGCAACATCTTCAGAATAATATTACAACATTTATGTACCAGGGCACATAAATCCCTCTGTAGAACCGACCTCCACATTCCTTCTCCTGCCATATAATTTTCTGCTGTTTTATCCTTTCCCCAAAACACACACTTCCCATAACCCACACTGGACTGTTTTATTTGCAATTCCGAAAGTTTGCTCACTCTCATCCCCTGTCTACACCCCGTTGGAGATCCTCTGCGTCCACTTGGGATCTTATTGGACGACTATCTGGTGCACTAGTAAATGGAGCTCCAATCCTATCAGCCCTTGATCCAAACTGGTAATCTACTTTGTAAACTGTTCATGTCATCGCACTGATCCCTGATGAATTCCAGCAGTTGCGCCTTTCCAAACTGAAAATAAATAATAATCTCTACACTGCATTTCCTTTTACATAACCAGGACTCACTATGTAGCTCCACGAGAAAGGTTACAGGGTCTCTCCTGAGGTGTGCAGCTGGTTATTGAGGTGTATCTGAGCTCAGAAACACACCATTAGGGCTATTTGTTGTCAGAGCATCCGGTAGAGGTTGTGTAGTCAATGATTCTGATCCTCGAGCATTTACAAAACAAGCACAGAATATAGACTGACATTTGAGCAGAATGCTGCACTGTCGAAAATACTGGCTTTCAGATGCAGCAATAAATCTAGGCTGCTCTCTTAGACAGGTGCTCAATTTTCCCTGGACACATATTGAGGAAGAGAGAAGATTTCCTAACAGTCTGGTTAACATTTGTCCTTTTAACAACACCACAAATACAGATAATCTTAATGATTAATTTCATTTTTGGCAGTGGGTGCTGTGTGGAAAAGTTGCCACAATTGGTACACAATAAAATAAAATGACTTTGACGAGTGACCTTACAGACGTTTGCAAAGTCATAAGGGGCACAGAAGTGTAAACAACCAAGGTCTTTTCCCCCGGGTGGGGGAGTCCAAAATGAGAGGGCACAGTTTTGAGGAGAGGGGGTAGGGTTTACAAGGGACTTAAGAGGCGACATTTTCATGCAGAGGGTGGTGCGTTTATGGAATGAGCTGCCGGACGAAGTGGTGGAGGCTGGTACAATTACAACATTTAAATGGCATCAGGATGAGTATATATTTGGAAAGAGCTTAGAGAGGTATGGACCAAATACTGGGAAATGGGCCGAAATTTATTTAGGATATCTGGGCGGCGTGGATGAGTTAGACTAAAGGGTCTGTTTGCATGCTGTATATTTCTCTGTGTCTATGACTCTATGTCTGAGTACTTCACACTAGACCTGTGTAACTCCTGAGGGGAGAAGAATGATCTCCTATCTCAGGTCACAACCAGGACTGTTTGAATGGGGATTTCCTTTCCCTCCGTAATAGCTTTGAGGGGTGGAATGAGAGAACAGCACACAGGATACGAGCTGCAGTTGGCCATTCGAACCCTCGAGCCTGCTGCTTAATTTAGAAAGTTCATGGCTGATCTGTTTGTGGCTGACCACCTGTTTCCTGTTCATTCCCAGTAATGGATTCTCCTGTCCACTTAATGTCAGTTGAACTCCGCCTTGAATTTCTTCACTAACCCAGTCTTCACTGTTCCCTGGGGATGACAACACTGCAGACAGCACAATATTAAAGAGAAACTAAATTCTTATCTCAATGTTAATTGAGAGACGCCTTAAAGTGTGTTAACCTCACAGCAAGGTACCTCCTCTTTAAAGAGCACAACAAATCGGAGCAGATGTAGGCCATTCATTCCATCAAACCTATTCCGTATTCCGATTGACTCTGTTCAGTAAAATATTGAGCAATTTCAACCATCACTGCTTTCTTGGGAAAATATTCCCGATACCTCCAGACATGACAGTATAAGAAACTGGAGCAGAATTAGCCATTTGACCCATCAAACCTGCTCTGCTGTTCGATTATGCTCGACATGTTTCTCAAAACAATCGGCTTATTAATCAAAACGTACCTATCTCTGCCTTAAAGACACGTGTCTCTGTGTGTTTTTGTGTGTGTGTGTGTGTGTGTGTGTGTGTGTGTGTGTGTGTGTGTGTGTGTGTGTGTGTGTGTGTGTGTGTGTGTGTGTTTATTTCTACTCAGGACTCAGGAGACAGGGTGATCACAGAGGATTGTTCATCGGACTGGAAGCCTGTGACCAGCAGCAATCCAAAGGGATCGGTGCTGGATTTACTTTTGTTTGTCATTTAAATAAATGATTTACTTGAAAATTAAAAAGGCATGAATCGCAAGTTTACCGGGGACACTGAGATGATTTGAACATTGACAGGGAAGGGTATCTTTGATTACAAAGAGATCTTGAACAATTGGATGAATGAATCATAAAGATGGAACAAATCCTTTGATCCAACATGTCCATGCTGAGCAGATACCTGTAATTAATTTCATCACATATGCCTGCATTTGGCTTGTATTCCTCTGGGCCCTTCCCATTCACATATCCATCCAGATAAAATGTTGTTTGCACAACCTTCCAGCATTTCATCTGGCAGTTCATTCCTTTTTTTTTATCTTTGCCCTCGCACCTTAAACCTGTGCCTTCTAACGTTTGACTCCCCATACTCTGGGAAAAAGACCCTGACTATTCACCCTATCAATGCCCTTCATGATTTTTTAAACAGAAATAAGGTGCACATTTTACTCCAATCAACACGAATGGCTGTGCTTTCTGTTATCCCGGGCCTGAATTCTGAAATTCAACAGTGATGCAGCTTCCTTCTCGATCAAGTCACAATTCTGGAAAATTTTCAACCAACTTCTGAAAACATTTTAAGAATGAGATCTGTGGGATTTGAATACAGACCTTTATGCCCGGAGGTAGGGATATTACCATTGCACTGCAATAGTACCTGATTCCGCAACATTATTCTTCTGTATATTTGCTCATCAATCTGTTCTGACAGGCTGTGGCACACCTCTGTGACTGGCAGGACTTGAATCCAAAACTTTGACCCAGAACTAGTGACATTGCCACAGGTTCAGGGATGGGAATTGAATCCAGAGCTCTGGCACAGAGGTATTGGCACTACCCATTTCACAAGACCTCAGTCATGCCCAGATTTTGAGTCACATTTTGTATGCCAGCTGTCAACTGAGTTTGGATTTAACAAATTCTGGTTAAAATTACTGAATTACACAGGGAAGATTTTTATGTGTTGAACAAACACAAGGTACTTGCATCAACTACAGGATGTTGAGGGAATGTGCTCTGAGATTGAGATAAACTGTGAACATCTTAAATAGCTTGGCCATGATTTCCAGCTTTAATGGCTATTATCTGTAGACTGCAACGTCAGGGTAAGAAATTCTGCAGACATACTCTGCATGATGAATATTCTCGCATATATATTATCACTGAACACCAGAGACGACAAAAGAGCATATGTTCCGGCCCCAAAAGACCGTATTTCAGATCAGTATTTCCCACCTCTAAAGTGTGACTGCCCCCCTTCTAAAACTATTAAATGTTACAAAGCAACAAATTATATTCCAGCGTCTCCTCACACCGGCTAGTCTGCAATCTACACCTCCCCCCCTCCTCCTGCCCGCACAAGGCAAACCAAGCGCAGCGACTTTGGGAAAATAATGACCATTTTGTAGACTTTCTGGAGGTGGGAGGGTCTTTCAAAACATGTCAGGGTTGTGTGGGGGTTGGAAATATCACTCACTGGGCAGTGGTGTGGCAAATTGTGTTTAATTTGCATAAATGCGAGACATTGCTTTTTGGAAAAAAAAACAAACAAAGCAGGACTTATACAATTTAAATTGGGACCTTTGGTAGTGTTGCAGAACAGAGACTAGACTGTTGGGTGCAGTTCTGTGAAGTCTGTGTCACATATAGATAGGGTGATTAAGAAGGTGTTCAGTTCACTGCCTTCATCGCACGGACCCGTGAGTTCAGGAGTTGGGATGTCATTTTCAGATTGTAAAGGACGTTTTTGCGGCATCGTCTGGAGTACTGTGTCCAGTGCTGGTCGCAATGTTATAGGAAGATAATATTATTCTGGAGAGGGATCAGCAGAGATTTATCGGGATGTCGCTGAGAATGGATGGCTTGAGTTACAAGATGAGGCTGGAGAGACTGGGGCTTTTCTCAGTTGTGTGTAGGAGGTTGAAGGGTGACCTGATTGAGGTTTATAAATCATAAGAGTTACAGATAAGTTGAATGTTAGGTACCTTTTCCCGAGGGTGGAGGATTTCTAGACAATGGAGGTATTTCAAATTTTGAGGAGGAACCATTAAAAAAAACGAGGGGCAATTATTTTACACAATCGTTCGTGTATGGAATGAACTTCCATACAAAATGGTGGAAGTGGGCACAGTTACCATGTTTAAAAGACATTTAGATAAGTACATGAGGAAGAAATCAATTTGGATGGTGTTGTGAGCTTCTGCCCTCCCAGGCCCACTCTGAATAAATCCCTGTTGGTTCCCATCCTCTGCTGCTGCCTGTGCAGTGGCGTGTGGAGACCACCAGAGGATGGCATTTCATCACTTCAAACAGCACAGAGACTGTCAGACCTGCCCCACGCAGAGACACACAGAAACACACGCAAATACACCGATACTTACACAAATAAGGGGAGCCGATCAGAATTTCTCTGTCTCTGTGGTTTGTCAATATTTCATTCATCCCAGCTGGCGTGTGTCAGGATTTGTGTTATTCCGTGGACACCATTTTATTATTTGGGTCACTTCATGCGAGTACATCAGGATTTGCTCACACCAGTGAGTGTGACAGTATTTCAGTTGTTCCATGGGGACTGTGACTCTATGAGATTTTCAATGCTTGATTATTGAAGATGTAAGGACAAGTTGGGCGATTAGTAAATATTACAGGTTAGTTTCAGTATCTGAGCTGTCACAAGGAGGATGTGTAGGTGTGAGACTCCGTGCTCCCTTCCTGGGAGCTGGTGGAGAAGATGTGTTGTGAGCCCACCCTCCTGCCCATCGAGACGGTGGGGATTCCATTTGTACCGGCTCGATATAAAAGGGAGATGGCATCAAGGGCACGGTTTCTAAGCTGTGCCAGGTGGAAATGGAACTGACGTGGTTTTAAAGTGAGAAATGCCCTTCACTGAACGTTGCTCCTCACTCGGTCGGTGGGATGTGTATATTTTGGAATCTCCACACGGGCCATCCTGGTTCTCTCCGGCTCGTACGAGGGTCCTCCCCATGGGGCGGTGTAGGGTGGGTGAGGAAACTGATGTGTGGAACACCACCACCCTGCTTGGCCCTTTCTGTCCTATTGCAGGCTGTTTCTCCTGGAATGAGGGAAAGGGAGGGTGAGAATGAAGGTGAATGTGCTTGGCCCTGCTGTTAGTGATGGTGAAGGTGAGGGGGAAGTGGTGAGGTATCCGGATTGAATCAGTCGACAGTGTTGGACCCATGCAGTGTTTTTAGCATAGGAGAGTAACAGATTTGAGAGAGAAAGAGAGAGCGAGAGAGAGAGAAAGGTGGAGAAGAGAGAATACGGTGAGACTTATCCTGACAGAGCGGGAAAAGTTATTGTTGCTTGTCTTGTGTTGCTGGACATTTCTTCAGACTGCAGGTACTGCATTGAGCTGGGAGGTGAGCTCAGACCATGCTTGGTGGGTCTGGTCATGGGGTTTCTTCTGTTAAAAGAATGGTCCTTCTCTGTACGAGCCCATCCACCAGGACCTTCGTGTCGCTTTCGATAAATCTTGGTGGAATTGCTAAATATCTGTCAGGCTCGGGGTAAACCGTGCAGGGTGGATCCACACGAAGGAAAGTCAAATGGGTGCCCATTGGCCTTTTAAAGGTGGCACCTGTGCCAGGGATCATGGAATTCCCGGGCCATCCAGGCGATGGAAACTATTACCAGCCATGATGGGTGGGAGAATCAGGCTGGCATTGAATGAGAGGAATGGCATGTGCTGTGGTAGGTAGATAATGAAGGGAGTTTGATAAGATAGCATCAGAAAACTAGCTAGGCCTCCTGCAGACTATCCCTTTCTCACACTCAATTAAAATGTCACTGAGACAAATTACTGTTAGTTTCAGGCCACTGTGTCAAAAACTGTGCTCACCACACTCTCAGTCACAAATACAGAACAAATTCTCATTCAAAACTCTCCATCATCTGAACTGACTGCAATATCCTATTCAGAACACATCCTTCCAGAAGCTGCCTCTCTATCTCCTCCTCTCTGTCTATATATCCATTCCATCCTATTTGTTCATATTTAAACTGATTCCCCACCATCTCTCACTAGCAGTGATATTCACACCCATGGCACCCGTTGTCATAGAACATTGGAGATATGGAGCTGTAAATGGATGGGAGCCGCACATCCTGCAACTTCCAGCATCGGCTGCAAGTTTCCCCAGGCTGGGCAGCGATTAGCACAGCATTACCGAGCACTGCACTGGGGTGGTCTGCACAGATCTATACGCTGGGAGGGTAACTGCTCCAGGTTTACAGATCAGTTCACTGGTGTTCACTTCACAGCCCCCCGTGTCGGAGACATACTTGGTCCGGGTTTATAGATCAATGCACTGCTGTGGTCTGCACACATCCCCGTGCTGGACTGATACCTATTTGACTGGTGAGGCCTGCGCAGTGTCCCACTCTGGAGAGAATGCCGAGTTGTATTGAGCAGGACAGTAGCCTGGTCTGCACAGTGGTCCATGCTGAACAGATATTACATCTGGGTTTGTCGTGCCTGGGCTGGTTCTGTGAGGTGGATTGAGAATGTGAGATAACTGACCACTTCAGTTGATCTGGCAATGCCTTTAATTTGTTTCTGCCAGTTGTGTTGAGTTTGGGGAGAGTTTTCCACCGCGAGCCTGAGTGGGTCTCACCAAAACTGATGGACAGAAGGGCCTTTGTGATGTGGATCTTTAAGACTCCATCACATTCTGTAACTGACATTTCCCGGAACATTCTGTAACCGACTCTCCCCGGAACATTCTGTCATCAACACTTCCCAGAACATTCTGTAACCGACATTATTTGTGAACAGATTTTTCAGTGTTGAACAAATGCAAGGTACTTGCATCAACTACAGGATATTGAGGGAATGTGCTGTCCCATTGAGATAAACTATTGACATCTTTAATTGCTTGGCTATGATTTCCAGCTTAAATGGTTATTATCTGAAATCCGCCCTCTCCTGACCCCTTCTCCCAGCGCCAACACACCCCCTCCTCCTGGACACCATCCCCAGGACTCCTACTCTCCCTCGACTTCTTCATCTCCAACTGACATTGAGACATCAATTGCCCCAACCTCTCCACCCCTCTCACCCACTCTAACCTCGCCCCGCAGGTCATACAGCCCTCCGCTCCCGTGTCTCCAACCCTAACCTCACTATAAAACCCGCGGACAAGGAAAGAACAGTTGTAGAATGGCACAATGACCTCGAAATTGCTGAGACCAGATGCCAGCTCTCTGACCCTCCCTCTACTGCCTCCTTGAACATGACCCCACCGCTGACCACCAATACATCATCTCCCAGACCATTCTCAACCTCATCACCTCAGGTGACCTCCCAAACAGCCTCTAACCTCATCGTTCCCTAATTCTGCACCGCCAGCTTCTATCTCCTTTCCAAAATCCACAAACCTGCCTGACCTGGTCAACCCATTGTGTCTGATTTCGTCTGCCCCACCGAAATTATCTCCAACTATCTGGGCTCCATTCCTCACCCCCCCGCCCCGGTGCAGCGACTCCCCACCAATGTCCATGATACCACCCACGCTCTCCACCTCCTTCAGAACTTCCAATTCCCTGGCCCCCAACATCTCATCTTCACCATGGACCTCTAATCCCTGTATACCTGTAATCCCTTTACAGATGACCTAAAGGACGTCTGCTTCTTCCTCTCCCCCAGGCCCGACCAGTCCCCTTCACTGACACCCTTGTCCGCTTAGCTGAACTCGTCCTCACCATTAATAACTTCTCCTTCAAGTCCTTCCACTTCCTACAGACAAAGGGGTTGGCCGTAGGTACCCGCACGGGCCCAAGCTATGCCTGCCTCTTTGTAGGTTATATAGAACAATCCCATTTCCGAAGCCACGCTGGTCCTAAACACCACCTCTTCCTCCGTTATATTGATAACTGTATCGGTGCCGCCTCGTGCTCCCACAAGGAGCTCAAACAGTTCATCCACGTCTCCAACACCTTCCACCCCAACCTTGAGTTTCCCTGAACCATTTGTGATACATCTCTCTCCTTCCTGGGCCTCTGCGTTTCCATCTCTGGAAACCACCTGGAAACCAATATCCATTTCAAGCCGACCAACTCCCACAGGTACCTAGAATACACTTCTTCCCACACACCTTCCTGCAAAAATGTCATCCTCTATTCCCAAATCCTTCGCCTCCTCTGCATTTGTTCCTGAGATGAGGCATTCCACTCCCAGACATCCCAGATGTCTTCGGTTTTGAAGGGTTGCAGCTCCCCCTCCACAATGGTTGCAAATACCCTCAAACGCATCTCTCATGTTTTCCGCAACACATCCCTCACACCCCCTCCCGTCAATAAAACCAAAACAGAATCTTCTCTTCCTTAGGTACCCCACCCGCACAGACCACCCCCACCAACCTCCGGATCCAACACATCATCCTCCAGCACCTGCGCCATCTGCAATCTGACCCCACCAACAAAAGACATTTTTCCCTCGCCACTCTTCCCTGCTTTCCGGAGGGACCACTTTCTCCATGAATCTCTTGTCCGCTCCACACTCCCCTCCAGCTCCACATCACCCAGCTCGTTTCCCTGCAACTGCGAGAAGTGCAGAACCTGCCCCAACCCCACCACCCCGTACTCTTCATCCCAGGCTGCAGGAAAACCTTCCACATCAAACAGATGTTCACCTGCATATCTGCTGATGTACATTGTATCCCCTATTCCTGATGTGACCTCCTCTTCATTGGGGAAAACAAGTGGAGCCTTTGAGACCGCTTTGTGGAACATCTACGGTCCACATCCTGGATGACATGTCCCTCCTGGGCGTCATTCAATGCCACAATGATACCCCCCGAAGGCTAAAGGAGCAGGACCTCAAATTTTGCTTGGGAACCCTGCAGCCTAATGGTATCAATGTGGATTCACAAGCTTCAAAATTCCCGACACCCAACTGCGTCCCAAAACCAGCCCAGCTCGTCCCTGCCTCCCCGAACTGTCCATCCTCTCTCCCACTGATCCACTCCTCCAACCTCAACCCCCGCCCCTACCTCCTAACAACCAGTATCATCGCTGCCTCCTTGGCCTGTCCGTCTTCCCTTGACTGACCAACCTCCACCCTAACTGCCCACCTACACTCACCTTTACTGGCTCCATCCCAGCCTCCTTGACCTGTCTGTCTCTTCTCCATCTATCTGTTCGTTTATCCATCTTCCATCTGCCTCCCCCACCTCTCTATTTATTCCCGAATCCCCTTGTCCTCCCCCATTTCTGAAGAAGGGTTCAGACCCGAAATGTCAGCATTCCTGCTCCTCAGATGCTGCTTGGCCTGCTGTGTTCATCCAGCACGATACTTTGTTATCTCAGATTCTACAGCAGCAGCAGTTCCGACTATATCTGGAGACTGCAACGTTAGGGAATTAAATTCTGCAGACATGTTCTTCACTATGAAGAATCTCGATTAGACATTACTGAACACCAGACACGACAAAAGAACATAATTTCCAACCCCAAAAGAACACATTGCAGATCACTATTTCCCACCTCTAAGGTGTGAATGCCCTCATCCTAAAAACATTAAATGTTACGCAGCAACAAATTATATTCTAGGATCAAAAACAAAGTTGCTGGAAAAGCTCAGCAGATCTGGCATCTTCTTTGAAGGCAAAAAAAAGCCAATGTTTGGGGTTCAGTGACCCTTCCTCAGAATTGATAGTGGCTGAGAAAATGTCAGTTTATACGCTGAAAATAGGGAGGTGGGTGTGGTAGAGAGTAAACGTGATGCTCGGGCCCAAACAGAAAGAAAGAAGTTGGACAGACAAAGGAGTTGATAAGGATCAGGCTGGGAGGGTGAGTAACTGTTAATAGGGACTGTTAGTGACTAACAACAGGGAGTGCGTAATGGCAGGGTATGTGGTAACAAGGCCTGGTGTGTGCAGCGGGGTGTGGGACATGGGAGAATTTTGGCCCTAAAATTATTGAATTCAATACTGAGACCGGAGGGCTGTAGTGTCCCCAAGTGCAAAATAAGGTGTTGTTCCTGCAGCTTGCTTTGGGCTTCACTGTAACACTGCAGCAAGCCAGAGACAGAGATGTTTGCCAGTGAGCAGGGTGGTGCATTAAGGTGGCAGGAAATAGGCAGGTCAGCGACTTTTTTCACAAGCCGAGCATAGATATTCTACCTCGCGGTCACCAAGTCTTCACTTCATTTCCCAATGTAGAGGAGACCACATTGTGCGAAGCGAATGCAGTCGACTAATTCTGGGAAGTGCAAGTGAAGTGTTGCTTCACCTGGAAGTTATGTTTGGGCCCTTGGATACGGGGAGGGAGGAGGTAAATGGGCAGCTGTTGCACCTTTGCTGGTTACAGGGGAAGGGCCGTAGGGCTGTGGGGAATTGTTGGGGGTGAAGGAAGTGTGTCCCAGGGAGTCCCGGAGAGAATGGTCCCTGCAGAAGGCAGGCTTGTGATGCTGCTTGGCCTGCTGTGTTCATCCAGCTTCACACTTTGTTATCAAGGGAGACGTGGTCAAGTGGTGTCATCTCACTGATAGTGGCAGAAATGGCGTCTGATGATCTTCTGGATGTGGATGCTGGTGGGATGGTCGGTGAGGCTAAGGGGAACCCTATCGCTGTTGCTGGAGGAAGGAGAAGGAGTGAGGGCAGAAGTGTGCGAGATGGATCGGACCTGGTTGAGGGCCCTGTCAACAAAGGAGCTGGGGAATCCTTGGTTGAGGAGAAAGGTGGGCACGTCGGAGGCTCTCTTGTTGAAGTTAACCCCATCTGAACATATGTGCGGGAAACGGAGGAACTGAGAGAATGGGATGGAGGGAGACTTTGCGAAAATAAAGACCGGGGATTGTCGCCCTTCTGGAGCTGGGAGGGTCTTTCAAAACATGTCAGGGTTGTGTGGGGGTGCGGTGGGAATATCACTCACTTGGCTGTGGTGTGGCAGATTGTGCTTAATTTGCATAAATGCAAGACATTTAGGGGATTTTACAGGAAGGTGGGTGTGAGGACATGTAGCCCAGGCAGCTGTGGGAGACAGTGGAGTTGGACTGAATATTAGTGGCCAGTCTATCCAAGAAATGGAAACAGAAATGTTGAAGAAGTTAAGGGAGGGGTCATAGATAGACCAGGTGAAAGTGAGGGCAGGGTGGAAGTTGGAAGCAAAATATGTGAAGCTTTCCAAGTCCAGACGAGAGAGAGAAGCAGTACTGATGATATCTCAGATTCTCCAGTATCTGCAGTTCCTACTATCTCCGATTATACCATTGATACAGAGGAGGAAGAGCTGTGGGTGGGGAGGGTAGCAGAATATGACTGGGAAAAGAAATGTTCCACGTACCCCATGAAGAGACAGGCATAACTAGGGCCCATCTGGGAGACCATGGCAAACTCTCTACCCTGAAGAAAATGAATCTCCCCAACACAGGCTGGTCTAATATCCACACTACCACCACCACCACCCCACGCCTCCTGCTGCCCGCACAAGGCAAACCAAGCTCAGGGTCTTTGTGAAAATAAAGACCGGAGTTTGTAGGCCTTCTGGAGCTGGGAGGGTCTTCCCAAACATGTCAGGGTTGTGTTGGGTGTGGGAATATCAATCACTGGGCTGTGGTGTGGCAGATTGTGTTTACTTTGCATAAATGCATAAATTAAGGCCTTTGGTAGTGTTGCAGAACAGACACGAGGCCATCAGGTATAATTCTTCGAAGTCTGTGTCAAATACATACAGTCTGGTTAAGAAGGCATTTCGTTCGTTGCTCCTTTGCTCCGACGTTTGAGTTTAGGAGTTGGGATGTCTTCTTCACATTGTACAGGATGCAGGTGTGGCATCTTCTGAAGTACTGTGTCCAGTTCTGGTCGCACTGTTATCAGAGGAATAATCTTAATCTGGAGAGGGATCAGCAGAGATTTACCAGGACGTCGGTGGGAATGGATGGTTTGAGGTATAAGGATTAGATTAGATTTCCTGAGTTGTGGAACTCAGCTCCACCTATCCGGGCTCCATTTTGTCCCTTTTGGTCCAGTAACTCCCTACCTATGTCCGTAGCACCACCCATGCCCTCCACCTCCTCCAGAACATCCAATTCCCTGGTCCCCAACACCTCATTTACAGCAAGGGCATCCCGTCCCTATACACCTGTATTCCGCAAGTAGATGGACTCAAGGCCCTCCACTCCTTCCTGTCCCGCAGGCCCGAAAAGTCCCCCTCCACCGACACCCTCAACCGACTCGCCGAACTCTCCCTCGCCCACAAAAAGTTCTCTTTCGATTCCTCCCACTTCCTACAGACAAAGGAGATGGTCATGGACACCCGCATGGGCCCCAGCTATGCCTGCCTCTTTGTAGGTTACGTGGAACAGTCCCTCTTCCGCACCTACACGGGCCCCAAACCCCACCTCTTCCTCCGTTACATTGATGGCTGTATCGGCGCCGCCTCTTGCTCCCCAGAGGAGCTCGAACAGTTCATCCACTTCACCAACACCTTCCACCTTCAGTTCACCTGGGCCATTTCCAGCACATCCCTCAACTTGCTGGACCTCTCAGTCTCCATCTCAGGCAACGAGCTTGTAGCTGATGTCCATTTCAAGCCCACCGACTCCCACAGCTACCTAGAATACACCTCCTCCCACCCACCCTCCTGCAAAAATTCCACCCCCATTCCCAATTCATCCACCTCCGCCGCATCTGGTCCCAAGATGCAGCATTCCACTCCCACACTTCCCAGATGTCCAAGTTCTTCAAGGACCGCAACTTTCACCCCAAAGTGGTCGAGAATGCCCTTGACCGCGACTCCCGCATTTCCCTCAACACATCCCTCACACCCCGTCCCCGCCACAACAGCCCAAATAGGATCCCCCTCCTTCTCACACACACCCCTCCAACCTCCGGATACAATGCATCATCCTCCGACACTTACGCCATCTACAATCCGACCCCACCACCCAAGGCTTTTTTTCCATCCCCAACCTTGTCTGATTTCCAGAAAGACCTCTCTCCCCATGACTCCCTTGTTAGCTCCACACTGCCCTCCAACCCCACCATACACGGCACCATCCCCTGCAACCGCAGGAAATGCTACACTTGCCCCCACACCTCCTCCCTCACCTCTATCACAGGCCCCAAGATGACGGTCCATGGTAAGCAGAGGTTCACCGGCACATCTGCCAATGTGGTATACGGTATCCATTGTACCCGGTGTGGCTCCTCTACATTGGGGAAACCAAGCGGAGGCTTGGGGCCCGCTTTGCAGAACACCTCTGCTCAGTTCGCCATAAACATCTGCACCTCCCAGTCGCGAACCATTTCAACTACCCCTCCCATTCCTTAGGCGACATATCCGTCATGGGTCTCCTGCAGTGCCACAATGATGCCACCCGAAGGTTGCAGGAACAGCAACTCATTATACATTTGGGAACCCTTCAGCCCATTGGTATCAATGTGGACATCACCAGCTTCAAGATCTCCCCTTCCCCCACCGCATCCCAAAACCAGCCCAGTTCGTCCCCTCCCCCGACTGCATCACACAACCAGCCCAGCTCTTCCCCTCCCGCCACTGCATCCCAAAACCAGCCCAGCCTGTCTCTGCCTCCCTAACCTGTTCTTCCTCTCACCCATCCCTTCCTCCCACCCCAAGCCACACCTCAATTTCCGACCTACTAACCTCATCCCACCTCCTTGAACTGTCCGTCTTCCCTGGACTGCCCTAATCCCTCCCTACCTCCCCACCTATACTCTCCACTCCACCTATCTTCTTTTCTCTCCACCTTCGTCTGCCTCCCCGCTCTCTCCCTATTTATTCCAGAACCAACACCCCATCCCCCTCTCTGATGAAGGATCTAGGCCCGGAATGTCAGCATTTGTGCTCCTGAGATGCTGCTTGACCTGCTGTGTTCAACCAGCTTCACACTTTATTATCTTGGATCCTCCAGCATCTGCAGTTACCATTATCTCAGAGACTGTCAGACCTGGCCCGCACAGAGACACACAGATAGACACACAAATACACCGATACTTACACAAATAAGGGGAGACTGTCAGAATTTCGCTGGCTTTGTGGTTTGTCAGTATTTCATTCATTCCATCTCGTGAGTGTCAGGATTTCTGTTATTCCGTCGACAGCATTTCATCATTTGAATCACTCCATGAGAATACATCAGTATTTGCTCACTCCAGTGAGTGTGACAGTATTTCAGTTGTTCCATGGGGACTGTGACTCTATGAGATTTTCAATGTTTGGTTATTGAAGATGTAGGGACAAGTTGAGAGACTAGTAAAGATTACAGGTTAGTTTCCGTATCTGAGCTGTCTGAAGCAGGAGTTATCAGAGGGAGACTCCGTGCTCCCTTCATGGGAGGTGGTGGAGACGATGTCTTGTGAGCCCACCCTCCTGCCCACCGAGAACGTGGGAATTCCATTTGTACAGGCTTGATATAAAAGGCAGATAGCATCAGGGGCACGGTTTCTCAGCTGTGCCAGGTGGAAATGGAACTGACAGTGGGGTTAAAGTGAGAATTACCCTTCACTGAACATTGCTCCTTACTCTGTCGGTGGGACGTGTATATTTTGAAGTCTCCATACAGGTCGTCCTGGTTCTCTCCGGCTCATTCCAGGGCCCTCCCCATGCGGCGGGGCAAGGTGGGTAAGGGAACTGATGTGGGGAACACCACCACCCTGCTTGGTCTTTTCTGTCCTATTGCAGGCTGTTCCTCCTGGAATGAGGGAAAGGCAGGGAGGGAATGAAGTTGAATGTGCATGGCCCTGCTGTTAGTTATGGTGTCGGTGAGGGGGAAGTGGTGAGGTATCCGGATTGAATCAGTCGACAATGTTGGATCGATGCAGTATTCTCAGTGTTGGGGAGTATGTCTACATGTCAGCATTCTAAAATTGTGAACACATCCTTCCATGACACAGCCTCTCAATCTCCCCCTTTATGTCTATATTCACAACCTATTCCATTTGTTCGTATTTAAACTGATTCCCCACCATCTCTCACTGGCAGTGTATTTCACACCCATGGCACCCCATGTCATGGCACATTGGAGATATGGAGCTGTAAATGGATGGGAGGTGCACACCCTGTCACTTCCAACATGGGCTGCAAGTTTCCCCAGGCTTGGCAGCGATTTAACACAGCATTACCGAGCACTGCACTGGGGTGGTCTGTACAGATCTACACGCTGGGAGGGTAACTGCTCCGGGTTTACAGATCAGTTCAGTGGTGTTCACTTCACAGCCCACCGTGCTGGAGAGATACCTGGTCCGGGTTTATAGATCAATGCACTTGTGTGGTCTGCACACCTCCCCGTTCTGGACTGTTATGTATTTGGCTGGTGTGGCATGCACAGTGTCCCACTCTGGACAGATTGCCGGGTTGTATTGAGCAGGACACTAGCCTGGTCTGCACAGTGCTCCATGTTGATTAGATATTTCATCTGGGTTTGTGGTCTCTGGGCTGGTTCTGTGAGGATGATTGAGAAAGTGAGATAACTGAACACTTCAGCTGATCTGGCAGCGCCTTTAATTTGTGTTTGCCAGTTGTCTTGAGTTTGGGGAGATTTCCACCACGAGGCTGAGTGGGTCTCACCAAAACTGATGGGCAGAAGGACCTTAGTGTTGACTCCATCACATTATGTAACCAACAATCCCCAGAACATTCTGAAACTGACAATATTTGTGGACAGTTGGATGTCAGTGAATTAAACAAAACATAAGACCCGGGCGCAAAGGATCCCGTTCCAGGGAGACGAAGACAGAGTTTTAAATTCCCCTCAGGCAGTTAAATGTGTGAATATATTTTCCCTGTGTTCATGTTTCTTCACAACCGAAAACTGACCACAATTTAGACTAAAAGACATAAATTTCCAACCTCCGTTTGTCTTCAAGGAACTGGGAAAGAATCCTTCAGGGTGGCACCATCTTCACCCTCTGTATCAGGAATTGTGAAGAAGTGACCTGTGCCTGCTCTCGAGTGATTGAGTGTGTGAGAATGATCTAGAAACGATCTGTTTTTATGGATGTACATTTGTGCCTTTCAGGAGGGAGATTTTCTTGTATTTTATGTTGCATTTTTTTAAAATGAAATATTCGTGTTTTTGTTTTATTTCAGCTTCATTTTATTTTACAATAAATCAGTGATACATTTGAAAATGTCACTAGGTCCTCAGTCAAACTGGTAACTTTGCCTCCAGGCTGATGTATAATTTATTTGTTTTCCTTCCTCACAGTTAACTTCGTGACAATCAACGTCCTACTTTACAAAGATTGTGGATTGTCTCTATGTGTCAGACGTTACCTGGGTCCATGGCACTGGCGGATCTATTGGTCATTATTCTCGAACTGATATTGAGACACATTCCCATTGTTTATCCGGAGCAGTTTCATTTCCTGCGGTTCATCCCCGTGTGTAATATCCGCGCCGTCCTGCTTTATGCAACAACTGACTGTTCCGTCTGGTTCACTGTCACTTTCACCTTTGATCGATTTGTGGCCATTTGTTGCCAGAAGCTGAAAAGTAAATATTGCAGTGAGAAAACGGCCGCTGTGGTTCTGGGAACAGTGACTGTGCTGAACTGTTTAAAGAACATTTTCTGGTACTTTATGCTCACAGCTCGCTGTTGGCTGGGGAACGTCCCCTGGTTTTGTTATGCAGCAGTCGGTGTTTATGACTCTCGTGTCTGGGTCACAATCGAGTTCCTCCATCACATTCTAACCCCGGCTCTCCCATTTCTCCTGATTCTGCTGCTCAATGTTTTCACCGTCAGACACATTTTAGTGACCAGCAGAGCCCGCAGGAGACTCCGGGCTCTCACTGATGGGGACGGTCAGTGTGACACAGAAATGAGCAATCGAAAAAAAATCCATCATTTTACTGTTTGTGATCTCGGCCAATTTCATCCTGTTATGGTCAATGTTAATGGTGTATTCTATATGATACCGGATCTCATATTTGGGGTTTTACTCTGTGTATCTAGATCGCTTTGTGCGGGAATTGGGCTTCATGCTGCAGCTCCTCAGTTGCTGCACAAACACATTTATGCTGTGACCTAGACTCAGTTCAGGCAGCAGCTGAAGAATGTGCTGAAATATCGCTTTACCCAAATTCATCAATCAATCAAATTCACTCATTAATCAATCGATCCAGAATTTTCTCATTTCAGTTCAATGTTTCAGCAATGAAGCAGCCTGTCGCTATGGTAACAGGCTGAGGGTAGTGCTGGTTTATCCAACCTTATCCCACAGAGGGTTACAGGGAAACATGTCAATGTTTCTCTCAACTCACAGGCCAAAGAGAAAAGGCACCATTCCACTGATTGCATCCATAACTACAATATGTAATTAACGCTCATTAAAAAGTGCCAAGCAGCACAGCAAACTATATTACTGTTTGTCTTTGTGTTGAAGAAGCTCACCTGGAGAGAGACAGACCCGGCCCCAAGGGAATGGGATGGTTTTGGGTCTGAGCTCAGCAGTTGGGTTTGAGCCACTCTGACCTTGCCCTCACCTCTGGGATATCTCTGTCGCTTTCTCTCTCTCCTGTCCCACCTTGCTCGCTGTCTCCCTCTCTGACCCGTATTTCTTCTTATCACCATCCTACCCATACCTCTCTCCATTCCCTTCCTTCTCACTTTCCATCCACCCTCACCAAACCATTCCCTCCCTCTCTCCTTGCATCCTGTCTCTCTTTTTCCCCCTGTCTCGAATATCCACACCCCCTTCTCTCACCCTCTCCCTGTGTGAACCTCATCCCCAACTCTGTATTTTCCCTTCTGACCCCACCTTTCCGTCATCCCCTGTCAAGGTCTTTCCCTCTCTTTCCCCTCCCGCTCTCTATCTTTCTCCCCATCCTCGTCTGTGCCTTTTGTCGCTCTCCTCCCCGTTTCATTCTTACCTCTCACTCTGCCTCTGTTTCTTTGTCTCTCCCTCTGTATCTCTGACCAACTTTCTCTCTCCTCCCCTCTCTCTCTATCTCTCTCTCTGACCCGCCTCCTTGTCCTCCTGTCTCTCTTCAAGTCCTTGACTTCTCTCTGTCACCCCCTGGTTCCCTGTCCCCCATCTCCATAGCTCCCTGCCCTGTATCTGTCTCCTTGGACCCCGTCCCCCTGTACCACAGTCCTGGTCCCTGTTGCTCTCTCTCTTTTCATCCCTCCCTGTCATTCTCTCCTTCCCTCCCTCCCTGTCACTCCCTCCGTCCCTGTCACTCGTGCTCTCCACCCCGGTCGCTCACTCACTTGGTCCGTCCCTCCCCATCCCTTGTTGTCCATCACAACCTCGACCTCACTCACTCTCTTGCCATCCCTCGCTGCCTCACTGCTCCTCGCGCCCTCCCTGTCCCTCCCCCCCTCGCTCCTAACCATCGCTCACTCCCCGTCCCTCGCTCCCTATCCCTCACTCTCTCTCCATCCCTCGGTCGTTCACCATCCCTTGCCCCCTCCTCGTCCCTCACACTCACCACATCCCTTGCTCCCTGTCCCTCCCAGTCCATGTCCCTCGCTCAATCCCTCGCTCCCTCCCTGTGGCTCTGCCCCTTCCCATCCCTTGCACCCTCTGCCTCCCTCCCTCCATTGAACCCTCTCACTCGCTCATTCCCTGTCGCTCCCCTCCCGCCAAATCCTTTGCTCCCCATCCGTCTCTCCCTTGCTGTCCCTCACTGCTTCTCCATCTCTTGCCCCCACCATCCCCCTCCCCATTGCTTGTTCGTTTCCAGTCTCTTGCTCGCTCCCTTGCCCCGGTCCCTCACCCTCGCTTCCTTTCCCTCGTTCCCTTCCTGCTGAGTCCCTCTCCATCCCACTCAGCGCCTCACTCCCTCCCTCGCTCCCTAATCATCCATTGCGACGTGTATCCCCATCCCTTGGTCTCTCCGTCGCTCCAACTCCATCTTTCGCTCAACCCCTCCCTGTCGCTCTCTCCCTCCCTCCCCGTTCCTTTCTCTCCCCCTTCCCATCCCTCATTCCTTCCTCCCCATCCCTGGCTCCCTCACTCCATCCATGTCCCTCAGTCACTCGCTCCATCCCTTGCTCACTCCGCATCCCTTGCTCCCTCCCTTGTACCCTCCAAGTCCCTTGCTCCCTTGCTGCATCCCCAATGCTTGGTCGCTTCCAGTCCCTCGCTTGCTCCCTTCCCTCAGTCCCTCACCCTTGCTCCCGCCCTGCTGCATCCCTCGCTCTTTCCCACCCATTCCATCACTCCCTCCCTTGCTCCCTCCCCATCACTTGCTCCCTCCTTTGTTCCCTCCATGTCCCTTGCTCCCTTGCTGCATCCCCAATGCTTGGTCCGTTCCAGTCCCTCGCTTGCTCCCTTCACTCACTCCCTCACCCTCTCTCCCGCCCTGCTGCCTCCCTCACTAGTTCCCACTCATTCCATCGCTCCCTCCCTTGCTTTTACCCCATCCATCACTCCCTACATCGCTCTGTCTCTGTCCCTCCATCCCTCCCTCCCCATACTTTGCACCTTCATTCTGTCCCTCACTCACTCACACCCCCCCATCCCTCGTTACCTCCGTGTCCCTCACTCACTTACGTCTGTTGTTCCCTCCCCGTCCATTGCTCCCTGCCACCCCGTCTCTTTTTTCATCTTTTCCCATTCCTCATTTCCTCCCTCCCGCCCTGTCGCTCACTCGCTCACTCCATCACTCACTCCATCTCTCGCTCCATCTCCGTCCCTTATTACCTCACTCGCTCCCTCCGCATCCCTCACTCCCTCCCTGTACCTTGCTCTCTCCCTCGCTCCATCTCCACACCTCACTCCCTCTCTGTCCCTTGCTCCCAACCTCCACATTCCTCACTCCCTCCCTGCCCCTCGCTCCTCCCCCGCCCTTTGCTCTCTCTCTCTCTCTCGCTCTGTCCCTGTTGCTCACTCCCTCCCCATTGCTCCCTCCCTCGATGTCTTCCAATCCCGCGCTCCCTCCCCATCACTTGTTCCCATCCCTCATGCCTGCCCCGTCCATCGCTCCTGTCCCTCGCCCCCCGTCCCTCACTCTCCCACTCCCCGTCCTTCCCATCCCGTCCCTCATGGCCTCCCTCCCTCCCCATCTCTCCCTACTCAGCCCTTGCTATCTCCCTGTCACTCCCTCCCCGTCCCTCTAACCCTGCCGGTCCCACTCTCCTTCACTCATTCCCTCCTCATGCCTTGTTTCCGTCCCTCCTTCACTCACTCCGTCCCCATCCCTCACTCTCTCTCATGCTCCATCTACATCCCTCGCTCCCTTGCTCACTCCCTCTCCGTCTCTTGCTCCCTCCCTCCCTGTTTCTCCTTCTTCCCAGTTCTTTGCTCCTTCCTTCCGTCCCCATCCGTTGCTCTGACCCTCACGCTGTCACTCTCTTCCAGTCCCTTGTTCCCTCCCCATTCTTCATTCCCTCTCCAACCCTCCCTCCCTCCCTGCCCCTCATTACCTCGCTCCCGTCCCTTGCTCCGTCGTGCATGGCTGTGGCTCCCCATCCCTCACTACGCGTTTCTCAATCCCTGCCCCTTGATCCCTCCCTCCATCTCTCACAGTCTCTCACTCCCTCCGCCTCTCTCACTCCCTCGCTTTGCATCTTCCTTCCCCATCCCTTTTTGCCTAGCTCGCTCCCTCTCTGCCCCTCCGTCCCTCCCGGTCCCTAACTCGTTTCCTCCCCATCCTCCCTCAGTCCCTCCCTGTCCCTCACTCGCTCCCTGTATCTCACTCCCTCCCCGTCCCTCGCTGTCCCTTTCTCCCTGCCCATCCCTCGCTCTCTCGCTCCCTTTCCATTACTGTGCCCCTGTCACTCCCTGCCTCGCTCCCTCCCCATCCTTCGCTTGCATCCCTTTTGCCTGCCCCATCCCCCACTCCCTCAATCCCTTCCCATCCTTTGCTCCTATCCCTCGTGCCTGCCCCTTCCATCGCTCACATCCCTCGCTCGCCGTTCCTCACTCCCCCAATCCCCGTCCCTCCTTCCCATATCCCTCATGGCTACCCTGCCTCCCTCCCAATCTCACCCTACCCTCCCCTTGCTCCTCGCTTCATCTCCCTTTCTCCCTCCCCGTCGATCCCTCCCTGTCCGTTGATCCCTCCCCATCCCAAGCTCCTCAACTCGCTCCCTCCCCATCTCCTGTTTTCGTCCCTCCTTGCCTCGCTCCCTCCCCATCCCTCACACCCTCCCTCGCTCCATCTACACCCCACACTTCCTTCCTCACACCCTCCCTGCCTCGCACTCCCTCCCTCCCTGTACCTCGCTCCCTCACTGTCCTGCTCTTCCTCGCTCCATACCTGTTGCTCCCTACCCATCCCTCACTCCCTCCACATTACTTGCTCCCATCCCTTGGTCCCTCCCTGTCCCTCGCTCCTGTGCCTCACTACCTCGCACCCCAACCCTCCCTCCCCATACTTTGTGGTCTCCCTCCCTAACTTCCCATCCCACCCAGCCACCATCCTGTCCATCCCTCTCTCCATACCCGAGCCTTGCTCCCTCTGTTGCTCCTTCGCTACCTCTGCATCGCTCCCTCCCTGTCGCTCCCTCCCTGTACCTTGATCCCTTCCTGTCCCATACTCCTTCACTAGCTCCCTCCCCTTCTCTTGCTGCCTCCCTCACCGTCCCTGTTTCCGTCCCTGTCCCTTGCTCCCTGTCCCTCACTCCATTCCTGTCCCCATCCCTGTTCTGTCCCTTGCTCCCTGTCCTTGTCCCTGTCCCTCACTCCCTGCCAGTCCCTCGTTCCCTCCCTGGCCCTGCTCCCATACCTCACTCCTTCACTTGGCGCCTCTCCCTCCCCGTCCCTCGCTCTCTCCCAATCCCTGGCTCCCATGCTCCATCCCTCCCTGTCTCACTAGGTCCCTGGTTGACTCGCTCCCTCTCCATCCCTGACTCCCTCCCTGTCCCCTTCCCTGTTCATGTCCCTTGCTCCCTGTCTTTGCTCCTGTCCATCGCTCCCTGCCAGTCCCTCGATCCCTCTCCAACACACCTTACCTGTCCCTCCCTCCCTGGTCTGCCCCCTCCTTGTCCGCCCTTCTCCCTGTCCCTGGCACTCTCTCTGTCCCTCCCTCACTGTCCCTGTCCCTTTCTCCCTCCCTGTCCCTGTCCCTTTCTCTGGTTCTTACTATATCCCTCTGTCCCTGTCCTTGTCCCTTGCTCCCTGTCACTGTCCCACTCTCTCTCTCCCTGTCCGTCTCTGTCCAACCTGTACTAGCTTTATCTCCACATCCTTGATCTGTCCCGCCCCTCCCTCCTCACTGACCAAGCCCCCACCCCGACTTCCTAGCTACATTTACCTTTACTGGCTCCATCACCACCTCCATGACCTGTCCATCTTCTCTCCACCTATCTGCTAAACTATCCATCTTCTATCACCACCTCCCTGTCTCGCTAGTTATTTTCGAGTGGCCTTCTCCTCCCTCATTTCTGAAAGTAGAGTCCTGACCCGAAATGCCAGCTTTCCTGCTCCTCTGAAGCTGCCCAGTCTGCTGTGTTCATCCAACTCCACACCTTGTTCTTCCGCACCTTGTGATCCCACACCTTGTTACCCCACACGTTTTTATCTCGGACTCCAGCATCAGCAGTTTCTATTCATCACAAAGGGTATCATCTGTCATTTGTGACCTCTCTCTGGGCAGGGAGCTTGTAGCTTCCACCACTGGGCTGTGTACTTCCCATCACAAGTTGGTACCTCAGGGTATACAATGCCTCATAGACACTGGGAACAACAACCTGATTTATTCAGGAATGTTGCTCTTGCTTTTGGTCTTGATCTTCACATCTTTTAGCGTGCGTCATAAGTTTTGAGGTGGGTGCAATAAAGGAAGACTATCCCTCAGGAATTGAATGTGTTTGTTCTGAAATTATACACTGTACAAGCAGTCATGATGTTTGCAAATATTTCACAGAGCAATAGAAAGAAAGACATTGAAAATGGGAGAGTCAAATCTAACACTGTGTCAAGATCCAACCGAGCTATCGAATTCATCAGGACCAGAAGGGAATATGTTTATCTGGTATATCAGTGGGAAAAAATTTCAAACATCAGTGTGAGTGATAATGCACAAACACCCGCACACTGACACGTCTGATTCTGAATGTTCCAGTGAACTAACTGCAGAGATCACTCAAAATCATCCAGTTAACATTCCGGGAAATAAAAATCCACAGAGCAGAGAAACGGTACACACATTGTGTTTATGGATAAGGAATCAACAGATCATCCAGTCTGGAGAAATGACAGGAGATCAGCATCATGCAATAACCGTTGAAATGTGTGGATTGTGCAAAGCGATACAAATACCCAGGCCAGCTGGAAGGTCACTGTCATAGTCACTCCAGGGAGAGACTATTCATCTGGTAAATGTGTTGGTAGGGATTTGCTCAGTCACCCAGCGTCGTGTCACACCAGTGGGTTCACACTGACAAGACACCTTTTGAATGCTCTGACTTTGGGAAAAGCTTTAGGAGCTCGAAAGGTCAAATTCAATACCGACCTGTTCACACGGGTAAAGTTTGTTCAGTTGTTCCACATGTGGGAAGGAATTCACTTGGAGATCCAGCCTATTGTCACACAGAAGTCTTCTCGGGAAAGGAAGCTTCATCTGCTCTGTGTCTGGGAAGAGATAGAATTCATGGTCCAGCCCAATGCCACACAATCGAGTTCACACTGGATAGAGACTGATACCTGCTGTGTGTGTAGGAGGGGATTCACGTCTTCATCCATTCTAATGTCACACAGTCAGGTCACACTGGATAGAGATCTTTTATCTGCCCTGTTTGTGGGAGGGCATTCACATCATCATCCAGCCTAAGGTCACATTAGCTGTCTCACACTGGGGAGAGACCGTTCATCTGCTCTCAGCGTGGGAAGAGCTTCAGTCAGTTACACAGCCTCACTAAACTTCGATGTGTTCACATTGGGGAGAAGCCATTTACCTACTGTATGTGTGGGAAGGGATTCACCTGTTCTTCCCACCTCACTTATGACAGTCCTGTCACACTGGAGAGAAGCCATTCGTCTGCTCAGTGTGTGGGACGGGATTTATTAAATCAGCACAGCTTCTGATACACCAGCATGGTCACATTAGAGAGAGGCCTCCACCCGCACTGAGTGTGGGAAGGGATTCACTCGGACATCTGATAGTCACTGAACACCAGCCATTCAGACTGGGGAGAAGCATTTCACATGCTCCATGTTTGGGAATGGTTTCACTCGGCCCTCCAATTCCAGCAGACACGGGCTTCTTTACACTGCTGAAAGTCCATTTAAATGCTCTAACTGGGAGAAAATCTTTCGAAGCAGCAATGATTGGATGAAACACCAGCAAATCCATTCTGGGGAGATCCGTCAAATTCAGTAATGTGACCAATGGGAAGAGCTGGAGGACTGGAAGCACTCTGGCCCTCTAGCCAATAACAGCCCTCCATGTTGACTCAACGAAAATGGGGGACAACCAACTTCTGAAGCTGCTCAGAGATGCCAATCAACCCTGTTGCTCCTCTCTCTCTGAATGAAGATTGAGTTTCACCCAGACTGAAACATCTTACTCTCTCCGATATCTTTTAGAAAACAGTTTATCCAGTTTTTTTTTAAATTCTGGTGTGAAACTATATACTTCCAGCAGCAGAAAGGAAAGGAGTTGAACCCAGGAAGGGAGCAGAATCTGTCCAGATAAGAAGTGATTGTCAATTGGATTTGATTCTTTTGAACTTTTAACCTAACTTCTAATCTGATAATAATAAACAGAATATTTTTTTTCAGAATTTGAGAAGGGGAAGGCTTTCAGACAGAAATCTCAAAACAACCATCACGTAATGATCCAATGGAGTCACTGAAATAAGCCATACTTGAATATCATAGGCTTGAAAATATAGATCAAGAAATGTCTATCAGTTTCAAAAGGTTTGAGACAACAGTTTGTCCGGAAAAGTGCTGAAACATATATGCCCAAGAGAGAGCCTTCCAGTGAACCGATATGCCTTCACCGAGCCTCACAGCTGAAAGAAACATTACACCATTCACAGTAGGAAGGTACAGAGACACAAGACCTCCTATAATATGGAGAAACCAAGTAAATGTGAGGGCTGTGAGAAAGGATTCCATTCCTTGTCAGTGCTGGAGTTTCATCAATGCAGTCACCTGAGGCAGAGACCATCCACCTGCTCTGAATGCGGAAAGGGATTCCCTGATTCATCTGCTCTCTGGAAACACCGATGTGCTGCCACTAGAGAGAGGCCATTCACCTGCTCTGATGTTTTGTTTTTATTCATTCATATGATGAGAGCGTTTCTGGTTTGGCAGCATTTATTACCCATTTCTAACTAACCAGAGGGCTCTTCCAAGTCAACCATATTGCTGCAGGTCTGGAGCCACATGTCTTGCAAACCAGGCAAGGATGTCAGTTTCCTTCCCTAAAGGGCATTAGTGAACGAGGTGGGTTTTTCCGACAATCAACAATGGATTCACCGTTCTTCTGAGATTTTTTAATTCCAGATATTTATTGAATTCAAATTCCCCCATCTGCTGTGTTGGGATTTGAACCTGGGTTCCCAGAGTGTATATCTGGGTCTCCGGATTAACAGTCTAATACCACAGACCATCAACTCCCCCAATGGCAATAAATTCCACGAATCAACTGTGATCAAACACCAATGAATTCACACAGAGAAGAGGCATGTTTGGAGTAGAGTAAAGTATTCACGCAGTTATCCAGCCTGTGCATGCATCAATGAGTTCACACTGGGGAGAGGCAATTACATGCTTTGGTTGTGGAAAATAATTCACTCAGTCATTTGCCCGAGTAAGACCCCAGCACATCCACACGGGGGAGAGGCCTTTCAAATGCTCCAAGTGTTGGAAGTGGTTCAGAGATTCATCTGGCCTACAGATGCATCAGCGAGGCCATACTGGGGAGAAACCATTCATATGCCCGCAAGGTAAAAAGGTTTCTCATGAAATCACAGTTGGATATTTAAAACCCTTCATCATTTCAAAGGCTTCCATCAGATCATCCTTTAGTCTTTTTTTTCTAGAGAAAATTTCGCCAGACTTGCCTGAGGGTTACAAGATTTCAGTTCGGATAATGCCTTTTTGAATCTATGTGAAACATTTCCAGTGCCTCTATTTCCTTTGTCCAAATGGCAATGACAAATGTTGACAGTGCTCGCAGTGGAGTCAAACTTTGGTTTCAAATAAGTGAAACTTTATTTTCCTCATTTTCAACTCAATCTCTGCAGAAAGTAGCCCGAATAAATGCGGTGCCTTTGCAGAAAGATGTTAAGTTCCTAGAGAAGTTTGAGACTGGAATTACAGAAATGCAATCAGCGTTTAAGGACTTCACTTGGTTGGAGAGACTGGAGCAGCTGATCCTGAACTATTTGCATGCCAGAGTCACTGCTGTAGAAGAAAGGGAGAGCGAGAGACAATTCATCCCTCTGAGGCCAAGCCGGCTTTATTTAGAACAAATGTCAGTCATTGTCCAATCCCGAACAACCCTGCAAGTTTATATGCACCAAGGAACTTCCAATTTTAAAAAGAAAGTAATAATATATCGTTCAGGATGATAAATGAACTGGAATATTTGATTTCATATGTAGTTCAGGAGAACCTTGCAATATAGTATCCTCCGATGTTGCAGTTTAAACTTGGAATGTTGAGATGATACGATTAAGTTGATATCTTTCCTTGTTAAGACTTACTTTTCTTGATTTAATTTTGATTTTGAAAACCACATTTGATAATCTGGCCACTACCCAACAGATCAGCACCACAAGGGAAAATGTTGAGACAGAAATCCATTTTGCTAAATCCACCGGAATGTTAATATGTACCATGATGTTGGGCTATCAGTGGATGTAGAGATATAATATGCTATACATGGATGACATCGCATGTAAATTCACAGTGAACCCGCACTGCAGAGAGGGTCCCAAACACATGGACCTCCTTGAGAAACAGCCGGAAACGAAATGGTTAATGTGGCCGGGGGTAACGAGGCAGGATTGTGACATCGTCAAGACAGTGGCACGTTCTCCCGAGAGAAACGGACCTGAAACAATCCTGAGAGAATTCAACCCACAGGGAATGGTCAGGACATCAGTGAGTTTCATTCGGAAGGGATCATTAAGAACAGTCCACATTTCGGACACAGGTTAAATAAAAAGTTTAGAGAATCTTTACAGCCACAGTTGATCTGTTGCTTGAAGCACATGAATCTGCGTCCCAGTAATTTATATGCTCATAGCACTCCTCAGGAGAAGAACAGGTCAAATCGATGTCATCCCAGCCGGGGCCAGAACAGAACTGGAAAATAACAAAGTGCAAATGAAAGAGGGGTGATGAAGAGAACCACACCCCTTCAATATGTCGTCTGTAAATATCGTGTTGTGGTTTTCTTGCTAATTAGCATCTGTTAATTTAAATATGAAAACTATTTTAGTTGCTAATGAGTCATTGGCATCGCTGGGTAGGGCCAGATTTATTGCCCATCACTAACCACCCCGGAGAGGATGAGGCCAGCTATAGTTCATGTACTGTCGCTAAATCCACCGTGCCATTAAGGGAGACTTCCAAGAATTTGACCAAGCGACACAGAAGGAACATGATATATTCCCAGGGCAAAGTCAGAAGTCATACAACACCAGGCTAAAGTCCAACAGGTTTATTTGAATTCGTGGACTTTTGGGGTGCTCCTCCTTCATTAAGTTAAGCGCTACTTTATTACACATCGTAAGGAAGTGATAAAATCAGGTACAGTGATCAGAAAGCTTGCGTTTTCAAATAAACCTGGTGGTCTATAACCTGGTGTGGTGTGATTTATGACTTTGTCTGCTCCAGCCCAACCGGAACTTTCACATTCGAGGATTTTGCAGTTTGCAAATGCCCATTCCAATTTACAATTCCCAACGGCTGCAATGGCTGGGTCGGTGGGTTTGGAAAACTAAAAGCTACTCCTGAGAAGCTGGTGGGACAATTTCAAACTCCCTTTCTCTGATAAGGCTGGGGTATGGGTAACATTCACAGATCAGAGACAGAAAGCGTTCTGATTCTTGCAGAAATTCCAACGTCGCCTCATTTTCAGAGCATAGAGAAAGCATAGTCAGGAGGTGAAATAAATTGCAACCACTGGGGTCAAGCAAGGTCGGAGTCAAACCTAAAATCTCCTGAGTAGTAATCGGGCACGTTATCCCCTGCACCACTGGCACTCGGCACCCCCTGCCCTTACACACTACAGTTATGGTTTTAACACGGACACAAGGAGCAACATGTGGCATGGTGGCTCAATGGTTAGCACTGCAGCCTCACAGTGCCAGGGACCCAGGTTTGATTCCAGCCTTAGGTAACTGTCTGTGTGAAGTTTGCACGTTCTCCCCGTGTCTCAATGGGTTTCCTCCCACAGTCCAAAGATGAGCAGGCTGGGTGGATTGGCCATGCTAGATTGCCTGTAGTCTTCGGAAGTGTGTGGGTTGTAGGGCGATTGGTTTGGGTGGGATGTTCCATTGGGCAGTGTGGACTTGTTGGGCCAAAGGTCTATTTCCACATTGTAGATAATCTAATCTAACAATCATAATGTGGACAGCCATTAAAGCTAATCACCATCAAAACTTCAGATTAACAGCACCGACTTTGTGATGCAGCAAGTTTCACTGACAAAGAAAACACATTTGTTCTCAGGGAGTGTCCGTTCAGCTATTCAATAAGATTATAACTGTTCAAACAAACCTCAAATCCACTTTCCTGCTCTTCCTCCATAACATGAGGAAACCTCAAGCCTATCACAACATTGTATATTCCCATTACTTTCTGTATAGATTACATTAAATGTCTGTGTAAGTTTGCAGAAAGTTGAATAACATGAAGAAATTGAAAACGCTCTTCCTGCAATTTAACCTAGTTTCTCCCTGCAGTTCTCCCTGCACAGGTATCTCTCTTTATAAGTTGAATGTTTGTAGTATTTTTATTTATAATTGAGACATTTTCACAGACAGATCCTGCCGAAAACTATTATCCTTCGAATTAAAATTACTGAGTACCTTTTTAGACAACCTGATTCCCCAATAATCCCTGATCCATGTCAATAAAAACTGCTCAGGGTGAGATTGGAGCTCACAGCCTCAGCATTTCATGCGCCTCTATACCATCAAAGAAGGTCCACATGCTCACTGATTGTGTCAATGGAGCCACAGAGTCCTCCACGCGCTCATTGTCAACTCCATTTCTGGTTGTATATTCACGGCTGCGCCACTAAGGCGCTCTCGTACCGGGCCTGGGATTATATGGCCTACTGCAGCAGTGCTTACTCCCTTGTGTGAGCAAACTGGTGATGTAACCGGTGTTAATCTACATTGCTTTTTGAAATAGTCATTTTCAATATTTTCCTGCACTATCTCCTGAACGTGTGATATTTTGAAATCTCAGCCTTGAACAGACTCACTTACTGACTCTCCCGCAGACTCTAGGATGCCGAATTGCAAAGTTTCGCTCCACTCTGAGCTTCTCGCATCTCCAGCCCTCATTTGGCAAGTATTACCGTCGTGGAAAATCCGTGATCTACATTCTAAAATATGAACATAATGTGGAAAACTTGGGTCCGGTGGAGGAATCGGTCAGCGTGTGATAGTGAGATGACAGTGTAGAGGCCTGTGAAATACCCGTTATGAGTTTGAGTTTCACATGAGTTAGCTCTTAATGTGGGCAGGACAGTGTGCTAAGAATAAGTCTCATATTGAGCAAATTCGAATTTATGAGAAAATGTCAATTTCGGTGGATTGGGGAAGTTTTTTTGGTGGGAAACATGTCAGTTATCAACAAATATCCAGCACGTATTAAACACGTGTAGCAACATCTGCGGAGAGAGAACCGCATTTCATGTTTCAGCTCGATCACTTTCTCACGTGGCCTAACCTGCATAGCATTACCCCAGGGAAAAGAAAAGGTTTTTTTTTTTTGTTTTTTAGCCTGTTTCGTATTGTTCAATTTGAGATGAGTCAATGATGGTTTTTAGAAGCCGACTCACTGTCACTCTAGGTTGCCCAGGCCCTGTTGCTGACCACAGGAAATTAGTCAGATTTTCAGGGCAAGCTTTCTGGGAATAATACCACTTGAAAGACAATCAGACCAGAATCTGTTGGTCACTTGACAAGATTGCAAGTTTGTGGTGAAGCTCAACTGGTTTGCAATGCCAATGTTCCCTTCCACAGTTGGCAAGTTATTTTCGAATTTTTTTTGATGGTGGAAATGGAAAACTTTTAATTCCCAATGGTATACAGGGTTATGTGGACAGTTGGGGAAAATCATTAAAATGTTCTATCAGCAACGACTGTATGGAATGTTGAGGCGCTTTCACATTTTCAGTAGCAAAGAGTATTAGATAATAACACAGTAAGGACAACGTGAATCAACAGCACTGAATATCAACTCATCAACTTCACGGCGCCCCTCTCACAGCTGGAATGTTCCAAAGTCAGATCAGGCTGTGGAAGAATTATTCTTTTAAAGTTTCTGTTCGTTCATCTGTTGAATAAATTAGTGAGGACTGTGCAATTTGGGATTTTGGAATTGTCCTCGCTTGTGCAAAAGTGTGTATCATTAATGTCTGTCCAGATGAGAGGTGGTCCCAAGACTGACACCTGATGATAGCGCTGTGCACCATTCTGGAATCTGGGAAACAATTCCACACAGGCAATGTTACATGCCCGCTCTCCTGGGGCTTTTCATTTCATCGGCTGCAAATCCTCACAGAAGTTGATTCAATAGATTGTGTCACTGAGTAATTTTTTTTATGTGTCTTCAGCTCATGCAAGCAGACTGTCACAGTGGGAGTACGATGGGCCCAGAACCCAAAGCTCATATCATGTTTTGGAAACAGTCATCTGCTGTTTATCATTTCATAAACACCAGGGAGAAGCAGTGGCTACTCTGCACAACTTACTCAACCGTTTTCAGAGACAGGTTAATCTGAATCACTGTTTTCTGCTATCTGTAACTCAGTGAATCCCTCAAATTGATTTTATGGCCACATGGGCCAAGGTTGTAAATGATGAAAAATACAACAGTAAAGACAGTGCGCTCTCACACATCTATTTTTTTCTCCAGGAGCTGTCAGGGTGATGGCCTGAAGTGCCTTCTCCTGTTCCCAGTCACTCTGGAATGGTTTGCAGAGTAAACTCTATTCTCTGAGCTGGGAAAAAGATGGTAAAGTTTACACACATCAGGTCCATTGTGCCTGGGGGACAGAGCTCGCTGTAGTAATACTCCACACTGAGTTGGACAGCGGTGACGTCCCTGTGACATTGAAAAGCTCACAAGCACTTTTCTCCTAAATTGACAGGAATTCTCGTTCTTCAAGCAGCTCTGCATTTCCTGACTATCTTATATGCACTAATTTGGACAAGGTTCCTTACAGAATGTTAGTTCCTGTGCATGTGCAATCTCCCTTTTGCACATCCTCCCAGACTTTCCATACCTCCCGCTCCCACCACCCCCTACCCTGCCCCGCAAGTCCATTTTTGACAGGAAGCTGAAGAGCACATTCGTGCTGTTCTCCTCCAGCATGGCCTGCCAGTGGAAGATGATTTACTGCTGCCACCAATGGAGAAAGCTCGGTCCGGGGGAAGAGAGCTCATGGAGTCCCTTGGGTGCAGCGGGTCAGAATTGGAAGAAACTGTTATCAACACTCAATGTGGTTTTCACTCTCTAAAGCGATGGTAATGTCCTTAGTTTACAAGAAAACTCACTTGATTTAGTATTAATCGCTCTGCGCTTTTGCTGGTTCATTGCTGAAGGGGCATGTTCCTGTTTCGCGTGGATAGTGTAAATAGCGGCAACTCTACAGTCAGAATTGCTGTCGATTCTGCGCGTTCAGTATCACGCTCCATTCTTCACCTATGAGGGCAGTTTTCGACGAATTTGAGATTGAGATCCCTCAGTCTCTTTATGGTGAAGAAATTTTGTGTGGAGAGGCAGGAAGCAAGTTTAAAAGAAGTACTGCGCATTGATCAATGGACATCATCAAGGGTTGTGAAGAGTCCAATATAAACAAAACTCTCTTTATCATTTCTGAAGAAGGGTCCAGACACAAAAGTAGGCTTTCCTGCCGCTCTGATGCTGCTTGTCCTATTATGTTCATCCAGCGCTATACTTTGTTATCTCAGATTCTCCAGAATCGGCAGCTCCGACCATCTCTCTCTCTCTCTCTCTCTCTCTCTCTATCTTCCATGTTCTAAAATTCTAGTTCCCTAGAAAGAGTTTCTCGCTGTCTGCTTCATCCAAACTATCGTGCCATCTCCATTTAATCCTCTTTGCTTTAAACAGAAGAATCCCGGCCTCTGGAATCTCTCCACAAAACTGAATTCCACCATCCTGGGACATGAGGAAGCCGGAGGGTTACGACATGATTTAGAGGGTAAAAATCTGTTGGTTGTTGGAAACTTGGAAAGGTAGGGAAAAAAATAAGTACCCAGTATCCGGCTCCATGAATCTTTCAAATCTTTTGTGATTCAAGTGGAAGAAATTCATTCAATCCACCATGTGAGAGACACAGTTCTGTGGAAGGGTCAAACAGCATTGGCCTGGGACCAGGGTGACAGAATGAGAGGATCGTCCTCTTGAAACGGGTATAGAAGGAGCTGCAAATGCTAGAGATTCCAAGATAACAGGGTGTAGAGCTGGATGAACACAGTAGACCAAGCAGCATCTAAGGAGCAGGATGCTGCTTGGCCTGCTGCGTTCATCCAGCTCTACACCTTGTTATCTATATTCTTGAAACTATTTGCAGTTTTGAAATCCTGGAACATGGGGTGTATTTATTTTTGAGAAAGTCTCAGCTGGTTTGTCGCTGAGTAAGCAAGCATGCAGCTGACTTGCTGGTCTTGGGGTATGATTCTCACTGAGGCTACGATTATGGCTATGACATGTGAGAGGTCTGTGGTTCGACTCCCTGACAAGACCGCGTTTCTCCTTTCCCTTTTGCCACATTGCCCGAGCAGGTTTTCTTCAAAGTAGCTTCATTGAAAGGTGTCCGATTGCCTGCAGGGTGGATGGGCCACAAGGACCAATACAGTGAACGCAGGAAAATGAATCACCTGTTCAAAGTGAGAACAAGTGTTTCAGATTGTTCCCCTATGCAATCCGCTCTGAATGAATTCTCCAGCTGCATTATCGTTCAAGTCTGGGCATGAAACTTCCGGAAGCCGGTATTTGAAGTGATAAGAGACAGCACTGAACAGATTCATGTGAATGGTGCCGTGCATGTGGAATGTCAGCAATAAAGTTAGATTGGAAAATTGGGAAAGCTCACCTTGTATAGTAGAAAGCTGAAAGCTGATCTGTTTGAAGCTTTGAATAGAGAAGGTTCAGGTCTGTCAGTCACTGTCTGACGGAACCCAAGCAGATTCTGTTGCTATGAAGGGGAATTCGATGGCTATGTTAAAATTGATAATGTGCACAGTTAAACGGAGAAGGTAAGAGATAACATTAAAAGAGACACTCATTTACTCCTTGTGAAGAGCCGCACAGCTGTGCTGGGCTGCATTGCCTCTGCCTGTGTTGTGACAAATCTTGTGATTCTGAGTGAAATCAGAGGTCAGCCAACAGATTGTGGGAAATTAGACAAAAATTATATTTACACAAGTGAGACACATCTACGCAACAGAGAATCACACAACAGCAATGAAATCATTTGAATTCATCTTTGAAGGTACATGACACACGCCAAATGGAGAGCTGAGTGGTTGCCTAAAAAGCACACTTTGCCACCATGCAGCCTGGTACAGTGGGAGTGCGCTGAGCCTGTAATGCAGAGATCAAGGGATTAAAGCCATTCTTTGCTATTTGCTACAGGCAGATGGCGATTAGTTGTGTGCCGCACATTTTGATCAGCTTTCTGATTCATATATCTGTAATAAATCCTTCATGCTGATACACAGATGAGGTGACCCACGTGTCAAGTTCTCAATCGCCCTCTCCTGTTTCCTGTCGTTCTTCTCTGAGTTGGGACTAAACTGGTGAAGCTGAAAGACATTACTTGCAGTGGTTTTTTTCCATGTCATTTAGTAATTGCCCACGTTGTTACAAACATGAATAATAAGAGGATCATCATGTCAGAGACAGCATCACAGCACACACACAGTTCACCATTATGAGGACAGATATCAATGAATGTGAATAACAGCAGAGAAACACAAGTGACAGAGAGTCGCCAGGGGCTCGATGGGATGAATGGCTTCTTTCTGAACGGGAATGTTGCCGTGGGTTGATGACGTCATTTCCAAGTCTCTGTGATGGAGCGGGTGAGGGAGAAACAATTGCTCATTTTAAACCCTCCCTTCTGCATTGTAATGTCTGTCGCCCCGAAACTCAGGCCCATTGGTGGAGTCTCTTAATCTGAAACTGTTGGTGTCACATAATAATTCCTGTTCTGGCGGCAGCAAATGGACGTACACGCGCATTGCTCCAGTGTTTCTGCAGAATGCTGCGTGCAGATGAATCCTGAACACCAAAGAGATTGCACAGAAAGATCCTATTATATGCTGAAGAAGGGAATAATCTTCAGTTTCATCTGTCCCTCTCCCAGCAGCTGTCCATCCTTCTGTCTGTCTCTGAAAAAATGTCATTTGACGGACGTTCCAAATCGCGGTTTGTAATTTGCTGAACAAACCTGATTCCACCTCTTCTGCTCCGTCCCTCTTCCAGCGATTCATGGGGAGCTGCAGAGCGTACGCCATCTCCTGGAAATGCCTGTCCATAGAGGGAAATGATTTAATGCATCTGCCAATGGAGATAGCCCCGTCCCAGCTGAAGGGGCAAATAGCACCGTCCTGGGAACAGTGAGATAGAACGAGAAGTAGTTGTTTATTCCTGTTTTCACTGCTTGAGGCAGCAGAGAAACGTATTACTGTCTAATCAACATGTTCAGATATATTATTGCACACCTCTGGAGCAGAAAGAATGTGAGCTCTGGTCTCCTACGTCAGAAGCATGGATACTGTCACTGCCTCAGTGGTACCTGATTTATTGTTACGTTGGACATCACCAGACTAGATTGTCGGTCTCATGGTCTGAGCTTATATTCAGGGGGACGTCAGTTGTGTGAGAAGCTGCAAGTTTGAATACTGCGTGAGCCCTTGTTACCTTTTACGTGTCGATTTTTATTCATTGAGAGAGCTTGGAGGTGCTTCTTAAAGAAATCAGTTTTGGTGTGTGATCCAGAAGGGTCTTTGCTGTGAATATATTGCACCCATCCACTTCACTTGATGAAGGAGCCATGCCCTCAATGTTTGCAATTGCAGATAAACCTGTTGGACTGGAACCTGATATCACGTAACATCCGGTTTTATATTACATTCGGAGGAAAAGGAATCAAGTTTTAAACAAAGTCTGCCATTGGTAAACCGGCTTCTACACTGCTGTTGATAACCGCTATATAAATGCAAATGTATTTAATTCCATCTCATCTGTTTACTGACTCTGGTGAGTAAATAGAATTTCTCGCTATCAGCTCAAGCAAACTGCCCAAACCCACTGCTACTCACCTCCAACATTATAAACAGCACCAACATTGTCAGTTGGCAGGTGGAACATGAAAAGTAAATAACGCAGATAACCCAGTTTGCAGCTCCGTCAATCTTTCAAAACACATTGTGAACCAGACTCAGGGGAGAGGGAAGGGTAAAATTTCTGATTGAGCAGAGTCAGTCAGAGCACCTTTCCCTTCTTTATGATGCTGGGACATTGAACCTTATGCCCTTGGTGTTGGGCTGAAACGTTGAAATGACAAGAATTCAATGCAGAAATCTGGGGATTGGCACCATCAGGTGCTTGGGAACAGACAAAAAGCAGAAAGGGTTAATGGGAGGTGGCCCCGGGTGCAGTGGAGCCGGTTATCGGTGACGCGGATGTCTCTGCAGTGGATGGGATCAGACTGTTTCTGTGTCGCCACAGTGAATGTCCCAGACATTATTTTGGAAATGGAAAAGTCACAAAGGACAATTGCTCTTCTTGTCAAATCACAAATTCAGTCTGAAATTCCATTGTCCGTTTCTAATTACTCCATAGGTGCAGGTGATGAGCCACTTTCCTGAAATTCTTGCCACGTTACCTCTCTGTTTCAAACAGATCGATGGTGTCCAGTGTTACTGACATTGTTAAAAATAAAAGGTACTATGTAAAATTGCCCAGGAAATGCTCACGAGGATATTGCCAGAGCTGCAGTGTTTGGACTGTTGATCGAGGCGAAACCAACTGGGCCAATTTTTCCTGGAGCATCAGAAGCTGAGGAACGACTGATAGAAGTCTGTAAAATCATGAGGGACCTGGATAGGGGGAACAGTCAATATCATTTTCCAAGAGTGGGTCTGAGCAAAAAACAAGAGGGCATATATTTATGGTGACATGGGAATACATTTAAACGTACCTGACGGGCATTTTTCATGCCGAAGGAGGCAACTGTCTTCAATGCACTGCCAGAGGAAGTGGTGGAGGCTGGTAAAAATTGCAACATTTCAAACGCAGCTGATTCGCTTTGCCTTAGAGGGATCACAGCCTCCCAGGGGTGAAGTGTTCGGTCACTTTTTCCCCCAAAAAACATTCTCTGTGACACCTCCCCAGATTCTCAGTGAGGAATTTGGATGCAGGAAGATACCTCACAAACCGTGCTAGCACATCCCCAGACAGCTCTTAAAGTACAAAAGAAGCAAAAATGACAAGACAATCATATTTCCAGACACACTGAAGAATGAATGTTTTCAGTGAAACACCTCCAGTTTTCTCTGTCACGAGCTACTCAAACAATTGGCATCAAGGCAATTCCAGACTGCTCCTCCAAATGCGCTAGATGTTTAGTGCAACGATACTTACTGGAAACTGCTCAAGTCACGAAATAAAAGAATAGCATAAGAATGGCCCACGAAGGGGAAGGAAGTGAAAGAAATTTCACATCTCAATTCGCCTTCTTTTCATCAAGAAATGGCAAATAACTGCGAGTAGGTTCAATGCAGGATTTTGTTTCACAGCAGCAGCAAAGTAACACTCTGCATTCCCTTGCAGCACAGCCTGCTTGTTCCCTCCGTCACGCTGGGGGAATTCCGCATGTGTTAACCACTGTACCATGGACACACACTGTTCATGTCGAAACGATGAATTCTTTGTGCTGTCACACATCAAAGTTTGCATTGGGTGGAACAAAGACAAGTTAAATGCAGTCCATCCGACACAGGTCTGGAAAATCGGCAGGCAGTGGTGGGATTCAAACTCACATCTTATCAGAGAAGGAAACCTTTATCCAACACCTTAGACTACACAGCCAAACCGGCACAGAGTGATATTTTGCAAAGTTGTTACTGCACACAACTAAAGCAAAGGCACAGGAAAACACTCGGTGGAACGCTGCTTCTAAGCTGCTCGGCAATGCCTGGCTACGGGATTAATTCCGTACCTGATGCCGATAGCTCTTCAAAAAAAAATCAGATACCAACGGAAAGCCGAACGAATCTTGTGATATTCGGTTGAGCCTAAAATGTATCGTGCCTGTGAGAAAGTATGCTTGGCTACACCTTGACAAAGAAGACATGAATGCATCAAATTTCTGGAATTTGAGTTTTCGCTTTCATCAATAAATTTGCTTTTTGCTCGAAAGAGAATGACTTTTGCATTTACATGGAACATGAAAAGCATTGGGCTGCAGCGAAATGCCCCAAGCTGAGCAGGCCGTGTGCTAGATGATGCTGTGCAGCACACTTACAGTTGGCCACGCTGGTTTAGCAGGCCCAGTCGCTGAAAGAAAGTCCTCCATCTGATAAATCCAGGTTGGCCTCAGAATCCGAGAACGACAGATCACAATGCGAGGCTGTTCAAACCTCGATGCAGGTACAAGTAGTTACTTTACTTGTCTTTCTCCTAAGTCGTCTATTTTGCTGCAGAGCTTTTCCGGCCTGGACATGAGCAAATGTCAGACGGCTGCCAGCTGGTTTGGAGACCTGCGTGGGAAATTAAGAAAAGCGACTCACTACATTTCACTAAATTCCACGGCACTTGCTCAGAGACGCACAAAAGGCACTTTGTAAACATATTGACAGAACGTAAAAAACGATAGGAGATGTCAAAGAGGTGCAAACAACATGTGATTGCTTTTTGTTCAACAAGTGACCACCTCTCACGCCTGAGTCACCTTGACGTCCATTGCTTCTGACTGAATAATTTACAAGTTGTTTCACCGGAGCTGCATTGGCCGTGCTTTCCTATCCCTCCTTGTTTAGATTTTCTTGCTCCTTTGCGACGAAAGTGAAAACAAAATGGATGTAATCTTATTTAGCAGCCTGTCTTGTCATTTATTCAACTTCAAATCCGACATGGTTTCAATTCAAGAGCACACTTTAATTTCAGTTTCTTTACGAGAGCGTGAGTCTGTAAATCCATTTGTTCCTGTTGTTGCCACAATAAGCAATGCATTGGCATTATCCTCCTTTTCACAGCAGGAGTGTTATGAGAGCTGCATTTCTGGGTGGCTGACCAGAATGAAAGGCTCGGTGACGACATGGGCAAGGCAAGGGAACTCCATCCACGCGAATGCAGAAACCTGTGGCAGTGATAAAAAGTGCACCAGTGTTTCTGCGTGCTTTTGAACCGGGGACCTTTCGAGTGTGAGGCGAATGTGATAATCACCACACTACAGAAACACAGTGCCCCACTGTTTTACCCACTGTCCTTCAAACACCATTGAAATTTGCAGCCATTCAACATTTGATTTCTCTGTTTTAAATCGATTGATGCTGGCCAACGTTATTGACATTGTAAAAAGTAAAAGATACCACATAAAATTGCCCAGAAAACGTTCATGAGGATGTTGCCAGAGTTGCAGGGTTTGGACTGTTGGCAGAGGCCGAATCGACTGGTATTTTTTTTTTCCTGGACCATCAGAAATTGAGGAATGACCTGATAGAAGTCTGTAACATCATGAGAGATATGGACAGAGGGAATAGTCAATGTCAATTTCCACGAGTGGGCCCGAGCACAAAATGGGAGGGCACATATTTAAAGTGAAAGGGGAATAAATTAAAAGAATTCTTAGAGGCATTTTTCACGCCGAACGTGGTATGTGTATGGTGTGAACTGCCAGAGGAAGTGGTGGGTGCTTTGAAAATGACAATATTTCAAAGGCACCTGAGTGTGTGTATCAATCGGTTGGGCTACGAGGAATGAGACCGTCCCACAGCAAAGAGTTCGGTCACTTTAACCAAAGATTGATTTGGGCGAAACAAAGTGGAACAGAGCTCATCTCTGTTCTCTATCTGTTTGACGAGTCTCTCTAACTACCACTTAAAAAACTTCGCTCACATTTCTGCTTCTGCCGCTGACCTAGACACTTCCAAAACTTAGTGGAAAAAAAACTTTTCTTGCACGTTTCATTTGAACTACTCTCCTCTCACCTCAACCTTATTCCTCCTAATATTTAACATTTTCCCCGGCAAAGAAATTCCCATTTTCCACACTATCTATCCCTCTCTTCATTTTATGTACCTCTATCAGGTCACCCCTCAGCGTCTGTGCTGTTGCAAAATTTTGTTTAGAATACTAGAATGAAAGGCTCACTGACGACAAGGGAAAGGCAAGGGAGCCACTCCAATCCAGGCAACATGCTGGTAAATGTCCTTTTCACACCTTGCAATGGTCCCACATTTATCCTGCAGTGTGGCGATGAGAAGTGCGCATAGTACTCTAAATGTTGTCAAAACAACGTCTTGAAGTCATTGCAATAAGATTGGTAAACTTTTACCCACTGCTTGGACAGATGAAGGCAAGCATGCTGTAGGCTTTCAATCCCACCTGGTCCAGTTGTGTTATCACTTTCAGGAAGCAATGGGTTGGCACCCAGACTCCTCTGTATATCAATGCTCCTCAGCCTCCTGACATTTACTACAAACTTTCTTCCGACATTTGATCTCCAAAAATGCATTCATACATGTCCAACCAACTTTCCACTTGGTCTACATCCTGCTTTATCGTTTGTATCTTTCCTGCCAATCCACATGTCTACCAATTTTCATTTCATCAGCAAACTTAATCAGATGACTGACGTTATCATCTAAATTACTTACAAAAACTACAAACAGTCGTCCAGGTATTATCCTAATGGAACCCTACTGGTCACAGACCTCCAGTCAGAAATCCACCCCTCCATAGCTACCCATTTCTAACTTCAGACTCACTGTTCTTGCAATACACCCGCATGACATATATTTCCTAGAGAGTTGCCTCTAAATCAGACACCAGTCAGGAAGTGGACAACATCAACAACCTGATCTCTTTATTTGCCATTAGATTTTACCAAAACAGTTTATACGTTTCAGCCTCACTGTGTAATGTGAAGAGGGGCCGTGGGACTGTAGTTTCCTCTTCTCCTGTCGAATAAAGATCATACTAACTGTAAAAAAAAATTATTGTAGTTTGGAAATTTACCTTTCTGAACTCATTGCCATCTGCTTTAACAGGAGGAGCTGGAATATCCTGATAGATTTCAACGAGAAGCTGCATGTTTACAAATGCAGTGTGAAAATATCAGTATAGTTTATCAATATGACTCTGTCACTGATTGAATGAAACAACTGCCCAGAAGGAGGCGGCTGTGTGTTTAAACCCCATGATGAACAGTTTGTGTTGGGTACACCACATCCCTGCAGCAATGTTCCCATTTAAAAATTGATAGGAGAACATCGCCCATGCTCAAAAAGCTGCTGAATAGGCAAATCACAAAGAAGCAGCATCCACAATATCGGTGGCTCATGTTGTCACCAAACACCATGAGCCTGATGTGGTGAGAGCACACAAACTTATGAACTGCAGGCAGACATGCTAGTGTTGCACCTCCGGCTGTCAATGAGCGAGCTTTTGCTGCGCAGGATAACGAGAAGTGCTTGTATCCCAACAAGACGTCGTTACCAGCAAAGGGGGTCAAAAGGTCGTGCACATTCTATCCACCTTCTTCCCGTGCTCTCTGCCTGCCTCCAAACATCTTCTGTCATTCTCCAATTTGTTTGCGTCTCTCGTCCTGCCCTTGATTACTTCAGCCTCTCTCTTGCCCTTTAACATCTTGCTGTGACCTGGAGAGATTGATTCCAGTCTGTATGTCACAGGGCGGATCCAGGAATTATTCTCAATCCTCCATCAGAAACGGTCAGAAATAAACGGTTTGTTTGTTTGATGGGGGTTGGGGCAGATTCCAAAACAGATACGCTCAGGCATCTAACACCAATATCCTTTCAAGTAAAACGACAAAACAATGAGCTCATTGTATTCCTGCACTCGGATCATTAGAAACCTAATGCTCTTGGTTTCGAACGAATCTGATGTGCTTTCCTCAGCTCCCGAAAGGGTAGGGGAATGGTAACGCATCTGTTTCAGGATCAGGAGATTGTAATTTTCTCTCTGGTTCGATTGCAGTTCACAGAGTCTTTATACTTTCATTTCAATATTTCTCATCCGACTGAAGCCGTGATGAGGTTTGACTTTCTGTTGCACATGAACGAGAATCCTTTCACTGTCTCACATTTGTAAGCGTCACCAAGAACATCCGAATTAATGTCCCAGCGGCATCAAAGGAAGGGAAGCTGAAATAGTCCCACAAGCTGCAAGTAGGCACTTTTCCATTTCCAAAACCCACCGACCCAATCATACAGCTTTCAGGAATGGCAGAGAAACCAACCAGAAAAACAAGTCTCAGCTTTATGAATCTTTAGAAATTCTTTGGGAAGTGGAATCAGAGGGGAGATAAGGATTAACTGTCCGGTGAACAGAGACAGTCATAGCACCTTCCCCATCTTTAAGAGTCTAAGGCATTGACTCATTTTCTGGGGATCATTCGTTGCTCAGGGGCATTAAAAGGATTCCTGTCTGAACTGCTCTGCTTCTGCTAGGGTTACGATCATGAACCAGGAATGGAAGCCAACTCATAGTCGTCAAACCACCAAATTTCAACCAAAAGCAAGCAGGAGTCAATTTCATGAGTATTTCTTCTGATTTAATTTCATCAAACATCCCCTTTTCATGTCTGCATTTGATTTTAGAATAATAAAGGCATTCATCCATCCGCTTGGAAACAGAGCGAAAACACACCTCTGGTAGAATTTGAACCCAGTCAATAAAAGACGCCAGGTAAAAGCAAGAATTGCATCTCCGAGAGACAGTTCACTTCCTCATTGTTAGGGCATTTTTTTTTGTTTCCAATAACAAAGTAACCTCAGATCTATTGTTAATGCTTCACGGGAAAACATATGCCACACATTTCAAAACCATGAATTGCTTTTATTGTCAATACTATTCAGCTGCACGCCTTCACGAAATGTATTTACTTCTAACTTATATGTATCTATTTTTAAAAATCGTGACAGTTTCTGTCGCAATATATAATGTGTTTCACTTTGAAGAATATGTCGCACTTTTCAAAACCACAAGCGTTTCCGCCTTGTCTTAATCATATTTTCACAAAATTTCCTTACATCTACAGTCATTCAATTTTGAATTGATACTCCTGCCTGGCCCTGCCCCACCCGTGCCCTGCCGCCTACTTTTCGCCCGATATCTCCCCCTACAATCCCTGTAAGATCCAAACGATCTCCCATTGTTAAGTCCACTCCTTGTATTTTTTCTTATTTGTTTTTTTTTAAACACTCTGGAATCATCTTCTAACTTTATTTCTGGAAAACCGTTGCCAACTTAACTCTCTAAGTGAAAGAAACTCGGCTCTAATATTTTCTTCATCATTCACTGACAGTTTTGAATCTCCGACCTCTCTGAACTTGATTATCACGAAAGAGGGAATCATCCTTCTATACAGGCACTCTGCAACTCGCATAGTCAGGAAAATTATGTTTGTTTACTTCCCAATTTTCCAAGGTTCAGATGCAAATTTTCCAAGTTTTGCAACATCCGGTGAGTGTAATCCTGCATCCTGTCCGTCATCCCAATTTAGTCAGGTGTGTATTTTCTAATTTCTGCGTTGTTGGTGAAGACGGATGACAAATACTGCACACAATGATCCAATTGAGGCTGAACTACAGACATTACAGTTGCACAACGATCTTTTTGCTGACTTAATGTGACTTTTTTTTCCAGTTATAAACTCAACTAACCCAAATTATTGTCTAATCACATTATGGACATCGGATTTATCTGGATAAAAAAATCTCTGAACTCATCTTCTTTGTTATTTCTTGGAATGTGGGAACAGCTTATAATGTCAATATCCCAGTAACCCAACTGACTCTTAGCCATTTCAAAGGTTAGTGATATTCAACCACTTCTCTGTGGGGCTGTGGTCACTTCCAGTGCAGACTCGCTCAGGAGAGTAAATTCCTTTACCAAATGTCAAACTGAATCTGAAATTTACATTTAAGTAAAAAAAAAACTCTCCTAATTATAGTATATTGGCTTTCTGTGTTGATGCCCCATTTGTGCATCACTTCATGCTTCCCCGTATTGAATGAACCGAATGATTACTTTGAGAATGGACGTATTTTCCTCACCTCTCGATATTCTAAACTCTATCGGGCATTGACTCATGTAATTTGTATGCTCCCAGAGGATAATCCTCACATCCCTAGGATGAATCGAATGAACATTCCTGGCGTGACTTTGAAGGCAAGTACTCCCTTCTCCGAGCTCGGAAATCACTCCTGCCTGACCCATATTTGTGCGCTCATTAAAACCAAGCCAAATGCAGGAAGACTTTTACGTTCAGCTTTTGCAAATTGATCCCTGTAAAGGTCGACCCAACCCCTCATTGTCGTTTGCCTGCGGATGGGAAGCATAACTGAATTGTTTAGAATGACATCCAAATTTGTCTGAACACAACCACTCGCTGTTCTATCTTCACTGTTCCGTTATGAATTTTAACATCACGTAATTTGTCAGTTTGTCTTACTTTTGCAATATTTCCAAACAATCTCACTCATAGTAATGCAGTGGTTTAGTCAATTCGGAAATACTACAGAAGCAGGTGGGAGTGTGTTTGTCTTGTAAATGGAAGGTCATGGGTTGGATCTCTACTGTCTTGTAGCCTATTGGCTGTTAATTCCAGAGTTAAATGTTTGTCATTCCCTTTTTGGACCCGAGACCTGAGGTGCAACTCAGTAGATGTGATCTTAGTGTGACTGAGTTTCCTGTTTACTTTGAAGGAGTAAATACGAATGTTTCAAACCTTAAGAGGGCAAAGCCATCAGTACGAAGTTAGGGCTGAAGTGAAATGGAAAATTGGGTTAAGAATTGGCCCAGCATAGGGGCGATAGCAGAGATTTACGGAGACAATTCAGAATAGTAAGAAAAAGCGTTCAATTGTACTTGCTAGTTTCCCGTTGCATTTGAAGACGAGAGCACATTTTTGCAGCTTCATTCTGGCTTCACAATTGCATTGCATCAAACCACCCAGAAGGGAAGAGTCAGGTAGATAGAGACGCAGACCAAGCAGAACACCGTCAGTGCACGGACAATGACAGTTAAAGTACTGAGGAGACACACAGCATGCTGAGATGGAGTGAGATTATTTATCTGAAAGAGTTCCTTATATAACGTTTGTTACATGAAGACGCCCCTCACTTTGGCAAAAGATGTACTTGCTGCCATGAAACTCTGATAAACAAATAAATATTTGCCTCGCTACAGCACAATGTTTAGAGGCAGTGACATAATGTCTTCTGTAGTAGCGTGGCCTCGTGAAAGGATGTTAGGACTATCAACCGAATTCAAGGCTTTAAGAGATATCCCTGTGCCGTACAATGTGTTTGCTGTTCCTGCAAGCAGATTTCAATTGCTTTATACTCTATCTTCCTTAGTTTCCTGCTTGCAGTAAGCACTTCAAAACCAAACGAATCAGCCATGTGTTTCCACTTTCACGGTTTATTTGTAACCACCACCCAAGCGAGCAGACACATGTACGATAGAGAGATTGGCCATCTCTGAGTCTCTCACTCTGGGATGACATGAATGGCAATGTGCACTTTGTTTGAACCACAAATCAGCTTGCAGTATTATCCCACGCTGATTCAGACAGCACCGCCATCCCTATGAAATCTGTATGCTGTGCAGATATGCTCCATTTGTGTAAATGTAACATTTGTCTAAAATGCCAAATTCTGCTGGTCTAACTCTGCTTTCACACAGAAACATAAACTTGTCCCAGCGCAGACGGAGACTATGCAGCCAAGCTTCACTGTGCCCATTCTCCACAATGAGTACATGTGGAGAACTTATAGTGTCATTCTCTTGGCTTCTCCCTGGAACTCAGTTCTACTTTTAACAGAATGATCTAATTCATTTTTCAATAATTTGATTGAACCTGCTTTTTTGTTACAATCAGACAGTGTTTACAGATCCTAGGCAACCCCTGTGTGAAAAAAAAAATGATTCTCAGGTCATTTTTAATTATTTTCCCAATCACTATAATTCTCGGCTAATTGTTCTCGATCCTTTTATGCAAGGGAGCATTTTCTCCTTGCTGGCTCTGCATAGATACCTCATGACTTGGAGAGGTTCAAATAAACCCACTTTTACCCTTCGGTTCTCCAAGGAGAACTGCTCCAACTTTCCTAACCATCTTCATTGCTGACATTCCACGTATCCGGTACCATTCACGCGATCCTGCTCAGCGCTGTCTCCACTCACCTCGCGTACACATTTACTGATGTTATCTGCCCAAATCTTAGTGATAATCCAAGTGGAGCATAATTCAATGCCAGACTGATTGGATAAATTGTCTGAATGACTTGTTTTGACTTTCACTACTTGCGTTGCTGCACCATGCTCACTTCAATGACACCTCTGTTTCAGAAGCTCAGTCTTATTTCAAGAAACCCAACTTTGTGAAATGCTACCCAATTCTCAAAAAGCTGATTGGGCGACCTGGCAAAACGATTACCAAACAACCAGAGCTTGTCCGATATTTGAATCCGGATCGTCTTACAGTCTGGTCGACTACAAATGAGCAAGTAAAACTCTTGCATTTCTACCACGGAATTATGTGTGAAACAGAAGACCATTTGAAGAACATCTCCCCATTCTGTCTCCCTGCTCCCGGGTGGTATTGTTCCTCCCTTGCCCTGGGACGAGAAACTCTTCAGTTTTGGCTTGAACCATTTTCTTCCTCTTGCAAACAGTACTCGGAGAGAGAGAGAGGGGGGCATATGCCCTCTTCTGATCCCTCGCAATTACTTGAGGCGGCGGTCAGTGGCCCGGATGAGCAGGAAATCAGCAACTTTGGTTGGGAACTTCCGACAAATGTCTGTCATCCGAGACAGAAAAACATGTTGAGCTGCTGGGAAAGAGAGAAATGGACACCAGAGATTATCCTCTCAGGTAAATCAGCGTGAATTATTTTGTGCAGCCTGATTGTTGTTCAGAGTTTGTCTTCACACAGCAAACCTGCAAAAAGACTTTTGCAACATGGCTATCGGTTTCTTTGCTGCAATCGGGCAGGTGTTATATCTGTTATATCTGACGCCGGAAATCCCACATTAAGAGCATCTGCGTAGAACTCTCACTCATGGCCTCAATCCCGTGCAAAAAAAAAACTGTTCAGCACATCGAGCCCCCGGAGAGTTTTCTTGTCACTTTTATCTCTCTGTGGTTATTTAGGAGCGGGGATTTCTGTCCTAATAATAGTGCCTCTGTTGCTATGCTGTCTCCAATAGGCTGATCCATGACTTGATTTTTCATGGTCATGATCCTCTTGTTATTCACAACTTTCCATTTCACTGGGAGGACTCTGTTGCCTGAAACAGTGCAGGGAATTACTGCAGGGAGTCCAGAGAATTGAGCACACTGCATTTAATGTGTCTCATTTTCATTTGTTTTATCTCGAGGTTTCATCCAGCATCGTATTGCTTGTGCTAACATGCTGAAGTATCTGTTTTTGTTATCAACAAGCGTTTCCTTTGCTATCTCATGCCTTCAGGAAGTCCGAACTGATTGAACACAGCTTTTTCTTGGCGGGGAGGGTGCCAGTTGATTGGGAGATTTGGCACAATGGTCGGAAGTAATAATGAACTGTGTGGGATTTGAACTGGAGTCTTCTCGTGTAGACATAATACACAATCTTCAAAGCAAGAATCATACCCTTGAACCAATGACCCGGTACAGTTAAAAAATCCTTCTGACAAACCAGCCATTGCCACCAGTTGCACCCAGCTTTGAACCAGCTGAGACTCAATCACAATGAAGTGCATTTCATGTTGTTCCTGGAATTCAAAACAGCAAAGGACCTCAAGAATACCTTCTCATTTTGTCTCCCTGCTCCTGACACAGTTTTAAAAATTCAGGCTCACCGTTACTGTGAAGAAGTGCGGCCAGGCTGTGGTTCCCGCTCCTGCTGTTGGATAAAGACCACTGTCGCTGTGTCCGGTGAGAGGAAATGAATCACTGTTGGTTGGAAACATTTCTTTCTGAACTCACTGTCACTCTGCTACAACAGGAGGAGCAGGAAACGCCTGACAAATTGCAAAATAAATTAGGTGCCTATTGTTTAATTAATAAAAGATCAGTATAATAGTATTAAAACGGTGCTGTCACCAATAGCAAGAAGAGGCTGCCCAGAGGGAGGCGGCTGTGTGTTTAAACGCCATGATGAACATTCGGTGTTTTACTTTGCACATGAAGGGAACAGGGCATTTTCTCCAAAACATTGGGCACACCACATCCCGAAACTATGTTCTCGTGTAAAAGTGTCAAGACATTTGAAACCAATCAAAAACAAGACTTTGATCAATCTATGTTGTCACCAACAACCTCTGCCCTCACATCGACTCCAGGGCGGATCCACGGCTTATTCCCGACTCTCTTTCAGGTGCAATGAGAGAGGAAGGATCGGAGTGGGACGAAACAACTGAAGATATTCCTCTATTGGATATTGTTCGTTAATTCAGCCAGCAAAAAGCAATATTTCTCTCGTTTCACCAAGAAAAGTGTCATGAGCATCATTAATAGAAATAAAGAATCCTTGGAGTTGTTTAATGTGAGGCCAGACACGAAAGTGCCTGTGATTGTAATGCACAACAAAGATACTTTGGGATCTCAGACAGACTTTGATTTCACAGCAAACCACACTCCCAAGCTGTCGAAGATTTTCGTGAAAAGAAGCCAAACAGTGAATAGAGTACAGCGCTGCAGGTAACACGTTCTTGCTCCGGATTTGAACGAGGGACCTCTCACAAGCCTTTTAATAACCTGAAATAAAAATCATTTTTCGAGACCAGCGTAGCCAACTTCACCTTTCACTTGTAGCCGAGGTGACCCTCGTACAATGACATTTTCCAAAACTCAGATGTCAGAGGCTTGTTTCAAGGTTCCATCAGCTCAGAAGCTGTGTAATAATATCTCTCAACAGGCTGATTGCATTTTTAAAAATCTCAGTTCGCGAGTGAAAGCAACAACGAACAGTTTCTTCCCATTCTGCCCCTACTCTGGGGCAGCTGCTATTTTCTCTTTTTCCCCCAGGTTGGGGGTTTCTTCAATGACAGATGAATTAAACCCTTTCCTTCTATCGGCAGGCAGTGCTTGGAGATGGTATACGTTTTGCAGCTCCTTCTTAAACACTGGAAGACAAAGAAGCAGAAGAGGCAGAATCAGATGTCAGGAAATTATTTATGATAACAGGGATCTTTTGTCAAATGACATGAATCAGAAACAGAGAGGAGAAGATAGAAGTCGAAACTGGGGACTATTCTGCTTAGAAACTTAATATGGCATCTTTCTGTGCAGTCTGTTTGTTGTCAGGATTCAACTTCACACAACAATCTTGCAGCAAATAAACTTTACAACACAGACATCGGTTCCTTTGCTGCGAGCCAGCAGGAATTAATTTCTGACACCAATAGTCCCAGATTAAGAGAAACCGATTGAAAGACTTATTCAGTGAGTGTCATTCCCAACGTTGCTGAGCAGCGGGGCTGCAGGCAGTTCAACACGGAAGGGAGGGTTAAAAATGAGCCATCATACGCCGACTCTGTCACAGAGACAATAGAAAATGTCACGAGTCACAGGACACCAGGCTTTCGTCCCGCAGGGTTGTGTGAAGTCACATGCTTTCAAAACGCTGCTCCCCCATCAGGTGAAGTGACACTTTCCACCGGCATCTCCACGTCTCAGAGAGAGTGATAGTGACGCCATAAACGTACAGCGCGATTCCGGTGCAGTAAGAAGCCGTTCAGCTCATCGAGGCCACGGCCACTCTATGACCCTTGTATCTCTCTGAGATTATTCACTATTTGTAATGGCTATCCTAATAATGGTGTATTGTGTTTGTGCCATGGCATTTTCTCCAATATGATAATCCTCGTGTCATTCACAACTTTTCATTGTACCGGGAGGACGTTGCTGTCTGAAATAGCGCGAGCAACTACTGGAGAGTGTTCTGCGCATGGAATACACCTCAACTGATGTGTTTCACATTCAACGATTTACTCCTGCCATGTCAGAAAACAGTTTTGATCAGATCATCGCAGACCAACAGAGAACAGGAGAAGACCACTCAGACCTTCACAAGTTTGCCACCTCACCTGCGTAAACTTGACCCATAAATCAGGATGAGGTATTTATTTCACATGCATGGTGTTGCTGGAAACAGATCAAAACGCATCAAAATGATGAGGTCTGATTTCGAAGAGATCAAGGTCAGTTTGAGATCCCTGAGAGTCTTTGCAGTGAAGATTTATCACATGGGGTAGAAGGAAGCAAGATTAAAACAACCTCTGCCCATAGTCAACAGATATCATCGCTGGTGGTGAAAAGTCCGGTATCAATACAACTCTGTATCTTCAATGTTCTAAAATCCGATCCCCCTGTTTAGTGGTCCTGATCTGTGAAAACAGTTTCTTACTATCTGCTTCATCCAAACACTAGCGCCAAGAAATATATGTTTACTCTGATTTTCACTTTACAGAACAATCCCAGCCTTTGGAGTCTGTCCAAAAAATCCAAATTCCCTCATCCTTGGGCATGCTGAGGCTGGAGAATTGCGTTGCAAATTTAGGAACAACGTTCATATTGTCGGTGGAAGCATGGAAGCGAATCAAAACCGAAATCCAATCTCCAGCTTAGTGAATCTTTCAAAAATTTTTGTAATCCAAATGGAAGAAAATGGGATAATAGTCTGCCATTACAGTGAACCCGGTGCAGGAGAAGAAGCAAACAGAACCATCCGGGGAGCAGAGATACAGTTTGAGAAGAAAATATTATTGAAACTTTTCTGTTGCTTCAAATTCCCGAAACAATGTGAAATGTACCGCAGTCTGGGGGTTTGGGGTTTTAGGTGGGGGGTGGGGGTCGCAGAATACCTTTATACAGGCAGCTTGTTGGTCGAGAGGCATGATTCTCACGTAGGGTCATGTGCAATACTGACATGCAAGAGGTTCCAGGTGTAAATCCCACATGAGCCCTGTGTTTTTTTTTACTCTCACTTTTGCCAAAAAAACAACTTGCTTCAATGAAGCCCGTCATAGGAATGGGGCAAAGCTATGACTGCAGCGAACGCAGCAAAGGAAAAGAATTGTTCAAATTGAAAACGAATGTTCTTGTTCACCACACAATCCTACTCTGAATGAATTCTCAGTTAGAAAGAACTGCAAATGCTAGAGTCAGAATCGTCACACCGTGGAGCTTGATGAACACAGTGGGTCAGGTAGCATCAGATTAGAAGGAGAGTTGATGCTTCGGACCTGGGCCATTCATCAGTTCGAATAGTACAGCTGTACTACTGATCAATTATATGCATGTGAAACTTCAGGTCGATGGGATGGGAAGCAATTCGAGATAGCACCGAACAGGCTCACGTGAATGGTGATGTGTATGGGCAAAGTCAGCAATAAAGAGAGATTGTTAAGTTGAGGCAGTTCTCCTTGCTAAACGGAAATCTGGTTTGATTGAAACTTCCCAGACCATGAGGGGTATGAACAGATGAAATCAGAGGGTGAAAATGGTCACACACCTGAAAGAATCGAGAATCATCAGGCAGAGATTTAACGTCATGAGGAAAACTTCAGAGTGACATGCGGAAGAGCGTTTTTTGCACAAAAAATAATGAGGGCCTGCAAATGACACATCTAACTGTGACAGAGGTAGATTCATTCACCACAAAACGGAATTCGATGGTTATTGTTAAAAGTAACAATATGCAGAATTACAGGGAGAAGGCAAAAGAGGTCCTCATTTACTCATTGTGGAGAGCGGGCACAGCTAAGGCTGGCTGCGTGGTCTCCATTTGCATTGTGACAAATGTTGTGATTCTGAATGGAATCAGATTTCGACCAACAGAGTGTGGGAACTGAGACAACGGTTATATTTACCTAGCCATAACACGTTAGTGCAACGGAATAATACACAACAATAGTGAAGATCTCTTGGCATCATTCTTGAAGGTACATTCCACATACCAGATGGAAAGCTGAATCCTTGTCTGAACAAAACCACTGTATCCAACAGCAAAGTGGTGCAATGGGAGCGTGATGACACCATAACTGTGAGGTAGAAACATCATAAACAATACTCTCCTGTTTGGACCAGGTGCGTTGTGTTTTGTTCTGTGTTTTGATCAATGTTCCACTTCCCATAGTTTAATGTGTGTGAGCTTAAATATGACACATTGAAACAAGGGGGCAAATTTAGACAGGTGAAGTTACACGCTTGTGACGGTCTGAAAGTTCTTCTGCTGTCCTCTGTCGGTCTCCTCTGAACTGATTTGTAAAGCCTTTTCTCTGAGACGGGAATAAACTGGGGAAGTTGAAACACATTTTTCCACGCCCTGCAGTAATTGCCCATGCTAAGATGTAAATGGCAAGAGGAGCAGCATGTTGGAGACAGCATCACGGCATAGGCACAATTATGAAGGTCAATATCACCAAGTGTGAAACACCTCAGAGAAATAAAAGTGACAGAGAATAGATGGGCTGAACGGCTTCATTCTGCATGGGAATGACACAATGGGGTTATGACGTCACTCTTTCTGTCTCTGTGAGGGGGCGGGTGGGGAAGAAACAATGGATCATTATTAAACCTCCATTCCACGTTGCACTGTCTGCAGCCCCGTAGCTCAGGACCCATGGGGATGTCTCTCAGTGAGTGAGTGTTTCAAAAAGATTCACATACTTTGAGGAAAAGTTCACAATTTGATAATTACCTGTGTATGCGTGTAACTGACTCACCCACCCCAAGTGACTGAGAGGGAGGAGAAGATCTAAAGAACACTGCTCTTCCCCAGCACTGCTTGCAGGCAGAGAAACAATGGTTTAATGAGAGTGTTCTGGAGTAATGGACAAACAGCACCGCCCTAAAGCTGGGAGACAGAATGAGACGATGATGGCCTGGAAGTTGTTTGATCCTTGGATTTCCTGAAGCAATGCGCGATGTATGTCACATGAAGTGAGTCTCAGTTGGTTGAGGAGTTGGCCATTTGGCCTACAGGTGGCTCATTGATCCAGGGATATGATTCTTGCTTTGGATCTGACAGCATTCAGAAGTGCCAGAGGGACCTGTCTCGTATCCCACACACCCACACTCATTTTGTCAAAATACCCAATTAATTAACTCAAAAAGCAGCTTCGTGAAATGCGGTCGAACTGCCTGACTTTGAGATAGACTAGAAATACCATTCTGTGTTCACTGCTCACAGGAAAGCGGCGCACTTGATCAAAGGAAGAGGAAGAGTTTTAAGATGTTCACACAGGCACTCGGACTCTGAATTCTTAAGCTGAAGTATTGTTCAATTTCGATTGTGAAACTTCAGAAAACAGGAATGTGATATGATTGGAGCTAGCGCTGAACTGGTCCTTGTGAATGGTCGTCAAAGAGGAGACAGGAAACACACAACAGGCCAGGCTGCATCAAAAAAAAAAATTCTGGAGGCAGAGAAGGTGTTGTGAGTATGGAGCATTGAAGATAGGTCCAAATATTGAAGGTTTAAAATCAACCTGTATGTCGAAAATGAAGATGGGTTGGAAAGTTGAGACATTTCTCCTTTGGGTACTGAAGCCTGTAAAGCGATCCGAATGAAGCTTTCCAAGTCACGAGGGGTCTAGACAGTGGAAATAAATGCGTGAAAGTGCTACAACACCGCGCTTGAAGGGATTGAGAATGATTCGGCAGAGATTGGAAGGTATGAGGAAAACGAGGTAAAAGTGACTGGAGGAAGAACGAAGGAGTGGTTCGGGTCGGTAAATCACGATCTGGCAGCGACACAGGCAGATTCAATCAACACAAAATGGAATTGGACGGTTATGTTCAAAGTACCTGTGCAGATGTTACAGGGAGAAAGCAAAAGATTGATAGTGAAAGTGATAATTAGTTGCTTATTGGGGAGACGTGGCATAACTAAGGTAGGGTGCATGGCTTCCATCTGAGCTGTGACAAGTTTTGTGATTCTGAGTGAAATGAACCAACAGAATGTGGGAAATAAAACAAAGGTTATATTTGCTTAGCTGTGACACATCTCTGCAACAAAACAACAGTGAAAAACATTTAACATCATCCTCGAATGGAAATGCTACACTGTGGATGGAAAGTTGAATATATGCCTGTGAAGCTGGCTCAACAAGGTAGCAGAGTGGCGCAGTGGGATTATGCTGGGATCATAACCCAAAAATCGCTCGATCAAAACCATCCTCTGCTATTTTCTGCAGGTGAGAGTTGTGGTTTGCAGCGGCCTGCACCATGCTTTTTAATCAGCTCTCTGCTTTGCTAAGCTTCATGTATCTGAAATAAATCCCTCATGTGGATGCACTGGCCAAGTTCACACAGGATAGCTGATACACTTGTGAAAGTCTGAATGGTTTTCTCCTGTTCTCAGTCGGTCTGCTCCGAACGGAATTTAAAACTTCCTCTCTGACATGAGAGTAAACCGGTGAAGTCGAAACTCATTACTTGCAGTATTTTTGTTTTCATGCCTGGCAGTAATTCCCCAATCTGTTTCAGACATGAATGACTAAAGAATCAGGGTGCCAGAGACTGCATCATGACACAGATACAGTTCACCACTATTAGGGACAGATATCACCGATTGTGAATAACTACACAGAAATACAAGAGGCACAGAGGTGCTGTGCACTCGATGGGCTGAATAGCTTCTTTGTGCACGGGAATGACATCATGTGTCTATGACGTCACTCGCCCTGTCTCTGTGAGGGAGCGGGTGGGGGAGAAACAATGGATCATTATTAACCCTCCCTTCCACGTTGTACAGTCTGCAGCCTCGCGACTCAGGGCCGTTGGGAATGTCTCTCAGTGAGTGAGTGTTTCACTCGGATTCTCTGAACGTGGGAGTGTTGGTGTCAGACATGAACTCCTGCTGTGGAGGTCACAAATAAACGGACGCCCGGTGTGCAGACAAATTCTGAACATCAAACAGGGTGCACAGAAAGAACGCATTTTAAGTTGCTGAAGAGATTAATCTCTAGTTTTGTCTTCTATCTTTCCCAGCAGCTCTCCATCTTTCTGTCTGCCTCTGATAAATGTCATTTGATGAAATTTCAAATCACCTTTACAATTTGCTGCGCAAGTCTGATTCCACCTCTTCTGCTCCTTCCTTCTTCCAGTGTTTGAGAGACAGCGACAAAGTGTAGACCACCCCCAGCACTGCCTGACCGTGGCCAAATAGTTTAACGAGTCTGCCGATGGAGAGAGTTCTTTTTCCGGGATAGGGAGACAGAATAAACAGAAAATGTTCATTGCTGCATTCATTGTAGCAACAGGCAATAGGATTTTTTTGAGCAACACGTTCAGATATGTTATTACATACCTCTGAAGCAGATATTTCTTGAACTCAATCTCCTACATCCGTGGCAGTGACACCATCACTGTCTGAGTGGCACCTCATTTATTGTTAAATGTTGCATCAGCAGACTGCGTCGTTGGTCTTGTGGTCTGATTGTCACATCAGGTGGCTGTTAGGAAGGTGAGAAGTTCCTGGCGTGAATACTGCATGAACCGTTGTTGCCTCTGATTTTTTTAAATATTCAGGAGGGCATGGGGGTGGTTCTTAATGAAATTGATTTCAGTCTAGCATCGCGAAGGGTGTTCGCTGCAAATATGTCAAGTGCATCCACTTCACCCGACGAAAGTTTAGGGTTAGTAATTGTGTGAAATAATGTTTCACTAGATTGGCTCGTAAACTGGCGCAGTAACTGAATAAAACGATGCCAAGTCTCAGCAGAGAAACAGCTGACAAGGAAACAGGTATCTGAGGACAAATTTGTTTCTTTTGCAAATGAAATTTACTGCTTCCCAAAGTGGGGCCCATTGAAGTGAAGCAGTGAAAGATGCTACCTTTGCTGGTGCTCACCTCATGTATCACATTTCCATCTTGGTCCCCGTAAACATCTCAACTCAACAAGAAGCCAGGTGCCTACTGTGGACAAGTGGCGTAATGGATAACACGTCTGGCTTCGGATCTGAAGATTGCAGGTTTGAGTCCTGCCTGGCTCGTGCACGACTCGCCCATTTTCAAGGCTAGAAAGCTGACATGTTCATCTGAAGTTGGAATATACGACGGGTGATTTTGTTGTTAGATTCCGCAAAACTGAACTATGAAATTGGAAGTTGTGCATGAGCAGTGTTGGGGACCTTCTCAGTTCACTGTTGGCTTCATTTCCGAGCTCACAACAACAGATCTCATTGCTTGGAGAACTTGCTTGTGTTCCATGTAAATCTGCCAGTTGTTGGCGAAACATCTGTGGGGACAGAGAGTGCACGTGAAGCGCCTGGAATGGGTGTCATCCTGAGGGATGTGACTGTATATCTCCCTCTATGGCTAAACGTGAGGATGAGTAACACAGTTTTACTGCCACAAAACCTTGATTACAGTGTTAATCTCATTGTTATTTGCCCTTGATACATCAGAATGCACAACACGGTGGGCCAAATGCTGGAAACTGAGATTAGGATAGATAGATGCCTGATGACACGCACAGACACAATAGCCCAGATAGTCCTTTTTTTCCACGTGATAAAAACTCGAAGACAGGGAGAAACTGACGTGTCACCAAAAGGATCAATAATGGAAAGGCAAAAACAATGTCATTGAGAAATGATACAAGCCCTCCAGCGTGTTCCCTGGTTGTCTCGTGGTTCAGATTTGGTGCTTTTGGAACCATGGCCCTGGTTTGAAATATTGAGTTGAAGATCTTCCCTCCAATTTTTAGTGACACCAGCTTTGCTGACTCATTGTAATTTTATTCATTAACTGGCATCGCTGGCGAGGCAGCATTAATTCAATCAACCACATAGCTGTGGGTCTGGGGTCACATGTAGGCCAGACCAGGTAAGGGTGGGCAGTTTCCATCCCTAAAGGGCATCAGTCACCCGGACGGTTCCTTCCAACAATCGATTGCATGGATTGCATCGCCTACCCTGTGAGGAGAAGAAAGGGGCTGTGAGGTAACTAACTGTGTCCCAAATGATATTCAAGCTAACGTGAAACAAAGAACTGCGGATGCTGGAAATCTGAACTAAAAGCAGGAATTGACAGAGAAACCCAGCAGGCCTGTGGAGAGATACAGAGTTAACATTTCAGATCCTCTAACCATTCGTCAGAACCAGGTCAGTTATGCCCTTCTATACTATAACACTAGGGAAATTATCGCTTTTGTCTGTCAAATCAGTATATTTACCAAAATATCGCATCAGTTTCCAGTCATCAACTTTACAACATTGACAGATTTTTATCTGCTGTAATGCTGCTTCCGTCTCCCTCAGTTGGTGAAAAGCTCTGCCTAAATGGTTTTATTTGTCTTTTCCTTTCAGTTAGTTAGCAGCAGTGTTGAATGGAAAATTTGTCCTTTTAGTGTCTCCCTCAATATGCATCTCTGCTTGTCTCTGGGTATTCACTTCATCCACTTTTATATTCTCCGACTCTCTAACCATCCATATTGAGGGCAGCACGGTTGCACAGTGCCAGGGATCAGCGTTTAATTCCAGCCTTGGGCGGCTCTGTGTGTTTAATTTGTGAAATCTCCCTGCGTCTGCATGAGTTTCCTCCCACAGTCCATAGATCTGCAGGGTAGGCGGATTGGCCGTGCTAAATTGCCCTTGGTGCTTAAGGAGGTGTAGATTAGGTAGGCTATAGGCAAATGTGTCGAGGTGGGATGCTCTGAGGTTCGGTGTGGACTTGTTGGGCCAAAGGGCCTGTTTCCACACTGTAGAGGTTCTATATCTGTGGTCCTCATTTCCCATTGCTGCTCTTTGTAAAGTCTGAAAAGCAGAGTGTTTGAGACTGGAGCTGCTGAGACGATTCCCCGTCACAAACAGCACTCCCAACCCAGTTGGAAAGCTTGGAACTCGGCTGACAATCTCCAAATAGAGTTTCTGTCAATGAGGACCGAACCACGGGTGTACTTATTCCCTCAAAACATGGTGAGTGTTTAGACTTCTAAATAGAATTCCTAATCCACCAGAAAAGAAACAAAATGCCACAATTATACGATTACTGTGATGTTTTTACTGTTGGTGTAAAATGATTGTACAGGTTAACAGCAGAGAATGAGGGTGATCAGTTCGTTGTGCCTGTCTTATTAAAACAATATTCCGCAGTAGGGATTCAGTTTATTCTGCCTCATCCTGTTATTCCTACCAAACCCCAGGATGATTTTTTTGGCAGCAGGAAACCATTCCCTGACAGGGAGAAAATAGGTGACAGGAATACCAGCACCGAATGACAATTATCTGGACTGAAACAAAGGCACCATGCTCAGTTCTCTGCACCGACATGACAAGTAATGGTCAAGTGGTATTGTTGCTGGATTGTTTATTCAGAAAGCCAGGCCACGTTCTGGAGACCAAAGTTCAAGTATCACCTCCAGAAGATGATGGGATTTCAATTCAACAAATAGCTGTAATTTAGAATGCAATGATGGCTATAAATCTATCATCCGGGGACCAAAACCCATGCGGTTCCCTTATGTCCTTCAGGCATCTTTGATCCTTACCTGATCGTGCCTACGTCTGACTCCAGGCCCACAGCAAACATGGTGGGTAATTAGATGTTGTCCGAGCCAGTGACACCCTCAGTCTGTGAATGAATAAAGGGGGGCAAGTAACTTTGCTGTTTAGATCAAACGTATGGCATTTCAGAGAAGTTGAAACAAGGAATCTTCAATGGAAAGCTCAGGCACCGCTGGGATTTTAACTCAAGATCGCCTGTTTACTCCACACTTTTTTTTTTACCCATCCGTAGGGCCATTTCCTTAACCACACAATGACAGTAACTTGGAGAACTTTCCTGTATCAGTGTCACTCAGTGAGAATTTCAATCGAACACCACTTTTCAACACGGATTGTTGACAGCTCAATATTCTCCTATGAAAGTACATGGAAAGAGACAATTTTCTCTTGAGATAATGGGAACTGCAGATGCTGGAGAATCCGAGATAAAAAAAGTGTGGAGCTGGATGAAGACAGCAGGGCAAGCAGCATCTCAGGAGCACAAAAGCTGACGTTTTGGGCCTGGACCCTTTGGTTTAAAACTGACAATTTCACCTGTTTCAGCTGACTGGATAAAGAGCATGGGTTCATCCTCTTGTGGCCCATGAACAACGTTAACACACACTGAGGGAAACTAACAAGATGAATAGGTTCATTTTAGTTCCTGAGCAAATGTAAAGCCTGGCCCATTGGACCCAACATTGAGCCTTGCACCAACAGCTCCACACTCACTTCCTGCCTCATGCCCCCGCCCCCGCCCCACAGCCATTGTTGCCTTTCACTTTTGTTTCACTCCCACACTTTGCTTCTGAACGTGCTCCTGACCGATTGTAGGTGTTCAGTTAGAAGCTGCAACTGGAACCCGGATGCCTGCGATAGTACTTCATTTAATGGGATTGGATTTATTGCTCATCCCTAATTCCCCCACAGATGGAGGGGACGAGTTACTTTCTTGAACACTCAAACTCCTTGGCTCGTTGGGACAGCTTTGATGTGATTAGAAAGGGTGTTCCAGGATTTAGAAGCAACGACGCTGAAGGAACAGCGACATATTTCAAACTCAGAAAGGTGAGAAACTTGGAGGGAAGTTTGTTGTGGTGAAATTCCCATGAAACTGCTGCCAATATCCTTCAATGTGAAGGCAAGCTCTCACTGGACTGATTCTGGTAGATTCAAATTGTGTGTTCTATGCATAACTAGGAATTTACTTCATTCCGACAGTTAACAGGAAGAGATACAAATCGTCACTTCCTGACTGGGAATTGTACCCCGGCCTGAGCGATGCAAGCCCTGAATGCCAACCAGTTTACATGACTCTAATCCTTGCGACCTGACTTGTACACACTCCCGCGCCTTTTCCTACACCAGAAGCACCTTCACCAGTGAAGTGTCTCTCTCCAAGTTTCATAATGATTCATATTATTGCCCAGCGTTTCAATGTGGAGAAAGCTGGGCTGTGAGAAGTATCTCGGTCCGAAACGGCAGCTTTTGTGCCCCTGAGATGCTGCTTGTCCTGCTGTGTTCATCCAGCTCCACACTTTGTTATCTTGGATTCTCCAGCATCTGCAGTTCCCATTATCTCTGTGGTAATCTGATGTTGTTCAGTAGATGTATTGCTGAAAGGCTGCTGTTAGCAGGAGATAGCAAGAACTGCAGATCCTTTATTCATACGAAGGATGAGGGCGATGTTTGGAGAGGCCAACATTTATAAGCCATTTCCAATTTCCATAGAGGGCAGAAAAGATTCAACCACATTGCTGTGGGTCTTGAGTCACATAGAAGCCATACCGGGTACGGATGGCAGTTTCCTTCCTGAAAAGATATCAGTGAACCAGTTAGGTTTTTCCCAACAACTGACCTAACTCCCAAAATGACTAAATGTCTGTCTGTCTCAGCCTTGAACATACCTCGTCTTGACAGAACACAATGGGCCAAGCAGCATCAGAGGAACAGGAAAGCTTGATGTTTCACGTCGGGACCCTTCTTCACAAATGGGGGAGGGGAAGGGTATTCTGAAATAAATAGGGAGACTGGGGAAGTGGATAGAAGATGGAGAAAAGAGACGATAGGGTGAGAGGAGACTGACAGGTCAAAGAGGCGGGGTGAGATCCAGTGAAGGTGAATGTAGGTGGGGAGTTAAGGGGGATATAGATCAGTCCAGGGAGGATGGACAGGTCAGCGGGGTGGGATGAGGTTAGTGGGTAGGGGATGGGGGTGGGGCTTGAGGTGGGAGGAATGGTTAGGGAGGCGGGGACTAGCTGGGGTGGTTTTGGCGACATGTCCATCCTGTGCCTCCTGCAGTGCCACAATGATGCCACCCGAAAGATGCAGGAACAGCATCTCATATTTCGCTTGGGAACTCTGCAGCCCAAGGGTATCAATGTGGATTTCACAAGCTTCAAAATCTCCCCTCGCCTGACGACATGCCAGAACATTCTGGGAACTGGAACCACAGGAGAATGAAGATGAACTTTCCGATTGAGCACAAACAGTCCAGGCACCTGCCACTTCTTTAAGAGGCCGTTTGTTATTAGGACATGAACTGTGCTGAGACATGGAAAGAATTCTCGTTCCTGCACATCAGGAATTCAAATCTCATCTCAGCTCCGGGACAATAAGAAAACTGAGAAATAGACAAGACACTGAAAGGGTCGAAGGGAGAGGGGCCCGGTTGTAGAAGATCTGGTTCCCAGTGATGTGGATGGGTCTGCAGAGGGGAGGATCAGTCTGATACCAGGTCTCCTTAATGAATGTCCCAGGTTTTATTTTGGAAAAGTACAGCTGATACAAGACAATTGACATTCCAAGGGAGGCAGTTAGAAGTTTGAATTCACTGCAAGCCCGCTTTAAGGGCTGCTGCAAGAGTTTGCCATTGTCTGTGGTGCAATTGGCTTGTGCTTTCGACTGTGAAATGTGAAGTTGGTGGGTTGAGGCCACTGAGAAAGGAACAAGTGTTGTTCTCCCTCTACCAGTCCCCTTTGGAAAAGACAGTTACGGGTTTTAATGCAGTCAGGAAAATATTCACCAAACGGAAATCTTGTCTGGTGAGTGACCATAAAGTTATTTCCATGTTGCTTTAATAGCTACAATAAAGAACTGGGAATGCTTGGAATCAGAATCAAGAACCTAAACTGCACTACAGAAAGGAGAAAACAGAGTTCTGAAGAAGTTTTGAAATGTTGACTCAAATTCTCTGCCCACAGATACTCCCAGATCAGCTGAGGTTATTTTTTCCTGCAATTTATATTTTCGTTTGCAAATGAACGTTTATTTTATCTAATGGAATTAAACAACCCGAATCACCATGTATTACATGAAACACTTTCGAAATCTGCAAAGTGAGTGTATTCAAACAAACCCAGCAATAATTCATCCACATCGTGACTGGCCATGGAAAGTGACCTGAAAAGACAAACAGCAGGGCATTTCTCCCAGTAGTCATGGCCGAGTGGTTAGGGCGATGGGTTTGAAATCCATTGGGTTACTCCTGCACAGGTTTGAATCCTGCTCACTTCGGGTGAAAGCTGAGTACAAACGCCAAGGCTGTTTATGACAGGAGTCAAAGCAGGGCCAGCGAGACTTTTTACTGAGATTGCCAATGGTAGGAAAAGGCAACTCACTGCTGGTCATGTTCAAACAAACCAAACCATCATAAAAGTTGTGATCAGAGATAGTGGGAACTGCAGATGCTGGAGAATCCAGCGTAACGAAGTGTGAAGCTGGATGAACACAGCAGGCCAAGCAGCATCTCAGGAACACAAAAGCTGACGTTTCGGGCCGAGACCCTTCATCAGAGAGTGGGATGGAGAGGGGTTCCGCCTCCCCCTCTCTCCTTATTTATTTCAGAACCCTCTCCCCATCCCCGTCTCTGGTTGAGGGTCGAGGCCAGAAACATCAGCTTTCGTGCTCCTGAGATGGTGCTCGGCCTGGCGTGTTCATCCAGCTTCACACTTTGTTATCTTCATAAACGTTAACGTGTTTTCGGATACAAACTTGCAGGGACAACCATGGTGAGGCAGTGAGTCATTTGCTGGAACTCCAAACTAAACTTTCTCGTGGCATTGAAAGTGAAACAAGCTTTGAATTCTTGATCTGCAGGCAATGAAAATCCTTTGAAGGTCGCACTGAGAACAGCAAAGTGGAGGGGAAGCTGAAATAGTCCACAAGCTGCTCATGGGTATGTGCCAATTTACGAACACCACCAATCGAATCATTGCAGTTGCTGGGAATGAAAAGAAAACACAAAAACCCAGGCTCAGCATTATGAACCTTTAGAAGGGAGGGGAGAATGAAGCATGAATCTGTCTCACTGAACAAAGACAGTCAGGCACCTTGACCTTCTTGAAGAGGCTCACACATTGACTCTGATATTCTAGGGGACATTTGTTGCTGTGTGAGTAAGTATTCTATGTAATTTTCTCCTGCACGGATAACTTATATATAAGCCATGTGTCAGCTTTTGACACCTCCTACCGTCCCCCGATCATCACCCCACCCTCGACCACCAAAACAACATCTCCCAGACCACCCATAACCTCATCACCAACAACCTCATACCCCATCGTTCCCCAACCCCACACCGCCCGCTTCTATCCCCTTCCCAAAATCCATAAACCCGACTGCCCTGATCAACCCTTCGTCCCTGCTCCTGCCCCACTGAACTTATCTCCACTTATCTCGACTCTCTTTCCTCCCCCCTGGTCCAGGTGTTCCCCACCTACATCCGGGACACCACCCAATCCCTCCACTTCCTCCAAAACATTCGAATCCTTGGCCGTCAACACCTCATCTTCATCATGGATGTCCAATACCTGTACACTTGCATTCTCCTAAAAAGCCCTCTGCTTCTCACTGTCCCGCAAGCCAGGCCAGTCCCCGTTCACCACTATCCACCAAATCGAACTCGTCCTTAATCTGAACAACTTCTCCTTCAACTCCTCCCACTTCCTATGGATGAAAGGGCTTGCCACAGTGGCACAAACTATACCTGCCTCTTTGTGGAAAATGTGGAACAGCCCCTTTTCCACAGTTACACTGATCCTATCCCCCCACCTCTTCCTCTGTTACATCGATGCCTGGATCAGTGCCGCTCCATTCACCCACGAGGAGCTCGAGCATCCACCTTACCAACACCTTCCACCCCACTGCTCCCAAAATGAGGTGTTCTACTCTCGGACATCTGAGATGTCCTTGTTTTTCAAGGACCGCAAAGGCCGCACGTGCGCACACACACACACACACACACACACACACACACACACACACACACACACACACACACACACACACACACACAAACACACACACAAACACACGCACACACACACACACACCCACACACACAAACAACAACACCCCCAACAATGGTTGAAAATGCCCTTAACCGCATCTCTTGCGTTTCCCGCACCTCAGCCCACACAAACAACAACACCCCCAACAATGGTTGAAAATGCCCTTGACCGCATCTCTTGCGTTTCCCGCACCTCAGCACTTACACTCCCTCCCTACAATAAAAACAAATACGGAATTCTCTTTGTCCTCACGTCTTACCCCATCAATCTCTGGATCCAACAGATCATTCTCCAACACTTTAACTACCTGCAATCTGACACCACAACCAAAGACATTTTTACCTCCCCACCCTGATCTGCTTTCTGGAGGGACCGCGGTCTCCATGGCTCCCTCTTCCACTCCACACTTCCCACTAGCCCCACCAACCCTGGCACTTTTCCCTGCATTCGCAGCAATTGCTAGACCTGCCCCTACACCTCCCTCCTCACTTCCATCCCAGGCCCCAAGAACACCTTCCACACTAAACAGATGTTCACCTGAACATTTGCTGATGAGGTCTTTTGCACCCACTGTGGCTTCCTCGACATCGGGGAGACCAAGCGCAGGCTCAGAGATCACAGAGAGCACCTACACTCAGTTTGTGACAAACAACAACACCTCCCAGTCGTAAACCACTTCAACTCCCCCTCCTGCTCCCTTGATGACATGACCATCCTGGGCCTCCTCCAGTGTCACAACGATGCCACGCGAAGGTTGGAGGAACAGCACCTCATATTCAGCCGGGGAACCCTGCAGCCCAGTGGTATTAATGTGGACTTCACAAGCTTCAAAATCTCCCCAACCCTGACTTCATCCCAAGATCAGCGCCTGCTCATCCCGGCCTCCTTGATTTGTCCATCTTCTCTCCCACATATTCACGTCTCCCTCCTCACTGACCAACCCACACCCCCACTCCCTTCCTACACTCAACTCTTCAAGCTTCATACCCGCCTCATTGACCTGTCCGTCTTCTTTCCCACCCTATCCACTCTACTATCTACCTGCTATCACTGTCCACCCATTTATTTCAGAGACCCCTCACCCTCCCCATTTCTGCAGAAAGGCCCAGAACTGAAACTTCAAGTTTGTTGATCCTCCAATGCCGCCCGGTCTGCTGTGTTCACGTAGCTCCACACCTTGTTATATCTGACACTTCTTTTGTCTCTCCTTCTCCATCACCACTCCCCATTCGCTTGAAAGCTTTTGTCAGCGAAATTCTCCCACCCTTCACCCTCTCATTCCCTCTGTTCACCGTCCCCCTCCCCCTTCCCGTGCCCTTGCTCACTCATCTGAACCAATCTCCCAGTTTCGGGTCCACAGCAGAGAAAAAGGCCCTTTGGACATTCGAATTATTGCTGGTCAAATAAATATTCAAGTATCATTTCCAGCAGTTTTCCCAGAGATGTGCCCGAAATGTCATCACAATTAAACAGAAATTGCTTTAAAAAACTCTGTATGTCTGGCACCATCTGCAGAGAGTTTAGATCTAAGGAAGGGAAACTTGACATGAAATGTTAACTCTGATTTCTCTTCACAGACACTGCAGAACTTTGTCAAAAAATTGTATCAGAGATAGTGGGAACTGCAGATGCTGGAGATTCCGACATAACAAAGTGTGAAGCTGGATGAACGCAGCAGGCCAAGCAGCATCTCAGGAGCACAAAAGCTGACGTTTCGGGCCTAGACCCTTCATCAGAGAGGGGTTGGGGTGAGGGTCTGGAATAAATAGGGAGAGAGGGGGAGGCAGACCGAAGATGGAGAGAAAAGAAGATAGGTGGAGAGGAGAGTATAGCTGGGGAGGTAGGGAGGGGTGAAGTCAGTCCAGAGAAGATGGAGAGGTCAAGGAGGTGGGATGAGGTGAGTAGCTAGGAAATGGCGGTGCGGCTTGAGGTGTGAGGAAGGGATGGGTAAGAGGAAGAACAGGTTAGGGAGGCAGAGACAGGCTGGGCTGGTTTTGGGATGCAGTGGTGTTGGGGGGGGGTGGGGACGAACTGGGCCGGTTTTGGGATTCGGTGGGGGAAGGGGAGATTTTGAATCTGGTGAAGTCCACATTGATACCATTGGGCTGCAGTGTTCCCAAGCGGAATATGAGTTGCTGTTCCTGCAAACTTCGGGTGGCATCATAGTGGCACTGCAGGAGGCCAATGATAGACATGTCATCTAAAGAATGGGATGGGCAGTTGAAATGGTTCGCGACTGGGACGTGCCGTTGTTTATTGCGAACCGAGTGGAGGTGTTCTGTAAAGCGGTCCCCGAGCCTCCACTTGGTTTCCCCAATGTAGAGGAAGCCACATTGGGTACAATGGATACAGTATACCACATTGGCAGATGTGCAGATGAACCTCTGCTGAATATCGAAAGTCATCTTGGGGCCTGGGATGGGGTGAGGGAGGAGGTGTTGGGGCAAGTGTAGCATTTCCTGCGGTTGCAGGGGAAGGTGCTGGGTGTGGTAGGGTTGGAGGACAGTGTGGAGCAAACAAGGGAGTCACGGAGAGAGTGGTCTCTCAGAAAGCAGACAAGGGTGGGGATGGAGATAGAAACGGGCCGTGTGGGGTTGGGGTTTGGATTTTTGGACGGCCCGTTTGTATCTCCTTCGCAAAATCCACAAACCTGCTTGCCCTGGTCGATCTATTTTCTCAGCCTGTTCCTGCCCGACCGAACTCATCTCCGTCTATCTGGACTCCATTTTCTCCCCTTTGGTCCAGGAACTCCCTAGGTACGTCCGTGACACAACCCACGCCCTCCACTTCCTCCAGAAGTTCCAGTTCCCTGGACCCCAACACCTCATTTTCACCATGGACGTCCAGTCCCTATACACCTGTATTCAACATGCAGATGGCCTCAAGGCCCTCCGCTTCTTCCTGTCCCGCAGGCCCGACCAGTCCCCAGCCACCGACACCATCATCCGCCTTGCCGAACTCATCCTCACCCTCAGCAACTTCTCTTTTGATTCCTCCCACTTCCTACAGACAAAGCAGGTGGCCATGGGGACCCGCATGGGCGCCAGCTATGCCTGCCTCTTTGTAGGTTCCGTGGAACAGTCCCTCTTCCGCATCTACACAGGGCGCAAACCCCACCTCTGCTTCCATTACATTGATGACTGTATCGGCGCCGCCTCTTGCTCCCCAGAGGAGCTCGAACAGTTCATCCACTTCACCAACACCTTCCACCCCAACTTCCAGTTCACCTGGACCATCTCCAAAACATCCCTCACCTTCCTTAACCTCTCAGCATCCATTTCAGTCAACCAGCTTGTAGCTGATGTCCATTTCAAACCCAACAACTCCCACAGCTACCTAGAATACACCTCCTCCCACCCACCGTCCTGCAAAAATTCCATCCCCTATTCCCAATTCCTCTGCCTCCGACGCATCTGCTCCCAGGATGAGGCATTCCACTCCGGCACATCCCAGATTTCCAAGTTCTCCAAGGACTGCAACTTTCCCCCCACAGTGGTCGAGAACGCCCTTGACCGTGTCTCCCGCAACACATCCCTCACACCCCACCCCCGCCAAAACCGCCCAAAGACGATGCCCTTCCTTCTCACACATCACCCCACCAACCTTTGGATACAACGCATCATCCTCCGTCACTTCTGCCATCTACCATCCGACCCCACCACCCAAGGCATTTTTCCATTCCCAACCTTGCCTGCTTTCCGGAGAAACCACTCTCTCCATGACTCCCTTGTTCACTCCACACTGTCCTCCAACCCCACCACACTTGGCACCTTCCGCTGCAACCGCATGAATTGCTACACTTGCCCCCTCACCTCTATCCCTGGCCCCAAGATGACTTTCTATATTACGCAGAGGTTCTCCTGCACATCTGCCAATGTGGTATACTGTATCCATTGTACCCGGTGTGGCCTCCTCTAAATTGGGGAAACGAAGCAGAAGCTTGGGGACCGCTTTGCAGAACACCTCCGCTCGGTTCGCAATAAACAACTGCAGCTCCCAGTCGCGAAGCATTTCAACTCCCCTCCCATTCTTTAGATGACATGTCCATCATGGGCCTCCTGCAGTGCCACAATGATGCCACCCGAAGGTTGCAGGAACAGCAATTCACATTCCGCTTGGGAACCCTGCAGCCCAATGGTATCAATGTGGACTTCACCAGTTTCAAAATCTCCCCTTCCCCCTCCACATCCCAAAACCAGCCCAGTTCGTGCCCTCCCCCAACTGCATCACACAACCAGCCCAGCACATCCCCTCCCCCACTGCATCCCAAAACCAGTTCAACCTGTCTCTGCCTCCCTCACCTGTTCTTCCTCTCACCCATCCCTTCCTCCCACCCCAAGTCGCACCTCCATTTCCTACCTACTAACGTCATCCCACCTCCTTGACTTGTCCGTCTTCCCTGGACTGACCTCTCCCCTCCCGACCTCCCCAACTATACTCTCCTCCCCACCGATCTTCTTTTCTCTCCATCTTCGTTCCGCCTCCCCCTCTCTCCCTAATTATTCTAGACCCTCACCCCATCCCCCTCTCTGATGAAGGGTCCTGACCCGAATCGTCAGCTTTTGTGCTCCTGAGATGCTGCTTGGCCTGCTGTGTCCATCCAGCTTCACACTTTATTATAATGAACTTTGTCATCAATATCTGTTTTGTTTCTGATATACAACATCCACAGTTCTTTCAGCGCTTATTTTATACAGCTAAAGACCAGTGGAATGTGATGATGGTTTTCACCACTCCGACATTTCCAGGCTGTGAGTTTCAGATTCCCACTATCTGAGTGAAAAAAATCCTCACATCTGATCTAAAGTGTCTGTCCTTATACCCCCCTCCCCACCCCGATGCTGATTCCACCATCAAACACAAAGATTCATCTTGTTTACTCTGTCTGTTTCTCTCATCAATGCATACATCACACTCACTTCCTCGCCACCTTCTCCTCTCCCCCCTCTCTCAGTGTATAACAAAAACAGAAGTTGCTAGAAAAGCTCAGTAGGTCTGGCTGCATCTGAGAAGGAACAAAATAACAGTGTTAACGTTTTGGGTCTGGTGACCCTTCCTCAATCTATGCTGCTGTAATGAATCTAACCCCAGCCTCTGAGGGTGGAGAGATTCCCTACTGACAGATTAGATTCTGCCTTGCTGGGTGTCTCTCACATTCACTTTTAGTCTTTCAGATTTGAATCATCAGCAGTGTTCTTTCATTCTGTCATCCTAACACGTGGATGATACATTATCAATAAATCAATTCATGATTCTATATGTGTTTTGTAGTTTGCTTGAAATTGTGATAAATATTTGAGGCCTTTCTCAGTTGGGAAAGAGTTTAAATGTAGTTTCACTGTAACCAGCTCCCCCCGATTCGATCAGTTGCCAGCTCTGCAGACCTCCGATGCACTGGCTGATGTAAGCAGTAAAATTGGCGACAGTTTCTTAAACAGTGAAACCTCCAGTTGTACAAAGTCTCTTCTAATCTTCGCTGAGACCCTGCACGCAGAACAAAGTGTTGATCGTGTCTCGAAAGCCAAATGAGAATTCCTTACAATCTGTAACAGAAACGACTGGGTTTATTGAAGCAATTTCCCAGATTTATTCAGCGTCTGACAGAGTAGTTCGCAGTCAGGTGGGCTGTTCAAAGATGAGGGCAATAACTTTAAAATATTCATTTAAATTCATGGAATAAGTGCTCAAAATTGGTTTTAATGTTCTGCAGGAAAAATAAAGTCATTTTGTTTCTCTCCAGCACCGTCTTTTTTGTTTTTATTTTCTTGTAATTATCTCTCTTCCTCCTCTACTTGGATTATAGGTCATCCCTTCCCTTGCTATTCAGCTGTAAACATTTTACTCACACCATCTAACACTTTTTGATCACCGACAGAGACTTATTTTTGGACAGAGGCTCCCCAGTTCCGACGTGCCAGAGCGAAAACCCACAATGGCCTCCTCAGAAGATAGACACAGGATGCAACCTATAGATTACCCTTCATCATAAAGTATTCCCCAGAGCGGAGAGACTGCACCATGTTCTCCACAGCCTTCAACATGTCATTGATGATGACCAGCATCTCACCAAGCTGATCCGTACACCTCCACTTCTCACATTCAAACATCCTCCAAACCTCAATCAGGCTGTCGTTCACAGCGAGCTACCCAACCTTCAGGACAACATCGACCACAACACCACACAATCCTGTCACTGGTGCTTCTGAATGGTGTCAGATCATTGACACATATACTACCATCGCATATGGGCACATCATCCACCACGTAAAGGGAGATACTTATGTGGCTGGGCCAACATTATCTATCTCACACAGTGCAGGCAAGAATGCCCCAGGCATGGTATTTTAGTGAGACCATGACAACAAATGAATTGACTCTGTGCAACAATTGCCAGACAAGAATGTTCCCTCCCAGTTGGGGAACACTTCAGCAGTAAAGTACATTAAGCTTCTGATCTTTGGGTCAGCATGCAAGGTGGCCTTTGAGGCACACGACAAAGCAAAATCACCGAGCAGAAACTGATAGCCAAATTCCATGCCCATGAAGACAGCCTCAATCATGATCTTAAGTTCATGTCTACATGTGATCCCGCTGTGCTGTTCTGTATCTACAAAATCTTCCTTATTGCCCTATTTCGACATCATCACCTTGATAAATTGTTATGACATCTCTCTTTCGATTAGTTTGTACAGTTTTGGATGATTTATTACTTTAGTTAGGCTATCAGCAAGCGATTCTTATACCTATCACATAATTCCAGCCATAACAAGGTGTGGAGCTGAATGAACACAGCAGGCCAAGCAGCATCTTCGGAGCAGGAAAGCTGATGTTTCGGGCCGAGACTCTTCATCAGAAATTGGTTTGTGCCGAGCACAACCTTATTTTTAGTTTGTTTTTGTAATTATCTCTCTGCCTCTTTTAATCGGATCAAAGGTCATCAAAGCAAGTTCCAAAACCAGGAATGGAATTTGTGTTATGGCACTGAAAGAACAAAATCCTAACCACTCGATCACCAGGGGAAACATTCCAGCTCTTGTCATCATTACTCAATGACACCTTGTCAGCCTTTTCATTCTATTGTTTATTTTGGCTGCAGATCAGTTTGTCCTGTCTTTGAGTTTTTAATGCTGTGGAAAAAGACCATTCAGCCATATTGTCAGTGTGTGTCTTCAGGCATCCATTTATTCTTGTCCCAGTTTCCAGCGTTTCTCCCGCCACCTTTGGTGTTCTTAATTTTAGAGTGCACACTTCAATGAGATTATCCGTGTTATCAACGAAAGTGACGGAAATTTGAGATGGCAAAACTATATTAAAGCCCCTTGAAGTAATCATTCTCATGTTAAGCCACAGCAGGCGATACACGAATATATCCCCCGTGGGTGACAGCGGTCTCAGGATTATATGCGCTCTGTCTCCATCTTGTCCAGGCTCTGATGCCGTACAAATGGCTCCTCAGCAAAAGGAACACAAGCAGTTTGTCTGACGAGGGGAGCTGTTGCCATGAGTTGAGATATGAAATGTATATAGAGTTGAAATAGTCTGACACTGATGCTGCACATGGGCGACTTTCAATTTCCAAAACCAGGCGATACATTCAGATCAGCTGCTTGGAACCTGACGCAAACAGTGCTGCCTACATTCCGCTTCAGAAGCAACTGTCAATTTGCAAATGTAGGAAAGCTGTCAACTTCATTCCAGAGAGGGAAGGAAAATATTTCATTCTTCCAATCGAAAGTCAGACGCCGTATCAATTACACAACTGCTCCACAAGCCTTGCTGCATAATTCATCCTGTCAACTTATGATATTAACAGGGATATTAGCAGAAAAAAACATTTGTAATGTGAATAACCAGCAAGGATAATTGCTGTCACTGCTACACTTCAATGTTCTCTACTTTGTGGAGTGATGAATTTCACTGGCAAACGAAACACATTATTGCCAGATGCCTGCTTCACCGTCACCTATTTATCTGCCACCTGTTTTTTCTGCTGGAAATTGCCACAGCTTTACTCACAGTCATTGTGACATTCTGCCTCTCCTATCTTTTTTTAAAAAAATTACCTCCTGACAACTTAAAAATGTCCCTTGATCTTTAAATACTCCATACCAGGGAAAATAAATCTACCATTATTACGGTCTATACATCTCCTTATTTTTTAATAACGCCTCAACCTCCTAAGGACCAGAGGAAAAAAAATCCAAGTCTATCCTACGTTTATTTATAACTGATACCTTCCATGCCAGGCAACAAATTGGTAAACTACATTGTAATATCTACCAAAGTAATAACATGCCTCCTACAAGTGTGCGACCGAAACTGCACACTGTATTCCAGAAGGGGCCTCACCAACATCCTGTACAACTTGAGCATAACTTCCCAACTCCGAAATTCAAACGATTAGGCAATGAATGTAAGCATGCCAAATGCCTGTTGAGCCACCCTGTCTAAATGTGCCGTAAACTTCAAAGAATTATGTACTTGCGCCTCTAGATCCCAAACACAGGCAACTTAACAGTGAGACAAAATCTGTGGGTGGGTGAGTGGGGAATAGTCTATGAATTCTTTGACTTCTCGTGCAATGAAATTGATTGTGTACGTGCAGCTAAATGAGATTAGCAGATCAGTCTCCGTGAGGCATTATAAATGGTTCTGAACATGCTTTCAATAAAAAAAAGTAAAGTTAGACCCTTTCGAGCCAGAAGGGAACCGTCGCTGAGAGGTGCAATTCCCGCTTTAAACTGCTGCTTTAAAAATTTGACCACATTCCGGTGATTTCGGTATATTTCACACTTTCTGAACCCATCCAAGAAATCCACAAACAAAGTTCTGTCTTTTTTTTGCATTTTGTACCCTCCCTTCTCAGCAGCTCTTTGTTCCAAGCTCATAAAATTTCTAACTGAAGTAGAATGTAACATTCAAAAGGCTGAATGAGATAAATCTGATTCTTTTTAAAAAAAATATTTCAATGATCTGTGCGGGTCTGCAGCAAAGTGAATAAATTGAAACGAGTTCAACAACTTTTTTCCCGCAATTTAACTCGGTGCAGTCAGCCACGTGAGAAATGTCTGTGAGCTGAAAAAATCATCTTCTCTCTCTGCAGATATTTCTTCACATTTCGAATACTTGCAGGATGTTAGTCAATCGTTGAGTCATTTCCCAATTCACAGAAACTGGTGTTTCCCCACAAACGTTGTTCAGAATTGACTTTCCTGATTACCCTCTTACGCCACAACAAACTAAAATTGCTCCAGGTGAGGCTTGACCCAATAACTTCCGCATTGCACATGTCTCCATACTGTCTTCCAAATACCGCATGCTCACCCATGGTGCCACTGGAACAAGATGCTTCTGTGTAGCTCCATATTTCAGATCATACCTCAATGTTTGGAAAACTGCCTGGGAACTGGGATATGATCGTCCTCACCGTGGTTCCTAAGTTGTTCGAGGAACTGCTTAATTACACAGTACTAAACTGCACTGAAATATACACTTTCAAGATTTCTCTCGACTGTTCCCTGAGACCTTGATGTTTTCAGTCTGCAGAAATCTGTCAATAACATTCTTGAACAGACTCAATAACTGAGCTACCCAGTCTCTGGGGCACCGAATTTCAAAACTTCACCTCACTCTGAGTTCTCTTCCCTCAGTCTGCTGTTGAGGGCAAGTTCCTGTTGTGGGAAATGAACATCACCGTGTACCTAGTGCTGCTCCTGGCATGCCCTTTGGCACTGCACCCTTTTTACACATGTTCACGTGTTGCCCTGATTGTGTCATGGCTTTGTGTCACAAGTCTCAGGAAAAGAACATAGGGCAATGTACAGCAAGATGATTGTTGTTGGTAAAAAAAAAACAGTTCACGTGGCTTTCTGTGTTGTTCGGTCTATTTACGACTTTTGCATCATTTATAATTTTGAAACTGTGCACATTGTACATAAGTGTGCTTCATTAGTATCCATCCTGAGGAGAGGTTGTTGTCAATACTGACTCCTGGGAAAAGCACAGGGCACTGTGTTCGAATCAGGAAAACATCTCCTCACAGATAACGTGACTGCCCCTACTGTCATGGGCCTTTCCTGCCACACGTTTCTACACATAATTCGATTCAGCAACAATTCACCAACCTAGTTTGCAGAATTCACGCAAGCGAGAGGACACAGATGACACCCGCCATCATCAACCATCACCATTCTTTCATTCAAGGATGCGTTCTACATCTTTCATGAAGAGTGAATGCATTAGGACACAACACAATGGTAAATTGAATTTCACGTTTAAAATTGTAAATTAAGAGGCCAGAGCTGGATTTAGAATATCAGAATATCATGTATTGCAGAGCAGTCAGAACTCCAGCCCAGCAATGGAGAAATCTCCCCCTTCATCTCCAACATCCCCGTGGCAAATTGATCCATGTGTACATTTGGAAACCAATGCGAAGAGGAATGCTGCCTGAAAGAGGGCCTGTGAGCATCCCTCACTGTCTGACTAAAGCTACAAAAGGAGCTGTCCATTCCAGTTATGAGAGTGGTGGTGTAAATGTGAGAAACTTACTGTTCAGTGTTGTCGATTCACCTTTTTCATCATCATGACAGCAATGTTTAAAAGGTATTTAGACAGACACGTGAACAGAAGGTAATAGAGCTATACACAGCCATTGACAGGCAAATGGGATCAGTTCAGTTCAGAACTGCGTTAGGCACAGACTTATGTTGCACTGTTTTATGTTCCATGTTATGTTGACAATTCTCTGCCAGAAACAACACTGAAAGATGGGAACATCGGAACAGGAGAAGGCCATTCAATTTTACTCTGCTGACTCGCCATTTCTGAACATCACAGCTGATCAAAAAATTAAATGTTTTTTTTTCGATCCCATCCTCACAACCCACATCGAGAATCTGGATTTATAGATCGCTAAATATATTCAAGCTGACAAGTCAAATGTATGACTGGAATGTTTTGCTGCATTTCCGTTTCAACTATGCAGGCTTGTGGGATGAGTGGGTGTCTCTACTCGAACCATTCTACGAAAACTTGTGTGAAATGGTGATGAACATCCTGTGGTCAGCAGCAGGGGCTGGAATTCCGGATGACAGGAAGTGCAGATGAAACAGTTTTCACAGATTCATTTGATCCACCATTGATTCATTTGGAACCTGAAAAGAAAGTCAACTCTGCTGGGTTTTAAACCCACATGAAGTTTTTGAGTCACAGGTCTTGAGCAATCCAGTGCACTATCTATTGCAACAAGTGCCATGCTCAAGTAGCACTGAGCCCATTGTGCTCGTGTCTATCATCAAGCATCTGTCTCGCGATCAGTTTAATATGGACTGTTTGAAATATTAGCCCCTGTGTCAAGTGTTAGTTTAAATACTCATTAACAATCCCATTATATAAACCTGCCCTTCTGATATTGCGTTATTTTTTACCTGTTTCTCTTTCATTCGATGTTTGCTCATTGAAGGACATATTTGGGAGAATAATGGGAGGGAAATTCAAGCTCCCTCTTATTGTCGGAATTCAACCAACATTTTTATAGATTTCAGACAACTAGTTGCAATTCTTGATTTCGAATTTACCATAAAGTCAACTGATCAATAATCTTTGGTGAAGTAAACTGACAAGAATTGGATTCCAGCTTCACTTTCTACGAAACTCGCAAGATACAACAAAGAACGGTAGCAGTGAAATAGTTGAGAATAGTGACGAGAGTGGGTTTTGAATGGATTAGCAGTCCATCGCCTTAACTTCGCGGCCACCGCGTCACCTGTTTAAATGGCGTGACATGTGAGCTTGAAAAGACCTTATGTTTCCTTCACTGAATTAAATTGTGCAGAGCAGCAAGTATTTCTCCCTCATGTTTGTGAAATGATAAGCAGCAGGGTATGACGTCCAGAGCATGGTATGGCGTGTGGGTCACAATCACTGTGACACATGCTCTCATGATCTGAACACAAATGAAGAAATTACTCCAAGACAAGATTAGGTAGGTTATGGAGAATGGGTCTAGGGGACATGCTCTGAGGGTTGGTGTGGACTTGTTGGGCTGAAGGTCCTGATTCCATGCTAGAGGGATTCTAGGATTCTACAATTTCTTATCTACTGAATTGAATTTGACAAAGAATTGAAGCTGATGGAATGAAAAGCCTGGTGACAGCGGGGATGTTGCATTTTCTGCGAGGAATTGTTTTTCAGACTAGAGAATGGTATACTCTGTTGTTCCCAGAATTCAGCACTGGGACCAGCTCTCCACTGAACAGATATTAATGACTCGTACATGTTTACACAGCGGGCAATTTCAAAGGCTAAATGAGGCAAAATTGACAATGAACTGCACAATGCAGAAACTGGTCTTTTGTCATGGTATCTGTTGCACTGAACATTGCTCTCTTGTCATTTTTCTGGCCCTGACGCTTCAAGAATCACTGGCCTATGTGAATAAAAGCTGCGCTGGATGATGTTTTTTCTCACAACATCGGAATTGAACACGCCTCCATGAGCATGCTTTCTGGAATTTAAATTGATCCCACATTGCATTCCTTCAGCACATGTTATGGGGAAATTGTGCATCACATTTAATGTAGTGGCCAGATTCAAACAAGAGCTGTTGCAGCCGCACATACAATAAGAACGTCTATATGGTCACAGCGCCTGACAATGAGGCCTCAGGGAACAGGAAAAAAAGCGCAGTTCTACAGGGTGTGACAGGAGCAGCACCAGATCCACGAGAGGAATACTTGCCAAACAGCGGACTGAGATGACGGAACACAGAATGGGGAGAATCTTTGGAATTCTGAGCCCCGGAAGTCGTAAATGCTAAATATTGAGTCTGTAAAATGCTGTCAGTTGTGGTTTCTACAGATTTTTTTTTAAACATCAAAATCTCAGTGGATAGTGTAGGAGAAATGGCATTGAAGGCGGAGGCTGACCATGATCTCTTTGAATGGTGAGGTGGGATCAATGTGCTGAGTGGCTGCATCATACTCCTATTTCTTATAGTTTAAAATGAAGAATTTCTGCCCTATATTCACTCAGCGAATATGATTCATTATCATTTTGAAATGATATTTTGCTGGAGTGCAATATTGGGCGTATTTTTCAATGAGCAATTGAGTTTCGCACTGGTTACATCACCTGTTTCCTCAGACAAGGAAGTTACCAGTGCTGAAGACATTAATTTGATTCCAGTTCCAAGGCTTGGAACGAGGGAAACTCAATGCTCCATTACTCTATATTTTCAGAGTAAATCTGATTCTGACCCTAAATCCCAATCCCTGCATATGCCTAATAAACATTAAACCAGGTAACTCATCGAATTGTCTTCAATCTCTGTTAAAAAAAATCAAGGACATTACAGGAGATGGCCTGACATTTTTCGCAAGACTGGATAAAATGGAATGGAATGCTTTTTTAGGCTGGGATTGTTCTCCTTGGAAAAAAAACCGAGTCCGGAGGTGGGGAGATTTATAACCACACAATAAAATTTATAAAAATTCAATATTCTTAAGCACCTTGAAAGAATAGATATGGATAGTGGTTTACCGTGGTGTGATAGTCGAGAGTCAAAGGACACAACTTCAGAACAAGGTGTTGACCATTTAATTCTGAAACGTGGAGGAATTGTTCAGGACCCAGAAACTGACTGGATTGATGAATATTTTCAAACTGAGCTGGACAAATGTTTAATCAGTAAAACGATCAAGGGTTATCCAGGCAAGGTAAGAGAATGTGGTTGACGTTTATCAGATCAGCCATGACACCATTGAATAGTTCGGCAGACTAAATGAATCCAATGGCTTACTTCTGCTGCTGTGTCATTGGGCTATGGTCTCATTGATTCGTACGTTTAAAAATGTGAGGGAATTGGATAAAGTTTTTGAAAAACTGGATTTACCTGCTCGGGTCAATCTGTAACTAGCTTTGTAAGGTGATGAAAAACAAATGTGCTGTGACCTCGAGGTGGCATTCTGCATACCACAGGTGGAAGGGATGACGGGAACGAAAATAGAGCACCTTTTCATTTTCTAGATTAACCTTCAAATTAATATTATTGAAGTCCCAGGATTTAAGTCTTGATTTAAACTTTACTGCCAAGTCGACGATTCAAGACTGTCTGCTGTGATAAACTGACAAACATTGGATTTCAACCCCAATTCATAAAAATATGTGAGACTCAAAGAAGGATGAACACAGCGACGGTGGCCTGAAACTCATTAGAAACTGAGTGATTGAATGTTGAAAAGGGAGAAGTGAGAGCTGCATTTTAATTTTCCTATGTTCTCTTTCTAAATAAAAAGTTGTTCTGTGATATTCATTTTCCCCTTTGTGTGTGTGTGTGTGTGTGTGTGTGTGTGTGTGTGTGTGTGTGTGTGTGTGTGTGTGTGTGTGTGTGTGTGTGTCTCACATTAGATAAATCACATTAGATTTCTGTGATTTTTGGATACGGATCCCGTCATATCTCGAACATAAGTTGTCGCCCTGAGAAGTGATTTCCCCGTCCCATCTCCTCCAGTCTCACCTCCAAGAAAGGTGAAGAGAGCTGACCTCTTAGAAGATGATGAGGTTCCAATGAGTTTGATAAGGTTCCCCATGGAAGGCTCATTCAGAAGGTCAGGAGGAATGGGATACAGGGGAACTTAGCTGCTTGGATACAGAATTGGCTGGCCAACAGAAGACAGCGAGTGGTAGTAGAAGGAAAATATTCTGCCTGGAAGTCAGTGGTGAGTGGGGTTCCACAGGGCTCTGTCCTTGGGCCTCTACTGTTTGTAATTTTTATTAATGACTTGGACGAGGGAATTGAAGGATGGGTCAGCAAGTTTGCAGACGACACAAAGGTCGGAGGTGTCGTTGACAGTGTAGAGGGCTGTTGTAGGCTGCAGCGGGACATTGACAGGATGCAGAGATGGGCTGAGAGGTGGCAGATGGAGTTCAACCTGGATAAATGCGAGGTGATGCATTTTGGAAGGTCGAATTTGAAAGCTGAGTACAGGATTAAGGATAGGATTCTTGGCAGCGTGGAGGAACAGAGGGATCTTGGTGTGCAGATACATAGATCCCTTAAAATGGCCACCCAAGTGGACAGGGTTGTTAAGAAAGCATATGGTGTTTTGGCTTTCATTAACAGGGGGATTGAGTTTAAGAGTCGTGAGATCTTGTTGCAGCTCTACAAAACTTTGGTTAGACCGCACTTGGAATACTGCGTCCAGTTCTGGGCGCCCTATTATAGGAAAGATGTGGATGCTTTGGAGAGGGTTCAGAGGAGGTTTACCAGGATGCTGCCTGGACTGGAGGGCTTATCTTATGAAGAGAGGTTGACTGAGCTCGGTCTCTTTTCATTGGAGAAAAGGAGGAGGAGAGGGGACCTAATTGAGGTATACAAGATAATGAGAGGCATAGATAGAGTCGATAGCCAGAGACTATTTCCCAGGGCAGAAATGGCTAGCACGAGGGGTCATAGTTTTAAGCTGGTTGGTGGAAAGTATAGAGGGGATGTCAGAGGCAGGTTCTTTACGCAGAGAGTTGTGAGAGCATGGAATGCGTTGCCAGCAGCAGTTGTGGAAGCAAGGTCATTGGGGTCATTTAAGAGACTGCTGGACATGCATATGGTCACAGAAATTTGAGGGTGCATCCATGAGGATCAATGGTCGGCACAACATTGTGGGCTGAAGGGCCTGTTCTGTGCTGTACTGTTCTATGTTCTATGTTCTATGTGACAAATAAGTTGCAGAAAAAAGACGAGATTTTGTGTGTTTGGATTCCCAAACAGCGCTCAATAAGATGCCAAGTAATATGTTTCAATTTAAAGTAAGAACTTGTGGTGTTGGTGGTTAGTATAGCAGAGTGTTCGCTCACCAGCAGCAGCCTGATAGTTGGGATAAACGATTAGTTTTCACTTGGCAAACTGTACCTGGTGGAGTACCACAGATCAGTGCTGAGACTTCAAATATTTGCAGTATATACTTCTGACTCAGATGAAGGGAGCAACTAAATTGTAATGAAAGTTGCTGAGCAAGATGTTCGGGAAAGACACAGAATCTCTGAAGCAGAAACCTCCTGACAAAAACAAAATGATAGACAAAGCCTAATTGTGGGATAATGTGTGGATTACAGGAAGTATAGAAATGCAGAGCAGTCTTACAATGGAAGATGAAACAGATTGCCTCATTGTGGAGAGATCTGGGTGCCCTTGGATCACAGACAGTATTATACAAGCAGAGCAAGTAATCATGAAGACAGTTGTATTGTGTGCTTCACTATGACAGTGCAGAGCATTGATCGGAATGTGCTTCAGTACTGTCGATAATGTTGGGAATAAACTTCACATGTATATGAAAAATAGGAAGATATGGAATTGTTTGGACATCTTTTGGAATGTCACAGTTTTACAGTTATTTATTTGGAAAATGATGTCAAAGTTAATATCTGCTGTGATTTGCCTGCGAAACACAGAATTTCAAGTGACTTAGGGAAAGAAAAAAACAAAAAGAGAAGCTTTTTTTGGGAGCTGGGGTTTATGTAAGGTAATTCCTAAAAAAAAATGGCTTTGCGAAAGTCTATGGGGACTTCTGAATGCTGGTGATTCTCCTCACAATTCTTTCTCGTCTCGATCTATTTCTATGGAATGACTGTTTGAAGGCCAGTAGGGAGCAGGCAGTTCTGGATTTAGCATTGTACAATGACGAAGACTTCATAAGGGAGTTTAGGGTGAAGGAACCCGAAGGTGGCAGTGACCATAATATGATAAAATATACACTGCGATTTGAGAGGGAGACAGTGACATCAGAAGCAACGGTATAATAGTTGAATGCAGGCAAGTGCAGTGGCAAGAATGAGGAGGTGATTTCAATAGACTGGGAGAGGATTATAGCAGTATAGGTAGTGAAAAAGCAAAAGCAGGGGCTTCAGGGAGTAATTCAGTCAACACAGCAAAAATTCATCCCTGGAAAAAAGAAGCATACTACAGGGAAAATGCGGCAACCGTGGCTGACATGGGGAAGTCACAGACGCCAAAAAAAATAGAGAAAGCATATAATGCGGCTAAGGGCATCAGGAAGCCAAAGGACAGGGAGGCCAGTAAATGCCATCAAAGGACAACAAAAAAAATGCGGAGGGAGAAGATTAAATATGAGGTTTAGTTAGCCAATAATAAATAAGAAATATAGCTCAATAAAGGGTAAAAGAGAGGCAAACGTGGACATTGGACAGCTTGAAAATGACACAAGAGAAGTAGTAATGGCAAACAAAGAACGGACTGAAGAGCTGAATATGTACTTTGCATCAATCTTCACAGTGGAAGGCATGAGTAATATTCGAAAAAAAATGAAGAGAGTCGAGCGCAGAGGTGAGAATGGTGGCCATCACCAAGGAGAAGGTGTGAGAAAAACCAAAAGATCTGGAGGTAGATAAACCACCTGGCTGAGACAGACTACATCCCAGAATTCAGAAGGAGATGGCTGAAGACATAATGGAGGAGTTAGTGTTGATCTTTCAGCAATCACTGGAGTCATGAGGGTCCAAGAAGACTGGAAAATCGCGATTGTGAAAACACTGATTAAGAAGGAATTAAGGCAAAAAGTGGGAAATTTCTGGCCAATTAGCCTGCATTCGGTCATTGGTAATGTTTTGGAGTCCATTTGAAGGACGAGATTTCTGAACACTTGGAAGTTAATGGTAAGAGAGGGTGATGTCAGCAGGGTTTCATCAAAGGGAGATCATGCTTGACAAATCTGCCAGAATTATTTGAGGAGGAAATGAGCAGATTAGACAAAGGATATCCAACGGATGATATTTACCTGGAATTCCAGAAGGTCTTTAACAAGGTCTGCACAGGAGGCTGCTGAATAAAACATGGGCCAAGATGTTAGAGGAAAGGTGCTAGCAAGAATGAAAGATTGACTGACTGGCCGAAAGCAGGAAGTGGGGATAAAAGTGCCCTTGTCGGAATGGCAGACAGTGACCAGCTGTGTTCCATAAGGGTCAGTGTTGGGGCCAAAACGTTTCACATTAATGATTCATATGAAAGATCTAAGGGGCATTTTGGCTTAGTTTGCGAATGATACACAGATACATAAAGAGGCAGATAGTACTCAGGAGGCGGGGAGTTGCAAAAGGATTTAAACAGTTTTGGAGAGCAGGTGAATAAATGACAGAAAGAATACAATGTTGGAAAGTGTTGAGGCTAAGCACATTAATAGGAAGAATAGAGGCATGAACTATTTTCTAAATGGGGAGAAAGTTCAGAAATATGAAGTGCAGGGGGATTGAGAAGATCTAGCCCAGGTTTCTCCTGAGGTAAACTTAAAGGTCGGGCAGCAGTTAGAAAGGCAAATACAGTGTTCGTTTTTATTTCGAGAGGACAAGAGTAGAAAAGCAGAGATGTACATCTGACATTTTATGACGTTCTGGTCAGACCAAATTTAGAGTATTGAGAGCAATTTTGGGCCCCATACCGCAGGAAGGATGTATTGGCCCTAGAGCGGGTCCAGATGAGGTTCACGAAATTGATCCCAGGAATGAAAAGCTTAACACATGAACAAAGTTGGACGGCTCTGGTTCGATCATCGATGGATTTGAAAGTGTTGAAGGGTGGGAATCTAATCGAATACTGAACAGAATACTGAACGGCCTGGACAGAGTGGATGTTGGGAAGATGTTTTGAAAGGAGAGACTAGGACCCAAGGGGACAGGCTTGGGGTAAAGGGAGGACCCTTTCGAACGGAAATAAGAATAAACATATTCAATCAGATACTGGTCTATCTATGGAATTCATTGCCACAGAAGGCTGTGGATGCTTGGGCATTGATTATATTAAAAACAGAAATAGACAGGCTCTTGATTGACAAGAGGACCAAGGGTTACTGGGACAATGTTGGGGAATGGGTTTGATAAGCTTATCAGCCATGACACTCGGTGGCCACCTAACTTAATTTCTGCTCCTGTATCTTAGGGCCTTAATACAAGTCAGATAAAAACAAAAGTCCAGGTTTACCGGTCAGTGGGCTATGTATTGGGCAGAAATCTGGCCTGTGTGAAAAGATCAATGCATTCATGTGCTGTTCATGGCTCTCAATGTTGGTCAGGTATCTTTCCCAGGTTTACAGATGAATACACTGGTGTGGTCTGCACAGCTCCCCATGATGAACATACATCTATTTTGTGTTCATAGATCAATGCGTAAGTCTGATTTGCACAGGTCCCCATTCTGCACAGATTTGTACAGCGAGTTTATAGATCAAAGCATTGGGGTGGTCAGCACAGCTCCACATGATAGACAGATATCTAATTTATTTTTACAGATCAATACATTTGTGTGGTCTGCACAGCGTTGCCCTCTGGAGAGATTGCTGGGTTGTATTAAACAGTACACAAGCTTCGTCTGCACAATCCTCCATGGTGAACAGATGTCTTAATATAGAACATAGAACATTACAGCACAGTACAGGCCCTTCGGCCCTCGATGTTGTGCAGACCTGTCATACCGATCTGAAGCCCATCTAACCTACAACATTCCATGCAAGTCCATATGCATATCCAATGACGACTTAAATGTACCTAAAGTTGGCGAATCTACTACTGTTGCAGGCAAAGTGTTCCATTCCCTGACTAGTCTCTGACACCTGAAATCTATCCTATATCTTTCACCCCTCAATTTAAAGCTATACCCCCTCATGCTCGCTGTCACGATCCTAGGAAAAAGGCTCTCGCTATCCAACCTGTCTAAGCCTCTGATTATTTTATATGTTTCAATTAAGTCATCTCCCAATCTTCTTCTCTCGAACGAAAATAGCCTCAAGTCCCTCAGACTTTCCTCGGAAGACCTTCCCCCGATACCAGGCAACATCCTAGTAAATCTGCTCTGCACCCTTCCCAAAACTTCCACATCCTTCTTATAATGGGTTGACAAGAGCTGTACGCAATACTCCAAGTGTGGCCGCACCAGAGTTGTGTACAGCTGCAGCATAAACTCTTGTTTCCAGAACTCGATCCCTCTATTAACGAAAGCTAAAACACTGTATGGCTTCTTAACAGCCCTGTCAACCTGAGTGGCAACTTTCAAGGATCTGTGTACATGGACACCGAGATCTCTCTACTTATCTACACTACCAAGAATTATGCATTAGCCCAGTGCTTTGCCTGCCGGTTACTCCTACCAAAGTGCATCACCTCACACGTTTCTGCATTAAACTGCATTTGCCACCTCTCAGCCCAGCTCCGCAGCGTATCTATGTTTCTCTGTAGCCTACAGCATTCTTCAGCACTATCCACAACTACACCGACCTTAGTGTCTTCTGCAAATTTACTGACACTTCCTTCTCCGCCCTCATCAACGTCATTTATAAAAATGACAAACAGCAGTGGACCCAACACTGACCCTTGCGGTACACGACTAATAACTAGTCTCCAGGATGAATAACTGATCTCCAGGATGATTTGTCTTGTTTGTGTATATGGTGCATGTGTTGGTTCTGTGATGTGTTCTCTGAAGTGGATTGAGAATGCCATATAACTAATTATTTCAGTTGATCTGGCATGACTTTCCCGGTTCGATGTAATTAGAATGCCCAATCCCTCTCTCCTACTGATATTCCGATTCACTTATATTTCTGCAGCTCATTGTCCATTGATTAATTGTCCAATTTTCATGCGTGTATCGCTTCCTCTGTATCTTTCCCTGGTCTTTGCTGATAGTCCCCTTGAAGCATTGGGTCCCACCATTATGAAGCACAGAAACAAAAATGAAGTGTGAGTTGCAGTTTCGTCCACTTCACACTGTGTTCTTAGTGGTGCTTCATGTTGGACAGTGTGCAGCTTTGACACGTATTTGAAATTTGCTTTGTGTCTGCCCACTGAGCACCTGTATATGTTACTCTCAGTAGATCATGTGTTCAGTAACACAAGGAATGCCTTGACTGTTATTGAATTGGACCAATTATCAGACTTGCATTTCAGGGGCGTTGCCTTAACTGTTGGCCTTAGAATGTTAATGGGGCTGCAGAAAATGGTTTTCTGGAGGTTGTGTTGTGAACTGCTGCATCCACTCAGGGAGATTAGAAGCTAAAGTGACTCATTCTAATGATGCATGGAACCTGTAGTTACAGCATCTGGTCTTGTAACATGACCAACAAATGGAGCAGAGGATGTGGAGAGGTGATTCTCCATAAAGAGGGAGGAAGGGGATGACAATCAGCTCAGTCATCATCGTATTCAAGAGTAAAGCAGGACTGAGCGCCTTGTTCATAGATTTAGGTTTGTAACGAGCCATTCTCCATCACTTCTTGTTTATCATATTGGTGAGACTGACAGCCTGTAATGCATGTTACAGAGGCAAAGGACCGGGTATTCTGCCTTTTGAGACTTCTGCACAGGAACAGGAGGTGGTCATTCAGCATCTCGAGTCTATGACATTCTAACTGGTGGAAGTCATGCAGTTCTTTTAACACAGGAGGCCATTTAATCTGTTGGGGTATTTACTAATGCACAGAAGGAGATCTTACATCCTATTGATACTGCTACACAGCTAAAAACGGTTTTCACTGAGGATATTAAACTTTTTACACAGGAACAGGATCAGGCTAATCAGCACATGAAATCTAATACACAAGAAGAGGATTTTTTTAGCTTGTTGGCCCAATTCCACAGGATAACGAAGGCAGCATTCACTGCTTGAGGATGTTTCATGGAATAGGGAGTAAGTTTCCATTGACTCAAGCTCGAAGACAGGAGTATTAAGAGCCAATCAGTCCATAAATGCCAATGCAAAGAAAGAGCAGGAAACCACATAGCGACACGGAATTCCTCTGGTTCATCTTTAACAGGCTTAAGAGTATGAATGGACTCCACCTTTTCCTCTTTTACAGCCTCAAGGGGCTGAATGGTCTTTTCCTCTGTTCTTCTGTAAGAGCAGCAGAGGCGCGAGCGGGAGCTTGGACCAGGGGGCTCTCGGAAAGCCGGTGAGTAACTGTTTTCAAAACTTACCTTGTGAACAGGCGGAGTTACATTGAGCAGGAGCGGACACGTGACTGCTGAGTAAGTGAGGTAATATATTTGAGTGGCTGCGTTACCCGAAACACTACTCATGTAGTGTCAACCACCCATCCGCCTCCTCGAACCAAAAAAAGGGTTCTGTACACTGCATTGGTAAGGTAACTAGTTTATTTTTTATTTTTTCATTTTTTCGTCAAACTCTTTGGGAATTTTGAATAATAGCAATGGAGGTCAGGGCAGGTGAATGTTCCTCCTGCAGAATGCGGGAGCTAAGGTTCTCCACCAGTGTCCCTGCTGATTACATCTGCGGGAAATGCACGCAACTCCAGCTCCTCCAAAACCACATTAGGGAACTGGAGCTGGAGCTGAAGTAACTTCGGATCATTCCTGAGGCAGAGGGGGTTATTGAGAGGAGTTACAGGGTGGTAGTCACTCCTCATCCACAAGAAAAAAGGCAGATGGGTTACAGTCAGGGGACGGAAAGGGAAACGGCAGGCAGTGCAGGCATCCCCTGTGGCCATTCCCCTCAACAATAAGTATACCGTTTTGGATATTGTTGGAGCGGGGACTTACCAGGGAAAGCAGTGGGGCACAGATCTCTGGCACAGAGTCTGTCCCTGCTGCTCAGAAGGGAAGGGGTGAGAGGAGCAGAGCAGTAGTAATTGGGGACTCCGTAGTTAGGTGGACCGACAGGATGTTCTGTGGGGGAGAGAGAGATTCATGGTTGGTGTGTTGCCTCCCAGGCGCCAGGGTGTGTGATGTCTCTGATCGTGTTTTTGGGATTCTCAAGGGGGCGGGGGACCAGCCCCAAGTCGTGGTCCACAGAGGCACGAACGACATAGGTCGGGAGAGAGATGGGGATTTAACGCAGAAATTCAGGAAGCTAGGATGGAAGCTTAAAGATAGGCGAACAGAGTTGTTGTCTCTGGTTTGTTGCCCGTGCCACGTGCTAGTGAGGCGAGCAATAGGGGGAGAGAGAAGTTAAACACGTGGCCACAGGGATGGTGCAGGAGGGTGGGTTTTGGATTCTTGGATAATTAGGGCACATTATGGGGTAGGTGGGAACTCTACAAATGGGATGGTCTTCACCTGAACCAGAGGGGTACCAATATCACTGGGGGGAGGGGGAATCGCTAAGATATTCGGGTGGGTTCAAACTAATTCAGCAGGGGGAATAGAACCAACATTGTAATTTAAGTATAGAAAAGGTTCAGAGTAGGGAGGGCCGAAATAAAATTTCAAAGATGCAAGATGGCACCGGCAAGGAATAAATTGGTTCGAAGTGTGTCTACTTCAACACCTGGAGCATCCGGAATAAGGTCAGTGAACTTGCAGGATGGGTTGGTACCTGGGACTTGATATTGTGGCCATTTCGGAGACATGGGTCGATCAGGGACAGGAATGGTTGTTGCAGGTTACGGGATTACGATGTTTCAGTAAGAACAGAGATGATGGTAAAAGAGGGGGAGGGGTGGCATTGTTGGTCAAGGACAGTATTACAGTTGCAGAAAGGATGTTTGGGGACACGCCAACTGAGGTAGTATCAGCTGAGGTTAGAAACAGGAAAGGAGAGGCCACACTTTTGGGAGTTTTCTATAGGCCTCCAAAAAGTTCCGGATATGTAGAGGAAAGGATAGCAAAGATGATTCTCAATTGGAGTGAGAGAGACAGGATAGTTCTCATGGGGGACTTCAACTTTCCAAATATTTACTGGGAGCATGATAGTTCGAGTACTATAGATGGGTCAGTTTTTGTCCAGTGTGTGCAGGGGGGCTTCCTGACACAGTATGTAGACAGGCCAACAAGGGGCGAAGCCACTTTAGATTTGGTACTGGGTAATGATCCCGGCCAGTTGTTAGCTTTGGAATTAGGTGAGCACTTTGGTGATAGTGATTACAATTCTGTTATGTTTACATTAGTGATGGAGAGGGGTAGGTGTATACCACTGGTCAAGAGTTATAACTGATGGAGAGACAATTATGGCGAGATTAGGCAAGATTTAGGAAGCATTGGATGAGGAAGGAAACTGCAGGGGATGGGCACATTAGAAATGTGGAGCTTATTCAAGGAAAAGCTCCTCTGTGCCCTAGATATGTATATACCTGTCATGCAGGAATGAAGCTGTAGAGTGCGGGAGCCGTGGTTTACGAAGGAAGTGGAATCTCTGGCCAAGAGTAAGAAGAAGGCTTATGTTAGGATGAGACGTGAAGGCTCAGTTAGGGCGCTTGAGGATTACAAGGTAGCCAGGAAAGACCTAAAGAGAGAGCTCAGAAGAACCAGGAGGAGACATGAGAAATTGTTGGCAGATAGCATCAGGGTAAACCCTAATGCTTTCTATTGTTAGTTAAGGAATAAAAGAATGACGAGAGTAAGATTGGAACCCATCGAGGAGAGTAGTGGGAAGTTGTGTGTGGAGTCAGAGGAGAGAGGGAAAGCACTAAATGAATACTTCTCTATAGTTTTCACTCCAGAAAATGACAATGTTGTCGAGGAGAATACTGAGATACAGGATACTTGGCGAGGTGGGATTGAGGTTCACAAGGTCGAAGTATTAGAAATCCTACAGAGCGCGAAGATAGATATGTCTGCTGCGCCGGATGATATTTATCCTAGGATCCTCTGGGAAGCCAGGGACGAGATTTCCGAGACTTTGGCATTGAACTTTAACTCGTCATTGTCTACAGGAATAGTGCCAGAAGACTGGAGGATGGCAAATGCGGTTGCCCTGTTCAAGAAGCGGGTAGAGACAACTCTGATAATTACAGACCTGTGAGCCTTACTTCAGGTGTTGGTAAAGTGTTTGAAAAGTTTATAAGAGATAGGATTTATAATCATCAAGAAAAGAATAAATTGATCAGGATAGTCAGCATGGTTTTGTGAAGTGTAGGTCGTGCCTCACAAACCTTACTGAGTTCTTTGAGAAGGTGACCAAACAGGCAGATGAGAGTAAACAGGTTGATGTGGTGTATGTGGATTTCAGCAAGGCGTTCGATGAGGGTCCAAACAGTAGGCTAGTGTACAAAATACAGAGGAATGAGATTGTGGGAGATACAGTAATTTGGATCAGAAATTGGCTTGCTGAATGAAGACAGAGGGTGGTGGTTAATGGGAAATGTTCATCCTGGAGACCAGCTACTAGTGGGGTACAGCAAGGGTCGTTGTTGGGTCCACTGCTGTTCGTCATTTTTATAAATGACCTGGCTGAGGGATTAGAAGGAGGAGTTAGTAAATTTGCAGATGACACAAATGTCGGTGGAGTTGTGGATAGTGGCAAAGGCTGTTGTAGGTTACAGAGAGACATAGATAAGCTGCAGAGCTGGGCTGAGAGGCGGCAAATGGAGATTAAAGCGGGCAAGTGTGAGATGATGCACTTCGGTAGGGGTAAACGGAATGCAAAATACTGGGCTAATGGTAGGATTCTTGGTAATGTAAATGAGCAGAGAGATCTCGGTGTCCATGTACAAAGATCCTTGAAAGTTGTCACTCAGGTTGACAGGGCTGTCAAGAAGGCATAGAGTGTTTTAGCTGTTATGAATAGAGGGTTCGAGTTCCAGAACCAAGAGGTTATGCTGCAGCTGTGCAAATCTCTGGTGTGGCCGCACTTGGAGTATTGCGTACAGTTCTGGTCACCGAATGCTAAGAAGGATATGCAAGCTTTGGAAAGGGTGCAGAAGAGATTTACTAGGATGTTGCCTGGTATGGAGGGAATGTCTTACGACGAAAGGTTCAGGGACTTGAGGCTGTTTTCGTTAGAGAGAAGAAGGTTGAGAGGTGACTTATTTGAGGCATATATGATATTCAGAGTGTTAGATAGGGGGGATAAGGAGAGCCTTTCTCCTAGGATCGTGTTGGCGAGCACGAGGGCACATAGCTTTAAATTAAGGTGTGAAATGTTTAAGACAGATCTCTCAGGTAGTTTCCTTACTCAGAGCGTAGAAAGAGAATGGAACGCTTTGCGTGCAAGGTAGTAGATTTGACAACTTTAAGTACTTGTAAGTCGTCATTGGACAAACATATGGAAATACATGAAATTGTGTCGGTTAGATAGGCTTCAGATTGATATGACAAGTCGGCACAACATCGAGGGCCGAAGGGCCTGTACGGTGCTGTATTGTTCAATGTTCTAGACACAAGAAGCAGAATTTCCTCCTCCTATCCCTTTGTCACAATCTCGAGACATTGAACAGATTAGGAGCAACAGGTGGCCATTCAGCACCTGGGCCCACCACACCATTCAGAAGGGGATCTGATCTGATAGTGTCTCAAATCTGTTTTCATCTCTGCTCCTATTAAACAGTGATTGTCTTGTTCATCATAAATCTGTTGACTTTGGCCTTGAATTTTTTCGATAATGCAGCCTTCAGTGCATTCTGGATAAGAGAAGATCAAAGATGAAACCCTGGTGAGGAGGAAAAATAATACTTATAAAATGGAAATGCAGCAATCTTTACATTGTGTCCAGTCATTCCAGAGAACCTATTCTCGATATGCAATAGTCTCAAGGGAAGGAATGATATCCACTTTGTGGTGTGCACTCGGTTAAGTTGGAATGTCTGTCTCAAGCTGGGTGTCATGTATGGGGTTTCAAGGGCTGCTGCTGTGATAATCTAACAGGTTCTCATTCTGAAGGACCGTCTCATTTTCCTGTATCACAGACAAGAGGGATAAAATACACACTTCATTTTATTGTGTAACTTTCGCAAGGAACTGAATCCCTTCTTCCCAATCTATCAAACCCGCTGAATGGACTCCAGTCAGAGTTCTTAAACAGGTTTGTGATGCCAAATGACAACATCACTCATGTCTTAAGAGCAAAAATAAGCCAGTGGGCCTGTCGTGCCTGTTCCACCTATCGAAAATACCATTTCTAATCAGCCTGTAGCCTTTCTTTCCTGTATTCTCCAGAAATCTGGAGTTCTATACTGAATAAACATCTCTGAAGCTTAAATGCCAAATGCTATTTTGTTGTGAATGGAAGAAATTCCTTCTCATCACTTCCTGAAATTGGAGGCAAGTATTTTTTGAACTGTTCCCAAATTCCATTATCCCATCGCTCAGAAGTGAAAGTATCCTCTCAGCAGTCTCCCTGTCAAGACACTTCATGATCATGTATATTTCATGAATGTCATGTCCTTTTCTTGCAAATTCCATTTTCATTAGCCTAAATCTGTCCAATCTTTCTGACATGAAAAACACATAATGCTTAGAACATGTCCTGTGGACTTTCATTGAACTAAATCCAATGGAAACCAACGCCTCCTCAATAACTAAAACTACACAATGTGCTCCAGGCATGCTCTCACTCAGAATCTGCACAGCTGCATGAGCAATTCTCTGAATTTATAAATAGTTTCCTTTGCAATATGTGCTGACTTTTTAGCTCTCCACCTCTTCCAAATATGAAATGAATGCACCCCACCTCCATCCTTCTATAAAAGTCGCGTGAGGAGAGAATGATTTTCCCCACTCTTGTGTAACACTTTCAATCCTTGAATGGCGTCTTAAGGCTCTGAAAGGATTTGATAACAGAACATTTAAAATGGCAGCACGATTGCACAAAGTCAATGAACAATAAGTATTGCCCTAGAATCTGGTCTGTATAAATTCTCCATTAGTAAATTCATGCAGTAGTTCCACTGACCAGTAGTTAGAGGTTTTATTTCTGTCTCTTTTATAAACACGATGGAACACATAGAACCGTGCATTTCTCTGGCACTATTCACATATGGAAGGGGTACTGAAAGATTGTGGTCAAGTTCTCAGTGATTCCCACCAGTCCTTCCCTTATCAATGCTCATGCACCTCGTACAGACCTGTTACATGTTCTTCTTTGTTTCCATCTGGAAATTATTGAATTGAAAGTGATTAACCAAAGCTGTTTGTTCAGTGACTGTGATTAATGTCAGTCTCCCTTGGTCCTAATTTTGTCACTGGAGCATTTCCCCTTTCTATTTATAAGATACTATTTTTGAATATGTTATCATACAGTATCAGTGGATGCATCCTCTGACACTAATAGGGATGAACGGCTCCAGAAGGATGGAGAGAAGAGATCTGAGTCTGAGAATAATGGATTCAAATTTTTCGCAAATGGATCAGAATCTAGGAATGACCAACCGAAACATTACAACAATGGGCAGGAGTCTGGCCTGGAATGTTTGGTATTTTTCCACATACTATGATTTGATGGCATTATCAGGACAGATTAAATACATACTTTATATTGTTCAATATTTTTATTATCCTATCCTGGCTATTATTGGTGTCCCTGGTAAGTCTCACTGTGTAGCTATTATTAATATTTCTCTAAACCATGTTTAATTGTATTACAACTCATCTCACTTACTCTACTCATCTTGCTGCTGTTGCTGTTCTGGCTGATTGTCTGAATTCGAATATTCACTGCACAAACCACAACTCACTGTATGTGTAAATTTGTTTATTCACTGTCTCCCTCTTTGCTTTTGGAAGTGTTCCTTGCAAGTTTCTTTGCTCAGCTGCTCAGTCACCATTGTAAGCCCTGATTCATTCTATTACTGCCCTTGTTATTTAAATGTTGAGAATATTGGGGTCATTCTCATTTGTTTTGCTCAGAAATTCCTTTCCCTTTTCTGATTCCATAACTTCCCTGGCATTAGCTGTGGCTGAAACAGACAGGCCACATCTATAGTGACACTTTTGGCCAATAATTGATTTCTGACACCCTGTACTGAACATTCCTAATCCTATGAACTGTCACACACAGAGTACAATTCACTGGATGAACGATCTACTCAAGAAGCACCAAACTGTGCAATAATGTCCCAAAGTTGGCAAGAATCTGCTAGCAACAGCTATACATTCCCACCCCTCAAGTCATATTATAAATTTACATGGCAAAGGACATCAAAATTCTTCGGATTGTGCCCGAACTCGCCCCACAATCTGATCCTGTTGTCAATCCTGTCAGCACTGCTATATAATGTTCTTGACTTTCGTTATGCCTTCATTTTAATATATTAAAACCTATTTTCACATCCGTACATGTCACGTCCCTTTGTCTCTCCCTGTTTATTACACAAGCCGTCGTCGATTGTTTATGTTAAAACAAATTTCCAACGTCACCTTCGCAACACGCCCGTTCTGCCTCTGAAAGTGATTTTCAAATCTACAACACTCCATCTCTTGCTTCGTACAGTTGCAAAAATAAACTGATGGGCCCCCCACAGCCAGTCACTCACAGCATGGGCTGCAATTTTCGCCATGCTAGGGTAGGCACTACCAGTGCCATTATAGTAAGTAATGCACAGTAATAGATTCTGCAATGCTCCCCACTCTCGGCAAATGATTCAGTTTGCTGAACAGTACATCAATGCGGTCATCCGAGCACTCCATGCTGGCTCATGATCTTGTGCGAATGTAAGGTGTCTGAGCTAGTTCTGTGAGATGGATCGAATATATTTAATAATTACTCATCTTAAATGATCTGGCAACATTTATATTTTTGAAACCATTCTTGTGATTGGACTTTTTAATGTTTCAGTCGCCCAGTCGGTCCCATTCACTTATATTTTCCCATAACATATCCAACTTGTTCTCTCAATAAACTATCTACTTTATTTTCATTGTGACTTCTGCCCCTCTCTATCTTTCCCTGACGAAGACTATTTCATCCATAATGTCTGCTTCCTGTTCACGACCCGTTCTCCCCAATGCTTTGTAGTCGCTTCAAAAAGGCTGAGTGGTCCCTTCCATCTTTTGCCGTTGTACATAAATTACCACAAACTAACTTTAAATCACTGCTCCATAAGAAATCACAATATTGAATGCTGGAAATAAGCAAGTTAACGGTCAAAACCCAACTTGTCTATTATCTGATTAACTGTGGATTGTAGCTGTTATTCCAACCAATAGTGTTTGTTTCTGGATGTGTCCAGGGTTTGATTCTTCTGCCGTGTTTATTTTTGAAGTCCTGTCACTGCAGATTCCTGCAATTGAATTCTTATGCGATTTTCAGTCTTTTAAGTTCGTGGTGTTACATCATTGATGATTTTTTTCCCGCTCACCCATAGCATTGATTGTGTTTCTGGAGTCTCCAAGATGGCAGTTTGCCTTCTTGTCAGAAGTAACTTCCTTGTTCCTTGTAATATTTGGTGTTGTCTCTGTGAAAATTGCCTTTACTGTCATTGATTGCTTCATTTCATAATATTCCTTTTGCAGGTAGTATTAATCGCGCATTTTCCACTGGCAGCAATTTCATGAAACAGTGTTACCTCCTCTCTCCAAAGAAACAGTTGCTTTAGGTTGTTTCCCAGGAGTGGCTAATTGCTTCAAATTCCAGTATTACAGTTTATCCTTTTGTCTTATCAGTTTATTCCAGTTACAGTTCTGGAATGTACAATATCACACTGTGCCACATGCATGAGGGCTGAGAGATCCGCTCTGATTGCTGAAAAGCAATCTCGAACGGCTGAATAGCTTCGTTTTGTTCCTGTGTTATTGTTCAAAACTTCCTGCAAAGGAGATGGTGTGCCTCAATATTGGAGCAGTGATAAATAGCGCTGAACACTTTGAAATCATCAGCAAATACCTAAATGCCACCTTCATGAAAGAGGAATAATATCGATATTGTAGCTGAAGATAGCGTGCTGAGGACATTACCTGCAATGATACCTCGGTGCTGGGATCATTAATCATCAATAACAACAACTATCAACCTAAGCACCGGTATGAGTCAGACTTATGGAAAGACATACCCCAAATTTCTACTGACCCCAGATTTACCAGGAATCCTCGACACCACACTCAGTTACATGTAACCTTCATTATGCCACTTTCACATCATAGTGAACTCAGCTCTTTTTTACACAATTGATGCAAGGCTGTAATGAAACCGGGAGCTAAATGGTACTGGTTGTTGACTTTTAAGGGGAAAGCAGGAGATTACGATAATGCTCACTGAAGATTTTTATTTTCAACCAGTGGATAGGAGGTGTTCGGAATGCACAGCCTGCGTGGGTAGTTAAAGTATTTTACCTAGCATTCCAAAAATATATATTTAGACAAGCTCCTGGAGTATCATAAGAGTCAAGGCGAAGTGTTGAGTGCCAGGCAGTATGTCTTGTGCAGGTTTAGTGTATTTATGACAGTACATGCTCAAGGAGTCGAAATACAGCTCTTTGAATCTATGATTCTTTGTCTGGTGCTGTTCCTGACACACCCTCTAGCACTCTACAGTGAACAATGATTTAACCCTGGTTGGTCATTGTCGAGCGGAGGGAATGCATGACCGTGAGTTTACAGATTGTGTTGACTATATTTCTGTTGGTGCTGATGTTCCACACTGCCGCATGGACGTGCAGCTTTAACTGACTAGACCATTTTGAAGTATGGACCATTTCGTCGGAGATAGTGTCACGTAACAGGATGTATGGTAGCTTCAGTAGGAGGAAGGGACTTCATCTCCACTAAAACTGCTAGCCACCCCTACAGATAATGTCATATACCTGTAATAAGTAGATTGGGAGCGTCAATTCACATATGATGTTTTTTTTTTCCCTCTGTTTTTGCAGTCATCACTTTGCACTAGTTGCTTTGGTTTTTATGGCTTTACCAAATTATTCACTGGTAGGCCTGTGGGACCACATTTGGTCAGGTACAACAAAATTCCACATGCAGAGCGCACTCTGTGTCCTTGCCATCCTCAATCCTTCCTCGAAGTTTTTTGTTTTAACATCGAGGAGAACTGATTTATAAGCTGGATGATGGTGATCAAGGCAGTGGATATTGATCATCGGGATGTTTCTTTGACATTCTTGACTTGTTGCCATGAGATTTATTTTCCGACTATACACCACTGGGCCATTAATTCGTTTAGTTCTGTACAGCGGTTGTACAGGATAGATGAATGACGATGGTGGTGGTACTTGAAATACTGTCCATCATGTATGACACATATTTTTGATGATGCCAAACTATTCACCAGTCAAAATGAGGAATAAAGGTAAGAATTGATAGGGGAATAAACAAAAAGCAGAATGATAGGCATTTACCTAAACATGTGTTGTGACTCCAAAAAGGATAGGGATTTGAACACATAAATTGCAGTGATGGATTTGTTTCAATGGCATTTGAGACATGGTAACTGGGTGACTCACGATGTAGGATATTCTACATCTCGGAGGTTGGAAAACAATGAAAATGAGGCGGGTAGCTATCGTAATAAAGGATGGCCCCACAAAATTCATAAAAGAGTATTGTGCCCCAAATGACTAAGATATTGTCTCTTTGTTAGCAAAGTGCAAATTGAGTCAAAATTGGGGAGTGATTTTCTCTGTGAGGCTCAGTTAATTTCAACAAACTCGGTGTATTAGTCGGCATTTTGTGACATTGCAGAGGGAATCATGTTGGATTTCTTTGATGTCTTACTGCACGCTGTTCCAAGAACAAGTCATTGTTCAATGGAGATGCTGGAATTAACCATCATCGCTGGCACCGTTGCCACGTTTCAAAATCTATTGTGCACCTGAACCCCTTCTGATGGCCCAGAGATACTTTATTAGTCGGTGCAATTTGCTACATGCATTACAGACAGGTAAAACTAATGGTCCCCACCCTGCATTGCATGCACATTCAAGGGCCTCCTCCTGGGTTGCGAAGTGTACAATTGGGACTTCCTCTTCCCCCACAACCAGTAGTGGAAGCCATGATACCAGACCATGCCAGACTGCTCCGATGTTGACACTTGGATTCGAGCAACCTCAGCCGTTTGGGGGGATGTACAGCATTGTAGGGAGATCATTGCACTTCACCACTCCATTAGTGTAAGTGGAAACCCAGTGAGAATCTGACCATGTGGGCTGAGAGGAACAAATAAGAGGCCACGAGATGATCTCAGCATTAAGATCGGCCTTATTTAAACTCTTGCCTGAACCTACCGATAATCTCATTGCAGCGAACAATGTTCAGAATCGAGATCCTGGAATTAACCATCATGGCTGGCACCATTGCCACCTTTCAAAATCTATTGTGCACCTGAACCACCTCTGATGGCCCAGAGATACTTTATTAGTCGGTGCAATTTGCTGCGTGCATTACAGACAGGTAAAACTGATGGTCCCCACCCTGCATTGCATGCACCCTCAAGGGCCTCCTCCTGGGTTGCGAAGTGTACAATTGGGACTTCCGCGTCCCCCACAATCAGTAGTGGAAGCCATGATACCAGACCATGCCAGACTGCTCCGATGTTGACACTTGGATTCGAGCAACCTCAGCCGTTTGGGGGGATGTACAGCATTGTAGGGAGATCATTGCACTTCACCACTCCATTAGTGTAAGGGGAAACTCAGTGAGAATCTGACCATGTGGGCTGAGAGGAACAAATAAGAGGCCACGAGATGATCTCAGCATTAAGATCGGCCTTACTTAAACTCTTGCCTGAACCTACCAATAATCTCATTGCAGCCCACAATGTTCAGAATACCCAGTATCAGTTTTAGTGAATCTTAGAAAAAGGAAAGAGGTTCAATTATTGGTGAAAGTTGCAGATCGCAGTGAAAACCGAAGCTCATATTTTGTGAATGTTACAAATTGGAAAATTAAGCAGGTCTGGTAGGACTTGTAGGAAGAAAGAAGAGTTAACATTTCAAGTCCAGTGACTCTTTATCCAAACTGTTTTTGTTTCACATCGCTGACACTGGGCATTTGTTTGTTTTAAATGACATATAAAGGTATCATGTGTATGACAGCCATAATGTACGAATTGTTCTGGAAACAAAGGGGAAATGAATGAGTGCAGAAGTGTTGGAGATGGGTCAGTAACAGCTAAAGGCTTTGTCCACCAGCTTGGAGCAGGTAGAGGACTTTTGATTGAGGTTAAATTAAATTGTTTCCTGTAGGAAATGGAAGACTTGCCGCACACCTCCCGAGCCAACAGGCTGTCCACGTCCACACAGGCAACATGTGTTGGGGAACACCAGTTTCCTCTTGTATGTCATGTTAGTGTCAACATGGCGAAATTTGGCATCACCAGAACAAGTTTGAGGGATGAGGATAAACTGCAGAATACAGCCACTCTAGACTGATGATGCAGTCAATAACACTGTAAAGCCCAGCACTGAAGGATAGAAAAGAATCAGCATCATCATTACAGCAATTGGCCTACAAATTATCTGAAGCAGAATGCAAAAACACAATCAGCAGAAGGTCAGTTGATGAACAGGGAGAAGGCAGGAGAATGGGGTTTAAAAAACATATCAGCCTTGATCTAATGATAGAGGGCTCCATGGACAGAATCTGGCCAAATCTGACACGTTTGCTTGATACTTTCAATAGCAGTGGTGAGCACTTAAGCAGACTTTTCTTTAAACTCAGCTCAAAATTTATTCTATTCTCATCTGCTCAAGGAGAACATGAAACACCCGTGGTTCACAAATGCTGTCACGCAATGTGCCCAAATACGAGCACCGACACCTGGGATTCATTCAGTTTTGGAAACCTGTTCAGCATCGACAACTTGGTCCAAAGGGGCTGTTTTCTGTGCTGTCGACCTCTATGACTCTATAACAGACGCAGCGAAAATGGAGAGACTAGAGAAAGAGGTCACTTTTTTTATGAAGTAGGCATCCTCAAATTATTACAGAGATGATGGGATTTCGAGTCTTTTGCCAGCGTGTTGTGTGCATCTTTGGGACACACACCCAAAGTTTTTTTTTGAAATTTTGAAAGCTTTTTGAGGAATGGGCAGACAGATTTATGATTAAAAATGGAGCCAATGATTATGAGTTAGTGTGTGGGCATGCAGAGCTCGAGACACAATCAATCACTCTTCATCCTATTTAGTGCTGGAACCGTTTTGAAGGACTGGATGACCGACTTGTGCCTCTGAATCATGTGTTCTGGTGACTATAGCAAATGCATTTTGCTACTGCTCATGTGTGACTTATTCCGGGTACTTACGGATTCCGTGGTTGTCTTGGAGTGGAATGGATTCAATGGGCTGAAGGGGCATTGTCTCAGCTCTGTATTTCAATGACATGATAATATTCCACAACAGACATAACTGGGATATTCTGTAACTGACATCATTTTTGGAGAGCGGACATTAGTTAATTCAACAAAAGATTCTGACGTCAGCAATCCTGTTCTGGGGAGAAGAAGTCACTTTGAAGTCACTTCAGGCAATGGCAGGGAGGAATAAGATTACCATGAGCTACATTTCTTCACTACAGCGAATGCATGTGATGTCAAAATAATAAGAAATTCCTAACTTCTTCAAGGAACTGGAGCAGAATCCTTCAGGATGGCAACATTTTCACTTTCCATACAAGGAATTGTAAGGAAGTGACCTGTTTCTCCTTCAGAGTCATCCATGTATTTGCATTCACTCAGAAATGTTGTGTTTCTTGTTTTTATGTCATCTTATTTGAAATATTTCAAACCTTCTTGTTTGTTATTTCAGCTCCAATATGCACAATAGATATCTGAATTCAATGAATCATTGGAAAACCTCAATCGGTCGTCATGCGATCTGTTAAATTTACCTTCTGGCTGATGTATAATTTGTTTGTTTGCCTTTCCCACAGCGAACTTAGTGACGATCTTCGTCCTGCTTTACAAAGATTGTGGATTGTCTCCATGTATCAGACGTTACCTGTGGGCCATGGCAGTGGCGGATCTACTGGTCATTATCCTCGACCTGATATTGAGGCACATTCCCATTGTTTATCGGGAACAGTTTTATTTCATGTGGGGCATCCCCGTGTGTAATATCCACGCCGTCCTGCTTTATGCAGCCACTGACTGTTCTGTCTGGTTCACCGTCACATTCACCTTTGATCGATTTGTGGCCATTTGTTGCCAGAAGCTGAAAAGTAAATATTGCAGTGAGAAAACGGCGGCTGTGGTTCTGGGAACAGTGACTGTGCTGAGCTGTTTAAAGAACATTTTCTGGTATTTTATGTTCTCACATCGGTATTCACTATGGAACGTCCCCTGGTTTTGTAATGCATCACTCAGTCTTTATGAATCTCAGGTCTGGCTGACAATCGAGTTCCTCCACCACATTCTAACCCCGGCTCTCCCATTTCTCCTGATTCTGCTGCTCAATGTTTTCACAGTCAGACACATTTTAGTGACCAGCAGAGCCCGCAGGAGACTGCAGGCTCGCACCAATGGGAAGATTCAGAGAGACATGGGAATGCAGAGCCGAAAGAAATCCATCGGTTTATTGTTTGTGATCTCAGCGAATTTCATCCTGTTATGGTCAATGATAATGGTGTATTCCATATGGATTCGGATGGTTAATTTTGGATATACATCTTTCCATCTAGATGCCTTTGTGATGGAATCAGGCTTCATGCTGCAGCTCCTCTGTTGCTGCACAAACACCGCAATTTATGCCGTGACCCAAACTAAGTTCAGACAACAGCTGAAGACTGTGCTGAAATGTCCTTTCACTCAAATTAACCAATCCATGATTAACCAATTAACCAAACAATTCAAGACTTTCTCATTACAATTCTAATGTTCAGAAATGAAGCCGCCTATCATTATGACAACAGACTGAGGGTAGTGTTTACTTGTCCAACCTTATCACACAGGTTACAGGGCATGTTTCTATTTTTTTTTCTCTCTCCAAGCTTTTTGTTAACAGAAATGTTTATTAAATTTTGCAAAGCAGCAGAACAGCATTTTTATAGTTTCGTTTTCATTTTCTTCAAGATACTGAGCTGCAGAGAGACAGCTTCAGCCCAAAAAGCGTGTCTTCACTTAAGGGTGGGGTCTGGAAGCAAGCCTAGAAGTTGGGTTAAAGTAACTCCGTTCTTCCTTTTGCCTCTGGTGACACAAAAGTCAAGTTCCATTTCTTACTCACAACCACAGTCAAATGTTCCTTCTTTCTCTTTCATTCCTACTCCACACCCTCGCCATCTGTTGCAGTTTCTCTCCCTTTATGAAATACTCTTTTCCACTTTTTGTCTCTTTTTCCTCTTCCATCTCTCCCTGTCAGGTTCATCCAACTCTCTCACTCCCTCTCTCTGATACTCAATTGTACATACTCCTCACACCTCTCGGGTTTGGCAATCCCATTGTCGTCTCAATTGTGTTTCTCCAAGAAAATGGTCTCCTCTGCAGCAAGGGCTGAGCCTGTATTCCATGTGACTTACTCAATGACTCCAGTCTCGAACCCCACATCCTGTAATAAATCAGAACTTGTTTACCGTTTATGAACAATGTGCCTGTATATGCCTCTGTGGATGTATGTCAGTTTATTTGTTGCTGATGTTAGTGCGCTAACATCTGTATGCTTGGTTATGCACTTCGCTGTACCTGCATCTTGAGCAAGACAGTCCTTATCACTTTGGTGGTGAACCCATTGAAAGGGGAATAAAAGGCTCTCACTTCCAGTTTCCCTATTTGTTCCTCTTGTAATGACTTGTTAATGGAATCCAGGCATTTATTGCAAAAGGATTGGATCACAAATGTAAAGAATTGTAAATATGCAAAGAGTGGTTGAATAGCTGGACCTTCGATATGCTTGAGTTCAAAAGAATGTGTGGGGATCCGATTGAGGTATAGTAAATGCTAAATGGGTGGGCACTGAACAGATCCTCCCCTTTGCAGGTTATTCTTGAAGAAGCGGTGTGTAGATATAAAGTGAGAAGAGGTGGGTTCAAAACGAAGATGAAGAGTAAATACTTCTCTCAGAGGTTTGTGAATCTGTGGTCCTCGTTGTCCCTGAGTGAATTGAAGGCAGAATCAATTATCAGAGAAAAATCGGGATGAATGTTGACAAGAAGCGGGTAGGAGACCAGATCTGATACTTAGATAAAGTTAGCTTTGAATTTGTTAAATAATGGAGCTAGCTTGAACGGCTGAATTGCCAAATCCCTCTCCTAATTCTTATGTCTAATTGTCCCTAAACTACTAGAATCTCCCCCTCTGCTGGATTCCCCACAATGCAGGACAAGGAACAGTTTTATTTTGTGAAGGCATCAAATTCTGCGACTGTCTTGTTTCACACAGTTGAATGTTTTTGGAGATGATGAACAGTTTCGTCCAATCACTTGCAATGTTGTCTATGAGATATTTGCAGAAGGAGACGAACGTGCCCAGTGCTACCATGCCCCTAGCCATTGTGAATCGTTCAGGAATTTTGATTCCGTTTTAACGTAACGTCGAAGAGTACAACACAAACATTGAAAAATACACAAAGTACAATAACATTCACGAGGTCCCCTGACAACATGATACTCTCAGAGGAGGCTGTTGAAATACTCTTGAATGTGAACTGTGTCAGGAATATGGCTCAAAAAACAATTCATTTCCACAATGCAGAGGGAGCGTGGACGTTTCTCTCCATGAGCATATTCCATTCTGAAGGGTCTCACTGCAATTGTAATCCTAATCACATCACCCATATGTATCGGTGTGCATGTTTGTGTGTGTTTGCGTTATTTGCTTGTCGGATATTGTCAGTGTGGTGCTGTGAGCTGCTGCCCTCTCCCTCTTCCTCTCAGTTACTGAATCCTTGTTAATAAAATGTGAGGCTGGATGAACACAGCAGGCCAAGCAGCATCCCACGAGAACAAAAGCTGACGTTTCAGGCCTAGACCCTTCATCAGAGAGGGGGATGGGGTGAGGGTTCTGGAATAAATAGGGAGACAGGGGGAGGCGGACCGAAGATGGAGAGAAAAGAAGATAGGTGGAGAGAGTATAGGTAGTGAGGTAGGGAGGGGATAGGTCAGTCCAGGGAAGATGGACAGGTTAAGGAGGTGGGATGAGGTTTTTTAGGTAGGAGATGGGGGAGCGGCTTGGGGTGGGAGGAAGGGATGGGTGGGAGGAAGAACAGGTTAGGGAGGCAGAGACAGTTTGGACTGGCTTTGGGTTGCAGTGGGTGGAGGGGAAGAGCTGGGCTGGTTCTGTGGTACTGTGGCGGGGAGGTGACGAACTGGGCTGGTTTAGGGATGCGGTGGGGGAAGGGGATATTTTGAAGCTCGAGAAGTCCACATTGATACCATTAGGCTGCAGGGTTTGCAAGTGGAATATGAGTTGCTGTTCCTGCAACCTTTAGGTGGCATCATTGTGGCACTGCAGGAGGCCTATGATGGACATGTCATCTAAAGAATGAGGGTGGGAGAGGAAATGGTTTGCGACTGGGAGGTGCAGTTATTTGTTGCGAAGCGAGTGGAGGTGTTCTGCAAAGCCGTCCCAAAGCATCCGCTTGGTTTCCCCAATGTACAGGAAGCCACAGTGGGTACAGTGGATGCAGTATACCACATTGGCAGATGTGCAGGTGAACCTCTGCTTAATCTGGAATGTCATCTTGGGGGCTGGGATAGGGGTGATGGAGGAGGTGTTGGGGCAAGTGTAGCATTTCCTGCGGTTGCAGGGGAAGGTGCCGGGTGTGGTGGGGTTGGAGGGCAGTGTGGAGTGAACAAGGGAGTCACGGAGAGAGTGGTCTCTCCGGAAAGCAGACACGGGTGGGGATGGGAAAATGTCTTGGGTGGTGGTGTCGGATTGTAGATGGTGGAAGTGTCGGAGGATGATGCGTTGTATCCGGAGGTTGGTGGGGTGGTGTTTGAGAACGAGGGGGATCCTCTTGGCGCGGTAGTGGCGGCGGCGGGGTGTGAGGGATGTGTTGTGGGAAATGCGGGAGACGCGGTCAAGGGCATTCTCGATCACCGTGGGGGGAAAGTTGCGGTCCATGAAGAACTTGGACATCTGGGATGTGCGGGAGTGGAATGTCTTATCGTGGGAGCAGATGTGGTGGAGGCGGAGGAAATGGGAATAGGGGATGGAATATTTGCAAGAGGGTGGGTTGGAGGAGGTGTATTCTAGATAGCTATGGGAGTCGGTGGGCTTGAAGTGGACATCAGTTACAAGCTGGGTGCCTGAGATGGAGACTGAGAGATCCAGGAAGGTGTGGGATGGGGCTGGAGATGGCCCAGGTGAACTGAAGGTTGGGGTGGAAGGTGTTGGTGAAGTGGATGAACTGTTCGAGCTCCTCTGGGGAGCAAGAGGCGGCGCCGATACAGTCATCAATGTAACAGAGTAAGAGGTGGGGTTTGGGCCTGTGTAGGGGCAGAAGATTGACTGTTCCACGTAACAGGTCCCAAACCCCACCTCTTCCTCCGTTACATTGATGACTGTATCGGGGAAATGGGAATAGGGGATGGAATATTTGCAAGAGGGTGGGTTGAAGGAGGTGTATTCTAGATAGCTATGGGAGTCGGTGGGCTTGAAGTGGACATCAGTTACAAGCTGGGTGCCTGAGATGGAGACTGAGAGATCCAGGAAGGTGTGGGATGGGGCTGGAGATGGCCCAGGTGAACTGAAGGTTCACAGTCACACACACACCAGCTCCAACAGCGTGTGTGATTTGTTCGCACTATTTTCCATGATATGGGTCAGGGCTCAATGTTTTGGCACTAGCTAGGACTCAATACACGCAATCAGTTCTGACCAAAATAACAACGTGTGGAGCTGGATGAACACAACACACCAAGCAGCATCTTGGGAGGTCAAAAATCTGACGTTTTTGCCTAGAAGGATCTAAGCCTGAAACGTCAACTTTTGTGCTCCTAAGATGCTGCTTGGTCTGCTGTGTTCATCCAGCTCCACACTTTGTTATCTCGGATTCTGCAGCATCTGCAGTTCCAATTAGCGCTGACCAAAACCAGCCAGTGGTTCACCATGGGGTGGAAGACAAATGTCTTGAGGGGGAAGACATTCGAATTGTTGTCTCAATGGAGTTGAGTGGGTCTACATGGTTAAAAAGGCCAATTATCAACCTGACGCTGCCATCCAACGCTACACCATTGGGTGACTTTCTGCTACCATCTCGTACTGAAGCTTCCTGGAGTAGTCGGAAGACGCTTTGCCTGACATCAGCTGCCTTGGTGGTACTTGAGTTTACTGGTACTGGAATCGGACTGGTTTCTTCAAGCACATCAGATAGTGTTGGCTCATTTCCCTCAAACATGCACTGTGCTGTCTGATGACAACAGCACCGAGAAATTTGTCTTCAGTTGGTATCAGCATGTTTGGGGTCACCACTGCAGTCCTCTCGAAACCACTCAGGTTCAACCACGTCTGAAATCTTTGAAGAGAGCAGTTACAGTTATTTATTATCATTTTCCAGATCAGTGATTGCATCCTCAACAATGTGGTGCCACCTTCAGGCATTCCATCCAAAAACCTAAGGAGCATATCGGTTCCAAGGACTATCAAACCCAAGAAGTGTGAGTGGGCCTCAGTGCCTGTTTTCCCCAAGTAGATGGATACATGTCACAAGGCTGATATCCATCCACCCTCATATTCATGAGCTCGAATCTGAAACAGGCACTCTCATCTCTAATCTCAGAGTTTTGTTTTTTATCCCAAACTTACCTGCGTCACAAGGAAGCTTTCTGGAGACTCCCTGCATTTGGAAACCCGGTTGGGAGCCTGAATCGGTGAAAAACTCCTGTTGTTTCAGTTTTTCAGATACTGAACATAGAGTCTGAAATATTGGATGCAGATTTCCCTTCATTGGAGATATGAATCTGTACGTGATGTTTTAGAGGCTACATGCATCAGCCACTGTGGGGTTCCTCTTCCCAAATTATGAGTCAATTGAGTAATTAGCTCTGATGGCAGTATCCATGGTTCCTGTGACAACTCTGCTTCACAGTTTAAAGTCAAATGTCACGCAATCAGAGAGCATCCCTAAAGATGAGCTCAACAAAGTGACATTCTTTATCATAAAGTGAACCTTGTCCTGCCCTTTTCCTTGGCCACACAGCATAGTGTTTCTTCAAGTCCTTAGAGTCATCGAGATTTACAATTTGGAATCAAGCCCTTTAGCCCAACATGTCCACGCCATCCATTTTTCACAATTAACCTGGTCCTATTTGCCTGTTTGGCAAATCATCCCTCCACATCTATCCCATCGAGATACCTGTCGGAATGCTTCTTAAATGTTCAAATTGTACTCATATGCACCACTACTTCTGTCAGCCCATGCCAGGCATTCACGACCTTCGCAGTGAAGAAAATACCCGCTGGATCGTTTGGATTTACTTCCCTCTCACATTGAACCTGTGCCCTCTAGGTTCTGACTCCTCTGGGGTGGCACGGTGGCTCACTGGTTAGCATTACAGCCTTACAGTGCCAGGGGTGCGAGTTCGATTCCAGCTTCCAGCGACTGCCTATGTGGAATTTGCGCATTGTGTGCATGGGTTTCCTCCTTTTGCTCCGGTTTCCTCCTACAATCCAAAGATATGCAGGCTAGGTCGATTAACCATGCTAAATTGCCCGTAGTGTTCAGGGGTGTGTGGGTTATAGGGGGATGGGTCTGTGTGGGAAGCTTCCAGGGCAGTGTGGACTTGTTGGGCCAAAGGGCCTGTTTCCACACAGTAGGGATTCTACCATGCGTAAAGGCTGTTAGGCATTAACCTTTTCTTTGCCTCTCATGATTTTACAGAACTTTATGAGCTCTCTCCCCCGCCATCCACCCCAGTCTTCTTCACTCCAGGGAAAAGAAGCCCCAGCCTACGCAGCCTCTCCTTTTAACTCAGACCTTCCAGTCCACATAGCATTTTATTTTATTTTTCTAAACTCTTTCGAGTTGAGTAATATCCTTTCTGTAGTAGGTTGACCAGAACTAGATGCAATACTCTAAGTGTGGGCTTACCAATGTCTTGTACAGCTGCAACAACACATCCCAATTTGTACGCTCAGTACTGTGACCGATGAAATTAAGTATGCCGAAATATTTCTTCACCACCCTGTCTAGATTTGACTCCACTTTAAATGAGCCATGAATCTGTACTGCTTGAGCTCTTCATTCTATAGCAATTCCAAGCGCCCTACCGTTGACTGTGTACGACCTGTCTTTGTCTGACCACCAAATCGTAACGCCTTGCATTTATCTTAATTAAACTCAATCTACCCTCCTGACAGGACTGGTAGACCTCTCCGTATTCCCAGATAACCTTGTTCACTCTCCACTGAGGAAGAAAAGATTTACATCACAAGTGTAGACGGGAATTTAGGCCAAGACAAAAAGGCAGCCACGGGAGAAACTAATGGTATAGAGAAAGAATTTTAATTAGTTAGTTTGCAGGATTTTAATGAACTTAACAGAAGTCGGGAGGTAATTGGTCAGACTGCGTTATCACTATGTGCCTGTTATATTAGCTCGAGCTGGAGGAGGATCTCTTGATATTTTGTCAGTATACCAAGGTTTTAGGCTGAATTAGAGATGTCCCTTGTATCCCTGTCGAGCCCAGTTACTGATAAACTTGAGCTTCAATCAAACTGTATATCACTCCCTCTGCTGTCTGCATGCAGAATGTCATTTGAAGAAGTAATTATTAAGGCACCTACAAGACAGCTTTGCAGTTATCTCAAGTAGCATCTACTTTTCTTTAAACTTACAAGGAAAGAATCGACTTTCACAAGATGTCAGGGAAACACCATACTTTGAAGTTATTGGTACAAAGGAGATTGTGATGCTCTGTATAGAGGGAGTCAGGTGCCGGTGAAGATCCTCACTCACTCTCCTTGGTACCAAGTAAGAAAATAAACTGTTTTGAACGGGAGCTGGAGTCTATTCTCATTGTTAGTAAAATAGAAATAAAAAAAAATTTCTACAACACTGAGCAACTCCTGCAGCTGAGAGGGCTGGCCTCCTATAAGAAAAAAAAACACCTTCGTCTGTATTCAGTATTACCCTACCAGGGTGAAGTAGGGTAAGGTGGATAAGTGATTGCACAAGAGGAATTTTTAAAAAAAGGAGTGGAATATTGAAATAGTGAACAAGTCGAAAATAAGCTTGGACCAGCACTAAAACATAGGGCTAAGAGTCAAATATAGACAGAGAAGGGCAGAGTTATTGTGGCTCAGGTAGTTTAACTGCACATCCGTAACAGTGAACCATCAGCAGTTACTTAGGGTTCAGAGAACATCCGTTTAGCTGAAGATGGTCACATAAGTATTATTCATAAGAGAAGACTTGTACGATGTTATCTGTTGATAAGGAAAGAAAAGCTCTGAAGAAAGCGTGCAAGTGGAAGTCTTGTTGAAATTAGACGTCACTGAAGTTTGCGAGAAACTGAGCAGCATCCTGTTCTTGTAGTAAATGATTGACATATATTTTACTTTACGCCAAATTTGCATGCAACCATTGCAACATTAAAATGTCACAATATGCTGTTTTGAGCTGTAAATGGCAATGCCTATTAGAGCTAGAGTGAGACATCTCTTCCACATATATGTCGTGAAACCCTGAATAAATTCACCTTGGTAGAATTAACGTCAGTCTGAGACGCAATCTTTTTAAAAACCAGCGATCTAAGGGAGAATAACATTTTCTGATTCCCGTTTACTCAAGTTTTGCTTTGATTGCTTGACATAATACTATTTCAAATGGAACCTTACAATAGTGGATATTCACTCCCAAATTCGGAATCCGGCTGTTTGAAACATGTTTACACCAGGAATCTAAGGAGATCAGGTGCTGAGATGCCCTTGTTTAGCTCAAACTGAGATCCATGACAATGATATTGCAAAGGAAGTGCTGCTTGATGTCATCTTTGTAACCCTGTTTTGACTGTTTTGAAGTTTTCACTGACGAGACGATTGACTGAAGGCTTATCTGCACAGACTATGGATATACTTTCTCTTTACCGTGAACAATCTTTTTTCCTTCCATGTTGAATACTCCTAAGAATTAAATGTCACTGGCAGCTCTTGATCCAATATTTGATTTGAGCTGCCTGACTGTAAATTCTCCCTTTCCAATTCCCTGTAAAATAAATTTAAAACAGTCAAAAGTTGGATGGAAGCTTCTGAATAGAAATTAAAAACCCGTCTGAATCATTAATGTAATTCAAAGGACAGAAGTTGGAAAATACAGGATAAATCAGGCTGCGTGAATCGGCTGCAGGGCCCATGATTACATTTTTTTTTCAACAGCCAGCAGATTGGGACATCTGAGTGAATAATCGGTCTGAATAACAATACAAGCTGTACAACTGTGTGTCCACAACCTAAGTTAGTATGGAATTGGATAAGAGTAAATGATCACAGCTTGTTGAAAACGTATGGCTGCATGCAAGTGGGAATTCATTGGCTGCCTTCAGATACATGCAGCTCCGTTTGTAATGGTGAAAATTGCATCTGCAGTACTGTATTCAGTGCAGGGCACTGCACTTAAAGCAAGTTGTTAATACATTGGAAGGAGTTGAGAGAAGGTTTAATGGGCTAGTAACTGGAATGAGTGGATTGCCTTATGAGGGAAGGCTAGACAGGCGAGACATGAATCCTCTTAAATTTAGCAAAGAAAGAGGAGGCTAAACAAAAACATAAAAGTTCCTGCCACTTGGACCTAACCAAGTGGCTGTTGTGAACACGCTCCCTCTAGTGGGAGAATCTAGAATTGAGGGTCATTGTTTAGGGGTAAGTGTGAGTCAATTCGAAATGGTGAGGAACTTTTCTCCAAGAAGGTTGAGAATCTTTGTAATGCCCTTTGTGAAAGGAAATAGATGCAAAAAATTTTATTTTTTTTAAGCCAGAGGCCGACAGATTCCTGATTACTATGATAATGAACAATGTTCAGGGATATGCAGACACACATAGCTGAGGTCGAAATTAGATTAGACATGATCGGCTCGAGTTGAAGAACAGGCTCCAAAGGCCGAACGGCCAGATTTTGTTCCACGTTCATATGCTAAATTAACTGTGGGTCAATGAAGTTCGAGTCTTGTCTAATTACTGGCGGTGAGGAGGGTGTGAGAGCTCAACCTTCATCCATATGGTGGATTAGTTCCTCTCTATATGCCCAACCAGTTTCAATCAGCATCTGGAAATTGTTAATCAATTCAGGCCTCACCCTTTGAATTCCAGGGAATACATCATTCCTGCCGAGATGATGCAGTTTCTCAGAAGGAGGTAGAAAACATATTTAATAGAATCCAGATTAATTCATTCTGCACCTCAGGCCTCAAAAAGTTTCGATCTGATCTATTTCAGCTTCCATTCCCCTTTCCGACTTGGCCTTCCTGGGAGCATTCCTGAGCCTAATTACCAGTAAATGGGTGGTAGTAATCTGCCTTCACAAACCACTGCAGTCCATGAGCTGTAAGTGGACCCACAATGCTGTTCAGGACCCAATTCAGGATTTTAACCCAGCAACACTGAAGGAATAGCGAAATATTTCCAAGTGAGGTTGGGGAGTGGCTTGAGGGAATTCATGCCCAGCACAGAGTCTCAGAAGTCTACATCACCAAAGAAGCCTCTGCTGACTCTATCTGATCTTTTCATTATCTTCCATGTTTTCTGTTATCCCATGTTTGTTAGTGGAACCTAACATTTTCTTGCCACTATCAATGATATGGAAATTCCCTGTTTTCTCTCTGAATTCTTTCTTAATTGTTGGAGTTATGTCAGCTACCCTCGAATTCATAGGAACTCTGAGAGTCTATAGAAACCACGAGAACATCTGTTACTTCTAAAGCCACTTTCTAAGGTACTCCGAGACGAAGCTTATCAATCTCTGGAGATATATCTACCTGTTATCCCATTATCATTTTCCTACTAATACTAAATTCTTTCAATTCTGCATTCCCATTAGACTCACGTGACCCCCTTAATTCTGGGATGTTATTTGTGTCTTCCTTTTTGAAAATCTCAGGCACATTTAATTCGTCTGCCATCACTTTGTGAGTCATTATAATTTCCCTGTTTCTGGTTGTAAGGAGACACCACATTTTTCTTGATAAACTCTCACTATCAACCTTCATTTAAGAGTTTAAGGACAACCATGAAACAGTTGTTGATCATCAGGACAAAAAAAAAACTCACCTGGATCACGAATATCTTTTTGCGAAAGAAAGTGAGATCTTTACCTGGTCTTGCCTATATGTGACTCCAGCCTCAAAGCAATGTAGCTGATTCCTGGCAGCCCTCTGGGAAATCACGGATGGCCAACAAATTCTGGCCCATCCAGCGATGCCCACATCCTGTGAACAATTGGAAGAAAAGTGCTGTGGGTTTGTAAGGTCCCTGCAAGCAAACGCTCATATTCTGTTTTTTTTTTCCTTCTCATTTAATCCATTTGTCTCCCTTTGTTGAAATCTAAACTTCCACCAAACCTCAGGTCTGTTGTTTAATTTGCCTAATTTGCATGCTGTTTCCTTAAATTTAATACCCGTTAATTTCCCTTTCTTTTAAATGGTTTGACATATTTCGCATTTTGTTCTAATGCTAGACTCAAATGTACACCATCCATAGCTTGCCCAAGCCCTCTTTCAATGTTTGTCATTATCCATCTCCCATCATCTATTTAAATAATGATCGATAACTTATCACAACTAGTTCACACCGCATACCATTATAACTGCTTTCATACAATTCGAGGATCCTAGTCTCAGAAACAATGCTATCACTCTCCATCTGAATGAAGAATTTTCTGAATGTGATCAATCTTCCTTAAGGATCACAAGTGTCACAATCTCACAAGTCTTATGAAATTCTTGGAGGACGAGACAAAACATATTGATAAAGGCAGGGTAGTCAATATGGTGTATTTGCGTATTAGTAAGGAATTTGATGAGGTTCCTCATGGTAGGATCACCCCGAAAATAAGCAAGTATTGGCTTCATGGAAATTTGCCTGTCTGGATACCGAATTGGCTGTCCAATAGAAGACAGAGGGTAGTAGTAGATGGAAAATATTCAGCCTGGAGCTCAGTGACCAATGGTGATCCGCAAGGATCTGTTCTGGAACACCCTTTTGTGTTCTTTATAACAGACATGGACGACGAATTGGAAGAGTGGGTTAGTAAGGTTAGTGATGACACAAAGGATTTTGGGGTTGTCGATAGTGTAGAGGGATGTTGTAGGTTGCAACTGGACATTGACAGAACGCGCAAAGAAGTGGCAGATGGAATTTAACCCAGAAATATGAGAAATGATTCATTTTGCAAGGGTGAATATGAATGGAGAATAGAGGGTAAATGGCAGGATTTTGGCAATGTGGAGGAACCGAGGACCCTTGGAGTCCATGTCCATAGATGCCTCAGAAGTTGCTACCCAAGTTCACAGGGTTGCTAAGAAGATGCATTTTGCTTTGTCTTTCATTGGCAGTGGAATTGAGTTTAGGAAGCGCTAGATTGTGCTTCAACTGGTTAAAATCCTGATTCGGCCGCACTTGAAATATAGTGCTCCGTCTGGTTGTCTCATTCAAGGAAGGATGTGAAAGCTTTAGAGCAGAAGAGATTTACCAAGATGTTTCTTGGACTGGAAGGCAGGTCTTATGAGAAAAGTTTGAGGCAGCTAGGGCTTTTATCACTGCAGAGGATAAGGAGGAGAGGTGACTTGATACAGGTGTACACGATGATGAAACACAAAGATAGAATGGAAAGCTAGCGATTTTTTCCAGGGTGGAAATGAATATCACGAGAGGGTATAATTTTAAGATGATTGGAGGAAAGTATTGGGGAGATATCGGGGGGAAGTTCTTCACAAAGAGGGTGGTGGTGGCATGTAAAGTACTGCCAGCGGTGGTTGTAGAGTCAGACACATGAGGGATGTGTAAGTGCCGCTTGAATAGGCACATCAATGAGAGTAAAATGAAGGTTAGTTTGTATTTTAGAATGTGATAATAGGATGGCACAACATAATGGGCTGAAGGTCCTCCACTGTGCTGTACATTTCTATGTTCCACGTTTAAGGGCCCATGCTGAACTTGATTTTCAATATTCTTTTTCTCATTTCCCAACATCCATCTAGTCTGTCAAAATTTCGATTCATAAATTGTACCATGGACAGGCTAATTTTTTTTTCCTCGATCATGTTTCTGCTGATGCGCTTCCCTCACCTGATGTGTAGGGTGATGTCATCTACAATTACAGTCATAACTTTATGCCTTGTATCTCGAGAAGTAAGAGTACATTGAGCTGCCTGTGTGGAGTTTTCACTTTACCCATGTATATGAATGGGTTTCCTCCAGATGCTCCCATGTCCACTCAGATTCCAAAGATTTTCAGGATAGGTGGATTCACCAGGGGAAAGGCAGGGTCATGTGGATAAGATAGGAGATGTGTCAATATTGTTGGGGTGCTCCTCAGATGACATATGTGGGCTCAATGGGACAAATGACCTTCTTCCACACTGTAGGGAATTAATCATTCCATAGTAGCTGAGCCTATGTCAAAACTGTGAAGAACTGTCGCAGGGATACCATGTATGAATGACTTCTATAAACAACAACCATCTGCCTCTACACATTGGTGCTATGAGCAACCAATTCCACAGCATTTCTGGATTTCAAATATTTTTTCCAGGATTGAACTGAGATTGTTGTGATGTCAGGAATTCAGTGGGCCTTGCAGAAAAACAATTCAGCATCACCACAAAGCACTGATTGGTGAAATCTCATATCATGTTATCAATAGTGAAATGATTGAAACCACAAGTACGGGTGACAATTTACCTAACTAACCATTGACAGAATCCTTGAAGACATTGGCAACAACGTTATGAATTATTTGAGAATCAAATTTTAGATACTAACAAGCAAATTCAGATATGTTATGATATCCTTTTGAGTAGGTGGGACCTGAACCAAAACGTTTTGGCCTTGAAATAGGCATACTCTCTTTATGCCGCTTCAGCATTCCTCAGATCTGGACTCGGCATGTTCATCCTATTTTACTCCCATAAATACTATAGGCCAATTAAGTTCTTTTCCACAATTTTTGATTTTGTATACCCAGGTGATATTCTATTCATACGTCCTGCCAACCTGAAAAACATACAAGTGCAACAACACTCTATTTCCATCAGCTCGCCAAACTTTTCTGTAATGCAATATTCTACCCCTACAACATGAACTTTTATACTCTACAACAGCTTTTGGCCTGGTATCATAAAAAATAAATGCATTCTCCAATCTAGATACAATATACTCTCATGATCCCGCTACCCAAAGTCACATACTCCCTAGAACATAGAACATAGAAAAGTACAGCACAGTACAGGCCCTTCGGCTCACAATCTTGTGCCACGGAATAATCCTAATCCAAAAATAAAACAAACTAAACCACATTCCCCTCAATTCACTGTTGCCCATGTGCATGTCCAGCAATCGCTTAAATGTTACTAATGACTCTGCTTCCACGACTACCACTGGCAAACTATTCCATGCGCTGACAACTCTCTGGGTTATGACCCCTCGTGGCAGTCAATCCTGCCCTGGGGAAAAGTCTCTGTCTATCGACTCTATCCATGCCTCTCATTACCTTGTACACCTCAATCTGGTCACCTCGCTGTCTCCTTCTCTCCAGAGAGAAAAGTCCAAGCTCAGTCAACCTCCCCTCGTAAGACAAGCCCTCCAGTCCAGGCAGCATCATGATAAACCTCTTTTGCACCCTCTCCAAAGCTTCCACATGTTTCCTACAATAGGGCGACCAGAACTGGACACAATATTGCAAGTGTGGTCTCACCAGGGTTTTGTAGAGCTGTAGCATCAACTCGCGGCTCTGAAACTTGATCCATGTGTCAATAAAAGCCAAAACACCATATGCTTTCTTAACAACCTTATCCACTTGGGTGGCAAATTTGAGGGAGCTATGCACTTGAACACCAAGATCCTTCTGCTCCTCCACACTGCTGAGAATCCTGCCTTTAATCCCATATTCAGCATTCAAGGTCAACCTTCCACAATGAATCACTTCGCATTTATCCAGGTTGAACTCCATCTGCCATTTCTCAGCCCAGCTCTGCATACTGTCAAAGTCTCGCTGAAGCCTGCAATAGTCCTCAATACCAGCAACGGCACCTCCAACCTTTGTTTCATCAGCAAACGTACTAACCCAGCCCTCAACCTCCTCATCCAGGTCATTTATAAAAAAGCTACAAAGAGCAGAGGCCCACGAACAGAGCCCTGCAGGACACCACTCAGCACTGACCTCCAGGCAGAATTCTTACCATCTACAACCACTCTCTGCCTCCTGTCAGCCAACCAATTCTGAATCCAGAGAGTCAAATCACCCTGTAGCCCATACCTCCTGACTTTATGAATGAACCTGCCGTGGGGAACCTTATCAAATGCCTTGCTGAAGTCCATGTACACCGCATCCACAGCTCGATTCTCGTCAGGCTGTCTTGTGACTTTCTCAAAGAACACAATACGATTTGTAAGGCATGACCTGCCACTCACAAAGCCATGCTGACTCCCTTTAATCACGCTATGCTTCTCCAAATAGTCATAAATCTTATCCCTCAGAATTCTTTCCAAAATCTTGCTGACCACAAATGTAAGACTGACCAGTCTGTAATTTCCAGGGATTTCCCTATTCACTTTCTTGAAAAGAGGAACAACATTTGCCTCCCTCCAATCTTCAGGTACGACTCCCGTGGAGAGTGAGGAAGCAAAGATCTTCGCCAGTGGCTTAGCAACCTCCTTTCTCGCTTCCCGGAGCAACATAGGATAAATCTGGTCCGGCCCTGGGGATTTATCAATCTTAATGTTTGCCAAAATTTCCAGCACATCAACTTCCGAATATCTCCATCTGTTCAAGCCTGTTTCCCTGCTCCTCAAAGTTCTCATTCACAACCAAGTACCTTTCCTGAGTGAAAATCGAAGCAATTAAACTCATTTAGGGATTCCGCTATCTGCTCAGGCTCCACGCACACGTTCCCTACGCTATCCCTGATTGGCCGTACCTTCTCCCTAATCATTCTCTTATTCCTCACGTATGAGTAAAATGCCTTCGGGTTCTGCCTAATCCTTCCTACCAAGCCTTTCTCGTGCCCCCGACTGGGCCTCCTCAGTCCACTTTTGAGCTCCTGCCGAGCAAGCCTGTAATCCTCTAAAGCTGTGCTAGATCCTTGGTTCGTCCACCTTACGTACACTGCCTTTTTCTTTTTGACGAGAAGCACCTCTATTCCCATCAAGGAAGGTTTCTTAATCTTACCCCTTCTTACCTGTCTCAGAGGAACAAATTTATGCATCACTCATAACTACTGTTCCGTAATCAGTCTCCACATGTTTGTTGTGCTCTTTCTGTGGAACAATTGCTCCCAACCTGTCCTTCCCAACTCCTGCCTGATAGCGTCATAGTTTCCTTTTCCCCAGTTAAATATCATCCCCTGGTAATTGTTCCTTTCGCTCCCCGCGGCTACGGTAAATGTGAGGCTGTTGTGATCACTATCGCCAAAGTATTCTCCCACTGCAAGATCTGACACCTGTCTTGGCTCAATGCCGAGCACCAAATCCAAAATGGCCTGACCCTCGTCGGCCTGTCCACATATTGAGTAAAGAAACCCTCCTGAACACACCTGACAAAAAAGGCTGCATCGAAACCATCTGCACTAAGGAGGTTCCAATCAATGTTTTGAATTTTGAAGTCACCCATAACCACAACCCTGCTACGTTTGCACTTTTCAACAATCTGCCGACCTATGAATTCTTCACTCTCCTTCCTGCTATTTGGGGGTCTGTAGAAAACCGCCAATGAGATGGCTGCTCCCTTGCTGTTCCTAACTTCCACCCGTACTGAATCAGTCGACAAACCTTCCTCGGCAACCTTCATTTCTTTTGCTGTGATGCACTCTCTGATTAGCAACGCTGCAACCCTCCTCTTTTTCTCCACCTCCCTGTTCTTTTTAAATGTTCTAAACCCTGGAACATCTAGCAACCATTCCTGCCCCCGTGAAACCCACGTCTCCGTTATGGCCACAACATCATAGTCCCAAGTACTGATCCATGCTCTAAGTTCGTCGCTGTTATTTCTGACACTCCATGCGTTAAAGCAGATACATTTTAACCGATCCCTTCGTTCCTTCACATAAAAACCTTCCCGTTAGATGCACTGCATCATGCCACTGCCTCATCTACTACTACACCCCCTCCCCCCTCAGATGTGTAGCCCTGGCTCCCACCACCCTGCCAAACCTAGTTTAAATCCTCCCGAACCACTCGAGCAAATCTCCTACCCAGGACATGTGTGCGGCTTCATTTCAGGTGCAACCCGTCCTTCATTTAGTGAGGCCAGTCCACAGAACTTGCATTTTTGGACTGTGGGAGGATCACAGTTTAGCTCTGAAGAGGCTTAATTGAGGATTAAGGCTAAAAAAACCCCTCAAATCTGAAACAATTTCATAGTTTTTGTTTCCAAAATTAAAATCTGGGGAAAGCTGCAGCCACAACAATTTCAGATTCTCTCTGGAGGAAGAGAATGCAAAGCCCTGACTCCGGGGCTGCATTGAGTTGACAGAGGCCTGGGACCAGAAATGTAACAGATTTTGAGCAAGGTCGGGGTGAGACAAGGGCAAAAAGGCAGATATCACGGGGGAAGGCAGGAGAGATTCAATGGCAGAAATGTCATTAGTCATTAAAGGCTTCAGGGAATGGAGTTAGGGTTGGAAAAGAAACAAATAAACAAAAGGTGTGCCTGGGGCCAGGTGTGCAGTGGATCCTGGAACAAATTGAAACAAGAAATGTAAAGAAATTGGGCAGAGTTCACTGTCTGAAATTGTTGGTCTCACTGATGAGTCCTGAAAGCTGTAAAGAAGGCTAGTTCTATTTCAGCCAACACAAGTATGATGGTCCAAGGGCAAATGCTGCTGGCTAGCCAACAACACGGACATCACACAAATGAATTTTCAAAAAAGGCCTTGATCTGCGCTGTAATTTTCTGATAATTTTGTTCTGACATATGCAGTTCGTTTCTGATGATGGCTGTAACCTCTAAAATTGAATTAGAGTTTAACATTCCAGAGAAATGTAAAATAAGTCAGTTTTCCCTCAAAGACATCGCTGTAGATTGTTGCATTTTTCCTGAGGGTTAAACAGCACCTGGAGCTCAGAAATGTCAATCTCGAGGTCCGAAAGGCCTCTTCTACGCTGTATTGTTCGATGTTTTATGTTCTATGTCTCGGGCTGGGGTTGGAATCGTTTGCAGCAAAGAGCTTCAGCCGGGACACATCCTTCAGGGTCATACTGAGGGGATCAAATGACACTTTATTCTTTCACGTCTCTATTCACTGACAGCCAAGCCATGGTGTGGATTGATGCTTCTGTGTGTAAGAAATGTATCCCAGCTACTGTCTTCTATGGCTCACAGCTCCTAGACATGAAACAGAATTTCGTGTCCATCTGGGTTTAGAGTCAGAGGAAGAACAACGGTGAATGCTGGAAATGTGCTTCAAATCAGAGGTTAGTGTAAATCAATTATCTGTTCCTGACTGGAAGTAAACTGTGAGGGTCAGGTTTAATTTCCTTCTACATTGGTAAAGAAAAAAAAAACTGTATTTGTGAACTTACAACACTGAGATCCAGAGCAGTGGGATCAGGGGTATGAGCAGCCTGTCCCTGCCTCTGCTGTAACCACACAGAATGCACCAGGGTGAAGTGAAATAAAGGTCTCGGTTAGAAATTATATTTCACCAACAGTGATGACATGGGGAGTGTTGACAAAATGTTAATTTTCATTTTCAGTAATTACATGTACCATAGATATATTGGTCAGGAAAGACTGTAATAGGGGTTCGTGACGACAGTGAGAAAATTTTTTTCTGACAGAGTCTTGTCTGAGACTTTATCACTTTCTTATGATGTCCAGGACATGTCTTTTATTCCCATTCTGATATTATTTCCCAACTTGACTACATTCCATTCACTTGCCTGATCCAGACCTAACTGTCAAAAACCAATATTTCACTTTGAGGACAGTTTCATATGACAATGATTATATTGTTTTTAATTTCAAAAGCCTCACAGCAGGTTTAATACAATGGAACACAAAATAGCCCTCTTGATTTGCACCCCAACTACACCCCTGTAGTCTCTTCACCACTGATGCACAGTGGCAGCAGTCACTGTAATCGGATGCACTGCACTGACTCAGCAAGGCTCCTCCAACAGCACCTTCTGAATCTGCAGTCTTTACCATCCAGAAGGACAGGGGCAGCAGTCACATGGGAACGCTAACACCTGCTAGATCCCCTCTAGGCCACATACTGTGCTGACCTAGAAATATGATTTGGAGATGCTGGTGATGGATTGTGGTCGGCAAATTCAGAAGTCAGATTACACCAGGTCAGAGATCAACAGGTTTACCTGAAATCACAAGCCCTCTGAATGCTGCACCTGATTTTATCACATTACTATGACGTGTAACAAAGTAATAAAGTAGAGCTCCACCTGACGAAGAAGGAACAAACCAAAAGCTTATGAATTCAAATAAACCCGTTGGACATTAACCTGGTGTTGTGTGTCCTCTGACGTTGACCTGGGAATATATCATGTTCCTTCTGTGTCGCTTGGTCAAATTCCTGGAAGTCTCCCTGAAAGGCACTGTTGATCCATCGCCAGTACATGGACAATAGCTGGACCAATCCTCTCCAGGGTGGTTAGCAATAGTCAATAAATCTGGCCTTACCCAGTGAAGGCAATGACTCATAAGAAAATAAAATAGTTATCATATTTAAAATATATGCTAATTAGCAAGAAAACCGGAACAGGAAATTACAGACCACATGTTGAAGGGGCGTGGTTCTCTTTATCACCACACTATCATTTGAACGTTGTTGTTGAAAAATCCAATAGTGATTTCATGAGAAACCTCTTTACCCTGCAACAGGTCAAAAAGTGCAAATCACTCCTAGAGTGGGAGATGGAGGTGAACAGAGGAATATATTTAAAAAGTTGGACGTATACGTGAGGGAGAAAGGAATAGAAGGATCTGCTGATGTGGAAGATGAAAGGGGAGGATGTGAAGCATAAATACTGATGGAGACTAATTGACTTGTTTGGGCTCGAGACTCATCAGAACACAGACAAACTTATTTACTTGTGATCTAATTGGAGTGTGGAGGAAAACATCATTTCCTATCCAGGACAAAATAAAGTTATTTCATCAGCTTTTGGGGATCATTTCCTTGGGAATGTGCAATCCCAGGCTCAAAGAGCATTATCTCCACTGGAAGCAAAGTGGTGAGAGCGACCAGTCCAGCAGAAAGAAACTCTCTGACCCTCCCACTTTAATCACTTTCAGAAGGAACGTGGCTCAGTCTTGGATGTGATTTACCCTCATTTTCAAATCAATTCATGGGGTACAGTATCAATGTCTCAGTCAGCACTTATTGCTAGTCTCAGTTGTCTTCCTTCAGAAGATGGTGGTTTTTGGGACTGCAGCCTTTGTGGTGTCGGGTCAACTACAATATTGTTTGGGAGAAATTCCTGGACTTTGAATAATTGAATTTTTTTTGAGTCCGAGCAGATTTTTTTTGGCCATCACATGATATATATAAAGAAACGTGAAGTAGAATAAGCCTTATCTAATCTACAGACCACGGAGTCTCGTTTTTTTTGTTAGAGTAGGAGGGCGGGTGGGTATCTCGGGTTCAGCCGCTGCCTTAATAAATGAAGGCCTCTCCCTCTCGAGGTAAGGTTTATAATGTTAGGGGGAAAGAAAAAAAACTTACCTTCCTGGCAGCCTCTAGGTGCTTTCTCTGTCTGGATCTCGCTGTCCTCCCTTTTCTTCCACTGACCCAGCTGTCAGGAATGTCATTTCTTTGATGTCTTCTGTGAGTACTCTTAGCTCGAAGTGCCATGCTGCTTTTTGTCGAGTGATGTTGCTTTCTTAGAGTGCATAGCGATTACTTGTGAGAGCTAGATCCTTATTTCTCAATGGTGCTTCACTCTTATCACAACTTTCAAAAAAAATCTTCTTATGTACCATAAATACCATTTCAATTTTCTTAAAACAGAATTGGCCTGAGATTGTGAAAACCATCAGTTTTAAATTCCACTGGCTTTCAATTGCTAAATCCTCGTTAAAATCAATTGGCTCATTCTAGCTAGTTGCTAATACATCAAAAGATGCCGAAAGCTTACAATAATACAGACAAATGATGCATGTTTCAATCTCAGAATTGGCTGTACATCTTCAGCCACACACAGACACATTTTTTTCTGTATAATTCTCCAAGTTTTGATAAGCACTTTACCCATTAAAGGAAGTGCACTCTTCTACCTTACCACACTTTACACACAAATTCTAATTTCCTGCCTTCGACTTCACAAATCCTCTCAACAACTTCATAACACCTCCCCCCGTAAGAACAAAACATCATTATGTAAAGACGGTTTCATTTTAAGAAAAATCTTAATACCATTATCATGAGATACACAGGTCTGTAATCGAATGTTACAACGTTTGTCCTCATTCTATAGAGCCGTACCAATTCCGTTTTATGTGCAGATTTTCTTTTAAACGTGCAATAACTCATCTGCAACAATACTCCTATGACCCACAACATGTGCAATCTGCAAACTAAAAGCCTGTAACGTCAAACTCCAATGAAGTAATCTTTTGAATTCTTGTTCTTCAGACTTTTCAAAAAAGTGAGACAGATCGATCTGCACACAGAAGCGTCTCTGGAGCATTGTTTGTAACATAAACATTAAAATGTTCGAAGCCAGTACCAAAATCAATAATTCTTTTTCATTGGTAGAATATTTTATCTGGTGGATGTTGAGTTTATTTGAAAAACATCCAACTGGCCTTTCAATTCCACCATCATCCCCCTGCATCAATACGGCTCGAACCACTACACCGCTGGCGTTGCTAGCCACGTTAAAATATTTTTTTTCAGAAATTTGGCTCTGGTAAAACTGGTGCTGTGGCTAATACGGCTTTTAAATTCTCAAATGCCTCCTGGCATTGTTCTGTCCCCCGAAATGTCATGTTCTTCTTTAGCAAAAGCATCAGCGGCAACACCTTGGTACTAATGTTTAGTAGGAACTTCTGTAGATACTGGTCAGTATCAAAAATTGAAGCACAACTTCCTGCGAGGATGATCTTGGAAATTCCTCAATAGCCTTCATTTTCACATTCTTCAGACTCATCCTTCCATGTTCGATGAGTCCCAAGGCTATCACTTCAGCCTTCACAAATACAGAATTTTTTAAAAAATTAAAACCAGTTTTTCCTCCCACAGTCTTTTAAAGAGCTTTGCCAAATGTGACATGTGATATTTCAATGAATGGCCAAAGATCGCAATTTCATCTCTCTAGGCAGAACAATGAGTCAATCCTGCTCATACAGCACTGCTCATAAGTCTTTGGAATGTGCCTTGTAAGTTCTTCATACCGAAAGGCAATGTATTTAATTGGGATTACAAACGCGTAAAATTGTCATGTTTTCTATGAAAAACGTAATTGCCAGTGACCACAAAGTAAGTCCAACTTGGTGAGGTGAGTGGCTTGACCGTTTTATTTTCCCCCACACTGAACTCCAGCCTTAGAATTGGGTATTAACCTAATTTAGTTATGACATTGACCTTCGAATAATCCACCCAGAATTGTTGAGTACCACGAAGTTTGGCAACCAACAGGATCAGTGAACTCCATACGCTGTTACTTGACCAATGAGATCTTTTTGCAGCATCGCTTCCGCTTCATTCTGTACCTGTGTGGCTTTGAGAGGATTAAGCCTGTAGGAGTGATGTGTTTTATTTTTTTTTCCCCGAACAGCATTACCCACATCATTTTCAAACAGGATGGAATTACGCCTGCCCAATCTATTCCTGTATATGTTCTCATAGCACTGCATCGTGCTTTTCGATTCAGTTCCATGTTCTTCAGATAGATCGCTGACTGCCCTATCCCATTTTCTTAGGAGTTCCTCACCATCCAATTTAAGTTGAGGCACATCAAAATCAGATAATTTGCATTTTGATGTGCCTCATTCTGAATGCTAGTGACTAATATCTTTTACCTCAGCTTCCATTCCAAAAGTACTGATTTTATTCATGCCTGTGGCTTTCCTGCCATTTGACATGTATGACAGGAATGACAAAATACAACCACAGCTTTATGAAATTCAGGCCAATAGAATTGCTTCAGTATTTTAGCCTCATTCTTGCTCACTCCCAAATGACTTTCTATCAGTAATTCATGTGCGAGCCGCAATACTTCCTGTCTGTATGTTACCAGCAACACAATCTGGTGCGCTTCCACCCATTTTGTCTCTTCTCCATGAACCTGTTGCAGTCTCCATTATTGCCTTCAGATTCTAACTTTATGATAATAATCATTTGGATACGTTTTGATTCCTTTTCCGAGTAGGTTTTATGATACAGATATTTTACTGTCCCATCTTTTTGTTGGAACTCCAGAAAGCATCAGAACTAAGCTCTTCAGCCGGACCCTCTCCCTGTTCAGATGTTACATTTACCATTTCATTAAACAGGGCAGGTAATTGGACATTTGTCTTCCTCTTTAGTCTCTTTTCTTTCTTGCTGTAACTTCTGACTGTGGGATCTTGTTGCCATACATTACAGAAAAATTCCAACGGATTTCTCTTTTACCTCCTCTGGCCCCTGGTATACCTTTGGCTTCTCCACGACAAGAGGTGTGACTCTTGCCTTTGATCCTGCTCGGTCGTTTCCAATAACTAACTGTATTCGAGGAATTGACACTCTTTCAATTGCTCCCACTGTCACTTCCCCAGGCTTGATAGGACTTTCCAACCTGAACATACACTGTGGAATGATAAATCTCTCTCCATCTATTCCACAGATTACAACTCTCTCAGATAACATTTTAGAAGGTGTGCAAATACTTGCATCCCTTCAAATTAGAGACTGATAAGCTCTCATATCCGTCAATATTGTAATTCTTTCGCTCCTTCCCCTTTTCTTCCTGAGTAACCTTACAGAGGTCAGGCACCATCTTCCTATCCAGTCTGTGACTCGACTGTGCACTCTCCTCCAACTCCTTGCGATTGTTTTGGGATTTCCTTCACTATCTCAACTAATCACACTTGTTTAGAATAATTTACCACACCCTTTTTTCCCAGTGCCTTTCTTCAGCTACCGGCACTGTGGCTCTGTGTGTCCCACCATATGTCAGTGAAAACACCTTTTTAAAACAACTGGCACTGCAATCATATGTGTCCCTCTCCATTACAGTGTAAACACCTGTTGCCACTTGCCTCCTTTTCAACCACATGGAATCATTTTTACAAACAGTGTGATCCACTTTATTTTCTTTTCATTGAAGCATCTCTCCATTTTTTCCCTCAATTTACATCCCTCATGGAAAGAAATTGCTGTCGGAAGCTAAATGTTGATTTATGCATGAATATGTATTCATCCGCCACCTCAGCAGTTCTTCTCAGTGTGTGAACTTTCGGTTGCTCAACATAAGCTCTTATCACTTCTGGAAATGAGTTTTTAAACTCTTCTGACAGAATAATCTCGCTAAGACTCTCATATGTCTTTTCTGTCTGTGATACTCTCACCCACTTATCAAAGTCGTTGTGTTTAATTCTTAAAATCTTGACTTAAAACTGACCTGTTTCCTTCCTTATGTCTCTCAACTGTTGTCAATATGCTTCTGATACCAATTGTTAGGCACTCACAATAACCTATTTGACATCTCCATAATCTCTTGATACCGCATCTGACAGCGCTGCAAACACCTCAATCGCCCTCCCTACCAATGTTGGCGGAAGTGACATTACCCATAGAGTCCCTGGCCAGTTCCTGAAAGGAAATGATAAAAAGACTTCTATATCCTTTTCATCAAATTTTGGGATATATTTATATATATCCTTGTTCGGCTATTGGTAATGATGAGTTTGCCCATCCTCACTTCTTGCTTATATTTTTCCTTCTGCCATTTGAAATACTTTTGTTTCAAGTTCCAACTTCACCTTTTCCAACTGAAACAGCCTTTGCCTTTCTTTATCCTCCAACATGGCACTTCCTTCCCTTTCTTTCTCTTCCACTTTCAACCACAATTCAAACTCTTTCTCTTCCCTTTCATTCTCTAACTCCAGTTGTCTCATTTGCATTTTTTCTCATTCCAGTGCACTTGCCTGTTTCTCTGGTACACCTGAAACCTTGATCAACTCCATTACAACTTTCTTTTACTCAATTCCCTTGAGACCAGTTTTGGACAGCATGCTCATTCTGAAAAAAATCTTCCTCTGTCCATCTTAACTTTCTTGGCAAATTTGGGAAACATCTCCAAACCCCAGAAATGTTTCAGTAGTGTCAACAGCCATTTCACTCACTTTTAATTTTACCCCCCACAGGTAACCGAAATTAAATAGATTTTTTCCCTCACCGAAGCACTTTTTAATGATCTAGCACACAAATCTCCCACTCCATTTAAGTCTGCCCAAATATGTTCATATCCATTCAGATCCCATGTATGAACTGGCAGGATCCCAGACTTGAGCCCCCAATCTGTTAGAGAGGGAAGAAAGACATTCCTCTAATAATTAAACCAAAATAGAAGCCCCAGGCCATTACGGAGGGAGTAGAGATTCCCGTCTAATTATTAAACCCGAGTCAACTAAAAAAGGGTCTCCTCCCCATGTATGATGTGTTAAAAACAAAGATTAAATGAAATAAAATGCCTGGTATCAAATTTATAAGGAGCAACGAATAATTTATTTATTTAACCCGAACAGTGAACAAATAAAGAGAATTACTAACAAAACCAAGCAATATCTCCTTCAGCTCCCGAACCTCCCCTACTTCCCACCCACCTTCTTCCTTCACCCAGGATCACCCATGATATTAATCCCAGAGAATGGGGCACACAAAGGCGTCTCATATTGCCTCAGAACTGCACCGGAGTTTCTGTTTGAAGGTTAGGACATGAGATTTATTTGCTCCAGAGGCTTGGATTCAGCGTTACTGCCAGAGACTGTGTGTCTCCCTCTCCCTGTGTCCAAGCTTCTGTCTCTCAGAAGTCGCCCAAGAAGACCGAAGGAAAGAGACAGAAATTGATTGACTCAAGTTTCAGATTGTTTGAGTCAGAAATAAACAGAAAAAAAAATGAGATCCCATTGCTGACTGTCTTCGAAAATCTCACCCAATTATCAGCATTTTCCCATGAATTCAACCCCAGAGAGTAAGAACAGATTTCAACTGAAATTAAAGGGCAAATGTTTTCTGAATGCCCCTAGAGTATAGTTTCTGAGAGGCTGGGAAAAGAGTTAATGGTGGGGAGTCAGTCTCTCGACCCTGTGGCTCTCCCTCCCTTAGAGGGAGGGCATGTATGGTCGTCTTCCTGAAGCAGGTGGAGACTTCGGCCTGGAGGAGGGAGAGGTTGAAGATGTTGGTGAACACCTCGCACCAGTTGTTCTGCACAGGATCTGAGTGCTTGGCTGGGGACACAGTCGGAGCCCAGTGCTTTCTTTGGGATTAATCCCAGAAACACCAATTGGACGTCTGCAGCATGAGAGCAGGCACAGACATATCCATGGCTGTTGAGGCAGGCACCAGCCCCCAATTAGTGACAGTCTCACAGTTATGCGTTATAGACATCCCTCCCCATCGTCACCTCCCCCAGCCATCATCAACACATGGCAATACTGGTTGGTATGAGCACCACACAGTTTGTGTTGAGACAGAAAGGCATCAACAGACCAGGACGATGCTCCCTCAAATTCTGCATCACCATAATGGGGTAAATTCACTATAAAATGGGGACAGGATGTGCTCCTTCTGAGTGCCACTGGGACAGAGAATAAATATTTTGCAGAAGTGATTACAGTCAAGTAACCGCTTTAACCTGAACGGTGCCACCCACTCTGAGTGCTGTACCTTGTCAATGGCGGACAGACCTTAGGGATGTCCGAGCTGTCACATTCACGAACAATTTGAAAGAAGGACCTGAGGACATTTTTTGCTAAATTTGTAGATGATACAAAAACAGTTGGTTGGACAGGAGATGTTGAGGAAGTGGAGAGTCTGCAGAAGGACTTGGACAGGCTCGGACAGTGGATAAACAAATGGGAGATGGAGCACCACGTGGGAACATGTGAGATTTATGCATTTTGCTAGGCAGAATAGAACATACACTACTTCCTGAAAGGCTTCATGAAATAAAAGGGATTTTGGAATCTTTGATCTCTCTTAAGGTTAATGTGCATTTTCGGTTGGTACTTAGAAAGTCAAATGCAATGCTGCCATTAATTTCAAGAAGGTTAGAATGCAAGAGCAGAGATGTACTATTGAGGCTGTATAAAGGCTCTGGTTAGACTGCATTTGGAATATTTTGGGCACTGTGTCTAGGGAAGGATGTGCGATATTGGATGCGGTCCAGAATGGGCTTGGGAATTACAGCTTGTCATATGAGGAGTAGTTGAGGACTCTGTGTCTGTACTCAATGGAGTTTAGAAAGATAAGGGGAGGGGTCTTATGGAAAATAACAGAATACAGTGGATACAGTGAACATGTAGAAGATGTTTCCACTCGTCAGAGAGAATATGGTGCAAGGGAACAGCCTCAGATTGAAGGGATGACCCTTTAGAACTGAGATGAAGAAGAATTTCTTCTGCTAGACGATGGTGAATCTGTGAAACATTTTGCCACAAAAGGTCGGACAGACAACATTACTTAAGACAGAGATAAATGGGTTCTTCGTTAGTGAACAGACCATGTGTTATGGAAGAAAGCAGGAGAATGGGGATTAAAACATATCAGCAATTATCGAATGTTGGAGCTGATTTGATGGGCTGAATGTCTGAAATATGTTGCTTTCTCTCATGTCATAATGGTCCTTTCGTCATTTCTTCACTGCAGAATGATAGCCTCTGACATGTTCTTCCACCATTTATTTTTATTTCATTTTGACTTCACGTTTAGGTCAATGGTAAGCCATATGATATAGATAGTGGCAGGATTCAATATCAGCCAGCTGTCCAATAATGTGTTGAATGCATGGTGCCGTCAGTGAGTCTCATCTGCCGGGAGAACATTGTCTCTTTGATGATAGTCATTTTCAGCCTGTTATTTCAAAGGATCATTGTTGTGATGCCAGTGTCAATGAATTCAACGCCGTCGGTGAAATTTATCACAGTCCTCAGCAAGAATAAATTGTGGAATAATGAAAACCTTTCTAAAAATTGGAAAATTTCAACTGAAGATGCTGAATCTTTTCTTACATAATGTTCAGAATCAGAAACACTGTTTTCCTGTTTATGTTCAAATCAGACAACTTGTCACATCAAGATGTTAAACTTGGAATTACTTGCAACATAAGTTCTATTCTGTTCTCATTTCTTGTGTTGCTGTGTTCTTGTTTTATTATTTGTATTATTCTGCAATCTCATTCATCATTAATTCCTCGTTGAAATCTTCTCTGCTGAACTTCCATCTCCTACGCAATTTCATTTAATCAATATTAAGAGGCATTTTGAGGCAGCTATGCATCAGAAGAATAGGAAGAGATAATGAATGATTGTGCACTCTGTCCGTCATTGGACCAGTCTTTCTCTCCAACTATCTAAAGTCTTTTTTTGTGTGTCAGAAAACTTCAGAATTATTACAGCATAGTTGGACACCAATCAGGCCATAGTGGTCTTAGAGTTATCCAACTGTATAATTTGGAGAAGGAGAGAATACGTGGAGATGGACTGAGAGAGAAACATAGAGAGTGCGGTAAACAGGGAGAAAGGAAGTGAATTGGCATAAAACTGAGTGAGGAGAGAAAGGGGAGCGACAGGCCGAGGAAGAGCGAAAGGGCTGCCAGAAGAGGTGGAAGTTAAATAAATCAGAAAACAGAATGAGGGGAGACAGACAGAGACAGACAAAAGATGGAAAATTTATTTAGAAATTCCCAACGTCTGTAATAAAATTGTCTGATGCCGTACCCTGTGAGCACTGTGCTGATATTGGCTTTCACCCCAGATCATCGTTCTCCAATAATACCAAAGAGCTGAGTTGTGAACCACTGAACAGATCCCAACCAGCCAAACAAAATTGCTCCAGGAGAAGGCTTATTTATTCAAAAAGGCTGGGCCAACAGCTGCAAGAACGAATAACATGCACATTGTGTGAGAGACTGGGGAAGAGAATCTCAGTGAGGAGTATCACTGACAAAGGGGAAAGTAGTATCAGATTGATAAATTTTGCACATTACTTACACGAATTTGTAAACCACATTTCAATTCACAAAACTCAATATCATGAGTGCATTTAACTCATCTTATCTCTTTGTACTTGCCATATTTTGGTATTTACAGAGAGTCATTTTGTCGAGTACTTTGTTTTGATAAATACATTTCATTGATATTGTTTCTCCTCATTTCTCATTGTGGACACATAATTGAATCGTCTCTTCATATGAGTTATAAAGAGTAATATTTCAAGACTGATGACTGGGAAATATCACTGTCCCTCCTTCCATCCAAAACAGCTATGTTTTTCAATTCTGTGTTTTCTGTATATTGTCCAATTTCAGAATCATTGTGGGTCAACCAACAGCAGGAGGAACATAGTGGTTCAAGAAGGCAGCTCACCACCACCTTCTTAAGGGCCAGTAGGAATGGGCAAGAAATGCTGGCCAGCCAGCTGCACCCACATCTCACAAATGAACAGAAAGAAATCACACTTTATTTGACGTCCATTAAATGATGCTTCATCACAGTCCATTGACATCAATAACGTCAACCTCATAACCCTCATCCGCTCTCTCTGACCTTGGAGTAACAATCTGAACTGTGTTTAGCAGGTACAATTCTCTGTCAACAGATCCATTCCATTTATCTGCTGTTTTACGCAAATTTACCCCTCAGGTTATGGGCAATCAATGTTCTTTCAATATGCTTCTGATATTTTCATGACTGATCAGCAGTTACAGGATGTTTATGAATAGATAAGCATGACATCATGATGGTCGTAATGGAACAGATCAGTGAGTGGGGAGGATATGAAGACTTAAATCCATGCAGTAAAAAGAAGGTCGTGGTATTTGAGAATAATTTGTTTCCTGCTCGCATATTGGTGAGTATTGGTAATGCTTTGGCGTTGCTCCCATATCCAAAGCAGGTTGAATGATTGCGCTCAAATGTTTGACCATCTCTAACATTCCTTCCCTTAGTCATCCTCACATGCCCCATCCAAAATGTGCATTCAGCGTTATTTTGAATTTGAATAAACTATTATGGAATTGAAAGGGACTAATTGAATCTGATGTTCAGTGTTTGCGATTAATGTCAGTCTCTGTGGATCCTAAATATGTCACTGGAGGGTTTGCCTGTTCTATAAATAAAGGACTCCTTTCAACGTGTTATCCCATAGTATGAGCTGGAGCATCACCTGCATCAGTGACAGGATTCAGCAGCCCCAGAGAGAGGGGGAGGAGAGATCAGAATCTGAGAACAATAGATTGGAATGTTGCAACAATGGACAGGATTTTATCCTCGGGTCTTTACTGGCTTTCTCAGCCTTGGATATCATTAGCATCACGGATTCAAGATGTACTGATGGTTATTCAAGGTGGTTACTACCCTATCCTTGCTGTAGTTGGTATTCCCGGTAAGTCTCTGAGCCTATTAAACTGGGTTGAACTGGCTTGCTGCTCATTATATGTAAATTTTGGAAAGGTGAAATTCAATGCTTTTGGTTCCAATCAAAAACGTTATTCCTTACGAATTATAACCAGCAGGTTACTAATAAAGATTACTCACCAATATGTGAGGAGGAAACAGATTATTCTCAAATATGATGCCCTTCTTTTTCCTGCATGGGTTTACATCTTCATATCCTCCCCACTCACCGATCTTTTCCGTTACCACCATCATGATATCCCAGTCTCCTCCTCAGCCTCAATACAGCTTCTGAAAAAGCCAACATTTGTGCCTTTGTAAAATCCGGATATAGCCTTCAAGTCCCATCTAATTATGTTTCTGTTACAAAATAATTACACCAAAGATGTTTAACTTGTTCTCTCCACAGAATCTGTCAAACGGGAAGACAGTGCCTTGTGCTCAAGTCATTGAATCATAATCTGGACGCACAGAATAAAAGTCTGTTGGTATCAGATAAAGGAAATTGGCAGCATTTGAATGAGACCATCATCTTTGTTATTTCAAAGAAAAATCCGAAGCAGATGTCCTTTGGAGAAGGCAATGTGTCATCCTTCCCTGGTCATGTAACTTGCATGTGACTGCACACCCTCAGCAAAAATGTTTTATTCTTCCTTGTTATGTGGAACAGCTGAACCAGCCACTCAGGTCAGGATAGGTATAACATGCTCGCATGACCACAGCAGCACACATCACATGACAGTAACTCCCTTCCTTTGCCTTTTTACCATATTCCTACAACTCATTTGCCTTCAGGTATGGGGCAATTCCCTATTTCAAGTGCATTCTCTCTTACCTAGTCTTTCCTTGAGAGTGATGTTCATCTCCATAGGCACCTCTGGCGCTGGCTTTATTGATGTTGACATACATACACAAGGAGCTTTTACATTCTATGTCAGTCGCAATGCATAGAGAAGGAATGGCCTTACCTGACACAGGAAATAAACAGAGAGGCCTAAGTTGTTTTTGTTTTTGCAAAGGTCTGTAGATTGGGTTGTGGATGAAGATGTGGACTTGCTCACCAAGCTGGCTTGTTTTTGTTCAGGTACTTCGTCACTGTGTGAGGTAACACCATCACTAGAGCCTCCAGTGAAACAATGTTATTCTGCTCTGTTTGGAATTTATACTGTCTGGTCCGTTATGGTGAGCGCTGTCATTTCTAGTTTTGCTCTGCCTTGGGTGTTTGTATATGCCGTCTAACTCTATATTTTTGTTGATAGAAGTATGGGTGGAAAAATTGTACGTATAGGATCTCCTAAGTATATCTCTGTTTGGCTTGGGCTACTATAGTTAGCTTGCCCGAGTTAAATTGATACCTTTCATTGTCTGAATGTAGCGATGTTAAGGAGAGTTCATCGTGCTGTTTGGCTGCTAGCTGATGCTCATATAGTCTGATGGCGAGTTTTCTTTCTGTCTGTCTGATGCAATGTTTGTGGCATTCTTTTTATGGTATTTTGTAAACTACATTCTTTCTGCATGTTGTGGGAATAGGGTCTTTATTCCCCATTAGCGTTTGTCATAAAGTGGCTTTTGGTTGTTGGACTAACATGATTCCTCGTAGTCTTCGTAGTCGTATTGCCAATTCCAATATGCTCTTGATGTAGGGCAGTGTGGCCGGTATGTTGGGTCGTACTGTGTCCTCCTGTTGTTGTCCATTTTGTAAATGCATAGGTAAGGATAACACACTATTGTGGTCAAACTGGGAGTGTTATTGAAGCAGTATTTTGAGAATTTTGGACTGATTTTCTCTCTTTTATACGTAACTATATCCTTGCCACAGAGAGAGTGCAAAAGAGCTTCACCAGGCTAATCTCTGGGATGATGGTACCATGAGGAGTGAGTGACGATTAATCTGAGGCGCGCTGAGAAAATAAAAAAAAAAGTTGATTGCATTGAAACTTGAGGGTTGTGGACTACCATTATGTTCTAAACAGACCCTGATAAAGTGATAAACTCCAAAACTCTTTGTATTTACTCAGGATGCCTAATTCTGGATAGTTTAGTTGCCTCTGAGTATGTTTCTCCAATCCCACCCCCACTCCCTAATTCAATTGGGACAGAGAGAGAGAGAGTGAGTGAGAGAGACAGAGAGAGAAAGAGAGAGAGCGAGAGAGAGAGAGAGAGACAGAGGTCAAGGCATTAAGGCCATTAAGGTCAAGGACCTGTTACGTTAAAAATGTCACCACCTATGATCAAATCACGAACGCTTCTGATACGCAAGGCCTCAATAATTAGATTAGCCATCAACCATTTGGCTCTCAAACCCTGACTCATGTGACCACTGACCATTTCCAATCAAATATGCACCGAACTCGGCTTTCAATGCTTCTTGGAAAGAGACTTTCAGATAGCAACACACGATGGAAACATTAAAAAAGAGCCGAATTAGGCCATTTGCCAAATCAGATCTGATATGCTGCTCAATAATATCTTACATATTTCTCAACATCATTCTCCTGCTTCCCCCATAACCCTTGACCCACGTATTGCTGAAAAAAAGTATCAATCTCTGTCTTAAAGACACTAAACTCTGGGTCTTTGTGTCTGTATGTGTGCATGTGTCTCTTTGTCCATGTGTTTATTTGTCTGTGCATTTGTTTCCAAAGCTATCCATCTGAGTATCAGCCTGTGTGGTTCTCCGTGTGTTTCTGTCAATTTGCGTGTGATTGTATCTCTCTCACTCTCTCTCATCTCTCTCGCTCAGTGCGTGTGTGTGTGTATGCGTATGTGCGTGTGTGTGTGTGTGTGTGTGTGTGTGTGTGTGTGTGTGTGTGTGTGTGTGTGTGTGTGTGTGTGAGTGTGTTGTATCTCCCTATATCTATTGTGTGTGTTAGTATATTGGGGTGTTTACAAATGTTTCTGTGTATTTCTGTGTCTGCATCTATGTGCAATGCGGTGTCTGTTTTCAGGGTGAGACAACTGCTGCTGGAAATGATAGTGGGTTTAATGTGAGAATTGCCTTTAACTGAGCAAAGCTCCTTAGTTGGTGGAGGGTTGATCTTTCAGAATATCCACGTGAGGCGCTCTGGGCATCTTCAGCTTGTGCCAGGGTCCGCTCAACACTGGGGGTGGTGCACAGGGTGGCGGCGGGTGGGGGCGTTAAGGGAACAGATGTCGGGCACTGTAACAAAGGGCTTGTCTCTTTCTGTCCTATTACAGGCTGTTTCTCCTTGAATGAGGGAAAGGGAGGGAGTGAGAGAGGGTGAAAGAATGGCACTGCTGTAAGAGCTGATGTAGGATGGGCGAAATGCTGAAGTGTCCAGAGTCAGTCAGCCCAGTTAATGACTCCATGCAGCGTTATTTTTGCAGGGATATTGTCCAGGTGACAGAGAGTGTGAGGCAAGGAAGGTATTGCATTCAGTAGTGGGAGTGGTAAGCGTCTGAGTCTTATTTGGTGGCAGAGTGTGAACCTTGTTCGGAGTTAGGTGCTATAACAGGTATAGAATGAGTGTGAAGTAGCAGAAAGAATTCAGTAGCACTTATACTGACAGTAATGGAACGGTTACTGATACTAGACCTATATTTCTGGATGTTTCTTCAGGTCATCTCAGCCTTGACGTGAGCCTCACCAAATGTCTTGTCCAAATCCATCATGAATAACGCCGCAGGCCATGTCCCTCAGATTCCACTGAATCTGTTTGGGTGGAGTTTAGAAATAGCAAGAAGCAAATATTAGTGTGTTACATATCTGAACCAAACTGTAGCACAAATGTTGTGCATCCTCTGCTTTGAAGGTTAGATATGCAAGTATTGTGGATTCTGCATTAATAATGGATTATCTCATGTTTCGTTTAAACTCTGTAAAGTAAGTGACTGCGAACGCTATGAAAAATAAATTCCACATGTGTGTATGAGGTAGGTTGAAGGTTATGTTTTGAACCAAACCAGAGAACAAGTAATTTTGACTTTGAAGTTGTGTGGTCAGTAGAGCGAATTAATAACTTTGGTCTGAAGCAGCTGTTGAGAAATAGTGTCAACAATATTTCGCATATTAAATGGCATCTGCATAAACATTGAATTTTTAAACATTACTGTCAAATATCATGGAATCCATGAGGTTGTATTGTCAGGTTAGCTGTAATGAATTGGTAAAGTTCAAGATAAAACGTAATGGCCGAAGGCATTGTTTGTTATTCATAGAAATATGCAAAGTCTGAAAAATACATATATTTCTGTAAGGTGCAAACAACAAAGAAAGAGACGGTGAGTCAACGAAGGCCAATGTAAGAAACTAAAGATTGCATTAAATCAAAGGAAGTGATTTCAGGGGATTTCCAGATATTCTTGAAACCTGAGAATCCTTGTAAATTGATGACCCGGAAAAGGATGGCCCTGAAGCTGATAAGGAAATCAAAAAGCGAACTTGAATACAACAGAATAGGAAACACAAAGTCTGCCTAAATTTAATATCTTTTCTTAAAATAAAATACGATTTAAAAGCAAGGTTAAATGTGGAAGATTAGCAACGGGGCAGAAGAATTCATTGTGGAGAACAGGGAAATAGCAGATAAACTAACCAGTTACTTTGTCTCTGTCTTCATGAAGGAAAAACCAGAAAATCTCCCAGAAACACAAAGTGCTGATGTGGCACTTTTGGAGCTAATGATGCAAAGTCAATTCATGTCCACGACAAGGTAGTGTTTGGAAATTCAGTTGGATTGAGCATTTCCAAATTTGATACACCAGGCGTACTTCATATCAAAATGTCAGGAAAACAAAGCAGCAGTAGAATTATTAATTGCACTGTTGATAATTGTGTTTTAATTTTTTTGTACATTCTGCAAAGAATGGAAGCCATTGTAGACAACTGGAAATTAGTCAGCATGATCCAACCATATACAAAGCAAAGAAGGGATAGTGTGGTGAACTGCAATCCAATTATCTTGATATCAGTAAGGAAACTGTAGGAATCTTTGATACAGGATGTGATATTAGATATTTAGCAATTATAAACTACATTGAAGGGAATCAGTAAGCATTATTGAAAGAGAAATCATGGTTGACAAACATCATAATTTTTGAAGCTGTTTCTTGCAGCATACACAATAGAGCACCAGTGCAAGTGGTATATTTGGATTTTCATAAAGCTTTCTACATGAACTCACGTCATGAGTTCATAAATAAAATTAATTCAGAAGATATTTGTAGGAATACGTGTAAAAAGCTGGGTTAGTAATCATTTAAGGAAATTGGAATGTAGGAGTAAAGACATCCTGCAGCAGTTGCGCAGAGTGTTGCTGAAACTATACATTGAGAATTATGTACAGCTTTGGTGTTTCAATATAAGAAAGAATATACTTACTCCAGCGGAAGCGCATTAAATATTCTCCACCTTTATCCCTCAGATGCCAAGATTGTATGATAAGGAATCTAAGCCTTTGCTCACTACAGCTTCAAAGAATGAGAGGCGATCGCAGTGAAATGTAGACAATTCACAAAATATATGACAAGTTGGAAATAAACGCAATATTTCCCTGATTGTCTACTCCACATTGAAGGTAAATAATGGCTAGATAAGGGGCAGGCCATTTAAGACTGCAACAAGGAGTAAATTCTTCACTTGGATGGGAACGACTAACACAAGTGCATGGAAAACTGCTGGCAGGCAAACTGAGGAAGAATCCCCACATATTCTATAAGTATGTCAAGCAGAACACAATAATCAGGGAGCCCCTTAGTGTTTGCGAAGTTTGATTTAAAATGAACTTAGCGTCAGGGGACAAAGTATGGTAGTGTATAGCTGATTGTGTGACTGTAAACCAGTCTCCAATGGTGTGCCACAGGGAGCGGTGTTGTGTCCCTTACTGTTTGTGTAATTCAGAAATAATGTTGTTGTGAATGACGATGAGGCAGAGGGGGATGTGTGAGAAGTAAATTTGTGTACAACACAAAGATTTGCTAGATGTGTGGTATGAGGAAGAAGGTCCTATTTTAAAGGAAGATCGTGATAGAAAGTTCAGATAGGCAGATCAATGGCAGATGGAATGTAACGCTGATAAATATGAAGTGATGCACTTCAGAAGAATGAACTAGACAAGCGGAGTATTAAATGAATGACACCACACCAGGAAGCCCAGATGTCACTTCTTTGCAGATCCCTGATGTGACTGGTCAAGTGATTAGGTTAGTTAACCAGACATCGGGGACTATAGGTATAGATTTTATTCATCAAGGAATAGATTATAAGAGTTTACAGGACATCGGTTAGGCAAAGATGAAGTACTGTGTGCAGTTCTTTGTACTACATTATAGGAAGGATGATCTTGCACTGGAAGGAGCGCAGAAGAAATTCGCCAGGATGTTCTCTTGGATGGAGCACATCAGCTCTGAAGAGAGCCTGTTTAATCTCAGGTTGTTTGTCTTGGAGCAGTGAAAGTTGAGTAGGTAAGTAAGTCACGTATACAAGATTGAGAGGTATGAACATGGTCAACAGAAAGCAGCTGCTCCTTTTAGTAAAAGGGCCAAGAAAAAGGAAGTACACATTTAAAGTAAAGTGTTTGAGACGAAATAAAAAGTTAAGGATTGTTTTCACCCAGAGAGTGCTGTGGTCTAGAATGCACTTTCTGCGCGGGAGTTGTCATGGGTAACCTCACAACCCATTGAACAGGATTTGGATGAGTGTTTGAAGTGACATAATATTCAGGGTTATGGGCCTTGTGTAGAAAACTTGGACGAATGGACGTTGCACTGTATTTCTGACGGTACACAGTCCATGCTTCTGCGAATGTATGGTTGTGGAAGTTGAACCATTGAGCAGCATAGGACAAGAATTTTTGGGTTTCTAGAGTCTACAATAACACAGGCTATAAGAAAGAATTGCAATTGCTTCTGAAAGGACCCCAATAGGGAATGTATGAGAAAACATTCTAAAACCAGACATTGGAGAATGAATAGCGAGGAAATGGCAGAAGTTTGACATAACTCCTTGCTTCTGTATTCACAGAAGAAAAGATGTAAAGAAAACCTTCTGAGCAACTCTCGGAAACCCAAGTGTGGTGAGACATAGAAGTAAAATGAAAGTCGTAAATAAACTAATTTGGAGAAATTATTGTGACAGCATTTAATGGACACAGACAAAGTCAATGTCGATTTATGATCTGGGAATCGTGTTTGAGAAACCAACCAGGAGATAACCTTTGGAGGTGGAATGGATGCAATGAATTTAGAGTTTTGGAAAGATTTTTGATTGAGCCCCAAACCTAGTGTGAAAAGTAAAAACACATGGGATTAGGCCAAATACATGGCGTCACAATGCGGGAGCTGACAGGAAACAGTGAGCAGGAATAAATGGATTTTGCTTTGGATTGAAAGACTCATGTTGTAAATCAGGGACTCCAGATATTCACAAAACATATCAAACGTTTGGTTGAGGGAATCAAATGCTATGTGTCCAAATCTGCTGACAGTACAAAACTTGGATTGTGACTGGTGAGGAGTATGTAAAGATCCTTCAAGGCAATTGAGACAAGTGGGATGACTGGGAAAATATCTGGTAAATGAAGAGCAATGCGGACGTATGTGACGTTGTGAACTTTAGTGGAAAGTAAAAGAACAGCAGCCCAATATTTCAAAAGGCACTATTTGAAAAAATATTGATCTATAAAGGGACATGTGCTCCGTCTCTTTTCTGCTCTTCTGCGCAGACCTCCAAGAACTATGCAGGGCAGTGACTTCTGATGCTATCAGTCAACACTGTGAATGGCATTGGCATGCTGGTCAGTGCACGTAGACTCACCAAATGGGTATACATAACGCTGAAAGGGATCTGGATGTCCTTGTACATCAGTCATTGAAAGGAACAATGTGGCATAAATATTTCAATTGATATTCATTTCAAAGAAAATTGTGCAAAGGTGTAAAGTTGTCGTACCGTGGCTGTAGAGTTGAGGTCTCATCATGAATATTCGGGAGTGTTGTATGCAGTTTTGGCCTCTTTAGCGAATATAACAAAGAATGACCAGACTGATCCTTGTGATGTCAGCTTGTAGTGAGTGTGGAGTTTGAGTTGACTGGGCCTGTATTCGATGAGGCTTCCAAAAATGAGTGGAGGTCTCTGTAAAACATAGAAAATTGTATCAGAGCGAAGCAGACTGGAAGCAAGGATGATGATTTCCTGGCTGGAATGTTTAAAAGAAGGTGTTACAGTCTTAAATACAAGCCGATCACTCTGCTCTGAGATGAGAATAAATGTGTTCACCCAGAGACCGGTGAACCTGGGGATTTCACTACCACTGTGGAAGCCAGCGCACCGAATGTCAATTCGAAACAAGTGGATGGATTTATAGAAACAAAAGGGATGAGGGGAGAGCAGGAGTATACTGTCGGTGGAAAGGATCAGCTATCATTATGTTGACTAGGGGAGAAATTTTGATGGATAAAGATGGGGACGTTGTTTGAAATACTCCAGCACTCTCTGTATTCCACGAATATTCCAACAAAACTGGAAAACCTCTATTGTGATGTCGGTCGTTGTAATGAGTACAGGAATTCGGACTTGATGTTGCGGCTGTGCAGGTGAATAATGAGGCCACTTTTGGAATACTGCATCAAATTCTGGTCACCCTGCTACATGAAAGAAATTGCTAAATTTAGAAATATTCAGAAAATATTCACAAAAATTATGCCAGGATTGCTGTTACATTGGGTGTGAAATATAGAAAGACACTGAATAGGCTGGGATTCTTTTTTTTCCCCTGAGAGTCAAACGCCGAGGGTGTCCAGGAAGATGTTTATAAAACTGTGAAGGGCATGGACAGGGTGAATAGCTAAGATATTTTCTCCAGGGTAGCAGAATCCAAAATTAGATGGCATAGGTTTACCATGAAAGATATAAAAAGGACCCAAGCGGTGACTTTTTCACACAGAGTGTGGAGCATGTATGGAATGAGCTGCCAGTAGAAGAGATTGAGACTGGTTAAATTGCAATATCTAAAAGGCACCTGGATGGTTATTTGAAAAGGAAGAGTTTAAAGGGATATGTGCTAAATGCTGGTAATTTGGACGAGATCAGATTGGGATATCTGGTCAGTGCAGACGAGTTGCACTGAAGGGTCTGTTTCCATATTGTATAATGCTATGACACAACAAATCGTGGCTTCAAGGAGAGAGGCAGAAAGAAAGCAGGAGCTGATAAGCTAGTTAGACTAACACTCATCATTGGGAATCTGCTACACTCCATTATTAAGGAAAGGACTGCAGGACATTCAGAGAACTTTCATGCAACTGGAGTCAACATGGTTTTGTGAAAGGGAACTGATGTTCTGCCATGTAAAATCATCAGAATTTTACTGGAAATTCCTGATAAAATAACAATATCAAAGATAAGGGACAATAGAAACGTTGATGACAATGAAGAAGCCACAAGTCAGCTACTGGTGAAGATAATGGCTGAGGACTTAACAAATGTCTGTGTGAAGTTATATTTTATAATGGGATGCGTTAAGATGGTGTCATTGGCTGAACACAGTAAGGTGACTAAGCAAAACATTTAGAATTACTGACTGTGATTGGATATTAATAACCATAAAATAAGTATACATTTTTCATTGATCTGTATAAAGTGTGCTTATGTTTACATGCAAGTATCAAGCTGATGTAATTTCTTTTTTGAAGAGCCTGTCCTCATGAGAAATGGCTCTCGAACACATGCTTGCAGAAAATTGGTGTAAGAAAGTGTCTGAGAGCCATTTGGTCAGTGACAGGAACTTGGGGAGTTGAATGACTGAAAGTGCCTGTGAGATGGAGCTCAGGACACAATCTAGTCTGCAATGTACTCCATGCTGAACTGATATTTCATCTGGGTTTAAAGTGATGGTGATGGCCGAGGGTATTATTGTTAGGTTATTAATCCAAAAACGCACGTAACGCTCTGTGGTCCTGAGTTCAAATTCTGCCAAGTCAGTTGTTGGAATTGGAATTCAGTAAAAATCTGGAATTAAACAAAACTCCCCCTCATGAGTCCCCGCCACCAGCCAGCCACATAAAAATTTCCTGCATACTGAGAGTAATGAGGCAACTTGGAACATCATGATGAAACAACAATGCTTCTAGTGTCTGAAAGTTTCAGAGTGAGCCCTCTAGTACACAATGATGACGATAAAACCATTGGCAATTGTTGCGAAAACCCATCTGATTTACTCATATCTTATAGGGAAGGAAACTGCCATCCTTCCCTGCTCTGGCCTCCATGTGACCCAACACACCCAATAATGTCACTAGTTCTAACTACCCTCTGAGAAATGGGTGATGGGAGTGAATGTTGGCCCAGCCAATGGTGCCCACATTCTGTGAGTTAACAGAGAAAAGTTTCCTGGCTGTTTCTGGGAGGTGAATAGAGAATGGGATATGACTAACCATTTCAGATAATCTGAAAATACCTACATTTAATGTTTTTGTACTCATTATTGAACACTTCAAACCCTCACTCTATTAATGTTGCAGAGTGACCATACACAGTGCACCGCGTTGGTGAATACCCGCCGTCCTGGCAGCAGACACAGCCCCTTCATTCAGCAGCAGGCAGCCGTTCCCATCGCCTTCATGCCTCCACGCAAAAAAGAAAGGATTTTATCATGGATAAAGGGCACTCTTTTGATGCACCGCCCAAAACACCCTCCCCCTCACACCTCCGCACCACTAACCAAGCATATTAAAATAACCTGCCTGTACTGAGAGTAATGAGGCAACTTGGAACATCAGGGAGTAGACCATCAGGATGGTAGAGCAACGTTTCCAATGTCTGAAAGTTTCAGGGTGAACCCTCTCGTACACACTGTATCACTAGGTCCCGAAATCTACCTCCATTTATGTAATATGTAGCCTTTTGTTCTTCCTGATAATCCTCACACGTTCACAGTTACCAACATTATATTTCATCTGCCAAATTGTCTGTTAATTATCCATTTACATTCTCTCTACCTCCTCCTGAAAGTTTAATTTCCTGCTTATCATAGCATCATTGGCAAATTTAGTTGGAGTACATTTTGTTGCATTTATCTAAACTATTCATATTGGACAATGCACGTATATAATATTTCACATCCCCGCACGCGCTCTCACCACTCCTGTTCCTTGAATCAAGTCGGCTGCCGACTCACAAGTTAAGATTTTTTTTAAAAAACGGAAGCCTGACTGCCCGGCTTCACCCTCTCTCACGCACTCACCACTCCCTCCAAAATTATTAATGTCGATCTTAAATTGTTGATGACCACACACTGGTCCCTGAGGAATTCCATTCAGTACGACTTATCAATGTGAAAGTCATTAGCTATTTCTGCTCTGTATTTAATTTTAGTGAACCAGGGCTCCGTTTTCCTGTGTCACAGCCGGGAAAGGTTGCATGGCCTCCTCCTGTGATGTGTCGCAGGTTGGCAAGGTGTTTCTGAAATCAACAACACACCATTAGGGGCATTTGTTGTCAGGTAATCAGGTCGAAGTTGTACTGTCAATGATTCTGATTCTTGTCCGATTAAAATACAAGCTCAGAATATAGACGGACACTTGAGTAGAATGCTGCACGGTCAAAAATGCCGTCTTTCAGATGCAGCAATAAATCTCGTCTGCCTCTCTGTCAGGTGCTCAATTTTCCCCGGACACATATTAAGGAGGAGGGGAGATTTCCTATTAGCATGGCTTACTTTTTATCCCTTTATTCACACCACCAATACAGATAATCTTGAGGAGTAATTTCATTTTTGGCTGTGGGTGCTGTGTGGAAAAGTTGCTGCAGTCGCTACACAATAAAATTTAAAAATGTCTTTGAGGGGGAATCTTGCAGAGGTTTATACACTCATGGTAAATCAGGGTGAAGAATTAAGGTATTTTCCTTGGGTGGGGAGTCCAAAACGAGATGGTATAGGTTAACACGGGAGGGGAATGATTTAAAAACGACCTAAAGGGCAACATTTTCATGCAGAGGGTGGTGCGTATATGGAATGAGCTGCCAGAGGAAGTGGTGGAGGCTGGTACAGTTATAACATTTAAAAGGTATCTGGATGATTATACGAGTAAGGAGGATTCAGAGGGTTATGGACCAAATGCTGGAAAATGGGCCTAGATTTATTCAGGATATCTGAGCAGCATGGATGTGTTGGACCAAATGGTCTGTTTCGATGCGACATATCTCTATGACTCCATGAATGAATATTTAATTCGATTCTGATGTAATTCATTCAAAGGGCAGATTGGTCTCCTCTGGTCTGTTGCAATCCTGGCTGACTGAATGGATCCTCCTTTTACACTGTAACAGCCTGGGGCGGGTGGTCGAGTAGAACACAACACACGGGACAGGAACTGCAGTTGGCCATTTGGACCCTCGAGCCTGCTGCTCAATTTATAAACGTCATGGCTGATGTGTTTATGACTGAACACCACTTTCCTGTTTATTTCTAATAAATATTGACTCTGCTCAACATCAAACGTCAGCTGAGGTCAGCATTCAATATCGTTAATCACTGTATCTTCAGTTTTCCCTGGGGATGACAACACTACAGACCGCGCAATATCGTAGAGAAAGCAAAGTCCTTATCTCCATTTTAGTTGGGAGAGTCTGTAAAGTGTGTTAACACCACAGCAAGTCACATCCTCTTTGGAGAACACAACAAATAGGAGAAAATGTGACCATTCAGCCCCACAAACCTATCCTACATTCCAACTGACTCTGTTCCATAAAGTATATATCCATCTCAGCGTCCACTGCTATTGTGGGGAAATATTTCTGATTCCTTAAGACCATACAGCACAAGAAATTGGAGCAGCTTGCTCTGCTCTTAGATCATTCCGGACATGTTTCTCAACACAAATCTACTGTCTTCTGAACATAACCCTTGATCCACTTCTTAGGATCGAAACGCCATCCTTCCTGCTCCTCTGATGTTGCTTGGTCTGCTGTGGTCATCCCGCTCTGCAACATTATCCAGAATATACCTCCTCACACCCACCTTCCTGCAAAAATGCTATCCCCTATTCCCAATTCCTTCGCCTTCACCGCATCTGCTCCCAAAATGAGGTATTCCACTCCCATATATCTCAGATGGCCTCGTATTTCAAGGATCACAACTTTCGCCCTGCAGTGATTGAGAATTCCCTCGACCGTGTTTCACACATTTCCTGCAACTCATCCCTCACACCCGCTGCCCGCAATAACAGCATAAACAGAATCCACCTCGTGTTCACGTGTACACCTGCACATCTGCTAATGTGGTATACTGCATCCGCTGTAAACGTTGTGGCCTCCTCTACATTGGCGATACCAAGCAGAGGCATGGGGACCACTTGGCAGAACACCTACACTTGGGTCGCAATAAACATCTGCATTTCCCAGTCATGAACCATTTCGACTCCCCTCCCATTCCGCAGGCGACATGTCCACCTTGGCCTCCTGCAGTACCACAACACTGGTAGCTGAAGGTTGTAGGAAGGGCAACTCATATTCCACTTGGGAACACTGCAGCCCAATGGTATCAATATGGACTTCAAAAGCTTCAAAATCTCCCCTCTCCCTAACGAATCCCAAAACCAGCCAAGCTCGCCCCCTCCCTCACCTGTCCTTCCTTCCACTTATCCCCTCCTCCAACCTCGAGCACCACACCCATCTCCTACCTATCAATCTCATCCCGCCCCCTTGACCTGTCTGTCCTCCCTGGACTGACCTATCTCCTCCCTACCTATATTCACCTTTCCTGGCTCCATCCCCACCTCTTTGACCTGTCTTTCTCCACTCCACCTATTTTCTCTGTCCGTCCTCTATCCACCTCCCCTTCTCTCCCTATTTATTTCAGAACTCCCCCATTTCGGAAAAAAGGGTCCAGGTCCGAAACATCAGCCTTCTTGCTCCTCTGATGCTGCTTGTCCTGCTGTGTTCATCCAGCTCTCTGTGTTTCTGTGTATTTCTGCTTCAGGGCAAGGAGAGGGTGGTCGTGGAGGGTTGTTTCTTAGGCTGGAAGCTGATTACCAGCGGTGATCAACCGACATCTGTGCTGGGTCTACGTTTGTTTGTCATTTATGAAAATGATACAGATGTGAATTATAGAAAGCACAACCAGCAAATTTGTGGATGACATTAAAATTGATCTTACAGTGGACAAGGGAGAATCTTATCTCTGATTGCACATACACCTGGATAAATTGGATGAGTGAATCAAAAAAGATGTACAGCTTGGAAACAAACCATTCAGTCCAACTTGTCCATGTTGACCAGGTATCCGAAATTAATCTCGTCCCATTCGCTACCATTTGGCCCAAATGTCTCTAAAACCTTCCTATTCATATACCCATCCAGATGCCTTTTAAACGTTGTTTTTACCCGCCTCCACTACTTTCGCTGGCACTTTGTTCCATACACAAATCATCCTCTGCATGAAGGGGTTACTTCTTGGTTCCTTTTAAAGATTTTCCTCTCTCATCTTAAACCTTCTATTTTTGGTCTGCACAACTCTGGGAAAAAGATCTTTACTATTCACCCTGTCCATGCCTTCATGATTTTACAAACATCTATAAGGTGCAATTTTTACTCCAATCAACACAAATCGCTTTGCATTCTGTTACCTCGTGCCTCCGCCCTGAAATTCAAAATTGATGCATCTTCCTCCTCGATCAAGTCACAATTCTAAAATAATTTTAACCAACTTGTTTAGCTATAGGATGAAGCACCTCAGGAGTTTGGAATCTAGAACTTTAGGCCCAAAGGTGGAGACGTTACCACCAAACTGTGATAGCCCCGCAATCTGCAACATTATTTTCCTGTATGTTTGCTCATCAATCTGTTCTGACATGCTGTGACGCACCTCTGAATGAGGCAAAACTTGAATCCAGAACTTCGGTTGCAGAGTTGGGGACATGACCACAAGTTCAGGGGTGGGAATAACATCCAGCTATCTGTCTCAGTGGCATGGTCGCTACCCACTGCACCAGATCTAAAACATGCCCTGATTTTGGGTATTTTTTAAATGCCAGCATTCAGCTAATTTTGGATTTCTTAAACTCTGGTTAACTTCACAGACTTACACAGTGAATATTTGTTTCTTGTTCAACAAATACAAGGTATTTGCACCCACTGTAGGATGTTGAGTGCATATGTTCTGCCATCGAGATACACTATTGACATCTTTAACTACATGGCTATGATTTCCACGTTAAAGGCGATTATCTGTAGGCTGCTATGTTCGTGAATGAAATCCTGCAGGCACACTCTGCGCTATGAAGGATCTCAAATAGATATTATTACTGAAAAAAAGAGACAATGAAAGAGCATAATTTCTGGTCCCAAAGTACCGTATGGCGTATCACAGTTTCTTGCCTTTAACGTGTGAATGCCCTCTTCCTAAAACCATTAAATGTTTCAAGGCAGCAAATTATATTTCAGTGCCTCCTCACCACTGGCTGGTCAACAATCCTTCTTCCTCGTCCTGACTATACAAGGCAAACCAAGCACAGGGTTTTTGTGAAAATAATGTTGGGTATCACTCACAGGGCTGTGACGTGGCAGATGGTTTTTAATTTGGGTAAGCGTAAGGTTTGTATTTTGAGGGCGGGACGAACACATTTAATAGTAGGGCCTTTGGTTGTGTTTCGGACAGGGACACAAATAGGCAGGTTATTTAAGGAGGCATTTAGTACTCTGTCATCTTTTCTCAGACCTTCGAGATTATGATTCCAGACGTCATGTTGAGGATGTTGAGGATATTAAGACTTCATGTTCATGATGTTCGTGAAGCCTCTTCTGGAATACTGTAACTAGTTCTGGTCGCACTGGAATAGGAAGGATAATATTAAGCTTGAGAGTCTTCAGAAGACAATTCCAAAATGTTGCTGGGAATGGATAACTTGAGGTATAAGGAGAGTTTGAAAAAGCTGGGATTTTTCGCTGGAGTGTTGGAGATTAAGCAGTGGCTTTGCAAATGTTTATAAAATCACGAGGGCTCAGATAAGTTGAGTGACAGATGTATTTCCAACTGATGAAGGATTTCAAGACGAGGAGAGTATTTTAAGTTTAGAGGAGTAAATATTTTAAAAAGACATGCGACGTAATTCTTTCCAACAGAGAGTCGTTTGTGTGTTGAAAGAACTTCGAGAGGAAGTGATGGGAATGGAGGCAGTTACAACTTTAAAAATACATTTAGGTAAGCATATGAATATGAAATTAGTTTGGATGGAGTCATGAGCTCCCGCCCTCCCAGTCGCTCTCTGAATAAATAAATCTCTGATGCTTGTCATCCTCTGCTGTCGCCTGTGCAGTGGCCTGTAGAGACCAGCAGAAGGTGGCATTGCATCACATCAAATGGCAGGAGACACGGAGGAGCACGCGCACAAATACCCCAAAACTTACACAGATATAGGGAGCCTATCAGGGTTTCTCTTGGTTTGTGGTTTGTCAATATTTCACTCCATCCCTGTTGTGTGTGTCAGGATTTCCGATGTTTTTTTTGACAGCATTTCATTATTTGACACACTCTGAGAGTACATCAGTATTTGCTCACTCCAGTGATTGTGACAGTATTTCAGTTGCTCCGTGGGGTCTGTGACTCTATGAGATTTTCAGTGCTTGATTATTGAAGACGAAAGGACAAGTTGGGAGAACAGTAAATATTGCAGGTTAGTTTCAGTGTCTGAGCTGTCTGAGGGAGAAAGTGTAGGAGGGAGACTCTGTGCCCCCTTCCTTGGAGCTGGTGGAGATGATGTGTTGTGAGCCCCGCCAAGACCGTGGGGATTCCATTTATATCAGCTCGATATAAAAGGGAGATGGCATCGGGGAACGGTTTCTAAGCTGTGCCAGATGGGGATGGAACTGGCAGTGGGGTTAAACTGAGAATTCTCCTTCCCTGAACATCACTGGTCACTCAGCTGATGGGACGGGAATGTTTCAGAATCTCCACAAGGGTCATATACCAGTTTTCCCTTTCTCATAATAGGCTCCTCTCTGCATCGCAGTGGCAGAGGTGGATGGAACTGATGTCAGGCACTCCAACACCCGGCTTGGCACTTTCTGTCCTATTCCAGGCTGTTCCTCCTGGAAAAAAAAAGAAAAGGAGGGATGAAGTGAGGGTGAAAGTGGGTCGTCCTGATGTTAGTGATGATGTAGGTGGGGGGAAATGGTGAGGTGGCTGGATTGAGCCAGTCAATAGTGCTGAAACCATGCAGTGTTTTTGGTGTCGTGGAGTAGCAGAGGTGCGAGAGAAAGGAAGACGCAGAGAAAGAGACAGAGAGAGATGGAGCAGAGAGAATAGGGTGACATTTATCCTGAAAGAGCAGAGAAGGTTATTGTTGCTTGTCCTGTGTTGCTTGACATTGCTTCAGGCTGCAGGTACTGCACTGAGCTTGGTGGTGAATATAGGCCATCATCAATGGGTCTGGTGGTGTGGCTTCCTCTGCTATAAGAATGGTCCTCATTTGCACTAGCCAATCCACCAGGACTTCCATGTCCCTTTCGATAAATCTTGGTGCAGTTTCCCCTGACCTGTCAGGCTTGTGGTAAACCATGCAGGCTGGCTCCAAACTGAGCATGTTCAACTCTGTGCCCATTGGCCTCTTAAAGATGGCACCTACGCCAGGTGCCATGAAATATATGGGTCATCCAGGCAATGTGAAATGTTACCAGCCTTGATGGGAGGGATAGTCGGGCTGGCATTGAATGAGAGGAATGGCATGTGCTGAGGTAGGTAGATAATTAGGGGAGTTTGATAAAATAGCATCAGAGAACAAGCTCGGCCTCCTGCAGACAATCCCCCTATCACACTCAATTAAAATGTCACTGAGACAAATTATTGTTAGATTCATCCGAATGAATCAAAGACTGACTCCATCTCTGAAGAAGGGTCACCGGTCCCAAAACGTTAACTCTTTTTTCTCCTCCGCAGACGCTGCCGGACCTGCTGAGTTTTTCCAGCAACTTTGTTTTTGTTTTGAGTCAAAGACTGTGCTCACCACATTCTCAGTCACAAATGTGGAAAAACTGCTCATCTTAACTCACGGCAATATCCTATTCACACATCATTCCTGAAACACTGACGCATGTTTCAAGATGCTATCAAAATGTTTACATGTCAACATTCGAAAAGTTGTGACCACATCCTTCCATGACACTGTCTCACAACTTCCCCCTCTCCGTCTATATATTAAAACCATCCCATTTTTTTTTTTTTAGATTCCCTACAGTGTGGAAACAAGCCCTTTGGCCCAACAAGTCCACACTGCCCCTTGAAGTATCCCACCCAGACCCATCTCCCTCTAACCTACACATCCCTGAACACTACAAGCAATTTAGCATGGCCAATCCACCTAGCCTGCACATTTTTGAATTGTGGGAGGAAACCGGAGCACCCGGAGGAAACCCACGCAGACACGGGGAGAATGTGCAAACTCCACACAGACAGTTGCCCGAGGCTGGAATCGAACCCGGGTCCCTGGCGCTGTGAGGCTGTGTCTGGCAGTGATTTTCACACCCATGGCACCCCTTGTCATGGCACATTGGGGATATAGAGCTGTAAATGTATGGGAGCCCCACATCCCGTCACTTCCAGCATGGCCTGCAAGTTTCCTCAGGCTGGGCAACTATTTAACACAGCGTTGCCGAACACTGAACTGGGGTGGTCTGTACAGATCTACACGCTGGGAGGGTAACTGCTCCGTGTTTACTGATCAGTTCAGTGGTGTTCACTTCACAACCCCCGTGCTGGAGAGATACCTGGTCCGGGTTTATAGATCAAGGCACTGGTGTGGTCTGCACAGCTCCCCGTGCTGGAGTGATATCTATTTGACTGGTGATGCCTGCACAGTGTCCCACTCTGGACAGATTGCTGGGTTGTATTGACAGGACACTAGCCTTGTCTGCACACTGCTCCATGCTGAACAGATATTTCGTCTGGGTTTGTGGTGTCTGGGCTGTTTCTGTGCGGTGGATTGAGAATGTGAGATAACTGACCATTTCAGTTGACCTAGCAATGCCTTAAATTTGTGTTTTGCCTGTTGTGTTTAGTCTGGGGAGAGATAACCACCGCGAGGCTGAGTGGGTCTCACCAAAACTGATGGACAGAATGTCCTTTGTGATGTGGATCTTTATGACTACATCACATTCTGGAACCAATATTCCCGAGAACATTCTGTAACCGACATTCCCCGGAACAATCGATAACCGACAATATTTGTGAACGGGTGGATGTCAGTTATAAGAACAAAAGATAAGATCCCGAAGGAAAAGAGCCCGTTCCAGGGAGAATAAGACACTGTTTCTAAATCCCCTCATGCAGTTAAAGGGGTGAATATATTTTCCCTGTGTTCATGTTTCCGCACAACCGAAAACCGACCACAATTTAGACAAAAAGACGGAAATTTCCAAACTCTGTTTGTTGTCAAGGAACTGGGAGACAAGCTTTCAGGAAGGCAACAACTTTAGCCTCCAAAGTTGGAAATGTAAAGAAGTGACATGTGTCTGCTCTCGAGTGATCGAGGGTGTGAGAATGTTCCAGAAAAATCTGTTCTGATGCAGGTTGATCTTTGTGTTTGGGGTGTGAGTGCTTTTTGTGCTTTCCGTTACATTTCTTGTCAAAAATCGAAACATTACCTTTTGTTATTTGAGCTTCATTTTTTTTTCAATAGATCAGTGATGCATTTGAAAATGTCACTAGGTCCTCAATCAAACTGGTAACTTTGCCTCCAGGCTGATGTCCAACATATTTGTTTTCCTTCCTCATAGTTAAAGTAGTGACGATCTATGTCCTGCTTTATAAAGATTGCGGATTGTCTCCATGTGTCAGACGTTATCTGGGGGCCATGGCAGTGGCGTATCTACTGGTCATTATCCTCGACCTGATCCTGAGAGACACATTCCTATTGCTTATCGGGAACAGTTTTATTTCCTGCGGTACATCCCCGTGTGTAATATCCACGCCGTCCTGCTTTCTGCAACCACTGACTGTTCTGTCTGGTTCACCGTCACTTTCACCTTTGATCAATTTGTGGCCATTTGTTGCCAGAAGCTGAAAAGTAAATATTTCAGTGAGAAAACGGCGGCTGTAGTCGTGGGAATAGTGACTGTGCTGAACTGTTTAAAGAATATATTCTGGTACTTTATGCTCACAGCTCGCTATTTGATGGTGAACATCCCCTGGTTTTGTGAAATAACAGACGATGCTCGATACCCTCGTATCTGGGTCACATTCGAGTTCCTCCACAACATTCTAACCGCAGCAATCCCATTTCTCGTGATTCTGCTGCTCAATGTTATCACCGTCAGACACATTTTAGTGACAAGCAGAGCCCGCAGGAGATTCCGGGCTCACACCAATGGGGATGGTCAGTGTGACACAGAAATGCAAAATCGAAGAAAATCCATCATTTTACTGCTTGTGATTTCGGCCAATTTCATCCTGTTATGGTCAACGCTAATGGTGTTTTCTAAATGGGGCCGAATGTATGACTTTGGGTATGTTTCTGTGTATGTACATCCCTTTGTGCAGGACTTGGGCTTAATGCTGCAGCTCCTCAGTTGCTGCACATACACCGTGATTTAAGCCGTGACCCAGTCGAAGTTCAGGCTGCAGCTGAAGAATGTGTTGAAATATCCCTTTACCTAAATTCATCAATCAATCAAATTCACTCATTAATCAATCCATCCAGGACTTTTTTTTCATTTCAGTTCAACGTTTCAACAATGAAGCAGCCTGTCGCTATGGTAACAGACTGAGGGTAGTGCTGGCTTATCCAAACTTATCCCACAGCGGGTTAGAGGGAAACATGTTAATGTTTCTCTCAACTCACAGGCCAAAGAGAAAAGGCACCATTCCACTGACTGCATCCATAACTTCAATATGTCATTAATGTTCATTAAAAAGTGCCAAGCAGCACAGCAAACTGTATTGTTGTTTGTCTTTGTGTTGTAGACGCTCAGCTGGAGAGAGTCACACTCAGCCCCAAGGGAATGGGAGGATTTCGAGACTGAGCTCAGGAGTTGGGTTTAAGTCACTCTGTCCTTGCATTCACCTTTGGAATATATCTGTCTCTTTCTCTCTCTCCTGTACCTCCTCGCTCTCTCTCTCCCTCTCTGACACACATTTCTCCGTAACCCACTATTTCCCATTCCTCTCTCCATTCCTTTCCTTCTCTCTTTCTACCCACGCTCTCCAAATCAGACGCTCCCTCTCTCCCTGCATACTGTCTCTCTCTCCCTCCTCCTTGAATGCCTGTACACTTTTCTCCCATCCTCTGCCTGTGTGTACCTCATCCCCAACTCTGTATTTTTTCCCTCTCACTGCACATCTCTCTAATTCCCTAACACACTCTTTCCCTCTCTTTGATCCCCTCCCCCTCTCTGTCTCGGTCCTCCCTGCTCTTTATCCTCTGTCTCTCTCCTCCCCCCTCACTCACATCTCTCACTTTTCCTTTTTTTTTTGCTTTGTACCTCTAAATCTCTGACCCATTTTCTCTCTCTCTTTCTCTTGCTTTCTCTGCCCCCTCTTCCTTGCCCTCCGCTCTCCTTTTGCTCCCTCCCTTATCTCTGTCACCCGCTGTGTGCAAACAGATTACTTTAATCCCAGTCCTCTGGATAGTCTTGAACTAGAAGCCCTCAACATTGTCTTTAAAGTTTCATGTCGCTGTTCTGATACTTCTTGTGATTCTGCATAGTATGCAGTGGATTTAGATTGCTTTATTCCAAATATATCCATAACCTACTTGAGTTCCTACTGTCAATATTGACCCTTGATCTGATTGTATTTCTGTGGGTAGTTGGTATCTGGTGAAAAAATATGTAACCCTTCTGCAATTATTTTAGCCATGATACTGCAGAATGGAATGACCTCTGGAAACCTCGTGGACACATCCATTATGGTTTACAAATATATTTTTTGTTTTGTTTTAGTTAGCTGTTCTACATGATCATTTACAAGCCTTGAAAAGGGCTCCCCAAGTGCAGGAATGGATATTAAAGGTACTGTTTACATTGCTGCCTGGGGTTTTCCAATCAGCTGATGCTACGACATGTTTTGCAAAATCAGCCACGATCAAATAGTGGAGCAGACTCAATAGGCTGAATGGCCTACCTCTTCTATTGTATCTTATGGTCTTATGGACACTACCCAACTGGCCCGAGTGTGGTAGTCCAGAGTAATCAGATCCTCAAGATATATTTTGTTCACACGCAATGACATGCAAGAATGAAAGTCAGTACCCAGAACAATGGAAGTGATTTTGCACTTTGCCTTACTCTACCACCTCCTATTAGTAATTCATGTGCTACAAACATTTGTTTTCTGTATCCCACCAACAGTACAACATAATGAACGATTTCTTAAAGGTCATTTCTCGTTTGCCTAAACATGTGATAGTCTCCCTTTCCTCATCAAGGTGTCACTTTTCAGACAGTGACATTCTGGGATACACTCAGATACATCTTCTGTGGATACTTTTTGATACAACTGTTTTATTTTTCATCTTCCTGTTTTGAATCAATAATTTCTCTGACTAAAAAATATTTACTTTATCCTACACCTGTTCTTGTCTTCTCTTAAATGTTTGATCACAGTCTCAGTTCTACTTCAACTTCCTTAATTCTATTCATTGATTTCTCCTCCTGCTTCACCTTATGGTTTTGTGACCTTGTTAATACAGCGCAAGGAAAATAAAACAGCATACACTTCCTGTAATAACTCAGTTGCTTGATTTTCCACTTGCTTTTCAAGGACAGAAGCAGAACTCCCAAAAGTGATACAGTGATATTGTTACCAAGGACAAATGATATTCCTGAGGCTCAGAGTTCAACTCGTACTCCTACCACTACTTCTACGGTTTTCACTGAAAACTCCAATCTCACTTTACATAACGGAATTCTGTTCTTGCCACCATAAGTTTCACATATTACTAGCATTTTTTTTCTGGCATTCGTCCTTCTGAATGACATATTCTTCATCTCTCAGATCAAATATTGGCATGCTCCTGTAACTCTTAAAACCGTAATTTCTTTGTGTCGCTCTGCCTGGCACATATGAGTAAACCTGTAAAAAAACAAAAGGACTGTGGATGCTGTAAATGAGGAACAAAAGAGAAGTTGCTAGAAAGGCTTAGCAGGTCTGGCAGCAGAAGAAACAAAATCCGAGTTAACTTTTCAGTTCCAGTGACCCTTTCTCAAAATGAGTAAATCTTACCCTCAAGTAATTTTTTTGAAGAGTTCTGGCACTTTCTTCTCAACCGTCCCCGAACCACGTTATGCATTCTCTTGCAGCTTTTTAGCTTCCACTGTACTGTTCATTCCCACTTCAACAAAAATCGTTGACTAATCCCATTTTCCCAAATCCATTTTCCAAGTGTCTTTCCTAAATCACCAACCTTCTGACTTTTTTTTAACCCAACTCAATCATCAGCCATTTCAGCTGCTAACATTGCAGTTTAAATCTCTGCTCATCCACATGATTTCTCATGAAATCAGGAAGTGAATTTTTGAACTCCTCCAACATAATTCTCTCTCTAAAAGCATCATATGTTTGCTGTCTTTTCAACGATCTTATGCACTGATCAAAATGACTTTGTTTGATCCTTTCAAACTCAATATACATTTGGAAAGGTTCCCTCATTAGGTTTCTGAAATGTTGACAAGCTTCTGGCGCTTGTTCCTATGAACTTAGATAGCTTCCTTCACCTCCTCATACTCCCCAGATAACTCCTCTGATATATATGCAAATACCTCACTAGCTCTACCTGCCAACATTGTTTAGATCAGGAATACCCACATAGTCAGAGATAATGGGATGCTGGAGAATCCAAGATAAGAAAGTGTGAAGCTGGATCAACACAGCAGGCCAAGCAGCATCTCAGGAGCACAAAAGCTGACATTTCGGGCATAGACCCTTCATCCGAGAGGGCGATAGGGAAAGAGTTCTGCAATAAATAGAGAGGAGGAGCCAGACCGAAGATGGATAGAGGAGAAGATAGATGGAGAGGAGAGTATAGGTGGGGATGTAGGGAGGGGATAAGTCAGTCCAGGGAGGACGGACAGGTCAAGGAGGTGGGATGAGGTTGGTAGGTGGGAAATGGAGGAGCGGCTTGAGGTGAGATGAGGGGATGGGTGAGAGGAAGAACAGGTTAGGGAGGGGGCATGAGCTGGGCTGCTTTTGGGATGCAGTGGGCGAGGGGGAGATTTTGAAGCTGGCGAAGACCACATTGATACCATTGAGCTGCAGGGTTCCCAAGAGGAATATGAATTGCTGTTCCTGCAACCTTCGGGTGGCATCATTGTGGCACTACAGGAGGCCTACGATGGACATATTGTCTAAGGAATGGGAGGGGAAATTAAAATGGTTCGCAACTGGGACGTGGAGTTGTTTATTGTGAACCGAGTGGAGGTCTGCAAAGCGGTCCCCAAGCCTCCGCTTGGTTTCCGCAATGTAGAGGAAGCCACACCGGGTTAAGTGGATACAGTATACTACATTGGCAGATGTGCAGGTGAACATCTGCTTAATATGGAAAGTCATCTTGGGACCTGGGTTGGGGGTGAGGAAGGTGGTGTCGAGCAAGTGTAGCACTTTCTGCGCTTGCAGGGTGTCATGGTAATTAAAAATTTCACCAACGGCTTAGCAATTAATACTAAATAATCATAGCCAGGTGGTCATGGATAACGGCAAGTTCTTTATTCAAGACTCTGCACAGAGGACGCGTTCCTTCCACCACTTGAGTAAGAGGAAGGCGTGCTCCACGCTTGACTTCATCAGGTTTTATACATATGCTGGTGCTGGTCAGGTTTCATTAAGACTTACACAATGAACTGAGCCAGTATAATCCACTACCATATATGGAAAGCCTCTACTAGTTTGTTGTTCACGTAGCGATGTACTATGCAAAGCTTATTCATCTACTTCTTTATTTTCCTCGCGTAGCCAGGTACGGTCTACCTCCTTATCTTGCTTCTATAGCCATGTACTCTACAAGCTTGTGCAGGTCCTCACGTAGCAATGTGGTTTGCAAAGCTCATGCAGGTGCTGACGTAGCAATGTGTTTTACCTTGTGTACGTACTTCTTCCATTCCCTTAACCATTTCTAAATACATTGTTCAACGTTGATCACTCAAAATTTTCCATCACAATTCTCTCCTTTTGTCATATAATGACAATATCTGACAACATTTTGAATGCTCAACAACAGGCTTTCATGCTGCAACATACAGTTCTGCTGCAAGCATCTGGTTATTTAGGAATGTTTATTAGGCATAGTCTCTCCTTGACAGGCTTTCAACAATACCTTCATTAATCCAAAATACACACACATTACATAATACAGTTGTTGAGCAGGAGCAGAGTTCTTCTCAAATCTAATATTTCTCAACTTTGTTCATATATGTCACCTCAGTTCTGATAGCATGGGGTCTAACCAAAATCTCGGTCTAGTCAAGTGCGGTTTCCTGGCTTAATGGCGGTACCCATTCATTTATACATCCCAATTACACTAGCTCCTCTGCATCTAATCGTTTAACCCATTGGTATCTGCTGGACACTGTAGACACAATTAATTGTCACAAACACTTATATAAGCAGGGTCCCAATGCTCTCCTTGCCTCGCTACTGCTTGGTTCTAGTGTATCTAAGTCATCAAACTCAACTGTCCAGGGGATCTGCTACGGTAATGATAACCCTCTCCATACCACCGGTCCTGACAACCTTCCCATATAAGCCGAAGGGAGACACCCGTCTATCGAAACCGCACCAGTATATTCCTTCAACCGTGTTCTCTATTACACCAATCGTCACCCTGGCCGCCTCCCCTGTTGTTTGGGTTATCCTGATTCGCCTGTTCATATTGGGGCTCCCTCGTGCTGTGGTTGGCCCCACTATAGACCAATCCTGTGACCCGCATGGATCCCGACACAAAAAATATTCATCCTTTACATTCCTCCGATAATGATCACGCCATAGATTACATGCGAATTCACCCGTTTCGCCCTTAGTCAATGTTTCATTGTAATCCCCTGCTCCTCCCCCTGCCATTCCCAGCAGGGCAATCACTAGGAGCTGGGCTGTGCTTTTGATATCGTTTCCTCTGTTGCAGGCAATGGTTCCGACACTCCCTTGCAGTGACTAGCGTGAATCCACGTCACTCTTTCCACCACCTTGACTGCTGTCAGCGTTACGAGGAGCACTTGGAACGGTCCCAGCCACCATTTAGCTTTCCAACCCTTCCTCCTGAAGTCCATTACCATTATCCAGTCTCCTGGCTGCAAGTGATGCAGTTTTCCTCTGGCTGATTGTGGTCGAGCTTCCTTTACTTGAGCCTGTATTCTTCCTCTCAGGCATACCTCCCTCGTCCCCAGCCTCCTCCAGTCAGTCACCTTCTCTATCGTTTTCTCTTGACTTTCTCCTTTCGGTCCTTGGACACTCCCTCACTCAATAATCCTTGTTTTGAGGCAGAAAACATCCGTCCGTCCTATCCAGCCTCCTCTTCCGCCTCGTCGTCCTCTCTCTCTCTCCCTCTTCCTGATGTCAACTTTCACTCGATTGAGCAATCATCTGTAACATGGCTAAATGTGCACTATGGCTCTGGTCCTCCCTTCTTTTATTCCGCTTTCCCCTATCTTGCGTCAACAACTTTTCAGCATATTTGACATGCTATTCAATGATACTAAGTTTTCCCATACCCCAGGTAATGTATGTATCCTTTACCTTTTTTGCGATGTCCTCATTCAGTGCATTCATGAAGCTATTTCGCAGATGTGCTTCATACGGGGTTACCTTTGCAGCATTCCTGTCAACTGGTGGGCTGAGTCTGCTGTGGGTTTTTTGGTCCTCCGTAAGGCGAGTGAGGTATTGGGACACGGTCTCTCCCTCTCGTTGCTTGCACATTGTAATCTTTGTCGAGACTATTCTTACTGGGAAAGCCATTCTGCAAGCGTCTGTCAATTCCATAATGAATGCATTGTAGGGTCCGTTGTAAGCGTGGTCCGGCTGGATTTGTCGGGTACAGATGTTATCTTCTGGCCATCTATAATTGATTTTAGAAACATCTGCTCCCAACTTTCTTCCCAAGAGTCGCCGCATCTCCTAAGAGATAGGAAAAAACTCATGACAGAACTTATGTACTTCGTCTGCGAATTTTTGTCCTCCTGCCTCTCTGGGATCAGGGAGTTGTTCGTACGCACACTCAACATCCTTCATTGTCCATGCTTGGTGGACAAGTGTTGGTTGCCTGTCCGGACCTGCTATCTCAACCATCAGGGCCATGATCGTACTACGCATACTGTCAAGTTCCTCTTCATGCCCCTCATCATCTGGCGGTTGGTTCCTCGCTCGGGATACATTGTTCCTAGTACGGCTAGACAGCGGGGGTGGCAGCCAACTCACTTCTCTTCGGACCGCGGTTCTTCATTACTGTTGGGTCTCAGCGGGCATAGGGTGGGTGTCCGTGGCTGACACACTTGTAGTCGCACTGCTATCGTTTGGACGTGAAGGTTCTGCAACAGACGGATGATCTGAGTGCATTGGAGGAGCCGTAGGATGTTGCGGAGGGTAGCCATTAAGTTCGGGATCATCCTGAGCAGTGGGAGAGCCTGGAAAAGACAACGCCCTGTAAAGCATCAGTTTTCTTCGCAGTGTCCCTTGTCCTAGGGTGTGACCTTCTATTCCTTATCTCTGCCTCAGTCTTCCACATACCATACGCCCCCCCAATCTACTATTTTTTTTTGTTTTTCTTCTTGTTCCTTTCCTCCTGCTCTTTCTGTTTCAGCATTGTTTTCAATTATTCAAGTTGTCTTAAAATAAAACTTCCTCCTTCAGGGAAACCACACTCTTTTTTCCACATTCCAATCTGGGTCACACATTCCTGTCCATAATTAGTAATCATATATTGAACGTTAGGAATATTGGAAGCTACTAAATCTTTTGTTGCTTCCTGTTGCTGTTACCCATGATCGGCATTTCAATTTCAGACATAAACTCACAGTGAATGGCTCACAAACTCACAGTGACTGACTTGCTTTCATGTCCGAAGGATCGCTCATCTGAGTGCGTCCACCCAGAAGTTGTTTTTTTTTCTGAAACCAACAAACGAATACCCGCCCCTCTGGTACGTAAACAGGTCCAAACTGTGCACAGACCCAAGTCTAAGTCTGTCTAGTTGTTTTTCTGGAACCAACGAGCGACCAAGTTTGTTTTTTTTTCTGGAACCAACGAACGACCTAGGTTGTTTTTTTCCGAAACCAACAAACGACTAAGGTTGGCTTTTCCAAAACCAACGAACAACCACTGTGAGGATGTTCGTCAGGCTCCCTCGATCTTTCTAACCCTTTTTCTTACCATAATTTAGTTCTTTATCCTAGTGTTGAGGTGATACAGCAATTCCTTCGTCCACATACGCCAAATACCAACTGAGGTGTTCGAGATGAAGTGAAAAGCCTTCAAGGCATCAATGCTAACGCCGCCCTGGAATTCTCTGTTCTCCTCAAGCATGGGACCCATCCTCGTCGCCAAATTGCTGTGGTAATTAAAATTTTCAAAAATGGGTTAGCAATTAATACTAAATACTCACAGTCAAGTTGACATGAATAAGAGCAAGTTCTTTATTTCAGGCTCTGTGCAGAGGACGCGTTCTTCCCGCCACTTGAGTAAGAGGAAGGTGAGCTCCACGCTTGACTTCATCAGGTTTTATACATATGCTGGTTCTGGGCAGGTTACATTAATACTTACACAATTAACTGAACCAGTACAATCCAATACCATATATGGAAATCCTCTACAACATTGTTGTTCACGTAGCGATGTACTATGCAAAGCTCATTCGTCTACTTCCTTATTTTCCTCAGGTAGCCAGGTACAGTCTACCTCCTTATCTTGCTCATGTAGCCATGTACTCTACAAGCTTGTGCAGGTCCTCATGTAGCAAGGTGGTTTTCTTCATTTACTTACTTTGGCCATTCCATTAACCAGTTCTAAAAATATCGCTCAAGTTTGATTACTCAAAATTTCCCATCACAATACACTATAGTGATTGGAGAATGTCATAGTGATAGAGAAGATTGGAGAGACTGGATGAGGTTGCAGATGTGCGTGGGTTTAAAATAACTTCAGAATGCCATACAAAATCAGGGTTGCATGGATTTGAGCAGTTTACATAGGCAAGAAAGCCTATAGGGACTGGAGAATTTTATGGAGATGAGGAAGACTGGAGGGATTGGTCGATTGTTATGGAGGACATGAGGTGATGTACGACGGTAGGTACGAGTGCTAGAGGGACTGGAGACGGTTCCAGCGATATCATCTGTTGTAAGGGCTTTGGGATGTAACACAGGCAGGGTGGACTGTAGGTGCTAGACAAGATGCCAAACGTTAGAGACTGTAGGAACTGCAGATGCTAAAAAATCTGAGATAACAAGCTACAGAGCTGGATGAACACATCAGGCCAAGGAGCATCAGAGCAGCAAGAGGGCTGACGTTTCGAGCCTCGGCCCTTCATCAGAAATGGCTTTGCTGTGCGGTTAAATTTGTACCTGAGATTACAGGAACTGCAGATACTGGAGAATCTGTGATAACGGAGTTTAGAGCTGGATGAACACAGCAGGACAAGCAGTATCTTAGGAGCACAAAAGCTGACATTTCGAGCCTGGACGCTTCATCAGAGAGGGGGATGTGGAGAGGGAACTGAATTAATACGGAGAGACGGGGAGGCGGACCAAAGATGGATAGAGGAGAGGACAGGTGAAGAGGAGAGTATAGGCGGGGAGGTAAGGAGGGGATAGGTTACTCCGGGGAGGACGGGCATTTCAAGGAGGCGGGATGAGGTTAGTGGTGGGAAATGGAGGAATGGATTGAGGTGGGAGGAGGGGATAGGTGAGAGGATGAACAGGTTAGGGAGGCAGCAATGACCTGGACTGGTTTTGGGATGCAGTGGGGGGAGGGAAGATTTTCAAGCTTGTGAAGTCCACATTGATACCATTGGGCTGCAGGGTTCCCAAGAGAAATATGAGTTGCTGTTCCTGCAACCTTTGGGTGGCATCATTGTGGCACTGCAGGAGACCCAGGATGGACATGCCATCTAAGGAATGGAAGGGGGAGTTAAAATGGATCACGACTGGGAGGTGCAGTTGTTTATTGCGAACCGAGCGGAGGTGTTCCGCAAAGTGATCCCCAACCCTCCACAATGTCGAGGAAGCCACAACGGGTACAGTGGATACAGTACCCCACATTGGCAGATGTGCAGGTGAACATCTGCTTAAGATGGAAAGCCATCTTGGGGACTGAAATGGGGGTGAGCTAGGAGGTGTGCGGGCAGTTGTAGGACTTCCTGCAGTTGCAGGGGAAGGTGCCGGGTGTGGTGGGGTTGGAGGGGAGTCTGGAGCGGACAAAGGAGTCACTGAGAGAGTGGTCTCTCCGGAAGGCAGGCCAGGGCGGGAATGGAAAAATGTCTTGGGTGTTGGCGTCAGATTGTAAATGGTGGAAGTGTCGGAGGATGATGCGTTGTATCTGGAGGTTGGTGGGGTGGTATGCGAGGACTAGGAGGTTTCTCTTTGGGCTGTTATTGCGGAGATGGGTTGTGAGGGACGTCACCTGCACATCTGCCAAATTAGTATATTGTATCCACTGTAGTCGTTGTCGCTTCCTCTACATTGGGGATACCAACGGAGGCTTGGGGACCGCTTTGCAGAACACCTCCACTCAGTTTGCAATAAACAACTGCGTCTCCCAGTCGCGAACCATTTTAAGATCCCTTCCCATTTCTTAGATGGCATGTCCGTCCTGGGCCTCCTGCAGTGCCACAATGATGCCAAACGAAGTTTGCAGGAACAGCAACTCATATTCCACTTTGGAGCACTGCAGTCCATTGGTATCAATGTGGAATTCACAAGCTTCAATATCTCCCCTCCCCGACTCCTTCTCAAAACCAGCCCAGCTTGTCCCCTCCCCGCACTGAATCACAAAAGCAGCCCAGCTCGTCCCCCCTCCCTAACCTGTTTTTCCTCTCACCTATCCCCTCCTCCCACCTCAATCCGCACCTCAATTTCATACCTACTAATCCCATCCCGCCAACTTGACCCGTCCGTCCTCCCTGGACTGAGCTATCCCCTCCCTACCACCCGACCTATACTCTCCTCTCCACCTTTCTTCTCCTCTATCCATCTTCGGTCTGCCTCCCCCTCTCTCCCTGTTTATTTCATAACCCTCTCCCCATGCCCCTTTTCTGATGAAGGGTTTGGGCTGGAAATGTCAGCTTTTTAGATTAGATTCCCTCCAGTGTAGAAACAAGCCCTTGCGCCCAACAAGTCCACTCCGCCCCTTGAGACATCCCACCCAGACCCATCCCCCAATAACCCATATACCCCTGAACACTACGGGCAATTTTGCATGGCCAATCCATCCAGCCTGCACACCTTTTGACTGTGGGAGGAAACCGGAGCACCCGGATGAAACCCACGCAGACACATGTAGAATGTGCAAACTCCACACAGACAGTCGCCCGAGGCTGGAATCAAACCCAGATCCCTGGTGCTGTGTGGCTGCAGTGCTAACCAATGAGCCACCGTGGCGCCCATGTGCTCCTAAGATCTTTTTGGCCTGCTGTGTTCATCCAGCTTCACACTTTGTTATCCTACACTGTGCTATCTCTAATCTCTGGAAAACTACACAAAAAACCAGCAGGTGGTGTCCAATCGATTCTTAGCAGGATTAATGTAAGAATATTTTACCTAAGCACAGTCAATTTGCACAGCTTTTTCATGGATCTATTTTGTCAGTCAGACGTGTAGACAGCTAAGCCCAGTGGATGTCAGTCAGGCCTCTCGCTCATCAGGATTTGTTATGCAGACCACCCGTTGCTGTTGCACACTCTTTCCCTGTTACAGGCTGGTGTCAGGTGAGTGTAACCCGGTCAAACACATAGAATCCTTTAGATAATTTGCCACCAATAATCTGAGAATATCTTCAGAACTTTTTCAGTGTTACAGTGCCTGACAACTAGATACCATAAACCTGTGCCTCGAACAAGGTAAAAATGTGTTTGTTTGTGGTGTATTAACTCTGAGATTCACGGTCCCATACAACACAACCCAATGCAAGCACTAGGGACCTGGGTTCAATTCCAACCTCGGGTGGCTGTCTGTGTGGATTTTGTACATTCTCCCCGTGTCTTCGTGGGTTTCCTTCGGGTGCTCAGGTTTCCTCCCAGAGTCCAAAGATGTGCAGGCTCGGTGGATGGTCATGATAAATTGCCCGTATTGTTCAGGGGTTTGTGGGATTTCGGGAGATGAGTCGGGGTGGGATTCTCCAAGGGTTGACGTGACCTTGTTGGGCTAAAGGGCTTGTTTCATAAGACCATAAGACCATGACGTAGTTTCCACACTGTAGGGATTCTATCCTAATCGCCCGAAGATAAATCATTTCCACATTTATATCGGGAACACAAACATTTCTGAACATGAGCATATTCACTCTGACGAGGCACAGTACACTGTCTCTGATGTGTGTTTGTTTGTGTGTGTGTGTGTGTGTGCGTGTGTGCCAACTGATGTTGCTGGGAGCGACTCTCTCTCTCTCTCTCTCTCTGACTGAACCCCGGATGGTTTTTACCCTCCGCAATCCCCTCTGCAATGATGTCGAAAGGCCAGCAGAGGGTGGCATTCTATCACTTTAAACACAAGGGAGCAATTGTGTGTGAGACACGAGGCCTTTTTCTCTCACTCTTTCTATTCCATCCACCCTCTGTCTCTCACTCTCTACATCTCTCTCCCCCTCTCTCTGGATCTCCCCCCTGTCTCTCTCACTCTCTTGACTCTGACACAACAATCATAAAGCTCATGTTTGATGTGATTGTGAGTTGAACACCACATTCCTGCCGGAAGGTTCGGAAGGAAGGTGAAAAGTCTAATCGAGTTGCAAACTGTGACAATGAACAAAGACAGCGAACATTAGGAGATATTGATCGTCAATGAACAGCCTATTGTTAAGAATGTGATGCATGAGAGCCCTGTCCACTTCCCTTCCATCACTTCACTTATGACCGAAAGTCTGGGTGCAAATTAACTGGCTGGTTCTTTTTTTTTGCCTTTTGTGCTCAGGTATTGCTGGGAAATTACCCACGTTTCTGATTGGATACCTGTGTTTTAGATGTACTGGCACAAATTGGCTCTTGTACTGGCCAGTTCTGGAACATGACCCTTCTTTTTTTTCAGTGCCAACAGCTTTTGCAATTTACTGAGCCTTCAGGCATTTCCTGATATTACATGGAGTGGTGTTCAAGACTGACATACGTGACACTGAGGTCCATAGGAAGAGGCCACAATAAAAAGATACTAATGATACGCCTCAGTGATCTGCCTGTACGGCAAGCACAACAAAACTTTTCACTATATCTCGGTACATGTGACAGTAATAAATCAAGCCAAATCAAAACGATGAGTCATTAATATTGATAGTTCTTATTGAGGATGGAAACAAATAGTTCTCACTTGTCTGTCAAGTGATGTCCTATGTTCCCTCAGGATCGATTCTGGGAATATTAATTGAGCTGCCTCCTCCTGTTACTGCTTGAATTGCCCACCTCCACATAGGGATCGAGTGCCTTAAAACCAACTCCTGAGTTTGGTCGCAGTCCCCACCCCTTTCTTGAAGAGCAGGATTGGGGGCCGAATTTGTAACTCCAACACAAATAAAAACAACAATATAGTTCACTCTGCTGCTTGGCATTTTTTAATTAACATTTTTATGAATTACAGCTTGAAATTATAGACACAGTCAGTGGAATGCTGCCTTTTCTCATTAGCTTGCGAGTTGAGAGAAACATTAACATATTTCCCTGTAACCCCCTGTGGGATAAGGTTGGATAAACCAGCACGACCCTCAGTCTGTTACAATAGCAACAGGCTGCTTCAGTGCTGAAACATTGAACTGAAATGCGAAAATACTGGATGGACTGATTAATGAGTGAATTTGATTTATTGATGAATTTGGGTAAAGGGATATTTCAACACATTCTTCAGCTGCTGCCTGAACTTAGTCTGGGTCACGGCATAAATTGTGGCGTTTGTGCAGCAACTGAGGTGCTGCAGCATGAAGCCCAATTCCTGCACAAAGGGTTGTAGGTACACAGACCAATAACCAATCCAATACACTCGGTTGCAAATGGAATACACCATTAACGTTGACCATAACAAGATTAATTTGGCCGAGATCACAAACAGCAAAATAATGGATATTTTTCGATTTCTCATTTCTGTGTCACAATGGCCATCTGCATTGGTGTGAGCCCGAAGGCTCCTGCGGGCTCTGCTGGTCACTAAAATGTGTCTGACGGTGAAAACATTGAGCAGCGGAATCAGGAGAAATGGGAGAGCCGGGGTTAGAATGTGATGGAGGAACTCGATTGTGATCCAGACGTGAGAGTAATAAACAGCGATTGTTCCCTCACAAAACCAGAGGGCGTTGTCCAGCCAATAGCAAGCTGTTATCATTAAATACCAGAACACGTTATTTAAACAGCTCAGCGCAGTCACTGTTCCCAGAACCACAGCCGCCGTTTTCTCACTGCAACATTTACTTTTCAGCTGCTGGCAACAAATGGCCAGAATCGATCAAAGGTGAAAGTGACAGTGAACCAGACAGAACAGTCAGTGGGTGCATAATGCAGGACGGCGTAGATATTACACATGAGGATGGACCGCAGGAAATAAATCTGTTCCTGATAAACAATGGGAATGTGCCTCAATATCAGGTCGAGGATAATGACCAGTAGATCCGCCACTACCATGGCCCGCAGGTAACGTCTAGCGCATGGAGACAATCACAATCTTTATAAAGCAGGACGTAGATCATGACTACGTTAACTGTGAGGAAGGAAAACAGACAAATTCTACACAAACCAGGTGGCAATGTTACGAGTTTGATTGAGGACCCAGTGACATTTCCAAATGTATCATTGATTGAAATAAAAAGAAATGAAGCTGAAATAATGAATAGTAATTTCTCTTTTTTTTTTACAAGAAATGTAACGTAAAAACGAGAAGCATTCACACCCCAAACACACAGGGAAACCCATAAGAACAGATGGTTTCGAGTACATTCCCACGGAGTCGATCACTCGAGAGCAGGCGCAGGTCACTTCTTTGCAGTTGCGAAGAAGGAGAGTGAAGACATTGCCTTCCAGAAGAATTCTCTTCCAGTTTCCAGAAGACAAGCAGAGGTTGGAGATTTCTGTTTTTTCATCTAAATTGTGGTCAATTTTCGGTTGTGAAGAAACATGAACATAGGGAAAATGTATTCAAACCTTTAACTGCCTGAGGGGGTTTTAAACAGTGTCTCTTTCTCCCTGGAACTGGATCTTTTTCCTCATAATCTAATCTCATCACGGTGGTACGGTTAGATGGGTTCGTACTGAGAATGACTATTCACCTTCCAGAGGAGACCACACCACCAGGCCCATTTGGTCTGTGTTCACCTCCCAGCTCAATGCAGTATCTGGAGTCTGAAGAAATGCCCAGAACTACAGGACAGCATCAGTAACTCTCCCTGCTCTGCCAGGATAAGAGTCACCAAATTCTCTCTGCTCTCTCTCTCTCTCTTTCTCTCGTTGTCTCCTTTTCTCTCGTGCCTCCAACACTCCCCTGCACTGCAAACACTGCATGGATTGCACACTGTTAACTGACTCACTCCAGCCACCTCACCAATTCCCCTCAACCTGTACCATCAATAACAGCAGGACCCACCACTTTCACACTCATTCCCTTTCCTTCCTTTTCTCTCATTCCAGGAGTAACAGCCCGGAATAGGACAGAAAGGGCCAAGACGGGTGTTGGAGTGCCCGACATCAGTTCCGTCCAGCTCTGTCACTGTCATGCAGGAAGGAACCTGATATAAGCCAGAGACAACCGGTGTATGACCCATGCGGAGATTCCGAAACATCCATGTGGTCCGTTTGTTCCCATGCTGTATACCTTTATGATTAATTCATCCAACTGCCCATGATCTATTTATGACCTAAGATTACCTTCTCCCCATCCACTATAAAACCAGTTATGGTATCATCCGCAAACTTGCTGATTGCACATTCTATAATTCATGCCAAAATCACTTTTGTAAATAACAAACAAATATAGTTCCAGCACCGATCTCTGTGGATCACCACTGGCCATAAGCTTTCAATCGGAGAACCAACCCTCCACAAACACCTTGACTCCTCCCACTAAGCAGAAATAAGCACACACACACACACACACACACACACACACACACACACACACACACACACACACACACACACACACACACACACACACACACACAGGCATACAGGGATAGATAAGTGGTGATTAATAAAGGCATCAAGGGTTACGTTGAGAAAGCAGTAGAGTTATGTTGAGAAACATGCCAGGCATGGTTGAACAGCAGAGCAGGCTGTTCCAGTGTCTTAGGCTCAATGGTCTTAAGATACAACGAGAGCAATGGAGGCTGAGATTGATAAACACTTTACTGAACAGAATCAATAGGAATGTGTGAAAGGTTTGAGAGGCTGAATGGTCACATATGCTCCTCTTTGTTGTGCACTTTTAAGAGGTCGTGACTTGCTGTGAGGTAAATACACTTTAAGGAGTCTCCTGATTAAGGTTGAGATCAGGATATTTCAATTTAATATTGTGCTTTCCCGTGTGTTGTAGTCCCCAGGGAACAATGAAGACTCAGTTATTGAAGATATTCAATGCTGACTTCAATTTTGATGATCAGCAGTCAATATTTATTGGCAATGGGCAGGAAAGTGGTGTTCAGCCAAAAACAGATCAAGCGCGATGTTTCAAAATTGAGCAGCAGGCTTAAAAAGTGCAAATGGCCAACTGCAGGCCCTACCTGATGTGTTATTATCTCACACCACCCTTCGAGGATGTGACAAAGGTAAAGGAAGACCCATTCAGCCAGCCAGGGTTGCAACAGATAAGAGGAGATCATTCTGACGCTCGAAGACGTTACATAGGAAAAGCATGAAATATTCAGTCATAGATTCATTGACATTTCTAGCCTGGAAACAGACCAAATGGTCCAACTCAACCCTGTTGATTAGATATCCTGAATAAATCTAACCCCATTTTCCAGTATTTGGTCATTAACGCTCTCAACACTCCTTAATCATGGACACATCCAATGCCTTTTAAAAGTTCAAACTGTATCAGCCTCCACCACTTCCTCTGGCAGCTCATTCCATACACGCTCCACTCTGCATGAAAATGTTGCCCTTTAGGTTGCTTTTAAATTTTTCCCCTCTCATATTAATCTCTGTCCTCTCGTCTTGGGCTCCCCCACCCCGGGGAAAAGACCATGACTGTTTACCCTGATTTAGCATGATTGTATAAACCTCTTCAAAGTCACCTCTCAGTGACAATGGTTTATTTGATTATGCAGGAGCTGCAGCATTTTTTCCAGACAGCACACACAGCCAAAATTACATTATTCATTAAGGTTATCTGTATTGGAGGTACTGTTACAGCAACACAAGTAAAAGAGGCTAATAGAAAATCTCCCTTTCTGCTCAACATGTGTCTGGGGAAAATCGAGCACTGCATTGAGAGGGCAGACAAGATTTATTGCTGCATCTGGAAGACAGTAATTTTGACTGTGCAGCCTTGTACTTAAGTGTTAGTCTATATTCTGTACTTGTCTTTTACTTTCTCAAGGATCATTGACAGTTCTACCTCTGTTGATGATCTGACAAAATAAAATGGCCCCAACAGTATATTGCTGAGCTCAGATATACCTCGAAAAACAGCTACATACCACAGTAGGAGACCATGTAAACTTTCATAGCTGCTACACAGGAACAGGGAGCCCTGGTTCGCTAAAATTAAATACAGAGCAGAAATAACGACTTACTTTTAGTTTGGAAAGCTGTACCTAATGGAACTCCTCAGGGACCTGTGTGAGGTCAACAATTTATGACTTAGATTAATGATTTGGATAAAGGGCTGATTGGATTGGAGCTTAATTTGCAAGTACTCTGGGACAGTCATTCAATAGGATGTCAAGAAGAGTCACAGCACCTATAAGGAGGTATAGACAACAGGATGTTAGTGTGCAAACCGTCAGCAAAGGAAATAACAGTACAATGTGGGTTATGGGAAATTCTCGTTTTGCGGGAAGGATAAAACAACAGTTAATCATATGAATGGAGAGAAAATGCAGAGCTCGGTACTACAGACAGATTTGTATGTCCGGGTAAATGAATCACAGAACTTTGGTTTGAAGATGCGGCAAGTGAATTTGAAAGTCAATGGAATGATGTTGTTTCTTGCAAAAAGTGGCAGGTATGGTCTGAGGGATGTTTTACTGCATCTGTACAGGGCATTGCTGAGACGACATCGAATGTGTTGTGTCTAGTTATGAAGACCTAAATTGGAAAAAAAAATCTACTGCCTTCAAAACTTTCCAAAGGTATTTCTTTTGACTGAGTCCTGGGATGAATGCATTAAGTTCTGGAGGATTAATAGTTAAAGCCAGAGAATGAGAAATGTTTTCATTGGCTGTATAAGTTCTGGAGGAGAGTGTAGCTGGTGAATACCTAATGGAGATTCCCTCTTTTATGGGAGAGCATAACTTGGGAATAATTTACAAATCAGACAAGCTCTGAGGAATGTTCGGTGGGCCTGGAACATTAATTCTGATTTGCCTTCACAGATCCTGCCATACCTGCCCAGCTTTCCTCGTAATTTCTGTATATGTTTAAGAATAAGATACATTCATATTTAAACAGATACTGTGAAGACATGGAACAGTTTATTTTTAAGTTATACAGGCATGTATCAAAATATCTTTCACCCAAGCGGAGGCATTTGTTGCTCAGGAAATGGCTCTGTTTCCAACAACAGCAATGATGCACCTACATGGAACCGGGAATGTGATGGCATGATACATTTTGGACAATGTTCAAGGAGACATCACATGGCCCACTTTCGGTGTCGGATAACGTTATTGTTTGATTCAACGCAGTGAGGGAAAAAAGTAAACTGCCTGAAAAACAACAGCCTATTGTTCCCCCTCTCTTTTTTTGTTCCTCATCAGAGCAATGTATACGAGCTGAACACTATTAAGCCATGTTTATCGCTCTTGGAAGATTCCTGACAAAGATTCATTGGAATCTCCCAATGCTTGAAGCAAAGGAAATTCAGCCAAATCTAGTTTTTTCGGGAAGTGATCCCATTACCAGCAACTTGTCTGAGCAGCATTACCTCAGAAGCAGAATGACATTTAGGACAAAGTCTCAGTTTTCCATTCATCATGAGTTCTACAATTATGCGGACAAAGATCTTTCAAGTGAATACAGCAGAGAATTTGTTTTTCAGATCTTCATCAAACGTACGTGTGTGTCGCTGTGTGTGTGCGTCAGTATGTTTAGAAACAGAAAATATCAATGTACATATTTGCAACATTCAAACTGTTTATTTTTTCATTCATCTCTCCATCATAGTTTGAGTAACTTTGTTTTGGTCATAAACATGTTATTTTAGCACATAAAAGAAAACTGCCTGACTTGTTCCTAACACGAACCCTGACACAGTCTGAGATCTATATCATCGGCCACATCACCGACCTAGTTACATTTAACATTTGTTGTGACCATTGGAGGGCTGGGACGAGAAAAGGAAACAGTGACCCGATAAGCCAAGGAGCTACAGACCAACGAGCTGAACATCATTGATGGGTAAATTGTTGGAGGGGACTCCGAGGGCTAGAATTTAAATGCATTTGGAAAGGCAAACATTGATTAGGGATAATCAGCGTGGGTTTGTGAAATGGAAATTATCTCCCAATAATTTGATTGTGTAATTTGAGGACATGAACAGAAGATTGATGAAGGCAGTGTGGCAGGATTGGTCGAGATGGAGTTCAGCAAGGCATTCACTAAGATTCCGAATGGTAGACAGGTTAGTAAGGTGAGGTCATATGGCATCCAGGAGGAGGTAGCCAATTGAATTCAAAGTTGCCTCGAAAGTTGAGGATTGTTTTACAGACTGGAGGCCTGTGGCCCAGCGGTGTCCCACAGGTATCAGTGCTGAGTTCATTGCTTTTCGTTGATTATATAAAGAATTTGTATGTGAATATCAGAGGCAATGGTTTAGTAAATTTGCAAATGAAATCAAAAAGTGGTGGAGCGGACAGTGAGGAAGATTATCTCAGAGTACAACAGAACCTTAATCAGCTAGGTCAAAGCAGTGGAGGATAGAGTTTTATTTAGATAAATGTGAGGTTTTGTATTTTAAAAGTAAAGTAGGGCAGGAATTATACATTTAATGACAGGGTCCTGGGGTGTATTTTCAGATAAAGAGACCTTGGGGTGCAGGTGCATAATTCCTTGAAAGTCGGTAGTCAGGAGAGTGAAGAACGCATTTGACACGCTTACTTTAATCAGTCAGATCATTGTGTGTAAGAGTTGGAATGGCATGTTCACATGTACAGGACGTTGCTGAGGCCACTTTAAGAATGCTGCCTGCATTTTGGTCGACTTTCTTAAAGGAATGAAGTTGTGAAACTAGAGAGGTGTGAAGAAAAGATTTGCGAGAATGTTTCGGGCATGGAGGGTTTAGGCTGTAGGGAGAGGTTGAATTAGTTAGGGCCTTTTCACATGGAGTGTTGGAGACTGAGGGGTGAAATTGTAGGGGTTTATAAAATCATGAGGGGCATGGATAGGCTGAATAGCCAAGGTCTGTTTCCCAGGATAGTGGATTCCAAAGTAAAGAACATGATTTTCATGCAGAGAGTGGTGCGTGTATGGGAAGTGCTGTCAGAAGAACCGGGGAAGTGCACAGAATTATACATTTTAAAAGTATCTGGAGTGGCGCATGAATCGGAAGTGTTTACAGGGTTATGGACAACATCCTGACTAATGGAAATATATCAGATTAGATATCTGGTCAGCATCACAGTGGGCTAAAACGTCTGTTTCAATTTTGTATGACTTTCTGACGTTATCAGATGAACGAGAAGAAAATTTAAAGTACTTTGAAGTCAAAATTTCTTTCACTGAAGCCTATGATGCCTTCCTGTGTACATTTATTCAAAGTTGACTTAGTAAAATATTTGACAGACATTAAGTGAAACACAATCTTTTTAAATCCTGCGCTGAAAATACAATTAAAGAAAGAGGAATTAATAATAACCTAAGTGTATTACAGCAATGATAACTAATTCGCTCTTCCAATACAGTAACATCCTGTAAACACCCACTTTGGTCAAAAAGAAAGCTCAGACACAGATTCTCACATGCATGTCTCCAATCCAGGTGGGAATAATTGAGTGCAAAGAAAAGTCAGTCACCAGGAGGCATTCACTGAAGTTTCTAATCCAGTTCAGACCCTAATGGCTACTGATGCCAGTGAAAAACAAAAACCCAGAAATTCTAAAGGAAGGTATTATGCCTGCTGTCAGTTATGAACAACATGACACTCAGTGCAGGGTCACACATTAATGTGGGTAGAGTTCATTCAGAGCCTGCATCTCTCTCTCAATCACCATGGGGCTCAGCATAGGCACTTCAACTGTTAAGAATGCCGTACCCTGGGTAAAGTGTGTAATTTCTTACCCTATTAATGCTTTATTTGGGCAGAAGTGATTGTTGCCAATCCTCAAGCTCTAACACAATCACCTTTTATTCGCTCACAAAACTACAGATTAAACATACAGTTTCTTCAGCCTCTCCTCATGGTGCCATTGTCTTGAGAATTCGACAGTTGATACTCCTTTGTACCGTGTTTGATGCAAGATCATTCCTTTCAAAGGAGATCAAATCTGTACACAATGGCCTGAAATAGTCTCATCAAGACTCGACCAGTGCAGAAAGATAGCTTTACTCATGTAACTGAATCATCTCACAACTATGGACAAACACTGCCCTTATTACTGATACCCCTGTAAGTACTATTATTGCTGCCTCATGATCAGGGACATGCAGGTCCTTTTCTACAACAACACTTCCCAAACTCACCCCGTTTAATTAATACAAAATGAGATGCATGCTATTGCTGATCGCACCCAAATCATTTGTATGCCTTTCAAATTGCTTTGATCCAAACACTGATACATACGATACCTCGATCAGCAATTTCTTTTAGTCCAGAAAAGGGCACTACTTTCTGTGTGGTCGCAACTAAACATTTCTCAATCAGTGTAGTATAATTTCCCTTTCCACCAACTCCAATCACTCACCTGTTTACATCCATATCAAAAGCATTCTGTAAAATTATGTATGCCACTCCCACTGGTTCTTGTTTGTGGATGCCTCAGTTACTATGTACATATTACTCAGTCACACACGTAGCATGCGAAGTACCACAAAAAACGGGAATTGCCAAAACAAGTAGGGAAGTGCATCTACTTCTGTCGATGATTTCGTTTCCTCGCTTCTTAGATCTCCTCTTCCATATTCTCTCTGTCTTTCTTTTTTTCTCCCTCTCTGTCTCACACATATGTTACAGATTTCTACATAATAAATCCCCTGAACATTCTCCATGTCGTATCTCTCAAATCTCCCTCTTTCAGTTTAAGACTGCGGCTAACTTTTGGATGTAACATGATTAGAATTGAGTAATGCAACTACAAAGACATGAGGGAGGAACTGGCCAGAGTTAGTTGGAAAGGAAGCTTTGCAGGGAAGACGGTGAAGCTGCAGTGGCAGGAGTTTCTGGGGATAAATTGGTCTCACACATGAGATATGTCGATGGCTCAATTAACACAAACTTCAAGGATTCATCAAAGATGACTTTCCTTTTCTGAATATAAGTTGACACTGTCAAGTCTTATCATGATTCCACAATTGTTTTAGTTTTCACATTGCTTATAAAATATTCCAATATTTTCTTCATAACCGACACCAAGTATTCCCTATTGATTTATTTTTCCGTGTTCCCTCCCACTCCAGTTCTTTTTTTTGTTATTACAGCACTTACTTTCCAGTCTGTAGGAACCAGAATTTTCAGAATCTAAAGAATTTTGAAGGCTAATAAAGAATTATTTCTTCTAGTTGCAACATTTGAAATACTTTAGGATATTTATATGAACAGAAACATTTGAAGGGGTATGGGCCAAGTCCAGGCAGGCGAGAACATGTTAGTTTGGGATTATGTTTCACATGGACTGGTTAGCATAAAGAGCTGCATGACTCTGTAAATCATTCACTAGCATTATCGCCACCCTCATGCACACTCTGGGATGGGGGTACAGCAACGTACAACACTTCAATTCAATTAGTTTTTTGGCGTAATTCCTCTTTATTAATTCTAATCTCCCATGGCTTCTCATTTTTACCAGTCACTCTCCTGTCGTGTTTCTGGAAAAAAAAGAAGTACCTTCCTCTGTAGATGTATTCCACACAGCAGCAGCTCGTGGGGGTGAGCTGAAGAGGGACGGCCTCTGTCAGTGAGTGAATGCATCGGAGTACTGCACAAAGGAGGCAACGGACGTGGCACCCACTCTTGCTCGGAGAGTTCGAGAATCTAAACAGTTCAATGAAACTGTCATTTGATGGCCGTCGACGGGTTATGCTGAAACCGTTGACAGAACGGTGTAGCCACCGCTTTTGAGAATCAAATTTTCTTCACACTTTGCAACTGGCATAGATCCAGGAAGAGAGAAGAATAACTACACAATCAACATAATTGTGACGAAGAGTGGCCAGAAGAGATCCTCAAGTGGAATTGTGTAGATGACGGTTTATCCAGAAACAGCACTGATGCAAAATTGAAGACTGGGGATATTGTCGGAGAGAGAGGGAATATTCAGATATATATCAGCTCAGGTCAAAATGGGGCAATATTGATTATGAACATTTTTCTTCCTCCCCAGATATTTGTATGTGAAGGGCAGGAAAGCCATGGAATAGGGATCGAGTTTGTAAATGAGTGTGACTATAATAGTTTGCAATTTTGTCAAAAAGCGTTTTCAGAAATAGAGGTGAAATTCAAAATGAGTCATAGAATTAATAGATGGACAGAAAAACAGAGACTTACCGGGAATGCCAACAATACCGTTGATGCGGTAATACCCCGCTTGAATAACTAGCAGTACATCGTGTATCCTCAATGTTAACTGTGCCCAATTCAAAGAATGCCAGTAAAGACCAAAGGATAAACCCCTGTGTAAACTTGTAACATTTCACGTTTTACTCTCAGATTCTGGTCCGCTGTTGTAACATTCCAACCTCTGGTTCTGAGATTCTGATCCATAATTGGAACATCCCAGTCTATTTTTCTCAGAAATGGGTCCATAATTGGAAATCCCAAACAGCCTTGCACAGTTTCTGACCTCTTCCTGTCTCTGGAGCTGCTAATCCAATTGCGTTGACAATGACTCTGACATGGATACTATAGGATAACTCCTTAAAAGAAGCCCCTTAAAACAGATGAGAGAAAAACTCTGTTGAGACACTTAGTATCCACGGACACGCCCATTAATCCGAGTCAGGGAACAAACAGCTCCAGTTAGCCCCGTTCTCTATAACACTTCAAATGTAACAGCAATACCTGGTCTGGGTGTGATGCCTACATTGCCTGCTATTGTTCTTAGTGCCCATCTCCAGTTACTCTCACAATATTAAAGGTAAAGGAGAAAGGTGATGCTTTCTGTTCACTGGCTCGATGATACCACTGCATTATCCACATACTATGTTCTATGTACCCATATTCCTAAGAGGTAGTCGAGAGGTTTGAACTGTGCTGCAGTCTCCTCCAACACAACAACTGCCAATTTAAAAAAAAACTGTCTCTGAACAAAACTTCCCTGAACACAGACAGGAAGTGTTAATTTCTCTGAAATTTCCTCTCATTGTTCTCATGAGACAATATTTCATCTTTAACACAACACATTCAATAATTTGCTTCTAAAGTTGCTCATAACCTTTTGGACAGTTTATACGCCCTTTCTTTTCCTTTTTTTTGGCATCACCCAAAAGTAAAGGCTGCATTTCTAATTGCCTTAGGTATTGGGTTTAAATTATCAGAGACAGAATCTATGTGATTGGTTAAGAAACAGAAAGGAATAGAAGACAGTGGCTGAGGGGGCTGTGCTGGAGTAAAGTGATATTCCCCAGACACCAATATCTTCTTCATAGATGGAATAAAGTAAAATAGAGAGAAAGAAACAATACTTTTGACAAAAGAATGGTGAGTGACACTGTAAACAAAAGAAAAGACAAATTTGGATGGAAGAACGGTGAGTGGCACTGTCAATAAAACAGAATCGTTTGACATGGAATGGAAGAGAAATAAATTTGTACGACATAAGACGTTTTGTAGCTGGAGGAACACAGCAGGCCAGGCAGCCTCAGAACAGCAGGAAAACTGTGGTGCCAGGAAAGGTGCCGGTAGTTGTGGGGCCAGTGGAGAGTGTGGAGCAGACAAGGGAATCATGGAGAGAGCTGTCCCTCCTGAAGGCAGATAAGCGTCGGGAGGGAAATATGTCTTTCATGGTGGGGTCAGATTGTAGGTGGCGGACTGCTGCAGGAGGTGCTACAGCAGACCCTATACCCCTTCACCTCAGCTCCATCCCAGGCCCCCAAAAATCCTCCCACATTAAACAGATGTTCACCTGCACATCCACTAATGTGGTCTCTTGTATCCGCTGTTCCCGACGTGGCATCCTCTACATCGGGGACATCAAGCAGAGGCTCGGAGATCACTTTGTGAAGCAGCTACATTCGGTTGGCGACAAAAGATAACACTTCCCAGTGGCGAACCATTTCACATCCCACTCCCACTCCCTGGGCAATATGTCCATCCTGGGCCTCCTCCAGTGTCACAAAGATGCCACCCAGAAACTAGAGGAACTGCACGTCATATTCCCCCTGGGAACCCGACTATCCAATGGACTCAATGTGGACTTTACTAGCTTCAAAATCTCCCCATCCCCGCCTCCTTGACCTGTCCATCTTCTATCACACCTGTCCGCTCCACTATATACCTGCCATCAACACCACCACTCACTCTATTTATTTCAGTGCACCCTTCCCCTCCCCAATATCTGAACAAGGGTCCTGACCCCTAACGCCAGCTTGACTGATCCTCTGATCCTGCCTGGCCTGCTGTGTCCATCCAGTTCCGCACCTTGTTATCTTAGACTCCAGTGTCGGCAGTTCTTACTATCCCTCAATAAATTTATTTGCACTGTTGAATCAGTAGGTGTGCAGGTAGTTAAGATTGTGACTCCATGCAATTTCAATGCTTGCAGATGGCATCAAATCTGGAAGAATTGTAAAGTGCGTGGAGGACAGTGTGGAATACCAACAGAATATTGACAAGTTAGTGCAGAGTTCAGGAAGATGACAAATGAGGATCAATGCAGCGTAGTGTGACATGATGCACTTTGGTAGGAAGAACATTGAAAGACAATATAAAATAAAACATACAGTTTTCAAGCAGGCAAAGGAGGAGACGTTCCGAGACGTACATGAGCACAGATTTTTCAACAAGTCAGGACAACTGGGGAGTGCAGAAAATGTTGCAGGTTAGTTTCAGTTTCTGAGCTTTTTGCAGGATGAGGTGTAGGAGGGATTGTCTGGGCTCTCTTCATGCAGGTACTGGAGCCTATGTGTTGAACCAACAGTGGATTTCAAGTGTGAATTGCCCTTCACTAATCGTAACTTGGTTGGTGGATGTGAATGTTTCAGAATGTCCACATAAGTTGTCCCAGTCCTCTCCAGCTCTTGCAAGAGTCTTCTCCAAGTGGCAAGGGGGAGGGGGTAAGGGAACGGATTTCGGCCACTCCACCATCCAGGTCGGCGCTTTCTGTCGGATTCCGGGCTGTTTCTACTGTAATGAGAGAAAAGGAGAGAGGGAGGGAGTGAGTGGTGAAGTGGGTGGCCCTGCTGGTCTACGTGAGGTGGTTTGGTGAAACTGGTAAAGTGTCTGGAGTGAATCAGTCGATGGTGTTATATCCATGCTGCGTTATTAACTTACGGGAAAACTGGTGGTCGGAGACATATGCAAGAGAGAGCGGGGAAGCTGTTGCATGCAATAGTGAGAGTGATGGAGTATGACCCTTGTTCGGGGGTAGGTGATGTAATGGATATACAGTGAGTGTGAGGGAGCTGAGAGAACACAGTGGCACATATCTTGGCAGAGCAGGGAAGGTTATTGATGCTTGCCCTGTATTGTTGGTCATTTCTTCAGACTGAAGATACTGCATTGATCTAGGTGGGGATCTCAAACTATGCTCGGTGGGTCTGGTCGTGTGGCCTTCTCTGGTCTGCCTCTGTACTCGACCATACACCAGGATCTCCAATCCCCTGTTGATAAAACATGGTGCTGTTACCTCTAATCAACCATGTTAGCTGTGAAACCTGCAAGGCAGCTCCAAACCGAGAAAGCTCAACCGTTTGCCAAATAAGATTTTGAAGATGACATCTGCGCTAGAGGTGACAGAATATCCAATCGCATCAGGGTAATGGCAAGTAAATCAGACTCAAAAAATGGAAGAATCAGCCTGGCATGAATGAGAGGAATGTCGTGGGGTGGAGTAGGTAGTTATTGAGCGGAGTTTGAAAAGATAGGAACAGAAAACTGTCTCGTGCAGATAATCCCTCTGTCACACTCAATGAAAAAGACACTGAGAAAAATTATGGTCAGATTCAGCCCAATTAGTCGAAGACTGTGCTGAAGCCACTGCAGGGTCCAAATCTGCAGAACAAATGGTCGTCCAAAACTCTCCATCATCCGCACTCACAACAAAATCCTATTCAGCCATCATTCCTGGAAATGTGGCCCACATTGCTAGATGTTATGGAAGTATCTTCGCTTCAGCATTCTGAAACCTGTGAATTCATACTTCCACAACATTGTCTCTTAATCTCTCCCTCTCTGTCTATATCCCAAACCATTCCCATTTGTTGCTCATTAAATGGGTTCTCTCATCATCTCTGTGGCAGGGATTTTCACAGCCACAGCATCCCTTGTTACAGCACATTTGAGAGATGGAGCTTCAAATGAATGGAAGCTATACATCCTGTCACTTACAGCACCGGCTGCAAATTTCCACACACTGGACTGTCATCTAACTCAATGTTACCGACCAATACACTGATGTGGTCTGCACAGCTCCACATGTTGGACGAATGTCTAGAACATAGACAATTACAGTACAGTACAGACCCTTCGGTCCAATATGTTTTGCCGAAATATTATGCGACTAACATCAAACTCACAGTGTATATTCTCCAGTTTATTACCCTCCATTTGACTATCCAAGAGTCACTTAAACGTCTCCAACGTATCTGACTCCACGACTACTGCTGGCAGCGCATTCCACACGTCCATCACTCTCTGTGTGAAGAACCTACCTCTGACATCTCCCCTTATCTCCCTTAAATCACCTTAAAAAATATGCTCAATTGTAATAGTTATTTCTGCCCTGGGAAAAAAGTCTCTAACTATGCATTCTATCTATCCCTCTCACCATCTTGTACACCTGTATCAAGTCACCTCGCCCCCTTCTTAGCTCCAAAGGAAAAAAAAACCTTAGCTTTCTCAACCTTTCCTCATAAGACCTACCCTTCATTCCAGGCAGCATTCTGGCAAATCTCCTCTGCTCCTTTTATAAAACTTCAACGTCTATCCTATAATGAAGTGACCAGAACTGAACAAAATCTTCCCAAGTGTGGTCTAACCAGAGGTTTATAGACCTGCAGCCTAACTTTGTTGCTCTTAAACCGAAAAACCCTGCCAATGAATGTCAACACACCGTACACCTTCTTTACGACCCTATCAACTTGGGTAGCATCTTTGAGGGATCTATGGACGTGGACTCCAAGACCCCTCTGTTCCTCCATACTGCCCAGAATCCCTGCCATTAACCCTGTATTCTGCATTCAAATTCGACCTCCCAAAATGAATCAATTCACACTTTTCTCGGTTGTATTCCATCTGCCACTTCTTTGCCCAGCTCTGCAACCTGTCAACGTCCCATTGCAACCTGCAACAGCCCTCCACGCTGTCCACAACTCCACCAATCTTCCTGTCATCGACAAACGTACTAACCCATCCTTCCACTTTCTTATTGATTTCATGTATAAAGATCACAAAGAGCAGACGTCCCTGAACAGATCCCTGCAGAACACCACTGGTCACTGAGCTCCAGGCTGAATACTTTCTATTTATTACCACTCTCTGCCTTTTATTGGACAGCCAGTCTTGTATCCAGACAGCCAAATTTCCCTGATTGCCAATGCTCCTTACTTTCTGGACGAAAAGTTAAGCATTTATGATTCTCTAAACTGGAAACAAAAAAAAATGCAATTGCTTCAGAAGTTTTTCAGAGATTTTTTTTCAGTTCAGTCGTTTCTGGCATGTAGACCTTAATGTCTCATAGACTTAAACAGTACGGAAACGGAACCTTCAGGCCAAATCATTCATGCTGACTAGAAATCTCAATCTAATCTAGGTCCATTTGCCAGCCTTACTGCCATATCCCTTTAAACCCTTCTCATTCATGTACCCTTCCAGATCCCTCTTAAATGCTGAAATAGTACCCACCTCCGTCACTTCCTCTTTCAGCTCAATCCACACATGCACCACCTTATGTGTGGTAAGAACAAACCCTCAGGCCTCTTTTCAATATTTACCCTCTCATCTTATATATATATATATATATATACTCTCTTCTAACCCTTGGAAAATGGCAACGGTTAGTCACCTTATTCATGCCACTCATGATATTATAAACCTCTATTGAGTCATTACACTTGAGGCCTGAGAAATAGAGATGTTCATGTTGGACTATAAACGATCTTTATGACAGTCTATCAGGTGCATAGCTAATGAACATTTCGTCTTGGATGGGGAACAAAAACTAAGGATTTTATTTTACGAAAACAGTGTATTCATTTTAACACAGATATTATGAAGACACGGATTTATTATACAAAAATTACAAGTCCATGTGAAAACATATCTTTAAATTATAAATTTCTCCGACATGGTGAAGGGAACAGGAAATGAATCATGCAGTTTGAACAATGTTCAAGGAAACCTCACATGGTCCAGTTTGGTGGTCGGTTCACATCTTTATGTGCTTTAGCTCTGTGAAGGAGAAAGTGTAACCTATTTGAGCGGCAATGGCCGAATTCTCCCTCTTTCTCTCTTCCTCCTCACAGTGATGTGTCAGAATTGAAAACCCATCAGTCCTCTTTATCACTTGTGGAGGATTCTTGAAGAGGATGCATTGTAATCTCCGCCCCTCCTCCCCGACTGAAGTAAATGGAATTCAACCAAATCAAAGCTTTCCAGGAAAAAAAACATTGCTAACAGACTGTGGGAGCAGAATAACTTGAGTGGCAGAATTCTATTCAGGGCAGTCTCATATTTCCTTGCCTTGAGTTGGCTATTTGGAAAAAAAGCCCATTTAAGATAATATTTTGCAGACTTTTTTTGGTTTCACTGTTTGTCTTCAGGCGTGTGCATGTGTATGTCTGTGCACGTGACTCTGCTTGTGTGCATGTGTGTGTTTCAGTATCCATGTTTTTCTGAGTGTTTATATTTCTGTGTCTCTCAGTTTTTTATAGAAATATAAGTATTTGATTTATTCATTTTCAGCAGCCAAACTGTTTGTCATTTATCTTTTTCCATTATCGTTTGAGTAAATTTGCTTTGGATACAGATTTGTTATTTTTTGCAAATTTAAGACATATTCCAGACTTGTCCCTAACAATGAACCTTATCCAGTGTGAAACTTATGTATGTGGACATTTCAGCAACCTGATTACATTTATGATTTGTCATGTGCAATGGAGGACTGTGACTAGAAAAGGAATAAGTGACCCTCCAAACTTCTAAAGAGCAGTGATAAGGAAAATTTCTCAAAGGACACTTTGTTAGGGAATTCTCTTCCCCAGAAGTATGTGGTGTCTGTATGTTTGCATTTATCCAAAGCTGAGTGGGTTAGATATTTGATAGAAAAGTCAATCAAGCACAACAAATTGCAGATAGCAAAGTGTGGCTGAGACCACGACAAGATAAGCCTCAATACGAGTGCCTGGTGCAGCCGGGTCATATCGTCTCATCGCACACTCCTGCTCCTCAGCCCATTGTGACTAAGTTGTGTTTGACGATATATTTATTATTAACTCTACATATTGCATATATACTATATATTATTAACTTGCACACACACACACACACACACACACACACACACACACACACACACACACACACACTCACACACACTCACACACACACACACACACACACACACACACACACACACACACACACACACACACACACACTCACACACACATATATGCCTTTGAAAAAGGATGTGGCTGGTTTTATGTTTGCCATGAGTGAAATTCATTTTTATTCCAATCCTACAATTTGAATTATAAGTATATTTTATCAGATATGGTAATATTTGAGACAATGCCTTTCGTGTAAGAATCTGTATCTCTAAATTACCTGTCCAGTGACATTTTCATTCTGATGTGGTGTCTCTATCATGAAGTAATTTGAGACAGGAACAAGGTTGTGATGGAAATATTTGTGACCAGGGAGAGTAGTCACAAGAGACCTGGAACAGCAAAGTTTGAATTTTACTAAGGTGTGGATAATTCAGCATCAACACGAATGCAGATTTGGAGACTGAGGATATTTAGGAGCTGGTAGTGGAAAGATTTGGTGATGGAGAAAATACCAAGACATAAATTAGTTCAGGCCAAAAAAGGTCCTCAAGGTTGTACACAGTACTGTTGTCAGGTTAATGAATGGAGTTTATAACTGAAAGTGAAGACAACAGTTCTCTATTTTCCAAACAAAGATGACAAAAATAGCAATGAAGTTCAATGTCGTTTATGGAATTAATAATTAGATAGAGATAGAGAGACTTACCAGGAACACCATGAAATAGTAACTCGCCAGAATATTCACCAGCACACCTAATACCGACATTGTTAATGTTACTCCACGCCAGGAAAAATAGAAAAGACACCAGGATAAAGTCTTGTCCATTGTTACAACATGCCAGTCTATCGTTCTCAGGTTCTGATTCATTGTTGTGATATTCCAGTCCATTGTTCTCAGAATATGATCTCTCCTTAACCTGTTTCTGCAGCTGCTGTTCCCTGTTAGTGTTGGAGGTGCTATAACAGAATAATTCATTGAATGGAGGCCCTTTAAAAATAGGAGAGGGAAAACCTCTCGTGACACAATTAGAATCCATGGAGACTGACATCAATCAAAGAAACCGAACAAATAGTTCCAGTTAAACCATTTCAATGCAGCACTTTCAATTCACAATAACAAATGGGCTGGATTGGATCTTGACATCAGTAGCTATTTGTCTTATCTACCAGTGTCAATAACCTTAGCGAAGTTCAGCGGGGAGGGAGAATGATGAATGTTTTCTTTTCACAGATTGTATGATTCTGCTGCGTTGTCCATCTCTCATGTTGTTTTCTGTGTTACTATTGATCATCAGTGAATGATGAGGTTGAAATGATCAATGTCCGATAAAAACAGAAAATAGTAGACTTGCCATATCTGATACACCAGGAATGGGTTGGCTTTGTTTCAAGTGGAGCTTCTGTTTGTCTCTCTGACATGGTGCTTGACCAAACAGCCTTATCACCAATAGGGCAAATGTTGCCTCACAGAATCGGCTGCCCATGCATCAAATTTCTTTTAAACATTGAGTACATTGTTCAAACGATCCATATTTTATCCTTTTACTGTCTATTGTTTCAACGGATGTTCCAACATCAGTTGAGGTGAGATCAGAGTGAATTTCCTTGTCACCAAATTAGCACTTGAAAGAAGTAGCAAAGTAGCAAAACTGTGATTGGTGTAATTTGGAGAAAGTCCTGCCCTGGTATTGTCTTCGTGTGAACAATGGGAAAGTAGCCCCTGCAAGTTGTCTTCCAAGTCACATGTCATTCTGACAGGGGACCAATTTGCTGTTCTATCATTATCATTAGTTAAAAACCTTGGAATCCCTTGACAAATAGGTGTGTACACCTGCACCACTTAGACAGAATATGTTGAAGAAGACAGCTCTATTTCACTTTCTGCAAAGGTATTAGAGATGACAAGTAAACTCTGCCCTTCCTAGTGCCATCCAAATCTCATAGTTAAAAAGGCCTGTTCAAAATATCAAGACATTTCATGTTTTCAAAGTTTGGTCTCTAGTTTCAGATAGGTAAGAGCTTGTTGGATGCTGGTGACCCGAAGCTTCATTAGGAACACAACATTACATTGACATTGAAGTCTCCATCACTTTAAATACGTTCCTTTCAGAGGACTGATCGTGCAATTTCTGTGCCACTAAGTTCAACATTTTCATAGTGTAACATGATTATTATTCTAAAGAAGAATAAGCTCCTTTTTTCCCATGTGCTTACTTTGAAAATGGTTCAGTTTTCCTGCCAGTTGTTACTACTCTCCCAATGTGCTAATGACCTTTATGACTGTTTCCATGATTCTGTTTCACATTTTGCTCAGGTAAAAATGTGTTTCCAAAGGGAATTTTTGTGCAAGAGTCTGGATTGTGAATGCGCTCCAACGAACAAACCACACTGAAAAGGGACGAAAACACCAGCAACCCAATTGAACTGAAACTGTTTCCTCAGCACAGATTCACAATCTTCAGGCACTTCAGCTGTCAACGTCCCTATTCTGAAATATGTGGACATATTTTGGGTTTAGCTGATGAGTTCCTAACGAGAATACTTCGTCTACATGATCAAGCAGCAATCATCTCCAACAGGAGAGAATGCAAAAACCTTCCTTTGATACTGAGTGGTATAATTAATCTCCAAAGGCAAATATCCCGTGCCTAAATGTTGACCAGAAACCCAACTGGACCAGCAAATAAATGATATTAGCAATTCCATGGCGATCAGCTCACTTCCTAAAGCTTCTAAAGCTCCTCAAATCCCCTCCATTATCTACTTGACACCAAGCAGGAGTATGATGGGAAATCCTCTGGTACCTGCATCGGCACAGTTGCAACAACATTTTAAATTCCTTCACCAATCAGTAATACCTACTCCCAGCAACACTGCCATGTTACCTGCAGTGCAGGGGTACCCTGCCAACAACACTGTAGATGCATCCGCACAAACTGCACTCGAAATTCAAGGGAAATTACTGCTGATCCTGCTAGTTTAAGTTTCCAAATGAATTAAATGTAAAATCCGATTTTCTCACCACTATTGAACAAGGCAGAGAGTTTTATTGATCAATGAGCTCATCGCTATCTTTGAAACTGTGTGATCTGTTTGCAGAACTCACTTTGTGCATAAATCCCAAGAAAAGACCAACTGACAGCTCAGCTCACAGATAACGCAACACTTAAGTAGTAGGTGGATGAGCACAAAAACGTTAGGGCGTCATTGACTGTGGACCTCGAGACAAGTGGGATTAATAAAAAATAGTGTTAGAATATATTCACCACAGTGTGGAAACAGGCTCTTCAGCCCAATACGTCCACACAACCTCTTGTAGCATCCCACCCAGACACAATCCCCTACAACACACACACCCCTGAACACCACAGGCAATTTAACATTGTCAATCCATTGAACCTGCACATCTTTGGCCTGTGAGAGGAAATCGGAGCACCCAGAGAAAACCCACCCAGACACGGGGAGAATGTGCAAAGTCCACATAGAAAGTTGCCTGAGGCTGGAAGCAAAGCCAGCTCCCTGGCGCTGTGAGGATGCAGAGCCTAAAATTGCCACCCTGTGTTTGGGCTGGCATAAACATATTGATCTGAAGGGGTTGTCTGTGTGCCCTGAAAACTGCTGGCTTGTGAGCATCACGTGGTGGGGAATAGACTCTCCAATGTAACTCAGTATTCTGACTTCGATCTTCAGCATTGACCCTTCACTGACACCTGTTCAGAATCCTGTACGTTTTTCTCCAACATATCTCTTAGTGAACCTGCATCAGGACCACTGGTGTTCAGCACCATAATCTGACTGGAAATTACTCACAGGCAATAAATAATGGCCTTGTCAACAAAACTCTATTCACGAAAAAGAACAAATGAAATGAATCTGTAACATTAAATATATTTGTTAGACCCGATCTTGTTACTAAAACAGCTTGAATGATATGTTCCCTTCATTCTTTGTCTGCACCTCTCTGTAAAATCATGAAACTTTCCAAATATTTTCCCAATGCTGTTAAAAAATTACATTTTGAAGTCAGGCCCATCATGCTGAAAGGTAGAGCCTTTGTGGCCATGAAAATGCTTTTCTTATCTTTCCCTGCAAAAGACACTATCGAAACTAAGATCTGGAGTAAATGATTGGACAAGTCGAACCTGCTCCGCCAAGCGATACGATCATGGATCATCTGATTGCAGCTCGAAATGCAAATTCCTGACTACCCTTATAACTTTAGTCGGTCTTTCTTAGTCAGAAATGTGTCTGCCTCTCACTTAAGAATATTTAATACCCTGTCCTTCTGGGAAGAAAATTATACAAACACACAACCCTTTGAGGAGGTTTAAAATTTATACAATTTTCTTCATTGAGATATTCTTCAGTTTTATTAATCCATCCATGAGCGGAAATCTGTCACGCAAATTGAAATTCATTTCAGCATTCAACTTGAAACGACTGCTCAGAATATTATGGGTTGAAAAAGATTCTAGTATTATTTGCCTGAAGTCATAGACAGCCCAACAAGTCCACAGCGATCCTAAGACGTCTCATCCAGGCTCATTACCATAAACTGCACATCCCAAATTGGTATGGACCCAAGCCACACAACCAGCATATGTTTACAACGTGGGAGGAAACGCACACAGACACGAGGAGAACATGCAAACAAACAGTTCCCTGAGCGTGGAATCAAACCCACGCCACTGGTGCTGTGAGGCAACGATTCCAACAACTGAACCACGATGCCACCCAAGATCCTGTATCAATCTGATTAAGAATTCCTCCGAAAATCAACGCTCCTGACAGGAGTTAGTTGAGTGAATCTTTTCTGGAATGCTTTTAATGTCCTTATGCCAACAGTGGCCTTGAAGTGGTCTCATTATTATCCTGTAAAACTGTGGAAAAGCTTCTCCACTTCTGAATGTAACAAAGTGTGAAGCTGGATGAACACAGCAGACCAAGCAGCATCGCAGGAGCACAAAAACTGCCGTTTTGGGCCTGGTCCGCTTCTGATGAAGGGTCTGGGCCTGAAATGGCAGCTTTTGTGCTCCTGAGATGCTCCTTGGCCTGCTGTGTTCATCCAGCTTCACACTTTGTTATCCTGGATTCTCCAGCATCTGCAGTTCCCAATATCTCCCTCCACTTCTGAATGTATTTTGTTTCAGCAAGTTTCATCATTTTTATGATATTATCACTTCAGTACACCTTACCCATGCCTCCCAGTTATCCCAAATTAATCTAGTACCATTTGCCAAAATTTGGCCCTTATCCCTCACAACCCTTCTGAGTCATGCATGCATTCAGATGACTTTAAAAAGTTGTAATAATTTAACCAGCCTCCACAACTTCCTCTAGCAATTCATACCATACACACACCACATTCTGCATGACAAATGACCCGCAGCTCGTATTTAATTTTTGCCCCCTCACCTGATATATATGCCCTCGACATTCACCCTGTCCATATACCTCATTACTTTATAAACTTCTCTAAAACCATTCCTCAGCCTCCGAGGCTGCAGGGAAATTTGGCCCAACCATTTCAGCTTCACCCTACAGTCCAAACCGCGCAACTCTAGCAACAAACGTGTGAATATTTTTAGAGCAATTTTACGTGATTTTCTTTATTTCTTAATATTGTTTCTCAACAAGGCCAGACTACATCAATCTGTTTAAAACTTATAAGTAAAATGTGAATGTCTGCAAATTTCAATGCTGTATGAGAGTTGATGGGAATGGGGTCAGTGTATGGTGCTTCTGTAGTGTAGTGTTAATCGTATTTGCTTCTAAAGCTAAGAGGCCCCGCTTCAAACCCAGTCAAGCAGCGGTTGCTTCTTTTCGACCAACCACAGGCCTCTGCATTAACATGGACAAAACGTTGCTGTGTGCTCTTCTCGTCAGTCACCCTTGTTTTGAATTTATTCAACCATCTCTGCTGTTGTAGCAAAAGCAATACAATTCCAATTAACTGCAGTGCCCAAGCTCTGTTAAATTTCTATCCACTCTGGTCCTGAATATGTGCTGACTTACACAGCACAAATGATCATATTGGCGTGTTCTGATAATTTCTGCAGACTAACAGCTTCACATTTGCTTTACGTGCAAAGGCATCCTGGTTCAATGCCAAGTAGAAGCCTGATTTGCTGATGTCGCAGTGCACCATGGATTGCTGATTTATCCTCTCTTTCAAATACTTCTCAATGTCACCAGCACGATATCAGGAACAAGCAGAATGCACTGCTCCTTAATGTTCCAGGCTAGGTACATTGTTCGCCCGTTTCACTGAAAGTGAATGGAAATCATTAAACCACTGCTTCTGTCAAATCAAATCCTGCATGAATTCTCATCACAGTTATTTTATGTTGTGGTTTCTCTTATTTCCTTAATTTCAGTCCTGGAGATGCGAACTAAAGAGCTGACTCCTCGATTCGCTGTAACCATTGCTGTGCAGGCACACCAGCATTGTTGATCAGAAGGGCTACCCAGCATCTTCCAGGCTGTGATTGCTAGTTGTCACTTATCATAGACCATTCTCGTTCTGTTCGTTTTTTTTCCCCCTCACTTGAGCACTTTCCAGAACGTGGCGTTGAACTCAACCTCCAGTATCGTTGGAAGTGTAGGCTGGAATAGTCCCGCTGCCACATGTGTGAAGCAGTTTGTGACACAGACAAGTGGAGGTGTCTCACAGATAGCATTTAATGCTTTGGTGCGTCTGGAACTGTGTTCACCTGTCATTCTCGCTTCTGTTGCACGTTAAGAGCTGTCTGGGGATTCGCTTCATACCTGAGAAGCTAACATGTTTATTTTCATTCAGAGAAAATCCTCCTTGAGAACGTGTCAAGTGGATTGATCATTGGGGTTAAAAGCAAGAGAAGCCATCACTTCTGGGGGGGTTTGATCCACCAAACTTTCAGTTAAAACCCGTACACGCTTATCTGATTGAGACGCAGAGACAGGCGTGAGTCCTGGAAACAAACAATTATACCGGGGGTTCTTCAAATTTAGTATTGTCCAGATGGATAGCGCAGAAACAGACATTTTGGTGCACTTTGTCTACGCTGACCAGTTATCCTAAATTTATCCAACCCACATTTGCCAACATCTGACATTTATTCATCAACAATCTTCCGAATCATACACGCATCGAGATGCCTTTGAAAAGTTATAGTTTCACCAGGCTCCACAACTTCCCCACACAGTTCATCTCATACACTAACCACCATCTGGGTGAAAAATGCCCCTCAGTTCCTGTTTAATTTTTTCCCTCTCACATTAAATATTTGCCCTCGACCATTAATCTTATCCATATCCATCATGACTTTATAAACATAGTAAGTCCATTCCTCAGCTCCAACGCTTCAGGGAATTTGGCTGAACCTATTCAGCTTCACCCCACAGTCCAAACCATGCAACCCTGGCAATATCCTTGTGAATATTTTCTGAACAATTTTACATGGCTTTCTTTATTTGTCAATAATGCCAATAAAGCTGGACAGCATCAGCCAATTTGAAATTGAAATCTAAAACGTGAGGGGCTGCAAATTTCAATATTTTACAAAGGTCAGCGGGCATGTCCACTAAGTGACACGTTTCTGTAGTGTAGTGGTCCCAGGCGAATGGTCCCTGATCTGAAACCCGATAAAAAAACTGAAAAGTTTATTCGTTAGATTTCAGTGACATGCACATTGTTCTCATCAATTTCACTTGTCTTGAAATTATTCGGCCAACTCTGCTGCTGTGGCGAAAATGGCTACAATTGCAGTGTTGGGTTTTTCTAAACTTATCTTCTAAATATCTGCTGATTTGTACTGCACAGATGGTCGCCGGTATTCGTTGATGTGTGGGTGGAGAGCTCAACTTTGTCCCCGTCCACTCACACATCAACGAGTACTGATCACGTTTGGACACAAAGCGTTTTTTTTCCGTCGCCTCTGCCTCCATGCTTACTTCTTCAAAAGTGAGCCTAACCCTTCCTCTACAGACCCTTCTCCGACCTCTAACACATCTCGTCCTCCTGGGCAGCACCCCAAAGCCTCCTGCCATCCCTTGATCTCTTCATCTCCAACTGCGGTCATGACATCAATCGCCTCATCGTTTCCACCCATCTCACCCACTCCAACCTCTCCCCCACAGAACACACAGCCCTCCAATCCCTCCGCTCCAATCCCAAACTCACCATACAACCCGTGGACAAGGTGGGTACACTTATAGAATGGCACACTGACCTCTACATCGCTGAGGCCAGGTGCCAACTCTCTGACACGTCCTCCTACTACCCCATTGATCATTAACCCAGCCATGACCACCAAACCATCATCTCCCAAAACATCCACAATCTCATTACTTCAGGTGACCTCCAACCGACAGCCTCCAACCTCATCGTTCCCCAACCCCACTCTGCCTGCTTCTGTCTCCTTCCCAAAATCCGGAAACCTGACTGACCCGGTCGACCAATTGTCTCCATCTGTCCTGCCCCACTGAACTTATCTCCACCAATCTGGACTTCATTTTCTCCCGGTTGGTCCAGGAACTCCCAACCTCCGTCTGTTACACCACCCACGCTCTACACCTCCTCCAGAACTTCAAATTTTTTTGTCCCCAACAGCTCATAATCACCATGGATGTCCAGTCCCTAGATACCTGCATTTCCCATGCAGATGGCCTAAACACATTCCACTTCTTCTTGTCCCACGGACCCGACCAATCCTGAGCCTCAACAACTTCTCTTTCAATTCTTTCCACTTCCTACAGACAAAGGGAGTGACCATGGGTAACTGCATAGGCCCAAGTTATGCCTGCCTCTTTGTAGGTTACATGGAACAATCCGCCTTCCATACCTACACAGGCCTGAAACCTTACCCCTTCCTCCTTACATTGATGATTGTATCGACGCCGCCTTGCACTGCCGCAACGAGCTCAAACTGTTAACCCACTTCACCAACAACTTTTGCCCCAACCTTAAGTTCATCTGGACCATCTCTAATACCTGTCGCTCCTTCCTGGACCTCTCTGTCTCCATCCTCGGCAACCACCTGGACACGCATAGCTATTTTAAGCCCACCGACTCCCACAGCTGCCTAGAATGCACCTCCTCCCACCCATCTTCCTGAAAAATATCATCCCCTATTCTCAAGTACATCATCTCCACAGCATCTGCTTCCAGGATGCGGTGTTCCACACCTGTACATCTCAGATGTACTTGTTTTTCAAGGACCACAACATCACCCCCCTCAGTGGTCGAAAATGCCCTCGACCATGTCTCCCACATTTCCTGAAATCCATCCCTTAGAGCCCATTTCCGCAATTACCGCTAAAAGAGAATCCACCTCATCCTCACATACCACCCCGCCAACATCCGGATCCAACACATCATCCTCCGACACTTCCACCATCTGCAAACCGACCCCACAACCAAAGACATTTTTCCCTCCCTGCCCTTGTCTGCCTTCCGGAGAGACCACTCTCTCTGTGACTCACTTTTCCACTTCAAACTCCCCTTCAAACTGACCACACCTGCACTTTCCCCTGCAACCACAGGAAGTGCTGTACTTCCTCACCCCCCATCCCAGGGCTAAAGAAGGCCATCCACATCCATCACATGTTCACCTGCACATCTGCTAATGTGGCATACTGTATCCACTGTTTTCGTTGTGGCCTCGTCCACATTGGGGAAACCAAGTGGAGGCTTGGGGACTGCTTTGCAGAACACCTTCGCTCAAAGCACAATAAACAACTGCACCTGCCACTCGCGAACCATTTCAACTCCCCTCCTATTCCCTAGATGACAAGTCCATTCTGGCTCTCCTGCAGTGCAACAACGATGCCACGTGATTTTTGCACGAACAGCAGCTCATATTCCGCTTGGGAGCCCTGCAGCCCAATGGTATCAATGTGGATTTCACAAGCTTCAAAATCGCCCCTTCCACTATTGCTCTCACCTATCCCCTCCTCCCACCTAAACCAGTACCACCATTTACTTCCTACCAGCCTCATCCCTCCCCCTTGAACTGTCCACCCTCCCCGAACTGACTTTTCCCTTCCCTATGTCCCCACCTACACTTGCCTCTACTGGCTCCATCCCCGCCTCTTAAACTCGTCTGTCTTGTCTCCACCTGTCTTCTTTTCTATCCAACTTCGATCCGCCTCCCCCTCTCTCCCTATTTATTTCATAAACTCCTTTTCCCTTCCCCATTTCTGAAGAAGTGTTAATGCCCAAAACATTAGCTTTCCTGCTCCTAACATACTGCTTGGCCTGCTGTGTTCATCCAGCTCTACACCTTGTTATCTCACAAAATGGGAACACATGGTTTCAGTGAAGATCACAATAGAAATGTGGAGATTGTTTTACGAATGCATACTGCGTGTGCTTGACATGTTTGTCCCTAGCAGGCAGGGAAGGTGCAGTCGAGTCAGGGAGCCTTGGTTCTCAAGAGAGATCAAATGACTTGTTAAGAGGAACAGAAATATGCATATATTAGGTTTAGGAACAAGGATTGGAAAAGGCTCTGGGAGGATACAAGTTAGCCAGGAAGGAGCCATAGGAAGGGCTTATGAGAGCTACAAGGCGTTATGAGAAAACCTTGGCAGGTAAGATCAGGGGAAAAGCCCAAGGTTTTTTTGCACTTATGTGAGGAATAAGAGGAAACCGGAGAAAGGGTAGTGTCGATCAAGAATTGCAAAGGAAATTTGCGTACGGAGCTGTAAGGGAAAGGAGAAGTCCTTAGTGAATACATTTCCTTGTTATTCACAACTGAGAGGGTCCTTGTTGTTGGGAAGGACAGTGTGAAATTGGCAAGTTGGCTGGAGGAGTTGGATGTTAGCAAGGAAGATGTTCTCTGAATCTTGAGGAACTTGAAGATAGGTAAATCCCCCGGGCCTGATGGGATTTATCGAAGGAATCTATAGGAAGCGAAGGGAGAGATTTCAGGGCCTTCGGCATTGAACTTTTAATCTTCACTGCCCACGGGGATAGTGCCAGAAGGCTGGAGAGTAGCAAACGCCATTCTCTTGTTCAAAAAGGAGAATAGGGATTTCTGTTGAAATTACAGGCCAGTTAGTCTTTCATCAGTGGTGGGCAAATTATTGGAAAGGGCTCTGAGAGATAGGATTTATGAATCACTTGGATAGGCACAGTTTGATTTCTGATAGCCAGCATGGATTTGTGAGCGATAGGTCATGCCTCACAAACCTTATTGATTTTTTTGAAGAGTTGACCAAATATGTGAATGAGGGTAGAACAGTGAATGTAGTATACATGGATTTAGGTGAGGCATTTGCTAAGGTTCCCATGGTAGGCTCATGCAGAAAGTAAGGAGGCGTGGGATAGGGGGAAATGTGGCACATTGGATTCTGAATTGGCTGGCTCTTAGGAGACAAAGAGTGGTACTGAATGTAAAATATTCAACATGGTGCTCAATAATGAGTTGTGTACCATAGGGATCTGTTCTGGACTCTCTTCTATTTGTGAGTTTGGTAAATGATTTGGATGTAGGAGTGGAAGGGTGGGTTATTAAGTTCGCAGACAATATGAAGTTGGATTGTGTTGTGGATAGTGTGGAGAGCTGCTCTAGATTACAAAGGGACATTGATAGGATGCAGAGCTGGGCTGACAAGTGGCAGATGGAGTTTAACCCTGACAAGGTGTCTTATTTTACAATAAAGGAAAGATGCTTGGCAGTGTGTTAGAGCAGACGGATCTTGGGGTTCATGTACACAGTTCCCTGAGAGCTGCCACCCAGGTAGATAGAGTTGCTAAGAAGGCATATGGTGTGTTACCTTTCTTTAATAGAGGGATTGAGTTCAAGAGCCATGAAGTTATGCTCCAGCTATACAAAAGCCTGGTTTAGCCACATCTGGAGTATTGTGCCCAGTACTGGTCGCCTCATTACAAGACGTGGAAATATTGGAAAAGGTGCAGCGGAGATTTAACAGGATGTTGCCTGGAATGGAGGGAAGGTCTTGGGAGGAAATGTTGATAGCATGAGGGCTTTTCTATTTAGAATGACGAAGGATGGGAGGTGACTTGATAGAGGTGTACAAAATGATCAGAGGTACAGACAGAGTGGGCAACCAGAGACGTTTTCCTTGGGTGGAGGTAGCTATTACGAGGGGGTATTGTTTTAAAGTGAGTGGAGCTAGATATAGGGGAGACATCAGAGGTAGGTTATTTACTCAGAGAGAGGTAGGGGCGTGGAATGCATTCCCGGAGCAGGTTGTTGGGGCCACCTCATTAGGGGAATTTAGGTGGCTATTAGATAGGCTTATGGATGGTAGTACAAGGTAAGGGTGGAGGTAGGTTAGGCCTTAGGTTTAGGTTGAAAGTTCAGCACAGCATCATGGGCCGAAGGCCCTACACCCTGCTGTGTTCTATATATTCTTGAGGGGGTTCCATATTTGAGGGGAGCTACTTGTAGGATCTCACACAGCTGAGCAGGGTAAGAGGGGGATGGGGATGCGGGAGGGAAAAAGGAGACAGCTGAAGGAGGGACAGGTGAGTGTGGTGGGGGTGTAGGTACAGGATCTAGGGTGGGGGGATAGGCGACAGGAAGTTACTCCAGTTGTCAGTCCGTGCCCAGGTCCGAGTTGAAATGAGGAAGTTTAGTGTTTGCTGGCTGGGAGGCCCTTTTTTCACTTTGCAGCCTGTGGGATCTTGCTGTGTGGGAAAAGCCTGCAGCCGTTTCCTTTACAATAGCGAGGCGATACTTCCCAAGTTGAGATGAGGCGAGGCAGGTGGGGTGGGAGGGTTTCGGAAAGTGGGCAGGTATGATGCAGAAGCTTTCAATGTTCTTCAGTTGGGACAGTGCATTGCAGGGGACAGCAGGTGGGATCCTGCTGTGCAGAACATCCTTCATTACGAAGTCAACTCCTCTCCTGGTGGGGGCGCATTGATGATGGGGGATTTGGGCTCCTGCAGGTTGTTAAGGGCATCCGTCGGGGGTCTTGCATACCGTAGTCTGTGGAATCTTGCTATGTAACCCTTTGGTTGCAGCTCCCCGTCAGACTGTCTGCAAGCTGAGTTTGCTGACAGTCTGATAGTGGGTGGGGTGTATCATTCCTTCTTCACCCCTCCAGGTCAGATACGCCTCTCCCCAAAACCTCTCGTCAGCCCCTCACCCTCCAAAACGTGATATAGACATTGCGATTGTCTCCCAGACTCAGAGGGATTATGGGAACACTTGGTAAATGTGAGGCACGAGAGGGCATTGCTTTCAAAAAGAGGGGAAATAGAGAGGGAGTGAGGCATTCAGCAATTATCGAGCACGAGAAAGCTCAACAGAAATGGAGAGACATTGATCGGGGCAGAGAGAGAATGAGAAAGTGAAAGGGATGGAAGGGAAATAGAGAGAGAGAGAGAGAGAGAGAGAGAGAGAGAGAGAGAGAGAGAGAGAGAGAAATGACTGTACCAGTGGAAGGCTCATTTTTAATTTTTCGTGTAGAAACAGCACCGATCTGGGACAGAATAGATGCGGGGTCTGAGCCCGGTGAATAGGAGTGGGCCGGGTGGAGGGGTGACATTGGTTTTGTTTTTCAACACCCCCCGACCCAATAATGTCAGAGAACCAGCTGGAAGGTGTACTTTAAACAATGGGGGAGGTAGAGATGTGGGGTGATTCCTACCACTGAGTCATTGCCCAGCCTCTCAGATAATAAACCCTGGGGGCTTTCAGAAAGCATTTGCCCCTTGAATCCACTTGAAATCTGTTCCCATTCTCTGGATTTAAACATGAGGGCCAACTGTTGAGAAATTGGGGAGATTTTGGAAATCAGTCAGTGATGGGACCTCGTTTTGATCCTCGTTATTTTTGTTTCAAAATATATTGGCTTTAATGTGATCAATTTCCGTCTGTCTCTCCCTGGGGGATTTATGAGAGACTGAAGCTTGGGCATAGAAGGCGACAAAGAGAGTCTGGGAGTGGGGATGGGGTGTGAATCCCATCCTCTGGAGTAAACATTTCTCCCGCCCCTCCCCTCAAACAGAAACGGTGGGACAGGGCTGAGACAGGTTGAGACACCTTCCTGTTCACCAGTCTCTCAATTTAACATCAGGGGCTCTGGTGAGAGGGTGTGGGAATGTCTAGTTGTGAAATCCAACCAGCAGTGGGATCTTGCTGTGTATTTGATGCTTCTTCAAAAATTTTAATCAATTTTCATTTCTCTCTGTCTTTCCACACCCCGCCCCGAGGAGATTTGATTTGGGAGCTGGAACTCGGGTGATACGCGGCTTCTGCACAGTTTGATCCCACTGATTTCACTGTTTCCCTCTCTCTCTCTGCCTCCAAATTCCCGGTTTCGTGTCCTTCCCACAGTTTTCTGTCACATCTCCGTCTCCCCATAGCCTTGACATCTCCCTGTTCACCATCACCCCACCCCCAGATCCCTGCACCCAACTTTCTCACCCCTTTTCTTAGTTTTTGCAGGAACTGTTTTAACTTTCAGCCTTTCCCATTTCTGACATTCCTTCTTCACTTCTCTCCACACCTTTCTCTCTGTCCACTGTGAACTTGCTGTTCCTGCCTGATGCACATTCGATCTGTGACCATCCCTCTCTGTCTCTCCATCACTCACTCTCCATGGTATCTCTTTGTACTCCTCTCCTTCGATTTTTCTCTGTACCTATCCCTTCTCATTCACATCCTGGGATCTTTCTCTCTCTCTGTCAGCCCTTCCCTCTCTACTCTGGATTTATTTCCCACTTCTACCTCTCTGCTCATTTCCTTGATCTGAATGGATTTTCTCTCTCTCACCTCATGGCTTTATTATTCTCTCCCTACTCCTTTCCTTGGGTTTTGTTTTTTTCGCTGGTTGCTTGTGCTCTCTACTCCTTCTGTCTTTGTCCCTGACTTGTTTTTCTCTCTCTCTCAATCTATGTCTTTCTCTATCTCAGTCTGTCCTCTCTCTCTACCTGTCCTGGTTTTACACTATTCCTGTTGCTGTTTCTCTCCTGCCTCTCCTTCTATCTCTCTCTGGTCTTTCTGTCCCCCTTTATCCATCCCTCTATTTCTTTTCCTACCTGTTCGTTTATCTCACACTGTCTCTGTCATGCGGGGGCAACATATTTGTGGGGTAAAACTCAGGATGGGGAATGTCTAAAATTGGGCAAACATATGTGGGAGGGTGTCAATATTTGACTGGACATAAAGTGGGGTGTTGAAAAGTTGTAATGATGTAACTGAAATGGACAAACAAAATACTTGAAGGAACAAAGTTTTGCAGGTGGGGCCAAAATATTTCTGCGTGGGTGAATGCAATATCTGAGCGGGTGGTATTGTTTTGCGGGCACAAGATTTAGGAATGGGGTGCAATAACGTGAGGGTGAGGTCAACAGACTGAGGAAGGGCAAAGACATGTGAGAGAGGGACAATCACCCTGCAAAAACTATTCAGCCCACTCCCCCGTCGCTGGTATTGAATCCAAATCTGACCCCAGAGAGAGTGACAGAGGGATAGAGATACGCAGGCAGACAGAGAGTGAAGCTCCCAGAGAGAGAGAGAGAGAGAAGGGTAGACAGTGAAACAAATCCAGGGAAGTGTGCGAAAGATCCCAGGGAGAGAAACAGTGCAGGACAGAACGGATAACGTACCGTTTTGTAGGGCGGGGGCGTATAAAGAGATCGGCAAAACTAGGAGGTAGTGATGCAGATGGAGAAAAAAAAGGGACAGAAAGTCTGAGGGAAAAGACAGAGAGAAAGATGGAGGGAGAAAGAGGGGTGGGGTGAAGGTGACAAAAATGAAAGGGTACCAGTGAGGGAGCGGGGGAGTGATATAAAGAAATAAAAGAGATGATTGTGTGATGCAGAAACAGAGGTGCGAGAAAGAGAAAGAGAGAGAGAGAGAGAGCAAGAAAGAGACAACTAGAGAGACTTTAAGAGAAAGTGACTGACACATATCGAGAAGAGAGAGAAACTAAGAAACAGTGAGAAAGAGTTAAAAAAAATCAGAAACAGAGACCGGGAAGACAGAGTCTGAAGAAGTGCTGTGGGCCATGGTTCTCTCTCTCTCTCTCTCTCTCTCTCTCTCTCTCTCTCTCTCTCTCTCTCTCTCTCTCTCACTCACTTCCCCGCACCCCCCTCAATGGTTTCTCACACATTTCTCTGTCCCATGGGGGACAGAACTTGCACCTAGGGTTTGATTCAGCCTCGAGCTGCTTCAAGGAGCGGATGGTAAAGGTTCAAAGCTGGCATTGCGTTTCCAGCGGTACACACGTGTATACTCACGCACACCTGCCCTGGCTCTGTCCACATGGAAACAGGAATTATGGCTGACAAGACCTGGTTCATAAACCCGCAGGTCTGTACCTCAAGCCCTTCTGTCTTCCCAGATCCCATTTCGTCTCGTCAGCTCTCTCTACCTGAAATACACCTCCCTCAGCTATGGACCAGAGTAAGAGGCTTCTATGTGAGATTAAAGCAGTTTGTGAGGTGGGGGAGAGAAAGAAACAACTCAAAAATTTCGTCCAATGGCTCCTGGTTGTCCCTCCCTTCCCCACTCAGTCATTCTCTGTCTCTCACACTCCTTCACTCTCTCTGGCCCCAGACCTGAAATCCACACAGAGACAAAGCTGCAATTTCAAGCTAGCTGCACCCTTTCATTCAGACAAGGGAACAGAGTTTTCTGCAGCCGGGGAGCCTAGATATATCCCACAGGGGAACAATATAATTTCACACAAACACAAAAGAATGAGTGGGATTGAACTTAACCAGTTCAGTTGGCGTGTGTACTTCTAATGATTTTCTGAGAATGAACATCAATCACTTTCACAGATGGACATCAAGTGATTACATGGATCTGTTGAGTCATTGGACGATGGATATTGCACAAATGATCATGTGTTTCTTAAACACGTTCACCTTCTCCCTGACAGTAACCAAGGGACATCACAGCGCTGTCCCATTTTCTCATTGGCACTTCATTTGTAAAAGCTGAGAATTATCTGATATACGAAAACTGTCTTAAACATGGTTAATCTCAGTGTGGCGTCTGTTACTGCACATGGAATCTGTATGTGCCATTCTATTTCTTTGTAACTGTGTGTTTCTGTGTGTTTGTGGTGTGTGATGTTGTGTTTGTGTGTGGCTGTGTCTATCTGTGTGCTTCTGTCTTTTCATGACTGGGTCTGCGTGTACATGTGTGTGCATAAATGTATCTGTGTGTCTCCATGTCTGTTCCTATATGTGCATGTGTCTCTGTGTCTAAGTGTGTGTGTGTGTGTGTGTGTGTGTGTGTGTGTGTGTGTGTGTGTGTGTGTGTGTGTGTGTGTGTAAATGTGAATGTCTCTGTGTGTTTTAAAGTGCGTGTTTTTGCTTTTCTGTGTATAAATGTGTGTGCATGTGTCTCTGTGTCTGTGTATGTCTCCGTCTGTCTGTGTATATGTCTGTGTATGAATGCGTGTGTGTCTCTGTCAAACTATCTGTGAGTTTGTAGCTGTGTGTGTGGACTAGTGAATCTGACTATGTGTATTAGTGTGTGTCTCTATGTCTGTGCGTGTCTCTGTGCCTGCGTATATCTGTCTCTGTATAAATGTGTGTGTCTCTAACTGTGTGTGCACCTATCTCTGTCGAACTATTTGTGTGTTTGAAGCTGTGCGTGTGAGCCAGTGTATCAGAGTGTGTGTATTAGTGCCTGTCTCTGTGTCTGTGTCTCTGTGCAGTGGGCTCTCTGTTGTTTTGGGGGTGAGTCCACTGAAATGGGGTTATCTCCGTTCCCTCATTTTCACTTTGTCTGTCCCTCTTATGGTTAAAGTGAAACAATTACCATGTTGATGTGTGTCATATGTGTGTCTCTGTGTCAACCCCTGGCTGCAGTGGGACTTACTGGACAGAAATTTGAATGAATGAATTAAAAAGTGATGTATTAAAAGCTCAGAGTCTCTTTGTCCCTGTTGTGTTTAACGTGATAAAATGCCACCCTCTACTGGCCACGACACAAGTGGCAGATAGTTTTGGAGAAAGTTCTTGAATCTCTCAGGTTTCACAGTTGCTTCCTTCTTCAAACAATGGAGACCCAGAGCAGTTTTTATCTATCGATGTCGTCCCTGAGATATCAACGGAATGAGAAATTAACACAATGCTGGCATCACCCTTCCACTCTTGAATTATTTTCCCAGTTAGAATCCATGAGTGCAGAGTAAGAAACATTACCAATTGCAGAAATTGCAGTAACATTCACCGTGTCTCCTGGCAAAATGATTCAGTCAGATGCTCTTGAATAGACTTGCAATGATTGTGCATAGCGTTTGGAAAACTGTGAGAAGACAAATCATTATCACGTTGCAAACTGTACGTGAACATTTCTGATCATGAGCATATTCACTCTGACCAGCCTCAGTTCAATTGCAATCCTCCCGACACCAGCACACTGTGTTTGTGTGTGAAAGCGTGTGTCTGCCTGTCTGTGCCTGTGTGTATTGAGACAATACGGTTTGGAGCTGGATGAACACAGCAGGCCGCGCAGCATCAGAGGAGCATGAGATCTGATGTTTCGGGTTGGGACCCTTCTTCAGAAATCGTTGAGGGGGAAGGAGACTCTAAAATAAATAGGGAGAGGGAGACGTTGATAGAAGGTAGATTGTGGACTGGTCAGGGTGAGTGAGAAGATGGACAGGTCAAGGTGGTTTGGATGAAGTTGGTAAAGTTGAGTGTAGGCAGGTAGTGGTGGGGATAGGTCAGTGAGGTGCGAGGAGCAGATATGTGGGAGTGAAGGTGGACAGGTCAAGGAGGCAGGGATTGGGGGGTTGGTGCTGGTCTTGGGTTGAGTTCCAGTGGGGATTGTGGAGAATGGGAAGGATATATTTCCCTCACCACCACATCTGCCTCAAATAACCTTCCACACTAGAGAGATGTTCACCTGCATGTCCATTAATGTGGTCTTTTCTATACCCTCTTCCTGATGTGGCCTCCTCTACATTGGGGAAACTCAGCAGAGGCTTGGAGACCACTTTGTGGAACATCTACACTCAGTTCGCGCCAAGCGGCTGCACCTCCAGTTGTGAACCACTTCAACTCCTCCTTCCACTCCTTGGACGACATTTCCATCCTGGGTCTCCTCCAGTACCACATTGATGCCACTCAGAAATTGGAAGAACAGCAACAATAAACCAGTTCACTCCACTGCTTGGCACTATTTAATGTACATACTTTTCAATTACAAATTGAAGTTACAGGAACAGTCAATGAAATTGTGTCTTTTCTCACGGGCCCACTGAATTGAAAGAATCATTGAAATATTTCCCTGTAGACGTTGTGGGATAAGCTTGGACCAGCGCTACCTTCAGTCTGTTACCATAGCGACAGGCTGTTTCATTGTTCAAAAAAAATTGAACTGAAATGAGAAAATCCTGGATGGATTGGTTAATGAGTGAATTTGATTGATAGATGAATTTGGGTAAAGGGACATTTCAGCACATTCTTTAGCTGCTGCCTGAAATTAGTCTGGGTCACAGCATAAATCGTGGTGTCAGTGCAGCAACTGAGGAGCTCCAGCATGAAGCCCAATTCCTGCACAAAGTCATGTAGGGACACAGGCCGATACCCAAAATCATACATCCGGGCCCATATAGAAAACAGCATTAACATTGACCATAACAGGATGAAATTGGCCGAGATCACAAACAGTAAAATGATGGATTTTTTTCGATTTTGCATTTCTGTGTCACACTGACTGTCCCCATTGGTGTAAGCCCGTAGTCTCCTGCGGGCTGTGCTGGTCACTAAAATGTGTCTGACGGTGAAAACATTGAGCAGCAGATTCAGGAGAAATGGCAGAGTTGGGGTTAGAATGTGGTGGAGGAACTGGATTGTGACCCAGACACGAGAGTCTTGAACATTGTCTGTTACGTCACAAAATCAGGGGTTGTTCCACAGCCAATAGCGTGCTTTTAGCATAAAATACCAGAAAACGTCCTTTAAAAAGCTCAGCACAGTCACGGCTCCCAGAACCACAGCCGCCGTTTTCTGACTGCAATATTTACTTTTCAGCTTCTGGCAACGAATCGATCAAAGGTGAAAGTGACGGTGAACCAGACAGAACAGTCAGTGGCTGCATAAAGCAGGACGGCGTGGATATTACACACGGGGATGTACCGCAGGAAATAAAACTGTTCCCGATAAACAATGGGAATGTGTCTCAATATCAGGTCGAGGATAATGACCAGTAGATACGCCACTGCCATGGCCCCCAGGTAACTTCTGACACATGGAGTCAATCCACAATATTTATAAAGCAAGATGTAGATCATCACTATGTTAACTGTGAGGAAAGAAAACAAATAAATTGTACATCAGCCTGGGGGCAAAGTTACCAGTTTGATTGAGGACCCAGTGACATTTCAAATCTATCACTGATTGAGTGAACAAAAAATGAAGCTGTAATAACAAACAACAATGAGTCTCTTTTTCGTACAACATGTAACGCGAAACACACGAAACTCTGCCTCCCTAAGGACACAAACGCACATCCATAAGAATAGATGGTTTCTTGTACATTCCCACAGACTCGATCACTCGAGAGCAGGCACAGGTCTCTTCTTTACAGTTCTTGATAGAAAGGTTCATGATTTTCCTTTCTGAAGGATTCGGTCCCAGTTCCCTGAAAACAAACGGAGGTTGGAAATTTCTGTATTTTAGTCTAAATTATGGTCAATTTTCGTTGTGAAGTAACATGAACACAGGGAGAATGTATTCATCCCTTTAACTGCCTGAGAGGATTTTGAAACAGTGTCTCCTTTACCCTGGAACGTGTTCTTTTCCCTTGGGATCTTATCCTCGGGATCCAACCGTTCACAAATAATGTTGGTTACAGAATATTCAGGGAAATATTGGTAATAGAATGTTCCACGGAATTGTCAGTTGCAGAGTGTTCTGGGGAATGTCGGTTGCAGAACATGTTGGAGCCATAAAGATCCACATCACAAAGGCCCAACTGTCCATCAGTTTTGGTGAGAGCCACTCAGCCTCGCGGTGGAAATTTCATGCCAAACACAACACAACTGGCAAACTCAAATTAAACGCATTGCCAGATCAGCTGATGTGGTCAGTTATCTCACATTGTCAGTCCACCTCACAGAACCAGAACAGACACCACAGACACAGATGAAATATCTCTTCAGCCTGGAGCACTGTGCAGACCAGGCTAGTGTCCTGTTCAGTACAACTCGGCAATCTGTCCAGAGTGGGACACTGTGCAGGCCTCACCAGTCAAATAGATATCAGTCCAGCATGGGGAGCTCTGCAGACTACACCAGTGCATTGATCTATAAACCTGGACCAGGTATCTCTCCAGCCCGGGGGACTGTGAAGTGAACACCAGTGAACCGATCTGTAAACCCGGAGCAGTTACCCTCCCAGCTTGTAGATCAGGACAGACCACCCCAGTTCAGTGCTCAGGAACGCTGTCATAAATCAGTGCCCAGTGTGTATTCTCGGGAGCTGTGGGAGCCCTAGTCTTGGAATGGGCGTCAGTTTCCAGGTAGATGACAGAGATGGAGACAGAGAGGTCCAGAGAGAAGAGAGAGGTAACACAGATGTTCCAGGTAAACTTATGGTTAGGCTGGAGGTGTTGATGAAGTGGATGATCTGTTCAAAACACCTCTTGGGAGTATGAGAGTGCCGATACATTCATCAATGTAACGGAGGAAGAAGTGAGGTGCAGGGCCAGTGTAGCTTCGGAAGAGGGTCTGTTCCATGTACCCTACAAAGAGGCAGGCATAGGTTGGGCCCATGTGAGTACACATTCTCACCCGCTTTGTCTGAAGGAAGTGGGAGAAATTTAAGGAGAAGTTGTTAAGGGTGAGGACGAGTTTGTCTAAGCGGACAAGGGTGCCAGTGGAGTGCAACTGTCGGGCCTGTGGGACAGGAAGAAGCGGAGGGCCTTTCGCCCATCTACATGGGAAATGCAAGGGTATCGGGACAGGACGTCCATGGTAATGATAAGGTTTTGGGGACCAGGGAATCAGGCCTATTTGGCAACATTGGTCCATAACTCTCCAAAACCTTCCTAAACATATACTCATCATGAAGCCAGTTAAGGTTCCCCATGGTAGGCTCATTCAGAAGGTCAGGAGGAATGGGATACAGGGGAACTTAGCTGCGTGGATACAGAATTGGCTGGCCAACAGAAGACAGCGAGTGGTAGTAGAAGGAAAATATTCTGCCTGGAAGTCAGTGGTGAGTGGGGTTCCACAGGGCTCTGTCCTAGGGCCTCTACTGTTTGTAATTTTTATTAATGACTTGGATGAGGGGATTGAAGGATGGGTCAGCAAGTTTGCAGACGACACAAAGGTCGGAGGTGTCGTTGACAGTGTAGAGGGCTGTTGTAGGCTGCAGCGGGACATTGACAGGATGCAGAGATGGGCTGAGAGGTGGCAGATGGAGTTCAACCTGGATAAATGTGAGGTGATGCATTTTGGAAGGTCGAATTTGAAAGCTGAGCACAGGATTAAGGATAAGATTCTTGGCAGCGTGGAGGAACAGAGGGATCTTGGTGTGCAGATACATAGATCCCTTAAAATGGCCACCCAAGTGGACAGGGTTGTTAAGAAAGCATATGGTGTTTTGGCTTTCATTAACAGGGGCATTGAATTTAAGAGTCGTGAGATCTTGTTGCAGCTCTATAACACTTTGGTTAGACCGCACTTGGAATACTGTGTCCAGTTCTGAGCGCCCTATTATAGGAAAGATGTGGATGCTTTGGAGAGGGTTCAGAGGAGGTTTACCAGGATGCTGCCTGGACTGGAGGGCTTATCTTATGAAGAGAAGTTGACTGAGCTCGGTCTCTTTTCATTGGAGAAAAGGAGGAGGAGAGGGGACCTAATTGAGGTATACAAGATAATGAGAGGCATAGATAGAGTTGATAGCCAGAGACTATTTCCCAGGGCAGAAATGGCTAGCACGAGGGGTCATAGTTTTAAGCTGGTTGGTGGAAAGTATAGAGGAAAGTACAGAGGCAGGTTCTTTACGCAGATAGTTGTGAGAGCATGGAATGCGTTGCCAGCAGCAGTTGTGGAAGCAAGGTCATTGGTCATTTAAGAGACTGCTGGACATGTATATCGTCACAGAAATTTGAGGGTGCATACATGAGGATCAATGGTCGGCACAACATTGTGGGCTGAAGGGCCTGTTCTGTGCTGTACTGTTCTATGTACTATGTTCTATGTTCTAAATGTTGGAATTGTACCAGCCTCCACCACTTCCTCTGGCAGCTCATTCCGTAAACGCACCACACTCTGCATGAAAATGTTGCCCCTTAAGTCCCTTTTAAATCTTTCCCCTCGCATCTTAAAGCTATGTCCTCTCATTTTAGTCTCCCCGACCCAGGGTAAAGACCTTGGCTGTTTACACGTCTGTACCCCTTATGTCTTTGCAAACGTCTGTGAGGTCACTTGTCAAAGATATTTTGCTTTAATTTTACTGTGTATCAATTGTGGCATTATTTCCACACAGCACCCACTGCCAGAAATGAAATTAATCATTAGGATTATCTGTGTTTGTGGTGTCGTTAAAGGGACAAATGTTAACCAGACTGGAAAGAAATCTTCCCTCCGCCTCAATATATTTCCGCGGAAAATTGAGCACCTGATTGACAGAGCAGACGAGATGCAATGCTGGGCCTGAAAGACAGCATTTTGGACCATGCAACATTCCACTCAAATGTCAGTCTATATTCTGTGCTTATTTCTTAACTCTCAAGGATCAGAATCATTGACAGTACAACCTTTGCCAGATGATCTGGCAACAGATATCCCTAATGGTGCATTGCTGAGAACAGAAACACCTCGACAACCAGCTGCACACCACAGGGGAAGCCCTGTGACCTTCCTCAGCTGCTACACAGCGAGCTCTGTTCAGCTAACAGGAAATGCAGAGTAGAAATACTTACTTATTTTCAGTTTACACAGCTGCAACTATTGGAATTCCTCAGGGATCAGTGTGAGGTCATCAAGAGTTTACAATCTAGATTACCGGTTTGGGTCAAGGGCCGATAGGATTGGGACTCAATTTGTTCGTACACCAGTTTAGTCGTCCAACAAGAGGCAGAGCATCTGCAACGGGCTATAGACAGGGGATGATAATGAGCAAACATTCGGCATTGCAAATAAAACAGTAGTGTGGGTTATGGGAAGTTTGTGTTTAGGGGAAAGGATAAAATAGCAGTGAATTATTATGACTGGAGAAAGAACACAGTGTGTCCTGGTACATAAATCATATAATATTATTCTGAAGATGTCGCAAGTGATTTGTAAAATGAATTGAATGATGTTTCTAGCAAAGGATGCTGGGTATGATCTTAGGAATGTTTCCCTACATCTGTACAGGTCATTGCTGAGACCACATTTGATGCTCTGTGTGAAGTTAATGATGACCGAAACTGAAAAAAAAACACAACTGTGTTTGAAACTTTTCAAAGATGGTTCTCTATACGCTCTCCTGGGATCAAGGCATTGTGTTATGGCGGATTAACAGCTCAGATCCGAGAACAAGAGATGTTCTTCGTGACTATATCAGATTTTGAAGAGAGTGTAGCTGGTGAACACCTGATGGATTTTTCCTCGTGTATGGAAGAATAAAACTGAGGAAGTCATTTTTAAAAAAGGTTCTGAGGAAGGTTCACTGGCCCTGAAACATTAACTCTGATTTTTCTTCACAGTTGCTCCCAGCCTGCTGAGCTTTTCTAGTAATTTCTGTATTTATTTAGGAAAAAGACACATTCATTTTAACACAGATATTGTGAAGACATTAAACATTTTGCTGTTTCAAAGAGACCTCACATGTTCCAGTTTGGGGATTGAATAACACTATTGCGTGATTCAACTCAGAGAGGGAAAAAATAATACAACTTCCCTGTTTACCCTATTGTTCCCTCTCTCTTTCCTTCTTCCTCATCACAGCAATGTATGAGAGCTAAACGTCGGTCAGTCATCTTTACCACTCATGGCGGATTTATGACGAGGATTTACTGGAATCTCCCACTGCCTAAAGCAAAGGGAATTCAGCCAAATCTAACTGTTCCAGGAAAAATTCCCAATGCAAACAACTGGTGCAAAGAGAACACATTTGGAAGCAGAAAATCATTTGGGAATATCTCACATTTTCGCTTTTATCATGAGTGCAACTATTGTGTGGACAAAATTATTTCAAATTAACTTTCAATTTTGTCATGCAAATTTGCACATCGAAACTCTTTTACATTCTTCTTTCCAACATGGTTTGAGTAACTTTATTTTGGTCATAAACATTTTTTTGCAGATTAAAGAAAACTGTCTGACTTTTTCATAACACTGACCTTGACCCAGCATGAGATCTATATCATCGGCCACATCAGCAACCTGTTTACATTTAAAATTTGCTGTGGACAGTGGAGGAGTGGGACTGGAGAAGCAAACAGTGACGAGCCAAGCCAGGGAACCACAGACCAGTGAGCCTGACATGAGTGGTGGGTAAATTGTTGGAGAGGATTCTAAGGGATAGGATTTGCATGCAATTGGAAAGGCAAGCATTGATTAGAGATAAACAACATGGCTTTGTGTGGTGGGAAACATGTCTCATTAACTTGATTATTTTGAAGAAGTGATAAAGAAGGCTGATGATGGCAGTGTGGCAGACGTTGTTTACATGGACTTTAGGTAGCTGTTTGGGAAGGTTCCAAATGGTAGGCAGGTTATTAATGGGAGAGCACAATGGATCCATGGGGAGCTAGCCAATTGAATTCAAAATTGGCTTGAAGGCAGTGGACTGTTTTCCAGAATGGAGGCCAGTGACCAGCGGTATGCTGAAAGTATCAGTGCTGGGTTCACTGATTGCCATCATTAATATAAAGGATTTGGATGTGAGGCATGGTAAGTAAATTTACAGACGACATCAAAAATTGGTGCAGTGGACAGTGGTGGAGATTATTTCAGAGTGTAATGGGACATTGCTCAGATGGGCTAGGAGGCCACTGTAAGGCTGGTGGAGTTTAATTCAGATAAATGAGAGGTTTTGCATTTGGTAAGATAAGCAGGGCAGGACTTATACAGATGATGGTGGGGGCCTGGGGAGCATTGCCAAATAAAGGGACCTTGGGTGCAGGCACTTAGTTCCCTGAAATTGGATTATCAGTTAGACAGGATGCTGAATAACACATTTGTCACGCTTGCCCTCATCAGTCAGAGCATTGGGTATCGGGGTTGCGATGGCATGTTGCTCCTATGCAGTACATTGATGAGGCCACGTTAAGAATATTGCGCACATTTTGGTTGGCTCTACTAAAGGAAGGATGTTGTTAACCTTGAGAGGAGCTGGAAAGATTGACAAGCATGCTCCTGGATTGGAGGTTTTGAGCACGAGGGAGACGCTGAGTAGTTAGAAGCATTTTCACCCTGGAGTGTTGGAGGCTGAGGGGTCACATTACAGAGGTTTATAAAATCATGAGGAGCATGAATAGTCTGAATAACTAATATTGGTTTCCCAGGAGTCAAAAAGTAATGTGCCGATGTTGAAGGTGAGAGGGGAAAGATATAGAAGGGAACGTGGGGTAACATTTTCATGCAGAGTGGTGTGTGCACAATAAGTGCAGCCAGAAGTGGTGAGGGTGGGTGCATTTACACAGTTAAGGGGAACCTGGATGGGTAAATGAATAGGAAGGGTTAGATGGATATCAGCCAAATACTGGAAAATGGGAATAGATCAGATTACATAGCTGGTCAGCGTGGACAAGTTGTACTAAATGTTCTGTTTCTGTGCTGTGTGAGTTTCTGATTCTGTACGATGGATGAGACGAAATTCTAACAGGACATTTCAAATGGGAATTCTCTTCCCCAGAAGTCTGTGGTTCATTTCTGATTACATTTATTCAGAACTGTTTAGTCAAGTATTATTAACGAGACAGGCTTTATTAAGTAGCCACACGCATGGAAACAGAGTGAGGTAACAGATGCTCTAAGATGACGGGTAAATGGTGCAGGGGCTGCACAGATAGTCTGCTTCATGCTGTTCATCGTGTGTCCATTGCTCGTGATACACATTTGGTACTTTATAGTGGTTTTCTAGCAGTGAGGTGGGAAGTCTAATGTTTTGTTCAAAATTTCAAGGTGGCATCCTCCAAGAAGGCAGACTCGTGTTCTCTATGGAGATCAGAATGTGGTTGAAATGGCTTTCTGATTCAGAAGTCAGGTATTGTGATTCATGTCGAGATTGTGAACAACATGGCATTCAGTTAAGGGTCACACATTAATTTGGGGCTAGTTCGTTCAGAGCCAGCAGTTCTTTCTGAATCAACATGGGGCTTTATGTCATTTCACATGTAAAATCCACATCTATTTACACATGGGTAATGTATGGAATTTCTCACCGTGTCAAAGTCTTTCTTGGACGTAAGTGTTCACTGTCAAACCTCAAATTTTGATGCAATTATCTTTTATTCTCTCACAGCACTACAGATTAAACGCTCAGTTTATTCACTTTCTCCTCATGGTACAATGATCTCAGGGATTAGAATTTTGATACCTGCTGTACCGTGTCGGTCCTTACAAAAGAGTTAAAAACTGTTCACAATGCCTCTAAATGTGCTCTCATCAAGGCCCAACTGTGCAGAAATATGGACTTATCTATGTGCTTGAATCATCTTACAATGAAGGATAACATACCAATTACTTCCCTCATTATTGATACTCATGTATGTACTGAATTTAGTGACAAAAGTTCAAGGATATACAGGCCCTTTTGGGCAACAACACTTCCCAACCTCGCACCATTAAATCATTACAAAATGAAATGTGCACTATTGCTCGCCACATCGAAATTGTAGAATGCCTATCAAATTACCAAACACTGGTACATGTGATACCTCATAAGTAACAGCATTTAGTCTGGAAAAGGGCTTGACTTTCTGTATTGCCTCAGATAAACAATTCTCAATCCATGTAGTATATTTCCTCTTACCCCTGCGCTCCAAAGTTCCTCACTCACCTCTGAGCAACCAGATCAAAAGTGTTCTGTCAATTCAAATACATCACTCCCACTGTTTCCCATGTGTGGATGCTTCAACTATTATATACATATTTCTCAAATGGACATGCACTGGATAAAGGACCACAACACACACAAATTGCCACAACAAATAGAAAAGCACATCTACTTCTGTCAATAATCAAGTTTCTTCTATGTTTACATCTCATCGGCCATTTTTTCTCTCTTTCTTTCTCTGTCTCATACATACGTTACATATGTCGAGTTCATAAATACAACAACGTTTCTCCATGTCTTAACTCTCAAACCTCCCGCTTTGAGTTTAAAATTTATTGCTCACATTTGGATGTGACACGATTATAATTGAGTAATAACACTGCAATGACATGAGGGAGGAACTGCCTAGAGTTAATAGGAATAGAATCTGAGTTGGGAAGATGGTGAAGCAGCAATGGTAGACATTTCTGGGGATAGTTTGGACACACACCTGAAATTTGTGGACTGAAATTTAATTAGCACAAACTCCACAGGTTTATCAAAGATTCCTTCCCTTTCTTGAATCTAAGTTGATTCTGCCAAGTCATATCATGATTACCCAAGTGTCTGGTTTTCACAGTCCTCATAAAAGATTCCAATATTTTCCTCATAACGGAAATCATGTTGCCCAAAATTTGGTTTTATTTTGTTTCTCCTCCAACTCCAGTTTTTATTTGGGCTACAACAGCTACTTTTCATTGTGTGTTTTTCATAGGGCCAGGTAGAGATAAGAATAAGTACAAAATCAAAATGTTCGTAACTGCAAGTGTGGCCAGAAGAGAACTGCAACTGGGAAAGTGTAGATGATAGTTTAATTAGAAACAGCACTGCAAAAGAAGTGAAAACTGGGGGTATTATTGGTGAAATAAAGAATATTGTGATGTAAATCAGCTCAGGAAAAAATAGGCCAATGTTGGTTATAGAACATAGAACATAGAAAAGTACAGCACAGTACAGGTCCTTCGGCCCATGTTGTTGTGTCGTGGATTAATCCGAATCAAAAAAATATAAAATAACCTAACCTACATTCCCCTCAATTCACTGCTGTCAATATTCATGTCCAGCAATCGTTGAAATGTGACTAATGACTCTGCTTCCATGACTTCCACTGGCAAACTATTCCATGCACTCACAACTCTCTTGGTGAAGAACCTCCCTCTGACGTTTGACGTCCCCTCTATACCTTCCTCCTAACACCATAAAACTATGATCCCTCGTGGCATTCGATCCTGCCCTGGGGAAAAGTCTCTGGCTATCGACTCTATCCATGCCTCTCATTACCGTGTACACCTCTAGCAGGTCACCTCTCTTCCCCCTTCTCTCCAGAGAGAAAAGTTCGAACTCAGTCAACCTCTTCTCATAAGACAAGCCCTCCAGTCCAGGCAGCATCCTGATAAACCTCCTTTGCACCGTCTCCAAAGCTTCCACATCTTTCCTATAATAGAGCGACAAGAACTGGACACAATATTCCAAGTGTGGTTCAGAACACTTTTCTCCTCCTCTCATGTTTGTAAGTGAAGGTGTAAAAAGCCATGGAATAAGAATTAAGTATGTCGTTGAAAGTGAATACAATAGTTTCCATTTTTGCCAAATGCATAACTGAGTAATTGAGATGCTGTTCACAAAGATTGACAGAAGTAATAACTGGAAAGAATAGAGAGACTTACCGGGAACACCAACAAAAGTAAGGATGGGATAGCAACCCGCATGAATAATAATCCGTACACATGCTATCCGCTATGAAAACGACACCCAATCGACGGAAAACCAGTAAAGGCGAATGGATAAGCTCCTGCCCATTTCTGGAACATTCCAATCAATTCCTCTCATATTCTGGTACATTGTGTTAACATTCCCCTGTATGATTCTGACTCATTATTGGAACATTCTACTCCATTGTTCACACATTCTGACGCATAATTGGAACATCCCGATCTGCTGTTCACGCATTCTGATCTAACCCCTCTGTGGAGCTGCTGATCACAATCGTGTTGAGGATGACACAATTACTCATACTAAGAGAAAAGAGAAATCCTCCAGTGACTCAGTTAGTATCCATGGTGACCAATATTAATTCGATTCTTGGAACAAAACGCTCCAGATAACACCTTTCACTACAACACTTTCAATGGGACAACAATACCTGATCTGGGTTTCTGACATCGCCTGCTTTTGGTCTGAGTGCCAATTACTCTCACAATGTTAGACGTGAGGGAGAAAGGTAATGCTTTCTCTTCACAGGCTCGATGATTCCGTTTTGGTATCCACATGATATGCTCTATGTAACCGCATTCCTAAGAACCAATCAAGAGGTTGTTTCTGCGCTGAAGACTCCTCCACTACAAGTGCCAATCTAAACACTGTCTCTGTCCACAAATCGTGGATTTCGCTGAATTTACCTCTCACGATTCTAATAAGGCAACATTTTATCTTTAACACAATACATTCTATAATTTGTTTCGAAAGATGCAAACATTTTATTGCACAGTTTATACAGCTATTCTTTGCCTTTGTTTTGACCTTAGCTCAAAAGTAAGCTTTACATTTCCAATTGCCTTGTTTATTGCGATTAAAGAGGCAGAGACAGCATCTGTGTGATTGGTTAACAAACAGAAAGGAATAGGAGACAGTGGCTGTGGAGACTGCGCAGGAGGAAAGCGATATCCCCCACACACCAATATCTTCTCGTAGTCTGAATAAATTAAAATGCAGAGAAGGGAACAGACTATATTTGGCTGAAGGAATAGCGAGTGACAATGTAAACAATGAAGGACCAAATGGTCTGTTTCCGTGCTATATATCTCTATGACTCGAAGACTGAATATTTCATTCGATTCTGATGTAATTCATACAAAAGGCAGACTGGTCTCCTCCTGTCGATTGTAATCCTGGCTTACTGAATGGATCTTCCTTTTCCTCTGCAACAGCCTGAGGCGGGGTGTCGAGTAGAAAACAACACACGGGACAGGAACTGCAGTTGGCCATTCGGACCCTCTAGCCTGCTGCTCAATTTAGAAAGATCATGGCTGATCTGTTTATTGACTGAACACCCCTCTCCTGTTTGTTTCTAATAAATGTTGACTCTGCTCATCATCAAAGGTCAGTTGAGGTCAGCATTCAATATTTTTAAACACTGTATCTTCAGTGTTCCCTGGGGATGACAACACTACAGACAGCGCAATATCGTAGAGAAAGCAAAGTCCTTATCCCCATCTTAGTTGGGAGACTCCTTAAAGTGTGGCAACCCCCTAGCAAGTCACATCCTCTTTGAAGAACACAATAAATAGGAGCAGATGTGACCATTCAGCCTCTCAAACCTATCCTACATTCCAACTGACTCTGTTCCATAAAGTATTTAACAATATCAGCCTCCACTGCTCTTGTGGGAAAATATTTTCGATTCCTTAAGACCTTACATCACAAGAAATCGGAGCAGTCTGCTCTGCTGTTCCATCATGCCTGACATGTTTCTCAACACAATTCTACTGTCTTCTGAACATAATCCTTGATCTACTTCTTAATCAAAATTTATCTATCGCTGTCTCGAAGACACCACTGTGTCGGTGTCCCTACATGCCTGTGTGCGTGTTTCTGAAGAAGGGCCTAGGTCCGAAACACCATGCTTCCTGCTCCTCTGATGCTGCTTGGTCTGGTGTGTTCACCCAGCTCCACAACATTACCTAGAATATACATCCTCACACCCACCTTCCTGCAAAAATACCATCCCCTATTCCCAATTCCTTTGCCTTCACCGCATCTGCTCCCAGGATGAGGTATTCCACTCCCGGACATCTCAGATGGCCTCGTTCTTCAAGGATCACAACATTCGTCCTGCTGCAGTTGAGAATGCCCTCGACAGTGCTTCACACATTTGCTGCAACTCATCCCTCACACCCGCTCCCCGCAATAACAACAAAAACAGAATCCATCTCTTTCTCACCTGCACATCTGCTAATGTGGTATACTGCAGCCGCTGTAAACGTTGTGGCTTCCTCTACATTGGCAAAACCAAGCACAGGCTTGGGGACCACTTTGCAGAACACCTACACTTGGTTCGCAATAAACATCTGCATTTCCCAGTCATGAAGCATTTCGACTCCCCTCCCATTCTGCAGACGACATGTCCATCATGGACCTCCTGCAGTGCCACAAAACTGGTAGCCGAAGGTTGTAGGAAGGGCAACTCATATTCCACTTGAAAACACTGCAGCCCAATGGTATCAATGTGGATTTCACAACTTCAAAATCTCCCCTCTCCCGAACGAATCCCAAAACGAGCCCAGCTTGTCCCCTCCATAACCTGTCCTTCCTTCCACTTATCCCCTCCTCCAACCTTGAGAACCACACCCATCTCCTACCTACTAACCTCATCCCGCCCCCTTGAACTGTCTGTCCCGCCTGGACTGACCTATCTCCTCCCTACCTGCATTCACCTTTCCTGGCTCCATCCCCACCACTTTGACTGGTCTGTCTCCTCTGCACCTATTTTCTCTGTCCGTCTTCTATCCACCTCCCCTTCTCTCCCTATTTATTTCAGAACTCCCCTCCCCTCCCCCATTTCTGAAAAAGGGCCCTGGTCCGAAACATCAGCCTTCTTGCTCCTCTGATGCTGCTTGGCCTGCTGTGTCCATCCAGCTCTCTGTGTTTCTGTGTAATTCTGCTTCAGGGCAGGGAGAGGGTGGTCGTCGAGGGTTGTTTCTTAGGCTGGAAGCTGATTACCAGCGGTGATCCACCGACATCTGTGCTGGGTCTACGTTCGTTTATCATTTATGAAAATGATATAGGTGTGAATTCTCGAAAACACAACCAGCAAGTTTGTGGATGACATTAAAATTGTTTTTACAATGGACAAGGGAGAATGTTATCTAAGATTACACATACACCTGGATAAATTGGATGAGCGAATCAAAAAAAAAGATGTATAGCTTGGAAACAAACCATTCAGTCCAACTTGTCTATGTTGTCCAGGTATCCGAAATTAATCTCGTCCCATTCGCTACTAATTGGACCATATGTCTCTAAACGCTTCCTATTCATATATGCATCCAGATGCCTATTAAACGTTATTTTTACCAGCCTCCAATACTTTCTCTGGCAATTTATTCCATACACAAATCATCCTCTGCATGAGGAGGTTACCTCTTGGTTCCTTTTTAAGATTTTCCTCTTTCACCTTAAACCTTCTAATTTTTGTCTGCACAACTCTGGGAAAAAGATCTTTACTATTCACCCTGTCCATGCCTTCATGATTTTACAAACATCTACAAGGTGCAAATTTTACTCCAGTCAACACAAATGGCTTTGCTTTCTCTTACTCCGTGCCTACACCCTGAAATTCAAAAGTGATGCATCTTCCTCCTCGATCAAGTCACAATTCTAAAAATAATTTTAACCAACTTGTTTAGATATGGTATGAAGCACCTCAGGGGTTTAGAATCTAGAACTTTGGGCCCAAAGGTGGAGACGTTACCCCCACACTATGATAGCTCCCGAATCTGCAACGTTATTCTCCGATGTGTTTGCTCATCAATCTGTTCTGACATGCTGTGACACACCTCTGAAACTGGCAGAACTTGAATCCAGAACTTCGGTTCCAGAGCTGGGGACATGACCACATGATCAGGTGCAACTCATCCCTCACACCCGCTCCCCACAATAACAACAAAAACAGAATCCATCTCTTTCTCACCTGCACATCTGCTAATGTGGTATACTGCAGCCGAATCAGGGTATCAAATCCAGCTATCTGCCTCAGTGGCATGGACGCGACCAACTGCACAAAATTCAAAACATGCCCGGATTTTGGGTAACTTTTTAAATGCCAGCATTCAGCTAATTTTGGATATCTTAAATTCTGGTTAACTTCACTGACTTACACAGGGAGCATTTGTTTATTGTTAAACAAATACAAGGTATTTGCACCAACTATAGGATGTTGAGTGCATATGCTCTGCCATCGCAATACACTATTGACATCTTTAATTGCATGGCTATGATTTCCAGTTTAAAGGCTATTATCTGTAGACTGTTATGTTAGTGAATGAAATCCTGCAGACACACTCTGCGCAATGAAGGATCTCAAATATATTTTATTGCTGAAAATAAGAGACAATGAAAGAGCATAATTTCTGGTCCTGAAGGGCCGTATGGTGGATCACAATTTCTTGCCTCTAACGTGTGAATGCCCTCTTCCTAAAACCATTAAATGTTTCAAGGCAGCAAATTATATTTCAGTACCTCCTCAACACTGGCTGGTCAACAATCCTCCTTCCTCGTACAGTCTATACAAGGCAAACCAAGCACAAGATTTTTGGGAAAATAAAGTGGGGTACAACTCACTGGGCTGTGACGTGGCAGATGGTGTTTGAGTTGGGTAAGTGCAAGGTTTGTATTTTGGTAAAACATATGAGGGTGGGACGAACACATTTAAAAGTAGGGCCTTTGGTTGTGTTTCGGACAGGGACACAAATAGGCAGGGTATTTAGGGAGGCATTTAGTACGCTGTCTTTTTTGCTCAAACCTTCGTGATTATGAGTCGAGACGTCATGTTGAGGATGTTGAGGATATTAAGACGTCATGTACATGATGTTCGTGAAGCCTCTTTGGAATGCTGTAAACAGTTCTGGGCGCACTGGAATAGGAAGGATAATATTAAGCTTGAGAATCTTCAGAAGACAATTCCAAAGATGTTGCTGGGAATGGATAGCTTGAGGTATAAGGGGAGTTTGGATATGCTGGGATTTTTCACTGGAGTGTTGGAGATTAAGGAGTGCCTTTGCAAATGTTTATAAAATCACGAGGGCTCAGATAAGTTGACTGACAAATGTATATCCCGCAGATGAAGGATTTCAAGATGAGGAGAGCATTTTAAGTTTAGAGGAGTATAGAAAGCACAACCAGCAAGTTTCTGGATGGCATGAATTCCACAGAGATTCCTTTGTGTGTTGAATGAACTTCCAGAGGAAGTGATGGGAATGGATGCAGTTACAACTTTAAAAATACATTTAGGTAAGCATATGAATATGAAGTTAGTTTGGACGGAGTCATGAGCTCCCGCCCTTCCAGTCGCTCTCTGAATAAATAAATCTCTGATGACTATCATCCTCTGCTGCCGCCTGTGCAGTGGACTGTGGAGACCAGCAGAAGGTGGCATTGCATCACATCAAATGGCAGGAGACACACAGGCGCACGCACACAAATGCCCCAAAACATACAAAGATATGTGGAGCCTATCAGGATTTCACTTGCTCTGTGGTTTGTCAATATTTCACTCCCTCCCTGTGGTATGTGTCAGGATTTCCGTTGTTCTTCTGACAGCATTTCATTATTTGACTCACTCTGAGAGTACATCAGTATTTGCTCACTCCAGTGAGTGTGACAGTATTTCAGTTGTTCCATGGAGACTGTGATCTGAGGTTTTCAATGCGTGATTATTGAAGATGTAAGGGCAAGTTGGGAGAACAGAAAATATTGCAGGTTAGTTTCAGTGTCTGATCTGTCTGAGGGAGGAGGTGTAGGAGGGAGATTCCGTGCCCACTTTGGGGATGCTGGTGGAGACGATGTGTTGTGAGCCCACCCTCCTGCCCACCGAGACTGTGGGGATTCCATTTGTATCAGCTCGACATAAAAAGGAGTTGGCCTCAGGGCACCGTTTCTAAGCTGTGCCAGGTTGGAATGGAACTGGCAGTGGGTTTAAAGTGAGAATTATCCTTCCCTGAACATTACTCATTACTCGCTTGATGGGACGGAAATATTTCAGAATTTTCACACAGGTCATATGCCAGTTCTCCCTGTCTCATAATAGTCTCCTTTCTGCATCGCAGTGGCAGAGGTGGGTGGATCTGATATCTCGCACTCCAACACCCGGCTTTGCACTTTCTGTCCTATTCCAAGCTGTTACTCCTGGAAAAAAGAGAAAGGGAGAGAGGGAGTGAGGGTGAAAGTGGGTTGTACTGATGTTAGTGATGGTGTAGGTGGGGGGAAATGGTGAGGTGGCTGGAGTGAGCCAATCAATAGTGCTGAATCCATGCATTGTTTTTGGTGTAGGGGAGTTTCGGAGGTGCGAGAGAAAGGGAGACACAGAGAAAGAGACAGAGAGAGATGGAACAGAGAGAATAAGGTGACACTTATCCTGACAGAGCGGAGAAGGTTATTGTTGCTTGTCCTGTGTCGCTGGACATTGCTTCAGACTACAGGTACTGCACTGAGCTGGTTGGTGAACACAGGCCATGATCAATTGGTTTGGTGGTGCGGTTTCGTCTGCAAAAACAATGGTCGTCCTTTGCACTAGCCAATCCACCAGGACCTCCGTGTCCCTTTCAACAAAACATGGTGCAATTGCCCCTTATCTGTCAGGCTCGGGGTTAAACGTGCAGGCTGGCTCCAAACTGAGAAAGTTCAACTGTGTACCCATTGGCCTTTTAAAGATGGCACCTGTGCCAGGGGCAATGGAATATCTGTGTGATTCAGGCAATGCGAACTGTTACCAGCCATGATGGGTGGGAGAATCAGGCTGGCATTGAATGAGAGGAATGGCATGTGTTGAGGTAGGTAGATAATTGAGGGAGTTCGATAAGATAGCATCGGAGAACTAACTCGGCCTCCTGCAGACAATCCCCCTATCACACTCAACTAAAATGTCACTGAGACAAATTATTGTTAGATTCATCTCAATGAATCAAAGACTGACTCCATCTCTGAGGAAGGGTCACCAGTCCCTAAACGTTAACTCTGTTTTCTCCTCGACAGACGCTGCCAGACCTGCTGAGTTTTTCCAGCAACATTGTTTTTTGTCATGAGTCAAACACTGTGCTCACCACACTCTCAGTCACAAATGTGGAACAAATGCTCATCTGAACTCATGGCAATATCCTATTCACGCATTATTCTTGAAACACTGACGCATGTTGCAAGATGCTATCAAAATGTTTACATGTCAACATTTGAAAACTTGTGAACACATCCTTCCGTGACACAGTCTCTCAACATCCCGCTCTCTGTCTATATATCAAACCCATCCCATTTGTTCACATTTAAACTGATTCCCCACCATCTCTCTGGCAGTGATTTTCACACCCATGGCACCCCTTGCCATGGCACATTGGAGATATGGAGATGTAAATGGATGGGAGACCGCACATTACGTCACTTTCGACATGGGCTGCAAGTTTCCCCAGGCGGGTCAGCAATTTAAAATAGCGTTACCGAGCACTGCACTGAGGTGGTCGTACAAATCAACACGCTGGGAGGGTAACTGCGCCGTGTTTTAGAACAGTTCAGTGGTGTTCACTTCACAGACCCCTGTGCTGGAGCGATACCTGGCCTGGGTTTATTAATCAATGAACTGGTGTGGTCTGCACAGCTCCCTGTGCTGGACTGATATCTATTTGACTGGTGAGGCCTTCACTGTGTCCCCCTCTGGACAGATTGCCGGGTTGTATTGAGGAGGACACTAGCCTGGTCTGAACAGTGCTCTATGCTGAACAAATACTTCATCTGGGTTTGTGGTGGCCGGGCTGTTTCTGTGAGCTGGATTTAAAATGTCAGATAACTGACCACTTCAGCTGATCTGGCAAGGTTTTTAATTGTGTTTGCCAATTGTGTTGAGTTTGGGAGAGATTTCCACCGCGAGGCTGAGTGGGTCTCACCAAAACTGATGGACAGAAGGGCCTTTGGATGTGCGTCTTTATGACTCCATCACATTCTATAACCGAAATTCCCGGGAACATTCTGTAACCGATATTATTTGTGAACGTTTGGATGTCAGTTAATTGAACACAAGATAAGATCCGGAGGGAAAAGAGCCCGCTCCATGGAGAAGGAGACACTGTTTCTAAATCCCCTCATGCAGTTAAAGGGGTGAATATATTTTCCCTGTGTTCATGTTTCTTCACAACCGAAAACTGACCACAATTTAGACAAAAAAACCCAGAAATTTCCAAACTCTGTTTGTTGTCAAGGAAGTGGCAGAAAATCCTTCAGGAAGGCAACATCTTCACGCTTCGGATTAGGAACTGAAAAGAACTGACCTGTGCCTGCTTTCAAGTGATCGAGCGTGTGAGAATGTTCCAGGAAACATCTGTTCTGATGCATGTAAATCTTTGTCTTTGGGCTGGGAGTGCTTCTTGTGCTTTACGTTACATTATTTGTCAAAAAATGGAGACATTACTATTTGTTATTTCAGATTCATTTCTTTTTTCAATAGATTAGTGATACGTTTAAAAATGTCACGAGGTCCTCAATCAAACTGATAACTTTGCATCGAGGCTGTTGCACAACTTATTTGTTTTCCTTCCTCACAGTTAACGTAGTGACGATCTACGTCCTGCTTTACAAAGATTGTGGATTGTCTCCATGCGTCAGGCGTTACCTGGGGGCCATGGCAGTGGCGGATCTACTGGTCATTATCCTCGACCTGATCCTGAGACACATTCCCATTGTTTATCGGGAACAGTTTTATTTCCTGTGGTACATCCCCGTGTGTAATATCCACGCCGTCCTACTTTATGCAGCCACTGACTGTTCTGTCTGGTTCACCGTCACTTTCACCTTTGATCGATTTGTGGCCATTTCTTGCCAGAAGCTGAAAAGTAAATATTGCAGTGAGAAAACGGCGGCTGTGGTCCTGGGAACAGTGACTGTGCTGAGCTGTTTAAAAAACATTTTCTGGTATTTTATGCTCACAGCTCGCTATTTGATGGTGAACATCCCCTGGTTTTGTGACATAACAGACGATGCTCGATACTCTCGTGCCTGGGTCACATTCGAGTTCCTCCACAACATTCTAACCGCAGCACTCCCATTTCTTCTGATTCTGCTGCTCAATGTTTTCACCGTCAGACACATTTTAGTGTCCAGCAGAGCCCGCAGTAGACTCTGGACTCACATGAATGGGGACGGTCAGTGTGACACAGAAATGTAAAATCGAAAAAAGTCCATCATTTTACTGTTTGTGATCTCGACCAATTTCATCCTGTTATGGTCAACGTTAATGGTGTTTTCTATATGGAGCCGAATGTATGACTTTGGGTATAACTCTGTGTATTTACATCCCTTTGTGCAGGACTTGGGCTTAATGGTACAGCTCCTCAGTTGCTGCACAAACACCGCGATTTACGCCGTGACCCAGACTAAGTTCAGACATCAGCTGAAGAATGTGCTGAAATATCCCTTTACCCAAATTAATTAATCAATCAAATTCACTCATTAATCAATCCATCCAGGATTTTCTCGTTGCAGTTCATTGATTCAGCAATGAAGCAGCCTGTCGCTATGGTAACAGACTGAAAGTAGTGCTGGCGTATGCAACCTTATCCCACAGAGGGTTACATGGAAACATTTCAATGTTTCTCTCAACTCACAGGCCAAAGAGAAAAAAAGCACCATTCCACTGACTGCATTGATAACTTCAATATGTAATTAACGTTAATTTTAAAAAGTGCCAAGCAGCACAGCAAACTATATTGTTGTTTGTCTTTGTGTTGAAAAAGCTCAGCTGGAGAGAGACAGAGTCGGCCCTCAGGGAATGGCAGGATTTCGGTACTGAGCTCAGGAGTTGGGTTTATGCCACTCTGTCCTTGCGTTCACCTCTGGTATATCTCTGTCTCTTTCTCTCACTCCTGTACCTCCTCGCTCTCTCTCTCCCTCTCTGACCCACATTTCGCCGTAACCCACTGTTCTCCATTCCTCTCTCCATTCCTTTCCTTCTCTCTTTCCTCCAACACTCTCCAAATCAGACACTCCCTCTCTCCCTGCATCGTGTCTCTCTCTTCCTCCTCCTTGAATGTCTGGACCCACTTATCCCATCCTCTGCCTGTGTGAACCTCATCCGCAAATCTGTATTTTTCACTCTCACCGCACATCTCTCTAATTCCCTATCACACTATTTCACACTCTTTTTCCCCTCCCCCCTCTCTGTCTCTCTCCCCACCCGCTCTGTACCCTCTGTCTCTCTCCTCCCCCCTCACTCACACCTCTCACTTTTCTCACGTTTTTTTCTTGTACTTCTCTATCTCTGAACAATTTTCTCTCTCTCTCTTTCTCTTGCTTTCTCTGCTCCTCTTCCTTGCCCTCCTCTCTCCTTTTGAGTCCCTCCCTTATCTCTGTCACCCGCTGTGTGTAAACAGAATACTTTTATCCCAGTCCTCTGGATAGTCTTGACTAGAAGCCCTGAACAAGGTCTTTAAAGTTTCATGCCGCTGTTCTGATCCTCATTGAATTCCTACTGTAAATATTGACCCTTGATCTGATTGAATTTCTGTGGGTAGTTGGTATCTGGTGAAAAATTAGGTAACACTTCTGCAATTCTTTTCGCCATGATACTGCAGAATGGAATGACCTCTGGAAACCTTTTGGACACATCCATTCTGGTTAACAAATACATCTTTTGTTTTGCTTTTGTTAGGTGTTCTACATGATCATTTACAAGCCTTGTAAATGGCTCCCCAAGTGCAGGAATGGATATTAAAAGGACTGGTTACATTGCTGCCTGACGCTACGACATATTTTGCAAAATCTGCCACTGTCAAATAGTGGAGCAGATTCAATCGGCTGAATGGCGTAACCTTTTACTTGTATCTTATGGTCTCTGGACACGACCCAACTGGCCCGAGTGTGGCAGTTCAGAGTAATCAGAGCCTAAAGATATATTTTGTTCAAACACAATGGCACGCAAGAATGAAAGGCAGTACCCAGAACAATGAAAGTGATTTTGCACTTTGCCTTACTCTACCACCTCGTATTAGTAATTCATGTGCTACCAACACTTATTTTCTGTAACCCACCAACAGTACAACTTGATGAACGATTTCTTACAGGTCATTTCTCGTTTGTCTGAACATGTGATAATCTCCCTTTCCTCATCAAGGTGTCACTTTTAAGATAGTGGCATCCTGGGATACACTCAGATTCATCTTCTGTGGATACTTTTTGATACAACTGTTTTATTTTTCATCTTCCTGTTTTGAATCAATAATTTCTTTGACTAAAAATATTTACTTTATCCTACACCTGTTCTTGTTTTCTCTTAAATATTTGATCACAGTCTCAATTTTACTGCAACTTCCTTAATTCGATTCTTTGATTTCTCCTCCTCCTTCACCTTGTGGTTTTGTGACCTTGTTAATACAGCGCAAGGAAAATAAAACAGCATACGCTTCCTGTAATAACTCAGTTGCCTGATTTTCCACTGGCTTTCCAAGCACAGAAGCAGAACTCCCAAAAGTGGTCCAGTGATATTGTTACCAAAGACAAATTCTATTCCTGAGGCTCAGAGTTCAACTCGTACTCCTGCCACTACTTCTACGTTTTTCATTGAAAACTCCAACATCACTTTACATAATGGAACTCTGTTCTTGCCAACAAAAGTTTCACATATTACCAGCATTTATTTCCTTCTGGCATTCGTCCTTCTGAATGATATATTCCTCACCTCTCACATCAAATGTTGACATGCTCCTGTGTCTCTTAAAATTTTAATTTCCTTATGTAGCTCTTCCTGGCACATGTGAGTAACCCGTTAAAAACCAAAAGGACTGTGGATGCTGTAAATTCGGAACAATAGAGAAGTTTCTAGGAAGGCTTAGCAGGTCTGGCAGCAGAAGAAAATATCCGAGTTAACTTTTCAGGTCCAGTGACCCTTTCTCATAGAGTTCTGGCACATTCTTCTCAACAATCCCCGATCCACGTTATGCATTCTGGTGCAGCTTTTTAGCTTCCAATGTGCTGTTCATTACCACTTCAACAAAAATCGTTGATTCATCCCATTTCCCCAAATCCATTTTCCCAGTGATTTTCCGAAAACACCAATCTTCTGACTTTTTTTTACCCAACTCAATCATCAGCCATTTCAGCTGCTGATATTGCACTTTAAATCTCTGCTCCTCCACACGATTTCTCATTAAATCAGGAAGTGAACTTTTGAGCTCCTCCGACATAATTGTCTCTCTGAAAGCATCATATGTTTGATGTGTTTTCCATGCTCTTCTGCACTGATCAAAATGACTTTGTTTGATCCTTTCAAACTCAATATGCATTTGAAAACGTTCCCTCATGAAGTTTCTGAAATGTTGACAGGCTTCTGGCGCTTGTTCATATGCACTTATACAGCTTCCTTCACCTCCTCATACTACCCAGATTACTCCCCTGATAGTGATGCAAATACCTCACTAGCTCTACCTGCCAACTTTGTAAAGATCAACAATACCCACATGGTCAGAGACAATGAGAACTGCAGATGCTGGAGAATCCAAGATAACAAAATGTGAAGCTGGATGAACACAGCAGGCCAAGCAGCATCTTAAGAGTACAAAAGTTGATGTTTCGGGCCTAGACCCTTCATCAGAAATGCGCAAAACGGCAGCTTTTGTACTCTTAAGATGCTGTTTGGCCTGCTGTGTTCATCCACCTCCAGACGTGTTATCTCAGATTCTACAGCATCTTCACTTGCCATTGTCTCTGATCAGCTTCTATCATCATAGTTGGAAGATAAAAAGGGAAAGTGAGGAATGAGGATGGGGGAGAAAGCAGGACGAGGTATGACATTCAGTGGGGGTGGGAGAAGAGGAATGTGAAGGGAGATGGTCAGTGGAAGGGTATATAGCTGCAGAAGGGAAGCTGAACTGTAAGGAAGGAGGAAAAGGATTGGCAGTTGAAATATGAGTGACAAGCAAAAGCATGTATTTGAAGAAGAGAGATTGATCAAACATTGCTGTTCAGGAAAATCAGGCTGTGGTTTCCATTGAGAATTTCAGAAGTTTATTTTCTACCACTTGATTCTTATTCAGATTTTACGCTGACTTGGCATTTCTGTATTTCTATCAATTGCAGATGAAATGTTTTTCGCCACTCGTGCATTGTCCTAACATTATCTTCAAGATAGACATGAGAATATGGTTTGATCACCTACAGTGTGTCCATTATGTAGAATGTAAATGTATCTTTATCCACAACTCTAGCTCTCTTAAACATCCTTCATGACTGAGGCTGTATTCATCCTTGCCTCCCCAAATCCTTGAAAGAGTGGCTAACTTGTGCAGTATGATATATCCAATTTTTTGTCTTCATGTTGTCGTTGACTTACTTGTGAAGTAATGGATGATTTTTTTTTCACATTGATGCAATTTCTCTTCCTCTCAGACAATTACATTAATGGAGAGGTATTTAGCACTTCCCAAAGGATTGGCCTCTACTCGTCAATTGTCCAGTCCTTTCATGTTTCTGGCCAGTCTACTCGGGACAAATCCCTCCTCAGTCTTCTATTGTCATCTTTGCCAAACACCAAAACTCACGTGTGAGACTGTTGTGTGCTGGCTTTCAACCCGAATTTGCAGCTCGTTCATCTTGTGGTTACTCCTCCAAACATGTCCTCAACGACAAGAACATTTATCAATGCTTCCTCGTTGCATGATACCAAATCTAAAGAAACCAGTCCTCTGGTTGTTCCTATGACATGTTACTGTAAGAAACAATCCCTCATACCCTCTATGAATTCATTTTCAAGGCGATCCGTACCAAGTTGATGAATCCCATCAATACGTATATTCAAACCACCCATAATTACAATTTTGCTCTTCTCTCAATTATGTGTTATTTCTGAGTTAATGCTATGACCTATGCATCGGAAGGGCTGGGGAGTGGGGCTGAAAGTGAGTCCTACCAAGAGGTTTCGTCACTTACTTTCCATTCCCGCAAGGTGGCTCAGTGATTAGTACTGCAGCCTTTCAGTGCCAGGGGCCCGGATTCGATTCCAGCCTCAGGCGACTATCTGTGCGGAGTTTGCACATTCTCCCCGTGTCTGCGTGGGTGTGCTCCGGTTTCCTCCCACAATCCAAAATTGTGCAGGCTTGTTGGATTGGCAATGCTAAATTGCCCATAGTGTTCCGCGGTGTGTGTGTTACAGGGGAATCGGTCTGGGTTGGATTCTTCAAGGGGCGGTGTGGGCTTGTTGGGCCGAAGGGCGTGTTTCCACACTGTAGGGAATCTAATATTTCCACCCAGACTGATTTATCTTTTTGCCCCCTCATGCCAAAATGATTTGCGAACACAGCCTGATACCATCCTTGAGCAATACTGCATCTCCACCTGCTGCTCCTTTTTGTCCATCCTTTCAGAATACCGAGTATCTATTGGCATTAAACCCTCAGCCTTGATCCTCCTGTAACCGTGTTTCAGTTATCCCCACCAGGTCATTTTGAACTATTTCTTTTTGTCCTGTCAGCTTATCAATTTATTCCAAATGCCACGTGCATTTAGGTATAAGATTTTAAAAGACTTTCTAATGTTTGCTTGTTTTTTTAAAAAAATACATTCTTGTCCACAGCAGTTTTTACACTGTCCATCCTAATTTACTCATTCCTGACAACACTGAACCTCATCTGTATCGTCCACTCCAATTCCAAAGTGTTTCCGTACTGTCATTTCAGTCACTTGCTCTGCCTTATTAACCAAGAGAAGGTCACATTTTGCTCCTTCTCGAGTCAGAACATTTACATAGTCATATACCATGGAAACAGTCCCTTCATTCAAATCAGTCCACGCCGAGCATAATCCCAAACTAAACTAATTCCACCTGCCTGCTCATGACCTATATCCCTTCAAACGTTTCCTATTGAAGTACTTCGCCAAATGCCTTTTATTTGCTGTAGTTGTGCCCACATCCACCACTTCATCAGAAAGTTCATTGTACATGCAAACCACCCTCGTTGTGAAAAAAAGCCCCCTGTGTATTTTTTAAATGTCTCTCCTCTCACTTTGAAAATGTGCCTCCTCATCTTGAAATCCCCAGTCGTATTGGAAAAGACGATCTCATTAGCCCTATCTAGACCCCCCTATTTTTTTAGAAACTCCTATCAGATAATCTCTCAACCGCCTACGCTCCAGCGAAAGAAGTCGCAGCCTATTCAGCCTGTCTTTATAACACAAGCCTTCCATACCCAGCAACATCCTGATCAATCGCTTCTGAACATTTGCAAGCTTAAAAATATCCTTCGCAAACCTTGGATACAATATTCCAGAAGTGGCCTCCCAAATGTCCTGTGCAAGCTCAATATAACATCCCAACTCCAATATACGAAGGGCAGAGCAACGAAGCAAGTATGCCAAATATCGTTTAACGAATCTGTCTCAATGTGACTCAAACTTCAAAGAAGACTGAACCTGCGCCCCTTGGTCACTCTGTTCTACAATACTACCCCAAACTCCAACCATAATCGCCACCCGAATTTGATGTCTCAAAATGCAACACCGTGCATTTATCCAGGTTGAACTCCATCTGCCACTTTTTTCATCTATTGACGCTTTTGAAAAAGTTTACTTTGTAATTACTGAAAACTTTCTTCACTGGCTACAATGCCACCAGTTTTGGTGTTGTCCAGAATCTTATTCGCCTTCTGTATTTTCATTCTAATCATTGATACAAATGACAGACAAAAGAAGACCCAGAATTGATCCCAGTGGAACAAATCTGGTGACAGGCTTCAAGTCCAAAAATAATTTCTTGAGCATATGTCAAAAAAAAATCTTAACATTTAACACGATGGTTGTGCCAGTCATTGTTGGCAAAATTAAAATCACCCAATATTACAATCTTAATATTCTTACATACACACCCTAGTTATGTCATTCACCAGGGCTTTGCCCCCTGCATGATTCAGGTGGTATCTCTCCCATCAGAACAGCTCTGTCCTTCCCCAGCGCTGATGTCAATATCCAATGTATTTGAACCCAAGCCTTCCACACAAATCTCAGTCATGTGTTACCTATTTATCCTTGCTGACCTTGTTACTGTCTGCTTATGGATCAGGTACTAATCCAGAGGTTATTACCATTTTGTTTGTACTCTTAAATTTGCACCTGAGCTACACGTATTACTTCAGAAGAATTTCATTCCTCTTTTCTCTCTCTGCCAATAATATGATTGCTCTTCTCCCACTCCAAGCTCCTCTATCGCACAGATGCGATATTCTGAACACAGGCACCACGTCGGCCACACAGCCTTTTGGACTCACGTTTCTGGCAACAGAGAGTGTCTATTTCCCTGACGATACCATCCTCAATTGCAGCTACACTTCTTTCAATTTCCCCCATCTTGAGTGACCCCCTCTACCATCGTGCTGGAATCAATTTGCTTATCGTCCCTGCAGGTCCTGTTCTCATCAACACAGGGAGCAAGAATCTCGAGACTGTTTCACAAGGTCAAACGCTGAGGCTCCATCAGCACTCCCTTTGTTTTCATCTAACTGTCTTACTCATGGTCACACCCTTTTTTGTTCCTGACAACTGACCAAATTTGAGCTAATTAATCTGAAAGGTCTGACTGCCTCCTGAAGCAAAGCATCCAGGAAAGTCTTATCCCCGATGTTGTTTTTAATTCATTAACAGGATGAGTGCAGCACTGGCTCGGAAGCATTTATTACCAATCCCTCGTGGCTCAGAGAACAGACAAGAGTCAACCACAATGCTGTGGATCTGGAGTCACATGTAGGCCAGACCAGATAAAGACAGCAGTTTCCTTCCCTAAAGGACATCAGTGAGCCAGATGGGTTTTTCTGACAATCGACAATGGATTCAAGGTCATCATTAGATTATTAATTTCAGAGATTTATTGTCTTCAAATTCCACCAACTACCATGGCCAGATTCAAACCTGACTCCCCAGACATTTACCGAGGTTTCTGGATTAACAGTCCAGCGATAATAACACTGGGCAATCGCCTCAGCTATCTTGCTTGTCTCCACCTGAAAATATTTTAATTAACTTCTCAGCTATGATTTCCCCTTCAGGAAACCATGTTGACCCTGCTAGGATCTATAACGTATTTCTAAATTATCTGCTAATCCATCTTGAATGGACCTTAACATATTTCCAATGATGGAGCAGATTGTGAAATTGAGTTGAATTTGTGCGTTTCGGTTCTCAGAGAAGGGGACTGTGCTCACTACCAATTGTCATAAAAACCCAAATGGTGCACTAATCTCCTTCTGGGGAAATGAAAGAAAAGTGACAGGTGATGCATCATGTTAGATCCCACCTGCCAAACTATCATCCATTGACTTGACCTGTCAATATCTATTTACAGACATCTTGTTTGACCATGTAACTTCTCATCTTTCTTAGTGTCATTGCCAAATGTAGTTGCAGTGCATTTGTTCCATTCCTCCAAATCATTGTTATTGAATGTATACAGGACCCAGCACTGGTCTCAATGTGTCTCCACGTGTTACATTCTGCCAAACTGATCAAGGCTAATTTACGCCGAGTGTCTGCTTCTTGTTGATAACCGGCCCTCCCCCATATATGTGTGGCACCTTGGAAGGACTGAATAAGAATGATGAGTATCAGTTAGCCTTTCAGCCCCTCCACCCTGCTCACATTTAATACGATCATGGCTGATGTCATCTTGGCCACAGTACCAGTTTACTGCCCGCAAACCATAATCCTTAATTTACCCAATGACCCAGCATACACTGTATTCTGGGATCGTGAATTATACACATTCACAATCCGATCAACGATGACCACAACAGACTCCGTAAATACAACGAGGAAATTTTGCAGCAAAAAAATTTACTCACTAATGCGACAGACCATGAATGCCCAGACACAGTATAACGACCCACAGACATTCGACAGCGGCAAACACAGAAAACAATAAAAGCTAGACATGCAGAAAAAAAAGACGAGACAAACTAACACAAAACAATAATACAGACAACACAGAAACATGGATAAAAAAACTTATCGGACCGACAATTAACAGACAATGAAAAAGCTTTCTTAGTAAGAGGATTAAACTACAACTTCCGGGATGCGGACAAGAAAGAATTCTTAGCAGCATTAGAAACAACACTGAAAGACAACGAACTCACAGAAGTAACCCAGAAATCCATCTGACAGACAGTCTCACCAACATTCAGCAGGAAGAAGGGAGGAAACACACTCAAAATGAAAGGAAAGCACTGGAAGGACTCAAAAAAGATTTAAAAAAACATCGTTATCCTTCCTGCAGACAAAGGACGCTTGACAGTCGTTTTAAACCGTACAGACCACATTGAGAAAGCGAACGCACTGCTTGCAGATACTGAAACTTACCAACAGTTGACGATAGACCCGAACCCACCACGAGAGAACCGAATCACAGCCTTACTCAAAAAAACTTCAAAAATCTGGAGAATTAAACAAGAGTGACTTCCAAAAAATGACACCAGATGGATACAACACACCACGCTTCTACAGACTACCCAAAATTCGCAAACAAGGATCCCTCCCCCAGACCCATAGTCTCGTTACCTGGAACACCAACGTACAGATTAGCAATGGAGCTCCACCAAAGACGACAACACCTCATAGAAGACTCACGTCACATCATTCACTCCACCCAACAATTCCTGAACACCATCAAAGACACCAAGATCGAAGAGGATGAAATAGTGGTCACCTTTGACGTAACAGCCCTGTTCACATCCATCAACATCAACCTGGCCAAATAAACACTGATTACACTATTAGAAGAACCAAAGACATACACCAGACACCACCAACGTCCTCAGCAAGTGCAACATCATCAAGCTAGTGGACCTATGCCTTACCACCCACTTCACTTTCAATAGCAAAATGTACGGACAAACCAACAGTACACCCAGGGGATCTCCGATTTCAGGGGTCTTAGCAGAGGCAGCAATGCAGAAACTTGAACAAACAGCTCTGTCAACTATCCAATCCAAACTTTGGGTCCGCAACCTGTTTGACACCTTTGTCATCACGAAACGAAATAAATTAGAGGAAACCTTCAAGACCATCAATAATATCCTTACTGGCATAAAATTCACAAAAGAGGCGGAAAACATCAACAAACTGCCATTCCTAGATGTCACAGTCGAGCGAACAGTTAATGGGGAACTTCAAACCAGCGTCTACAGGAAAAAAAAAACACATACTGACCAAATACTGAACTACGGAAGCAACCATCCCAACACTCACAAACGAATCACCAACACAGGAAATGACATCACCAACCCAAGGAAACCTAAACACATAAATAGAAGGTGGGACATAACACCAGCGCTTCACCAGAGGCTCACTGATGATGTTATCTTAAATGGACGATGAAACATCTGAAAACGAATCTTCCCTCTCAGCGAGCAAACTTACATCCGGAACCTCAGCCTGAGCTCCAAATCTTCTTAAAACTCGCTAAAACACACCTTGTTTGGATAATGAGGGATCAGCGCTGAGAGGGGAATGTCATAGCCGCTACATCGCCGAAACACAGCAGGCCCACCGACCTCACATTTTACATTGCTTGGACTATTATGTACAGGCTTCCCAGTCATCTATTGCAATGCAGTTTCTAATGCATGAGACACTCTCTCAGAGGATACCTATGCCTGCTGTGTTGGGTCGACAGTTTGGTGATTCATCGAATGGCCGTGAGTTCATTTCTTTCTGGGGCCTGCGAGAGTTTTCACCGCCTGCTCCATCCAACATTCAAAGGAGCTGTTTTATTGTCATTTGCAATTATTTCTGATGCAACAGTATTAATACGACCTTGTCATATCCTCCACCAGCCAGAAATGTGTTTGAAATACCAAATTCCTGTGTGTCCTATCAAGTATTCGAGAAAGGTATTTCAGAAGCTGCTGATGTGAGGAATGCTCCAGTTTGGCAAGAAGAATTAGGTGGAACAGGATAAAGAGTGACAAGGAAACAATGGGACAGTAACACGGACAGGGGAGCGACCAAATGACTTTTATTTTCTGTAAACAGAGTCTGATTTTGAAATCTGATATTGAATAAGAGAAGCCAGGTGGGTGAAATCCTTGGTTTTGTGAGTTCGTCTGTCCTGAGGCCTCTGTCACTGTCGGCAGAATGTATCTGATTGCTTCCGTTTGTGGGTGAAAATGAGGTACAGTTCCCTGGGAGGCATCGGTGGGCATCGGTGAGGCGGCGGGGGTGGGGGGGGGTGGTGTGCTGCAGAGACATGAACATAGTTTTATCATCTCAAGATTCAGACCCATTTATTGTAACTTTTGAGATTAAAATGTCACAGGGAGAATATGACTGAGATTGAACCTTGAAACATCAGAGCATACAAGTCTACAGGCCAAGTGCTGGAAACTGGGATTGATCGGCCGATAAAACCTCATTGATTTAATCATTTTGGAAGAGAGAAAAAAAAAATCAAAACCTGCATTATGAAGAAACAATGAACATGCTTCTGCCGTCGTTCCTCGTAGTCTAATTGTTCGGATTTGGCACTTTCACCTTGGCGGCCTGGATATGATCCCGGTCATGGAATCAGGTTTGATTGTTCCTGGCAGGGACAATAGCAGAGATATATCAGTTCTGATGGGAATGCTTCTATTATCTCGGAACGGTTAATGTCCCCAAGAACAGAAACGTCAGTGTCCCAGCGTCTTAAAGATGGGAATGGTGCCTGAACTGTGTCTGTTCAGTCAGACAGTTCACCCTTCATTCTCCTCTGTTTCCACTTCCCAGATAGATTCCAAAGTTTCTTGAAACTGAGACTGGGCGATTTCTTTTGTTTCCTTACCATTCCCATTAGCTGCAATGACTGGATTATCGGGTTTGTGAAGCTACTCATGCGAAGCTTGTGGGACAATTTCAACTTCCCTTTCTCTGAAGTGGCTCGGACATGGGTAGCTTTTGCTGTTTGGAGACAGAAAGATGTCTCATTTATGCAGAAGTTCAAACATCACCTCATCGTCTGAGCAGTCAGGAGGTGAAAAAGTTTCAACCATACGAGTGTAACCTATAATATCCTCACTAATAATCAGGCTCGTAATCCACTGCACCACTGGCACTTGGCAAGCATTGCTCTTACGCACTTCAGTTACAGTTTTAACACGGACACAAGTAGCAGCAGTAACATTCATAACGTGAACAGTCAGTAAAGATAATCACAGTCACAGCTTCAGTTGAATGGCCCCGACCTTGTGATGCAGCGAGTGTCACTGGCAAAGAAAACGCATTTGTCCTCAGACAGCTGCCACTCACCCGATCCAGTCCACTCAACCATTCAGTGAGCTCATAACTGTTCGAATAAATCTGAACTCCACATTCCTGCTTTTCCTCCACAACATGAGGAAAACTGAAGCGTAATCACAACATTGTATATTCCCGTTAATTTTGGGAAGTATAGATTACTGTAATTGCCTCTGTGTGTTTGCAGAAAATTGAATAATATGAAACGAAGGAAAAAGCCCTTCCTGCGATTTAACCCAGTGCAGAACCAAACATGTGAGAAAGTTCAGAGAGTGAAAACTTTACCTCCATTCCTCCTTGCGCAAGTATCTTTCTTTACACGTTGAATGTTTGCAGCATTTTTCTTTATATTTGAGATATTTTCACAAACACGTCCTGCCCCAGTCCGCAAACATCTGTGCTGACAAAAACTATTTTGCTTCCAGTTAGAATTGGTTAGTAGCCTTTCACACAACCTGATGCCCCAATATTCCCAGCTCTAGGTCAATAAAAGCTGCTCCAGTCGAGGTTCAAGCTCACAGCCTCGGCATTTCACGCAACTCTATACCATCATAGAAAGAACGCGTACTCACCGAATGCATCACTGCTGCCATAGTGTACCTCCACGCATTTATTGCCATCACCATTTCCATTTGGACTTTCGTGGCGAAGCCACTGAGTCTCTTTGGTTCTGGAACTGGGAACTGGGATGATATGGCCTTCTGCAGCAGTGGTTACTTCCTTGTGTGAGAAAACTGGTGAAATGTTAATCTACATTGCTTTTTTGAAATGTGCAATTTCAATAATTTCTTGCACTATCCCCTGAATGTGTGATATCTTGAAATCTCAAACGTGAACAAACTCACTTACTGACTCTCCCACATCCTCTGGGACAACAAATTGCAAAGTTTCGCTCCACTCTGAGCTTTTCGCGTCTCTATCTGTTCTTTGGCAAGTATTCCCGCTGTGGAAAATTCATTAAGTACAGTCTAAAATATAAAAGTAGTATGGAAAACGTATGTCTGGTGGCGGAATCGGTCAGTGTGTGATAGTTATGTGACCATATAGAGGCCTGAGGAATATTCATTATGAGTTTAGCATGAATTACGTCTTAATGACACGGGGACAGTGCGCTATGAATCAAACTCATGTTTAGCAAATTCGATTTAATTAGAAAATGTCAATTTATTTGAATTGGGAAATGAATTTTTAGGCAAGAGCTGTCTCAATTATCAACATATAACCAGTGCGCATTAAAAACGTGCAGTGACACCTGGGGAGAGAAAACTAAATTTGATGTTTCAGCTCAATCACCGTTCTCACATGGCTTAACCTACAGAGCGTTCCCCCCAGGCAAAGAAAAGGTGCTTAGCTTGTTTCATATTACTCAATTTCCTGCAAACTGGCAGAAACCATGACAATAGTGAAAATGAATTAGATTTATGTCAATGCACCATTTCTCATTGCATTCAAATTTTGTCGGAATTCATTGAATTAATGTGCTGCTGAGAAAAAAAAAAGTGGCTTGAAAATACAAAACAAAAGACAGCCGAGTTGGTGGTGTTCTTCGGCAGAGATCAATAAGCATGAAATGGACACAAGGTCAATGTGAGCATTGTGGTCAAACGTGGTCAAACATTCAAGGCACAAGATACAATCAGAAATTGCATCTCTGAAAGACGGATCACTTCCTGATTATTAGTGTCTCACTTTCTTTTCCAATTGATTAAAAAAAAACTCATATTCCCTTTTTAAAGCTTCATGGAGAAAATATTGGCACATGTTTCAAAGCCGTGAGAATTTTTCTCATCAATGCTCCACCTAAATTTCCTTTATGCATTTTTTGAAAAAATCCTGCTCATTTGTTTCCCATTTTGTACTGCTTCTGATCAAATAATGTCACATCTTCTAAAACCATAAGCATTTTTATAAGTAGCTTAAATCAGCCGTACACTAAATTTCTTCACGTCTACAGTCAAAGTGAATTCCCACAAGCCTCTGCCCCCTCAGCCCCTCAAACTCCCCATTCCCCAGGTCTGGCCACCCACCATCTCTCCCACCCAGGCCGGCACAGACTCTCTCCCCTTGTTAAATTAAATCCGTGTACCTTTTTTCATATGTCTTTCAAAACATTCTGGAATCACCGACTTCCTTTGTTTCTGGAATATTTTTTGTGGATTTAAATAATGCCCTGAGGGGAAGAAACTCTGCTCCAATATTTGCTTTATTATTTACTGACGCTTGTGAATGCCTTCCCTCTCTGACTTTGATTCAGTCGAAAAAGCGAATTTTAGACTTGTTTAGAAACTCTGAACCTCGAGTCCTCTGGCAAATCTCCATTAATTCAGTTCCTAATTTTCCCCGAGTCAGTTACAACATTTCCGACTTTCCCAACTTCTCGTGAATATAATTCTGCAACCTTTAAACCACCCCGATAAAACCTGTATGTGTCCGTTCTAATATGTATCCCAATATCCCCCATCTGCGTCTTTTCTAATCTGATAAGGTTTTCACACAATGCTCTGACCAAGGCTGAAATACAGATGTTACAGAAGTACTATGGTCTCAATCACCTCACTGTGAGGCTACATTTACTTCCAGTGCTGACTAGGTTCAGACAGCGAATGCCCTCACCAAAGGCAATCATTGATCTGAGATCTAAAATTTTCAAAAAAACACGAACAGAATTATTGTGTATCATCTCTCCATATTTGTGTCCCCTTTGTTCATCACTTCGTGTTTCCCTGTCTTGAATCGAATGGACGTTCCTGATGTGACCTCAAAGGCAAATCATTCTTCTCCAGTTTCGGGAGATCATTAATGCAACAAACTGCACTTATGCGTTCATTACACCGATGGAAATTGCTGCAATACTTTCATATTGAGCTTTTACAAGCTGATGCTAGCAAAGTTTGAACTAAAAGCTATATTTCTCAGTGTCATTTCCCTGTGCATGGTAACCTGTACTGAATAATGTACAATGACATTCAAGTTTGCCTGAATGCACCATTCCAACTATTTCAAACAACGGTGATTCGCGTGTACCAAACTGATAGAATGTAATAACTCAGCTAGACCTGGGCACTGGAAGAATGTGCTGGTTTGTGCGAAAGTTCTGTTCTCATGAACTGGAAATACTGAGTTTAATCCCCACTTCTACCAAGCTTTGGTTTTCAACTGCTGAACCAAAGTGTGCACCGGTGCCAACTGTTCGACTTTGGAACCATGTCATTCCACTACTGACTCATTTAAAGCAGTCCATTTCCTTGAAGTCACGGTCTAGCAACAATCTTTGGTGATTCTAATGATGGTATAAATTGGCCAAGCCAAATTGACGAATGTAGTTTGAATGGTGAGTTGATGAGGTGTTATTGGGTCAATTCATTAGAACATTACTTTCCAGAAGCAACGAGACAATAGGATATCTGGTAATATTCATTGATGACCGCATGGTGAAGCTACCTCTAGGTAGAAGTTAGCACTGAGTGTGACTGAGTTTTATATTTACTTTGAGGAAAGGAAGGTTGGTTACAAGATAAGCATTTTAAACCAAAGTGAGGGAAATAATAACAGTACGCGGTTAGGGCCGACTGAAATCAAACGGAAAAATAGGTTTAAGAATGGGTCACTAGACCTGTAAAGGCAGATATTTAAGGAGGTATTTCAGAATACTCGAAAACGCTACATTACAGTCAGAAAGACTTGAAGGGCATAAAACACCATCCATGTCTCAGGAAGGAATTTAAAGATAAGATGTACTTTAAATTTAAAAAGATTTTCATATTCAGACATATATACACAGGCCACATTGTTTAATGAAGCACTTCTTATATGCCAGCTTTTCCTTGACACTGTCCATTCTGAAGAAGAGCTGCTGGACTCTGTTTTCATGAAAACACTGACACTGTATGACTCTTTGCGACATCCCGACAGCAGATCTAACTCTAACATTTGTTATTACCTTCTACATTTTTAAACCTAACCTAAATCTGTACAACTTTGTCGTAATGCTGTTTTAAATCTGACGGGTTTGAGGATGCTACGCCCATCCAGACCTGAGTTCTGATGATGCCTGAGCCACAGACTCAAGAAGCAAATAATGCTGACCTTGCAAACGGTGATTTCACCTCCTGCTCGCCCTGTGCAATGTTACATTTATGCCTCGTCTCAGTCTTTATACAACCACTGATCTGTGCATCCTTGCCTGTACATCCTTAATGAATCAATTAGCAGGGGGGAAAAATAAACTATTCTGGTTCACTAATGCCTTTGACGGAAGGACTCTGCCATTCTTACCTAGTCTGGCCTATGGGTGAATGCAGGCCACTGGGCAACTGGCATCGGCCTGGCCAGCAATACCCTCATCCTGTTAATGAATTTTTAAAAAAGCAGGATATTGTCTGGGCTCGACCACTTAGTCTGTGAAGATAGATGAGCGAGACTAGAGGTGTTGTGTTTTTCTGAGAGCAGAAAACCTTAGTGGAGAAACAAATTAGTATGTTCAAAAATACGAAGGATGTAGAAAAGGGAGAGTGGAAAAACTTTATCTGATTGAAAAGGATGATTAACCATTGATGTAGATTTAAGGCAAGGCACAGAAAGGTGAGAGGAGATTTGAGGAAGATGTATTATTTCCCAGAGAGTTCTGGGTGTGTGGAATTCACTGTCTGAAGGTGTGGTTAAGCTAAGAATGATTAGAATATTTTAGAAGTGTAGAGATGATCAGTTAAAGTTTCAGATCACACATAGAAAGGAGCCAGGGTAACAGAAAATGGGACGAGGATAAACAGATATCCAAGCAGAAGTTTCCGGAAATAGTCGACAGATGCGGCAGCGCCTATGAAAAAAAAATGCAGAGTTAAGGCTTTGGGTGCGGTGACCATTGTTTCCAAGGCCCGATGAAAAATAGATGCCTTATGAAAGGCACAAAGATATTGCACAAAGGCCAACTTTCTGTACTGTAACGTCTCAATATCTGAGACTCTGTGGTGCAATGGAAAAGGTGTTGGCCTTCTCTGTATGCGTTGACTGTGCTATTCAAAGGTTGTGGGTTCGAGTCCCACCAGAGTTGATCTTTAAAGAAATTTGAGACAAGTCAATGATGATTTTCATGTGCTAATTTATTGTCACTCTGGTGCCCAGGCCCTGTTGCTGACCAGAGGTAATTAGTCAGATTTTCAGGGCAATCTTTTTGGGAATAATACAATTTGAAAGACAATCAGATCAGTATCTGTTGCTCACTCGACAAAATTGCAAGCTCATGGTGATGCTTAACTGGTTTGCAACACCAACATTCCCTTCCACAGTTGGCAAATTATCTTCAATTTTTTTTGATGGTGGAAATCGATAACTTTCTGATTCCCATTGGTACACAGGGTTATGTGGACGGTGGGGGAAAAAAATCAATGAAACTTTCTATCAGCCACGACTGTATCGATTGGTGTGGCTTGTTCACATGTTCAGTAATTTTCCAGCGAAGAGTATTAAATATTGACATGATGAGGACAATGTGAATCAACAGCACTGAATATCAACTCATCAGCTTCATGGCACCCCTCTCTCAGCTGGAATGTTCCAGCGTCAGATCAATTTCTATGTGTTTCTGCATTGAATACATCAGTGAGGATTGCTTAATTTGAGATTTTGGAACTATCCACTCTGTCCAAAAGTGTGGATCATTAATATCTGTCCAGAAGAGAACTGGTCCCAAGACTAACACCTGAGAACAGCGCTATGCACCCTCCTCGAATCTGGGAAACAATTCCTCACTGACAATTTTGCATCCCTGCTCTCAAGAGGCTTTTCATTCCATCAGCTGCAAATCCTCAAAGAGGTTGATTCAACAGAACTTGTCACCGAATAATTTCTGTACTTGTATTCAGCTCATGCAAGCAGAGTGTCACAGTGGGAGTGCAATGGGCCCATGGCCCAGAGCTCATAACATTTTCTGGAAACTGTCATCTGCTGTTTATCATTTCACGAACACCAGTGAGAAGTAGCTGCGACTCTTCATAACTTACTCAACCATTTTCAGAGACAGGGTAAACAGAATCTCTGTTTCCTGCCATCTGGAATGTAATGAATCTCTCAAATTGACTTTATTGTCGCACGGGCCAAGGTTGTAAATGATGAAAAATGCAACAGTAGAGACAGTGCGCTATCACACATCTCTTTCCTCTCCAGGAGCTGTAAGATAATGGACTGAAGTGCCTTCTCCCGTTTTCAATCACTCTGGGATGGTTTGCACAGCCAACTCAATTGTCTGAGCTGGCAACAAGTTGGTGAAGTTTATATACGTCAGGTGCAGTGTGCCTGAGGGACAGAGCTCGCTTTAGTCGTACTCCACACTGAGTTGGACAGCTGTGAAATCCCTGTGACATCGAAAAGGACATAAGCACTTTTCCGTAAATATGGAGGCATTCTCTTTCTTCAAACACAACTGCACTTTGTGACAATCTTAGATGCAATAATTTGGACAAGGTTCCCAACAGAATGTTAGTTCCTGTGCATGCACAATCTCCCTTTTGCACAGCCTCCCTGACTTTCCATGCCACTCACTCCCACCACCCCCTCCCGCAGCCTGCAAGACCATGTTTGACAGGAAGCTGAAGAGCGCATTCTTGCTGTTCTCCCCAAGCACTGCCTGCCAGTGGAAGATAATTTACTCCAGCCACCAATAGGGAGAGCTCGGTCTGGGGGTAAGGGAGTAAACAGAGTCTCTTGGGAGCTTGCGTCAGAATAGGAAGGAGCTCTCATTAACACTCAATGTGGTTTCCACTCTCCAAACCAACGCTTATATCCTTAGCTTTCAAGAAAGCTCACCTGATTTAGTGTTTTAGTGGCAGACGCAGACACAACAGTGTCTTTTAAGATGTAGTTAAACAGGTACATGGATGGGCAGGGAGCAAAGGGATACGGACCCTTAGAAAATAGATGACAGGTTTAGACAGAAGACCTCAATCTGTGCAGGCTTGCAGGGCCGAAGGGCCTGTTGCTGTGCAGTAATTTTCTTTGTTCTTTGTTCTTCTGTTTTAATGGCTCTTTACTGTTGCTGGTTCAATGCTCAAGGGGTATGATCCCTGTTTGACGTGGATAGTCTAAATAGGGGCATCTCTCGAGTTGGAATCGCGGAAGATTCTGGGTATTCAGTATCATGCTCCATTCTTCACTTATGAGGTCAGGTTTCGATGAATTTGAGATTGAGATCCCGCAGCCTCTTTATGGTGTAATAAATCACGTTTGGAGAAGCAGGGAGCAAGTTTTAAAGAAGGTTTTGCCCATTGTCAGCAGACCTCATTATAGGTGGTGAAAAGTCCAATATGAGCACAATTCTCTTTATCATTTCTGAATTCGGGTCCAGACCCGAAATGTCAGCTTTCCTGTTCCCCTGATGCTGCTTGGCCTGCAGTGTTCATCCAGCTCTACACCTTGTTATCTCAGATTCTCCAGAATCGGCGGTTCCTACTCTCTCTCTCTCTCTCTCTCTCTCTCTCTCTCTCTCTCTCTCTCTCTCTCTCTCTCTCGCTCTCCATCTTCTGTGTTCTAAAATTCCAATTCCCTTGAAATAGTTTCTTGCTGTCTGCTTCATCCAAGCTCTCGTGCCATCTCCATTTAGTCCTCTTTCATTAAACAGAACAACTCCAGCCTCTAGAATCTCTCCACAAAACTGAATTCTCTCATCCCTGGGCATGAGGAGGCCGGAGAGTTGCATCAAGATTTTGGGGGTAAATATCAGTTGGTAGTTGGAAAAATGGAAACGTGAAAAAGAAAACCAAATACCGAGTCTCTGGTTTCGTGATTCGTTCAATATTTTTGTGATACAAGTGGAAGAAATTGATTTAATCCACTATCTGAGATTCCCAATTCCGTGGAATGGACAAACAGCACTGGCCCTGGAGCAGAGAGACATAATGAGAGGAAAATTTTGTTGAAATGGTTTGCTGCTTCGAATTCCTGGAGCAACGTGGGAGGTATTTCGCTCAGAGCAAGTTTCAGCCGGTTTGTAGCTGAGTAAGCAAGTATGGGGTTGGCTTGTTGATCTCAAGGTATCATTCTCGCTGAGGCTATGATGTGGCATTGAGGTCCGACAGGTCCCTGGATCAACTCCCCAGTGGGACCCGGTTTCTCCTTTCACTTTTCCCACAATGCCCGAAGGAAACACTTGTTCACAGTGAAAACAAACGTTTCAGGTTGTTCGTCCACTCAATCCGACTCTGAATGAATCCTCCACCTGCATTATTGCTCAGTCCTGGGTGTGAAACTTCCAGAATCTGGGATTCAAAATGATCAGAAACAAATGATTTGTGTGAATATTGCCGTGTCTGAGGGATGTCAGCAATAAAGTTACTTTGGAAAGTTGGGAGAGCTCACCTTGTGGAGTAGAAAGCTGAAAGCTGGTCTGTTTGAAGCTTTGAACAGAGAAGGGTCAGGTCTGTAAATCACTGTCTGACAGTACCCAAGGTGCAGATTCTGTTGATATGAAAGGAAATTCGATGGCTATGTTGAAAGTAAAGTGCACAATTACGTGGTGAAGGCAAGAGATGCATTAAAAGAGTCAATCATTTGCTCATTGTAGACAGTGTCACAGCTGAGGTGAGCTGCATGGCCTCTGATTGCATTGTGATAAAGTTTTTGAATCTCAGTGAAATCAGAGTTCAACTAACAGAATGTGGGACATTAGATAAAAGTTACGTTTACACGCGCCAGACACATCTACGCAACAGAAAATCACACAATAACAATGAAATCTATTGAGTTCATCCTTGAAGCTACATCCCACATGCCAAATGAAAACCTGAATGCTTGCCCAAAAAGCACATTTTACCAGCAAGCAGAGTGATGCAGTCGGTGTGTGCAGGGCCCAAAGATCAGAAGTTGATAGATCTAAACCATCCTTGGCTGTTTACTGTTTAGTTCAGCATCTCACGTTTTGATCAGCTTTCTACTTCAAATATCTGTTATAAATGCTTCATGATGATACACAGATGAGGTATCCCGCTTGTCAAGTTCTCAATAACCCTCTCCTATCTCCTTTTATTCTTTTATGAGTTTGGGTTAAACTGGCAAAGTGTAACACATTACTTCCTTTTTCTTCCCCATGCCATTCAGTAATTGCTCACACCGTTTCAAACGTGAATAATAAGAGGATCATCATGTCAGAGACAGCACCACAGCACATACACAGTTCATCATCGTTACGATAGATATTAATGCATCTGAATAACCACAGAGAAATACAAGTGACAGAGAGTCACCGGGAATCGATGGGCTGAACGGCTTCTTTCTGCATGGGAATGAGATCGTAGGTTGATGATGTCACTCTCCCTCTCTCTGTGATGCAGAAGTTGATGGAGAAACAACGGCTCATTTTTAACCCTCCCTTCTGCATTGCAATGAATGTCGCCCCAAAACACAGGGCCATGGGGGGATTCTCTTAATTCGGAACTGCTGGTGGCACATAATAAATCCTGCTCTGGCAGCAGCAAATGGACGTACACCCGCATTGCCAAGGTGTTTCTGCAGGATTGCTGCGTGCAGACAAATCCAGAACACCAAATATGCTGCACAGAAATATCCCACTATAAGTTGAAGAAGGGACTAATTTCCAGTTTCGTCCCCTCCCACTCACAGCAGCTGTCCATTCTTCTGTTTGACCCCAATGAATGTCATTGACGAAAGTTCCAAATCATGGTTTATCATTTGCTGAACAATCCTGATTCCACCTCTTCTGCTCCTTCCCTCTTCGGGCGATTGAGAGGGAGCTGTAGTGCGTATATCATCTCCTATGGCTGCCTGCCTGTAAAGAGAAATGGTTTTATGCATCTGCCAGTGGAGATAGCCCCCTCCCAGCAGAAGGGACAAATAGCACCGTCCCGGGAACAGAGAGACAGAACGAGAAGAATTTGTTTATTGTTGAATTCACTGCTTGAAGCAATGGAGAATAACATTTCTGTCTAATCAGCATGTTAATATATATTGTTGCACACCTTTGGAACAGACACAACGTGAGCTCTGGTCTCCTACATCAGGTGTACGGATACTATCACTGCCTGAGTGGCAACTGATATATTGTTAAGTAGGACTTAACCAGGATAGTTTGCTGGTTATGTGGTCTTTCAGGTGGATGGCATGTGTGCGAGATGCTGCAAGTTTGAATTCTGCATGAGCCCTTGTTGTCTTTGACATGTTTTTATTTAATCTTCGAGAGTGCATGGAGGTGTTTCACAATGAAATAAATTTGGATGTATGATCCCAAAGGATCTTTGCTGTGAATACGTTGCACCCATCCACTTCACCTGATGAAGGAGCCGTGCTCTGAAAATTTGCAATTTCCGGTAAGCCAGTTGGACTATAACCTGATATCACGTGACTTCTGGTTTTATATCACATTCGAACGAAAAGGAATCAAGTTTTAAGCAATGTCTGCCATCAGTAAACTGGCTCCACACTGCTGTTGATAAGTGCTATATAAATGCAAATATGTCTCTTTTAAGTGTCTTCAAATCCATCTAATCTCTTTACTGACTCTGGTCAGTAGATAAAAGTTCTCGCTAACATCTTAATAAAACTGCAACAAACTGACTGATACCCACCTCCAACATCATAAACAGCGCCAACATTGTCATTTGGCAGTTGGAACATGGAAAGAAAATAAAACAGATAACCAAGTTTCCAGCCTCCTGAATCTTTCAAAATCTTTTGTAAACCAGACTCAGGGGAGAGGCAAGGGTAAAATTTCCGATTGAGCAGAGTCAGTCGGAACAATTTTCCCTTCTTTATGATCCTGGAACAATGAACCGTATGCTCTCGGTGTCATTACCTGAGCTGAAACATTGAAATAACAGGAAATCAATGCAGAAATCTGGGGATTGGCACCAGAAGACACTTGGGAACAGACAAAAAGCATTAAGGCTCGAAGGGAGGTGGCAACGGGTGCAGGTGAATCTGTTCATGGTGACACAGATGTCTCTGCAGTGAATGGGATCAGACTGTTTCTGTGCCTCCACAATGAATGTCCCAAACTTTATTTTTGAAAATTAAAAGTAACAGGACAATTCTCTTCTGTGTCAAATCACAAATTCCATCTGAAATATCATTGTCCGTCTCTAATGACTCCATAGATGCAGGTGATGAACCACTTTCTGGAAATTCTTGGCGCATTACCTTTTTGTTTCAAACCGACTGATGCTGCCCAGCGTTATTGACATGATTAAAAATAAACAATACCACGTAATATGGGCCAGAAAATATTCACGAGAATGTTACCAGACTTGCAGGGTTTTGACTGTTGAGTGAGGCTGAACAGACTGGGGCTATTTTTCCTGGAGCACCAGAAGGTGAGGAACAGCCTGATAGAAGTCAGTAAAATCATGAGGGATCTGGATGGGGGGAACAGTCAATATCATTTTCCCAGAGTGGGCCCGAGCAGAAAATGGGTGGGTGGGGGGACATATATTTAAGGTGAGAGGGGAATAAATTAAAAAGGACCTGAGAGACATTTTTCATGCTGAAGGTGGTGCGTGTCTGTAATGAACTTCCAGAGGAAGTGGTGGAGGCTCGTAAACATTACAGTATTTCAAATGTAGCTGAATCGCTTTGGCTTAGAGGGATGAGAGCCTTCCAGAGGTGAAGTGCTCATTCACATTTGCGCCCAAGAACCATTCTCTGTGCCACCTCCCGAGGTTCTCTGTGAGGATATTGGATGCAGAAAGATACCTGAGAAACCATGTTAGCACCTCAGCTATCGAGTGAGTTCCCAAACAGACAGCTCTTAACGTGCAACTGTAGTAAAATTACAATTCAAATGTATTTCCAAACATACCAAAGAATAAATGCTTTCTGTGAAACACCTCCAGTTTCCAGTGTTACGAATGACTCATACAACTGGCATCAGGGCAATTCCAAACTGGTCCTCCAAATGCGCTGGATGTTTAGTGCAACGACATTTACTGGAAACTGCTCAAGTCAGGAAGTAAAAGAATAGCTTAAGCATGACGCACGAAAAGTGAATGCAAGCAATCGCAGTCTCGATTAGATTAGGTTTCAGTTCTGAACAATTTTGGCGTGCCTGCACTGCAACAATTTCAGCATATAGAGAAAGTGGCTCATCAGCTCCTTTCTGGAAGAAAGTGAAATAAATTGCATATCTCAATTACCCTCCTTTTCACCAAAAAAAGGCACATAACTGCGAGCTGGTCCGACGCAGGATTTTATTTCACAGCAGCAGTGGAATAACAATTAGCATTGACTTGCAGCACAACCTGTTTGTTTCCATTGTCATGCTGGGGGAATTCTGCATGTATTAACCTCTGCACCGTGTAAGCTGACCTGACGAATGCGGTGTGCTCTCCCACACCAAAGGTTCTGTTGGGCGAAACAAAGACAAGCTAAATGCAGCCCATCCTCTGTCACCCTGATATAACAGCTGGCAGTGGTGGGATTCAAACGCAAGCCTCCGCAGAGACTGGAACGTTAATACAGCGACTTACACCTCTCGGCCACACTACCAGTCAGATGACACCTGACATTTTCCAATGTTGTTACTGCACACAACTAAAACAAAGGCACAGGGAAATGCTCAGAGGAACGCTGTCCTCCTTATCCATTTAATTAGCTGCTCAGCCATGCCCGGCTACAATATTAATTTCACACCAGAAGTCGATCGCTCTTCAATCAAAACAAATATCAACGGAAAGCTGAATCCATCTCGTGAGATTTGGTTCAGCAAAACATGCAATGTACCTCTGAGAAAATTTGTTCGGCTATACTTTGATACTTCGATGACAAACACATGACAGCATCAGATTTCTGGAATTTGTATTTAAGCATTGGTCAATGATTTCGCTCATTGCTCAAAACGGAATGACTTTTGCGTTTACATGGAACATGAAAAGCATTGTACTGCAGGGAAATGCCCCAAGCCGAGCAGGCCGTGTATAAGATGATGCCGTGCAGCATACTTACTGTGACCACGCTGGCTTAGCAGGCCAAGTGGCTGAAAGAAAGTCCTCCAACTGATAAATCCAGGTTGGCATTAGAATCCCAGAATGGCAGATTACGTTGTGAGGCTGTTTAAACCTCGGTACAGGTACGTGTTGCTTCTTTTGTTGTCTTTCTCCACAACCGTCCATTTTGATGCAGATCTTTCCCAGGCCTGGACATGAGCAAATGTCATATGGCAGCCAGCTGGTTTGGAAACCTGCGTGGGAAACGAAGAAAAGTGACTCACTACATTTTACTAAATTCCACGACACTTGCTCAGTGATGCACAAAAGGCACATTGTAAACATATTGACAGAATGTAAAAGGTGATCAGAGAAGTCAAAGAGGTGCTAACAGCACGTGATTGCTTTTTGTTCGAGAAGTGAAAAGCTCCTGTGCCGTGTCACCTTCATGTCTCTTGCTGCTGACTGAATAAAGTAGATGTTTCACCGGAGCTGCGTTGGCCGAGCTTTCTGATCCCTGCCTGTTGAGATTTCCTTGCTCCTTTGTCCCAAAAATAAAAACAATCTTCGTTAGCTGCTTGTCTTGTCATTTCTTCTGTTTCAAATCCAACATGGTTTCGGTTCAAGAGAACACTTTAATTTCAGTTTCTCTACGAGGGCGTGAGCCTGTAAATCCATTCATTCCTGTAGTTGACTTAATAAGCCGCTAATATTGTATCTGGTGCTTAGAAATGCGAACATGTTTATCTACGTCAAAACATGATTGAGAACTTCCGCTTCTGATTCACACACTTTGTGACAGGGCAGAGTGCCACAGAATTAAGCCTCTCAGAGACGACTTTGAGATGCATTCGACAGAGAGGGTAAATCATGAAAGAGTGGTGCACTGCGACACCAGCACGCTAGGCTTCTCCTTAATTTTGAACCGGGATGTTTTCGCAAATAAATTAAAATTAACATGACAGCAATACAGAACAAAGTATGGGCACGCCGAATGCACTCATAAAATGTTGAGCACCTGAGCTGTACAAATCGGTTCATATTTAAGAGCAGGAAGGAGAGAAATTTAACAAAGCTTTCCACAGCAATGCATTGGAATTACCCTCCTTTCCACACCAATAGTGTAATGATAGCAGCAGTTTTGGTACGCTGACCAGAATGAAAGTCTTGCTATGACAAGAGCAAGGCGGCTCTCTCCACGTGAATGCAGAAACCTGTTGCAGTAAAGAAAGGAGAGCCACTGTTTCTCCCCGGTTTTGAACCGTGTACCTATTGTGTGTAAGGCGCACGTGATAGCCACTACACTACAGAAACATGGCGCCCCAGGTCTCTGCCCGATGCCCTTCGAACACCATTGAAATTTATAGCTGTTGAACTTTTGATTTCTCTGTTTTAAGTAGATCGATGCTGTCCAGCGTAATTGATATTGCTGAAATTAAAAGATGCCTCGTAAACTTGCCAGGGGATATATTTAATTTGAGAGGGGAACGAATTAAAAGAGTTCCGAGCGGCAGAATTTCACTCTGAATACGGTGTGTGTATGAAGTGAGATGCCAGAGGTAGTGCTGGAGGCTCGTAAAAATTACAACATTTCAAACGCATCTGAATGCGTGTCTGAATCGCTTGGGTTAACACAAATGGGAGCCTCCCACAGGCAAAGTCTTCGTTCACTTTTCCGTAAAATGACCATTCTCTGTGACACCTTGCCAGGTTCTCAGTGAGGTTTTTGGATTCAGCAAGATTCCTTACAAACCGTGTTTGCACCTCAGGTCTCGAGCGAATCCGCAAACAAACAGATCTTAATGCACAACAGAAGCAAAAATGACAAGGTGAATTCATTTCCACACACTCCGAAGCATGATGTCTTTCTGTGAAACACCTCCAGTTCTCTGCGTTACGAACTACGTACACAACTGGCATCGGGGTAATTCCAAACTGCTCCTCAAAATACACCGGAAGTTTCGTGCAATGACAATTACTGGAAACTGCTCAAGGCAGGAACTAAAGGAATAGAGTAAGAACTCCTCACGAAAAGTAAATGCAAGCAATCACAGTCTTGATTAGAGATAATGGGAACTGCAGATGCTGGAGATTCCAAGATAATAAAATGTGAGGCTGGATGAACACAGCAGGCCAAGCAGCATCTCAGGAGCACAAAAGCTGACGTTTCGGGCCTAGACCCTTCATCAGAGAGCTCTCTGATGAAGGGTCTAGGCCCGAAACGTCAGCTTTTGTGCTCCTGAGATGCTGCTTGGCCTGCTGTGTTCATCCAGCCTCACATTTTACAGTCTTGATTAGATTAGGTTTCCGTTCAAGCCAGCAAAGTGGGTGTGGCTGCACCACAGCGATTTCAGCGTATTAAGAAATTGGCTCATCAGCTCCCTACTTGAGGGATGTCACAGAAATTTCACATGTCAATTATACTCCTTTTGACCAAAAAAATCCAGCAACTGACAGTGAGTATGTTCAATGCAGGATTTAGCTTCACAGTAGCAGCAAAATGAGGATCTGCATTCACTTGCAGCAAAAGGGTAAGCAATGCAACTTGCCTGGAATGTGAAGCAGCAGCACAGCCTGCTTTTTCCTGTTGTTGCATTCGGTGATTTCTGCACGTTAACTACTGCACCATGGAAACACACAATGGATACTAACTGAATGATTTTTTTGTGCTCTCCCACATCAAAGATCACATTGGGCAAAGCAGAGACAAGCTAATCACAGCCCATCCTATGTAGCTTCGATATAACACCTGACAATTGGTCATTTGAACCTACATTTCCTCAGAGACTTGAACATTAGTTCAACACCTTAGACTGCTCGGTCACACTACCAGACAGCTACAAGGTGATGTTTCCCATTGTTTCTCCTGCACACAACTAAAATGAATGCACAGGGCCATGTTTGGAGGAACAATATCCTCCGCATGCATTTTCTTTGCTGCTCGGCAATGCCTGGCTACAATATTAATTTCACACCCAGATGTTGATAGTTCTTCAAATCCACACAAATAAAAACAGAAAGCCGAACACAGCTTGCTAGATTCCATTGCGCAAAAAGAATTAATGTACCTGTGAGAAAGAATCTTTGTATATACTTTGATAAAGAACACATGACTGCACCATATTTCTGGGTTCACCCAGATCACTTCTGTCAAACAGTGAAAATCAGAACTTTTCCCCTCTTTTACCGAGAATGAAAATTTTACCGAATAAGCCCACATGGTCCCAAAAGAAAACAATTTTACTAGTCAATCGAGTAACATTCAGGGAGACTTCACTGGCGTTTTCCGTGGTATGCTCAGAATGAGTTAATTCTGTTTCAGCTCCATATGACAGAGTGCCGCCCAGGAAGTGACCACTCTCAGTCTGTGCCTCTGAATGTTCTTGTTGGTGCAGGATTGAAGTCGGGTTTGGCCCCTTTGCCAGTCCTGTCATTTATTATACAAGTGGCTGCACCAACAAACTGATCTCTGGGATTTCCAGTGAAGTGGAAACAATTTTCACTGCAGAATTGGAAACCAGTATTTTAGTCAAAGCAGCAGAAGCGAAGCCATGCTTTCAGTTATAATGCTGGAGAGCTGCTCTTCACTTCAGAAAGCAAAGCTGTCAGAAGCTAAGACGCCCCGTGTGGGGCTTGAATCCACGACCCTGAGATTAAGGATCTCATGCTCTATTGACTGAGCTAGCCAGGCTTGACCGAGTGCTCCTTATTTTCCCTTTTCAAAATGTGCCAACTGCCCTGCACCCTCATTTCAATGTGCCGAAGATGATCCACCTCGAAAATCACAAGTTTCCAGTTCATGCCTCTCAATCACAAATAACATCGTTTACATTTTCCACTTTTCAGCTGTTACTCCTTCAAAGCATCATAAATCAATTTTCATTTAATATTCAAAATTCATATTTTAATGTCGGTGCCCTCATCCGTTAGCTGCCCATGTGACTTTCAGTCACTCTGACAGACGGTGAAACTGCTTCAATAAACGCAGTCCAATCTGTGTGAAACATGCATCTGTCTGCCCAGTCTCACTCAATACATTCAGCACTTTGTTTGTTCTGTACAGCACTTCAGCAGCTTCATATCTGGCGACTGGATTTTCACAGGTTGGTTAAAACGATTCGAAGGTCAAGAAGAATTTGCTGCAGACCTTGTGAAATGTAAAAGGATTTTCGCCCTTTTTTTCCACAGGAGAAGAACCGTTCGTAAGTAGCAGGTTTCCACTAATTGTGTCAGTAGAGTTTTCCCAAGTGAGCTAAGAGAACATTCCACTCACTTGGAGACTGTGTCAATGCTGCGCTGGGATTTACTGAGCGGAATGAAATCTTCCAGTTTTTTTTTTCTTGAGCTCATGATTGGTGGATGGGGAATTTTGACCCTGGATGTAGGATCTGACCTTCCAGGGATGTGCAGCAAGCGGCTGATTGAAGACACAATGGCCACATTCTGCTGACAGCGGAGGATTGGACAGTATGATGTCAAATCCTACTGCTTGTCCCTGTCTCAATCATTGATGAGTTTGTTTGATTCCAATCTCTTCGTAAACTTTTATGAATTAAATGCAGGTACATAGCTGATTTAATTGTTAGATCACAATGTTGAGAATAATTGCATTAAAACCTGTATGCCTGTGGTCTGAATGGATAACAGTGGAGCTGACAAAGTTTCGAAGCGAACTTCTGAAGGCGCAATCCCAAGTGACAATCTTCTGCATCACCGGAAATTTCAAAGGGTAGTGAAACAAAAGAGGCTTCGCTCTTGGACACTCTTGTTACACCAATCTTTCTCTCAATAACTGAATGCAGTGACCAATTGCAAAACCAAAGCTAATATCATGAAGCTCTGCCAAAGTTCCCAATGCATGGAGTGGGCCTCGTTACGCTGCTGGAGGTGTCTCAGTTTTCAGTGCCTATCTCTAGTTTTATGTGTGATACTTACATGCAGTAGATTTGTGGTTTCAGTGCAAACATGAGCAACAATGGTAACATTCACAGCATGAACAACCAGCAAAGATAACCACCGTTACTGCTTCACTTTCATGGTCCCCGCTCTGTGAGGTGGTGAGTTTTACTGGCAATGAAAACACACTTGTCATCAGGCAGCTGCTTCAGTGTCTCCTCTTTTAGTGCTGGATTCATCATGAAGCACATTTCTGCTCTTCCACAAGCACTTATGCTTCCCCTTTACTTGTAGTCTCATCCCTTCATTCTCAGTTTGGTCGGAATAACGAGGTGAGGGTGGATAAAGCGCAGCTTTACCATGGAATGTTGTGGTCATGGCACAAACACCACGAGCTGATCACTCTCATTCTCTGCTGTCATCACTCAAGCATTTTTACACCAACAACATAGTCATTGCTACAATCCTATAATTTTGGCAACTTTTTTTTTCAAGTATCTTAGGAATTCCACGTTCAATTCTGAAGATTCATAACTTTTTGAGAAAAAAAATGTGTCCTTTCCTCAGTCAGAACTGACAGAAATATTATCCAAGGAATGTGAGCCCAGTACAAAACGTGCCATTCTGAGAATGTTTCCGAGTGTCAGGCTTTACACAGAGCATAAATGGGAAATGGGGGGCAAATACAGATGGAGTGTTGGAGAATGTGAACGAGTACCAGGTGGATACACAGAGACAAAGAGAGACAAGTAGAAGCACATATTGTGGTAGTCACTCAAAGGGCTAATTCTCCATTTGGCATGGCTGCTAACTGACAGAAAAGAAAAAAAAAACAAAATTAGAGGGTTTCACCACCTCAGGACAACAGAAGGAGCATTAGTGCTGATCAAGTCCCTTTAAAGTTGAAAGGTTAACGCTTCTAAACTACTGAGAGAGTGTGATTGTGCTAAGTACACTGATTCGAAAGACAAAATTAATAATGGCTCTTTGCGTTATATTATAGAAATGCGCAGATAGCCTAGTAGTGATGAACGTTCAGTGCATCTGAAATGCTAACTCTGTTTCCCTCAGAAGATGCTAAAATGCTTGCTGAGTTTCTCCACCAAATCCTGTTTTTGTGTCAGATTGTCTCAGTTCTTTGTTTTATGTTAATTGATAACTTTTGGGACAAAACAGATGAGGTGTCAGATCCTGAAATATCAGTCAGAAACGCCATCACCACCACAGATTACTACTACAGAGTTTCTATTCCCTTACAGGGGGATTCCATCTCAGGCCACAGTGGTGAAAGTGCCGAATCCTAACCACTAGAGTACCAGGGAAAGCGACCAAAATTGTCATGTATTTTCTTTGTGACTTGCTTTTCCGTTTTCATGTGTGATCAGTTTCGCTGCAGGTCGGATTTTCCATCTCCAATTTTCTTTATACTGCGTGGAAGATGACATCTCGGCCCACCTTTCAGTGCAGGTCGTCAAAACCCATCCATTCTCGTCCCAGTTTCCAGCATTTCATTCGTAGCCTTGTGTGGTCTGACTTGATAAGGCAAATATCAATGAGTTTATCTCTGTAATCTCACATAACACAGCACTTGGGACATAAGTTTGAGATGGTAATACTATGTTAATACCTCCTTGAGGAACTCGTCTGCATTTACACCCACAGAGGGAGACACAGAGCCACATCCCCGAGAGTGACAGAGACCTCAGCATTATACCTGCTCCATGTACTTCACGTCCGCACTCCATCCCCACACACAAGTTCCTGCGACAAAAGACAGCTTTTGGTGGATCACAAGTCACGCCTCCAGCCAATGAGTGCTGTTTACGTGAGCTGGAATATGAATTTGCAGATGAGCTGAAATCGTCACACAGGCTGCTCACGTGCAACTTTCAATTTCGAAAACTCACCAAACCAATCACTGCAGCTTCCGAGAATCTGAGAGGAAAGCTCCCGGCAGAAATGCCTCACTGAAAGATAGTGACACACGACATGTTGCATCTCTTCCTGTCTGTGTCCCCGTCTCACCTCTCGCTCTCTCTATCCACCCAACTTCGAGCTTAGTGAGCTGCTTGATACAAACAGAGTCAGATTGAGAAGACAATCTTTACCTTGACAGCAGGTCAGAGAATGTAAGGCACAAGGAAGGGAGAGAGGAGCAATGGGTTTGCACATGACTGGGCATAGAGACTTCATGGCTGCATATTCCTGATTCTTCCAGATACTGGTTTCAGGAATATGCAATGTGCCAGTTATCCCCAATCCCAATGGATAACATGTGTGACAGCCAGATCAGGGAGAGTAAGTTCGATCTCTACCTGGCTCCGGTGCATTTTGCAAACGTTGTCCTATCACTCCACAGCTGGTCATAGATAGCTCCAGCATAGAAAACGCCCTTCAGCCCATCATGTCTCTGTGAGGTGAACTCCGGCCACTGATTGCTCCAGTCTCATTGCCCCATGCTTGGCTTATCGCCTCAACAAGATGAGCAATGCAAGAGTGCACCTAAATGATTCAGTCAGAACTGCAGCTGCTGGAGTCAGAGGAGCTGGAGAAACACAGCAGGACGGGCAGCATTAGAGGAGCAGGAAATTTTATGCTTCAGATCGGGATGAGTACTAGAGTTTCTGTTTGTTCCGTTCTGAGAGGCAGTGGAATGCATATTCCTGCTTTTGGCGATTTGAGTGAAATAATTTTGCCCCCGACTTCCTGTGTTTCCCTTCGCAAACAAGAGCTCAGGACCAAACACTTTTCTTATTTGCCGAAACCACTCAACCGTAGTCGGCAGGTTGCGAACCTACACAGAAATCCCCAATGGATTTCATGTCTATTGCCTTAACCACTCTTGTGCCTCCTTTTTCCGGGTCTTTCTGCCTGTGGGGCTGAGGACGACGGAATCACATCTGGGTTTGGTTGAATCCAATCACTTCTCAAATTTCTGAAGGTTTAAGTCCAGTGCATCATGGGTCTGGTCATTTCATCCCAATAGATGGGATAAATATCCATTTAAACACAACAACATCAATTTCAAGAAAAGCTCAGCAGATCTGGCAGAGAATCAGTATCAGCATTTTAGAATTCTGTTTTCCCCCACAGGTACTGCCAAATCTGCTGAGTTCCTCGAGCAGCATCTGTTTTTGTTTCAGATTCCCAACATCCACAGCTCTCGATGTTAGATATTAAAGCAAACATTGAGACACATTTGTTGTTACTCACTGGATAAGATTTCCATTTCAGGAACACTTTCCTAACCATATTAAAAACCCAGAACTGCGTAGCAAAGAAAACTTTAACCATTCTTTCGTGTGTGCCTTTGAATGGCCGACTTCTCACTTAATAGCCAATCACGCTGATCACTTATATCTCAGAGTTTAGCTACCAGTAACTTGCATGATCCGTTAAAGTAAGCTCTTAGTGAAGTCAAGCTTCAGCCTGCTCCTCTTGGAATGACAATTTTTCTCTATCAGTTTAACTTTTCCACAATGAAGCGTGCCATATTCATTGTGGAGACATGGGAACAGTCTGATCCTATCCTCCGCAGAAACATCCATGACACCGGGAACTGGTCTCCTACATCCAGATCCATCTCCCTTCGAGCCTTTCGGTGTCTTGTCTATTCCTGAGTTTTCTCATTCTCTGGGAGCCGAGATGAAGTTTTGAGTCCCAGATGTGCAGGAAGGAGTATTCTTTCAATGTCTCAGGTCAGTTCATGTCCCGAGAACATCAGAGTCAATGCCATGGTCCCTTAAAGAAGGGGTAGGTGTCTCGACTGTTTGTGGGCAGTCGAAAATTTCACCCTTCAATCTCCTGTGATTCCGGTTCCCAAGCGTTTCTAAAGATTCGCAAAGTTGGAGTCAAGTTTTTTTTGTTCTCCTTCTCTCGCATTCCCCCAACCCTCTCCCACCAACTTACAATATTTTCCGAAAATCTCTTTAAAATTCTCCGCCTTGCAACATGCCCATGGATGAGCAAATCCCGTTTCAAGAAGGGATTCTTAAGGTAGGAAATGTTCCCTTTGGAGCAAAGAAGTTTAAGCAGAGATTTCCTGGGGCTGTTTATAACAGCGAGGGTGGGAGTGGTGGGGATGAGTGGGATGATGTCGAGAGAAACTGCAGCCACTGACCAGGGGATTGGGATTCAAGATGTATAAAACAAGATCATTTATGTAGTTTAAAAACAGGTGAATACTGCAGAAATTAAACACATTTCGTCGTATTTGTCAAAAGAAAACCAGCAGACAGATTTTGAGTATGGCAACAGTCTTGTTCAAAACTCGTGTTTTGTAATGTCAATAAATGAACAGACTCTCATGTGGGTTTATAAGATGGATTTTTCAGAGTGTGAGAGATCGCTCATCCATTGGGAAGTATTGAAAAAGTGCAGGCCAAGGAAGCGCAATTGGCAGGATTGGAACGTGCGTGGCAAAACCCCAATAGATTTCTAATCAATTGTCTTAAACTCTCGGCCACAACTCCTGGTGCATGTGACATGTGAACATTACTCATGGAATGGATTCAACGGGGAAGAGGAGCGTTCAGCTTGTCTTGTCCATACGACAATTCTTATATTTCTTCTCATCCTGTATTTGATTAGAATTGAGATTGAATTGAGCTACATTAATGAGAACTAGAGTGACCCAATGATGATTTCGGACTTCTCCCTGTCTGAACGTTGATCTCAGCCGAACGTTAGGAATGTTTTCATTGCTAACACAGTGGAGCTGGAGGAACACAGTTGATCGGGCAGCATTCAGAAATAGGGGAAGGGGAATGGACCTCAGAAATAAATAAAGAGGAGGGGTGGGGCTGGGGAAGGTTGATGGGCTAGCGAGAGGTGAGTGGAGATAGGCGGTGGTGGGAATCGGTCAGTGAGGTGGGTGAAGCGGACTGGTGGGAGAGAAAATGGACAGTTTGTGTCAGATCAAAGAGATGGGAGTGAGAGGAAGGGCTGGTCACGGGATGAGGCCAGGGTGGGAAGAATTTGAAACTGGTAAAGGCCACAATGAGGCAATAGGATTGTAGGCTCCCAGGGCCGATCACAGGCCACTGACCTATCACCATCTCACCCCCACCCCAACTATCGCTGTTTATCTCAGAGCTCTCTTCACCCTCCTCCATTCCTGAAGAAGAGTGCCGACTCGAAACGTCAACTTTCCAGCTCCTCTGATGCTGCCTGGCCTGCTGTGCTCTTCCACCTCCAAGCTGTGTTATCATTTACTCTAGCATCAGCAGTTCTTAAATATCTTTGCGTGAATGGGAAGGATCGACTTCCATGAGCAGAGAGATTAGTATTCACGGCAATGGATCGATTAATAAAGGTGTCTTTGTATTTAGAAAACATCTTTCATCACCATCTAAACCACAGCTAACGAAGTACTTTAGAAACAGATTTGCCATTGGCAAATTTTTTGTGCAAATCAGGGCAGTTTGTTTCACCAGAGGTTAAAAATGAAAATGTTTCAAAGACACACAATTGCCGCTGGATATGCCACACTTCATACTTATCTTTAGGGACATTCTGTGCTCTGATTTCCACCCAGGTGTAATCTCAACGGAAGGGTGAACCATTCAGAAAGAGTTGAAGAGGATGTTCTCCCGCTAGATGGTAACAAAACTGTGGAATTCTTCCAACAGACTGCTGTGTATTCAAGGCAGAGACAGACAGAGATTTTGACATTTAGGCTTTAATGGGCTATGGTGATAAGTGAAAAGTGGAGTGGAGGATCATCAAATCTGCTATGAGCTCATTTAAAGATGCATTGACATGACGAGCCAAATTACTTGCATCTGTTTCAATGTTTTACCTGTCATTTGAAAAATGCTCGAGTCTATTGAAAAGGAAGAAATAGGGAATGTTTAGAAAAGGTTATTGCTGTCAAAATGAGTCAACAACGTTTGTTGAAAAGCTGATTACATTTGACAATTTTGCTGGAGTTCTTTGGTAATATTCCAAGTTGTTAAGGGAGCCAGTAGGTGAAGTGCATTTGAACTTTTAGAAGGCACTCAATAAGAGGCCATATTAAAGGTCACTGCACATGGTAGGAGTTTACAGTCTAAATGAGCATGGGCTATGTATTGTTTCAGTAATGGAAGAGTCAGAATCGGGATTAATGGATATTTTTCAAGTTCAAAAGATGTAATTTGTGGAGTGCCAGAAGGATTAGTTATAGGGTTGCATTTATTTATCTCTATGTTAATGATTTGGAGGAAATAGTAAAACATTATGTATCCAATTTTGCAGAAGATACAACATAGGTCGGAGTGCATGTTATGAAGAGGGCGTGGGAATCTGCAAAGGGATACAGATAGTTTGCAATAGTGGTCAAAACGTTGGCAGATGGTTTCAAGCCAGGAGAGAGAGATCATGTTTTTAAGTAGCAAGAGTGAAAAGGCAGGGTACTATTAAAATCGAGAGGAAGATCAAAAAAGGTATGGTGCAGAGGAATCTGGGTGTTACTGTGCATGAAACAATCAAAGGTTAATGATATTTAATTTTTGGTAAATTAATGGTCTCCTTTCCTAATGCTCACAATGAAAGTGATGGCTTCCCAGGAAAAAGAAACCTGAAAACAAGCCGTCTGTAAATTAATCGAAAATTAAGATATATCTAGTGTAGTTCTACGAGAAATATTCGATGTATGGTCTATGGCTCTTTAAAAAAACAAATGTCTTCCTGTTTTGAGCAATGAGCGAAATTATTGACCAAAGCGAAAATCTAAATTCCAAAGATCTGATGCAGTCATGTGTTCTTTGTCAAAATATAACCGAACATAGTTACTCACAGACACAAAACATGCTTTTTGCTCAACGGAATCTCGCGAGATGCGTTCAGCTGTCCATTGATATTTGTTCTGATTAAAGGGCGATCGGCATCCAGTGTGAAATTAACATTGTAGCCAGGCATTGCTGAGCCTCCAAGCCTTTCCCAGTGCCTTCACTTTCGTTGTGTGCAGTGGCAACAAAAGAAAATGTCACATTTGCGCTGTCTGGTAGTGTCGCAGGGCAGTCTGAGGAGTTTGAATAAGGCTCAAGCCGCAGGGGAGGTATGAATCCCACTGCTGCTGACTGTCACACCAAAGTTTCATCGGGATGAGCTGCGTTTGGTCTGTCCTTGGTGCACCCAAAGCCGAATTTCACGAGATGAGTTCAATTTTCGATGGACATTTGATTTGATTGAAAGGTTATCGGCATGTGTTTGAACCCTCTCGTTGCCAGCAGTGGTACTGAAGCTTGACATAAATGAGCTGCATTTAACTTCTGTTTGTTCCACTCAAAGCAATATTTGATGTGGGACAGCACAAAGCCTCCGTCTGGTCAAAGTCCCAGGCGTGTTTCCCTGCTGTTTTGATTATCACATGTGGAATTTCCACAGCATGATCGCGGGAACAGGCAGGCTGCGCCGTTGTTTCATGTTCCAGGCAAATTGTGTTGCTCACACTTTCGCTGAAAGTAAATGCAGGTTGCTATTTCACTGCTGGTGTGAAACATAATACCACATTGAATCTACTCGCGGTTATTTCCCTGTTTTTGGTGGAAAGGAGTGTAGTTGAGATGTGAAATTTAACACATTTCTGTTTCTGAGAAGGGACCTGATGAGGTCCGCTGCAAGGTTGGGGTGCAGGCACACCCGCGTTATTGATCAGAAGGAAAACCTAATCTAATCGAGACTGTGATTCCTCACATTCATTTTTCATGGGCCATTCTCACTCTATCCAGTTTTTACTTTTCCTGACTCGAGCAGTTTCCAATTAATGACATTGAGCTAAAACTCCAGCGCATTGGGAGGAGCAGTTAGGAATCGACCCAATGCCAGTTGTGTGTGTGTGGTTAGTCACGCAGAAAACTGGAGGCGGCTCACAGAAAACAGTCTTACTTCGCTGTGTCTGGGAATGGATTCTCCTTGTCATTTTCACTTCTGTTTCGCGTTAAGAGCTATCTGTTTTTGGATTCGCTCGAATCCTCGTTCATTCTGTCGACATGTTTTGGAGGTCACTTTATTTGAAGCAATGAGCGAAATCATTGATGAAAATAAAAATCTAAATTCCAAAAACGTTGTGCAGCTCATGTTTTCTTTATCAAATTATACCCTTTTTTTAGATTCTCACAGACATACTACATTTGTTGCTCAACCGATTCGGGCAAATGCGTTCAGCTTTCGATTGATTTATGTTTGGAATTGTGGGCTATTAACATCTCGTGGGAAATTGATATTGTAGCTGAACATAGTCGAGTGGCTAAGAATTGGACGAGCAGGACAGGGATCCTTGAAACCTTTCTCTGAGCCTTTGCTTTTGCTCTGTTCCCGTAGCAACCTTGGAAAAATCATTTTTGAGACAATCGCTCGTATAACATGGTGTCATGTGACCTCTGGTATTTGTTCTTGCCCAAAATTAGAAATCTTCTCCGGAAAAATGCCAACGAAGCAGAAAGACAGGGAAAGTGAATGGAATTATGATAAAGTAGCTCGTACCTGCACTGCCTTTAGAACAATTTTGCAATGGGATCAGTGATAATGGGAACTGCAGATGCTGGAGAATCCAAGATAACAGAAGTGTGGAGCTGGATGAACACAGCAGGCCAAGCAGCATCTCAGGAGCACCAAAGCTGACGTTTCGGGCCTAGACCGAGAAGGGTCTAGGCCTGAAACGTCAGCGTTTGTGCTCGCGAGATGCTCTTTGGCCTGCTGTATACATGCAGCTCCAAACTTTTGTTATCTTGCAATGGGATCTGCCGTTCTCGGATTCGAAATCTGCTTATCTTCGACACAAAGGAATTGATTTCGGACTGCTATTTTGCATAACAGTTTCAGTATGTGCAAGTATGTTACATTGTATCAACTCTGTATATGACTCACTGGGCCTGGTGCATTTTCCCTACAGATTAGTGCTGATCATGTTTTACTGACACTTGAAAGTTATTATGCTTTGAACAAGGGACCGAATCATATTCCAACATGAAAACCTAAATTCCAGAAATGTCTTGAAGTTCATATTTTCGTCATCAGGATATACATTCTCACAGATACACAGCATTTGTTGGCCACCAAATCTAAAACTATACATTCAGCTTGCCATTCTTTTTGTTTTGATTGAAAGGCTATAGGTACTTGTTGTATCACAGTTGCAAAGGCAGAGGAGGTGTAGATTGGGGATCGATATAAACGTGTGGCTAATCTCCCGCAGAACCCAATATACAAGTGAACATTCGGCTCCAGTGCCCGATTTCAGACCGTGAGTACTATTGCACACAGCCCAATATAAACCGGTTAAAATTCTCCCACAGAGTCCGATATAAACCAGTGATGATACTCCCACAGAGTCCGATATAAAAATGTGAACATTCGCCCACAGACTCCCACATAAATCAGTGAATATTCTCCCACAGAGTCCGATATAAACCAGTGAAGATACTCCCACAGAGACCGATATAAACCAGTGATTATTCTCCCACAGAGTCTGACATGAACCAGTGAACATTCTCTCACAGAGCCCAACGTGAAAGAATTAACATTCTACCCGAGATCCTGATATGAAGTAGTAACCATTCTCGTCCAGTGCCTAGTATAAAATGGTGACGCCCGCCAATCCACACAAATCCACATTTACTATGGCTTAACGACCCGGCCTACAAATCCCTGCACAAAATAGGGCAATTCCCCATAACTGATTCGCCTAACCTCCATATGTTTAGACTGGGGGTAGAAATTGGAGCACTCCGACAAAGACATGGTGAGAACATACAAACTGTACACAGACATCACCGAAAGCTGAAATCAAAGGTGGGACCCTTTCAATGAATGGCCCCACACATGGTTGGATCCTTGTGAGTTTTGAGAATATTTGTAGCTCAGGCTGAGGTTCTGGATGTGAGTTTGCCGCTGAGCTGTAATGTTCGCTTTCAGATGTTTTGTCACTTTTTTTATTTGGAAAAAAAACTTTATTCATAGAATGTACAAAAAATAAAACATTTATACACCTACCCAGTCATGCAAGCCGCTCCGGGTTATCCGGGGGAACGTACACCAATGAAAGGCAAAATCAAAACAAAGGTAAAAAAAGCAAAGAAAATACCTTGGAAGTCATCTCCCCACACAGTCCCCATTGGGCTCCTGACCAGTTGGGGAAGGCGCCAGCTGCGCCCAGTTACCAGATAGAGCCCTTGTTTCTATTCTGGGTGAGGGGTTTCATACGGTGGTCTTTCCCCACCGCGCCATGGTGGCAGCTGCCCCAAGCTTTCGCAAGTCCCTCAGCACGTAGTCCTGGACCTTGGAGTGCGCCAGTCTGCAACATTCGGTTGGGGTCAGTTCATTTAGATTGCAGACCAGACAGTTGCGAGCAGACCAAAGAGCGTCTATCACTGCATTTATGGTCCTCCAGGCGCAGTTGATGTTGGTCTCAGTGTGCGTCCCGGGAAACAGCCTGTAGAGCACAGAGTCCCGTGTCACGGAGGTGCTCGCGACGAACCTCGACAAATACCAATGCACCCCCCTCCAGACTTCCTGCACACAGGCACACACCAGAAGGAGGTGATTGACAGTCTTGATCCCCCGCCCCCACAGCCGCCTTGAGGGCCGCGTGCAGTTGCACAGAGATTTCGGGTATGCATAAAGGATTTCACTGTCAGAGCCCCTCTCACCACCAGCCAAGCAATTTCCTTGTGCTTGTTTGAAAGTTCTGGCAAAGAGGTATTCTGCCAAACGACTTTGGTATTCAACTTGGGGAACCACACGACGGGATCCACCCTCTACTTTTCCCAAAGGGTCTCGAGGATACTACGGGCTGACCACTGCCTGACGGCCTTTTGGTCAAATGTGTTTCATTTCAAAAAATTCTCCATGAAAGACAGGTGGTATGGGACAGTCCAACTACTCAGGCCATTCTGTGGCAATGAGGCCAGGCTCATCCTTCGCAACACTGGGGACAGGTAGAACCTCAGTAAGTAGTGACACTTGGTGTTTGCATACTGAGGATCTATGCACAGCTTGATGCAGCAACACACAAAGGTAGCCATCAGGGCGAGGGTGGCGTTCGATACGTCCTTTCTACTCGTTTTCCAGGTCTTTGTACATGGTATCCGTGCCGACCCGGTCCATCCTCGACCCCCAAATGAAGTGGAAGATGGCCCGGGTGACCGCAGCAGCGCAGATCCAGGGAATCATCAGGCCTGTTCCACATACAACAGTACTGAAAGCCCCTCGCACCTGACAACCAGGTTCTTACACGCGATGGAGAGGGACTGGAACGTCCTCCTGCCCAGCTTCTTCTTCAGTTTGGTGATACGCTCCTCCCAAGTCTTAGTGCACGCCCCAGCTCCACCGAACCAGACATCAGCACCTTCAGGTAGTCTGTCCTGACTGTGAACGGGATGAAGGAGCGGCCGTCCCAGTTCGTGAAGAACATGGCCACGCTCTTTTCCCGATTAACTTTGCCACCCGAAGGCAGTTCAAACTGGCTGCAGATGTCCAACAGACTACTCACCAACCGACGATCAGTGCAGATGACGGTGCCGTCGTCCATGTACAGGGAGGTCTTGAACTGAAGGCCTCCACTGCCTGCGATAGTCATGCCCTTCAGTCTCACGTCCTTCCTGATGGATGCAGCGAAGGCCTCCGTACAGCACACGAACCAGGCAGGAGAGAGCAGGCAGCCCTGCCTGACTCCAGATCTGACGGGAAAACTGTCCGATTCCCGTCTTTTGGTCGAGGGTGTTCAAATGATGTTCGTGTAAAAAGCCGGATCCAATTGCAGATGCCCTCCCTGAAACTCAATTTGGAGAGGACGTCCCTCATGTAAGCATGAGAGAACCTGTCGAAGGACTTTTCCTGGTCCAGGCTGACGAAGCAGGTGTCCACCCTCCTGTACTGCATGTAGGCCCTCGTATCCCTGATGAGGGCGATGCTCTCAGCGATCTTCCTCGCCGGACAGCACAGGTTAGGTCAGGATGAATCACCGACTCGATGACAGACCTGACCCTGTTCGCTATGAACTTGTCCAGGATTTTGAAGTCCTCGTTCAATAGTGAATTGGGACGCCAATTCTTAATTTCTTCCCTCACCCCCTTCCTGTTGTAAATGAGGGTGATGATGCCCTTCCTCGGGGACTTGGACTTCCCCTGCCAGAAGCGCACAATCGTACACCTCCAGCAGGTCCTGGCCGACCAGGTCCCACAGAGCAGAATACAGCTCAACCAGGAAGCCGTTGCTCCCAGGAGTTTTCACCCTCTCAAAGGACTGGTCAGCTCGTCCAGGGATATCGGCAGGTCAGGCCACTCCCTCGTGCCATTGCCTAAGACCTCCGTGATAGACGAGAAGAACGACTTGGAGGACGGGCTGTCCTTGGGTTTCGCTTTGTACAGTCCGGCATAGAAGGATTTGCTGATACTTAATGTCGGGACGAGACGACGTCACCGAGCTGTTGTCCTCATTCAGCTGGCTAAGCACAGAGCTCTCTTTGTGCACCTTCAGAAAGAAGAAACGCGAGCATGTCTCGTCCTGCACGACGGAGTGGACCCTGGACCATAAGAATATCCTGGAGACAACTGCAGTGAAGAGCGAGGCTTGCTGGCCCCTCACCTCGCGAAGGTCCTCCATGACATCGACCACCCCATTGACTGCAGAAGGAGTAGGTTCTGCATCCTTTTCTGGACTCGTGACAGCTTTCCCCGCCTCTCTCTCACCTTCTGAACACCCTTGAGGACAAAGAACCTCTTGATGTTCTCCTTCACTGTCTCCCACCAGTCGCCCAGAGACTCAAACAGGGGTTTCACTGTTCTCCAACCGGTGCACTCCCTCTTAAGCTCCTTGACGTTGCCTGGGGTCAACAGAGTCGTGTTGAGCTTCCACATCCCCTTGCCAGCCTACTGGTTGTCCTGTAAGTGCCAGTTGGACGGCAGGAGTCAGTGGACAGAGACGAACACCGGCTCGGAACCAGTGGACCTTACCCAGAAGGCACGTGACACAAAAAGGAAGTCTGTCCTTGATCGGATAGACCCGTCTGTATCTCCGCTGCATTCCGTCTGCACGGGGGCCGAAGACGTCGAGCAGCTTAGAGTCCTTCACCATGCCTATCAGGAATCTGGACCTGACGTCCAGTTGTTTCTCCCAACTGCTATCCACACTCCAGATCTTCCATCTGCATCGATGATGCAGTTGAAGTCTCCACCTCGGATGACCAGCCTGGACGTAGCCAGCAGGGATGGAAGCCGCTGCAGGATGGGCAACCGCTCCCTCCATACCACTGGGGCATACAAGTTGATCAGCCTCAGCGGAGCATTCCTGTAGGTGACAACAGCCACTAGGCGGCCGTCCCCACCACCTCCTGAACATGAGAAATGGTGAAGTTGTGCCATCGCAACAGAATAGCCAGGCCCGAGGAGTGACAGTCGTCACCCACCCACCAGATCAAAGACCCATAGGTCCAGGTGCACAATCATTTCCCATGCCTGCTGAGGTGCAGTAACCGGCACTCCTGCGGAAACAGGTGGTCCGCCTTGACGCTGGTCAGGTAGGCCAACGCAGACACACATGTTGAGGTGGACTTGACGCTGTGCACATTAACGCCTGCAACTCGTACCCCCATTGTGGGCAGTGACCACAGAATCCTCCCCGAGTCCAAGGTCCAGCCCCTCCATCTGTTCCTTCATGCCCATTCCCCGGGCGAACTGCTGGATGCTCTCCGGATTCAAGAGTCATCTTGAGCTTCCACGTCCCCTTGCCGGCCTGCTGGTCATCCTGTAAGTGGCAGTCAGCCAGCAGGAGGCAGTGGTCAGAGAAGAATACCGGCTGATCGCTGGTGTACCTGACTGAGAATGCCTGTGACACAAACTGGAAGTCTATCCTTGAGCGGATAGACCCGTCTGGCAGGGGCCAGGTGCATCTTCACTGTGGTCCATCTGCAGGGGTGCTGAAGACGTCGACAGCTTGGCTACCTTCACCGTGCCCATCAGTAATCTGTACATGACGTCCAGTTGACTCCCTGCACCCGCAGTCACAACGCCAGATTTTCCATCTGCATCGATGATGCAGTTGAAGTCTCTGCCTCGGATGACCAGCCTGGACGTAGCCAGCAGGGATGGAAGTCGCTGCAGGGCGGCCAACCGCTGATTCCGTACTGCTGGGGCGTACACGTTGATCAGCCTCAGAGGAGCGTTCCTGTAGGTGACATCAGTCAGGCGAAGCGCCTGCCCACCACCTCCTGAACTTGAGAGATGGTGAAGTTCTGCTTCCGCAGCAGAATAGCCAGGCCCGAGGAAAGACAGTCATTACACCCTGACCTGATCGAAGGCCCACAGGTCCAGGCGCCCAACCATTTCACGGACATGCTGAGGTGTGGTATCCCGCACTCCTGCAGAAACAGGAGGTCTGCCTTGACGGTGGTCAGGTAGGCCAACATGGGCAAACATCTTGCGGTGCACTTGACGCTGCGCACATTAATGCTCGCAACTAATACCCAATAATGGGCAGTGACTGCTGTACCATCCCCGAGTCCAAAGTCCAGCCCCTCCATCTGTCCCTTCATGTCCATTCCCCGGGCTAACTGCTGGACGCTCTCCAGGCTCAAATAACCATCTGTGCTTTCTGCCGGGTGGCATCATCCTGTTAGGTTTATGGAGGCTGGAGAGTCTGGCTCGGCGTCAGGTTGGGGACACGCTGTTTCCTGCTTCCCGCCTGAAGTTTCTGGGGAGGCGGGGGGGCTTCCAGGTTCACAGCGGCGCGTGGCTCGGTGTCGGATGGAGTCTCAGGATGCCTCCCGTCTCCTGGAATCGGGGTGCTGCTTTCCTTCTCCCTTGAGATCTTTCCCTTCTGCTTTGGGCGGGTGTCCTCCGAATCTCCCTGGTTGAAGGAGCTCTTATAGCCCTACGGTAGCTGTCTCTTCCCAACTGATGTTTGCGGTGCCATGGCCCACCGGTGTGCCTTCCTCCTCGCTTTCTGAACAGTCGTCCACTCCCCTGGGTCGCCTGTCATCTCCACCATCGACACCGCGTTGTTGTTGGCTGGGAGCGAAGCCTGCAGGGGCGCTTTACTGGCCTCGGGTCCATCCTGCGGGGCTGCAAAGTCACCACCTGCAGGAACTGCAGGGAGGAGGGACAAATTGCAAAGGATTGCCCAAAAGAAAAAAGCTGCAATCTTTGCTGGGAAGCAGGCCAGCTCTTTAGGGAATGCCCGTGGCGGGTGACCACCTATGCCCAGGTCGCCGGCAGGGGCAATGCGGGGCAAGCCCCCCTTGATGAGAACACGGCACCAGGCCCCTGCAAGTGTCCCCCTAATGTGCAGGAGGACCCAGCCCTACTGGACGGACCCCAGGCCAGCAAAACGCTCCTGCCGGCTCCACTACCCCCCAACAACCCGGAGTCGACGTAGGAGATGACAGGGCACCCAGGGGAGTGGGCGACGGTCCAGAAGGCGATAAGGAATGCACGATAGCGGGCCCCGGCACCACCACCCTCAGGCGGGAAGAGGCAGCTACAGGGGGGTGAGAAGAGCTCTTCCGACGAGAGGGATTCGGAGGAGGCCCACCCAAAGCAGAAGCTAAAGATCTCAGGGGAGAAGGAAAGGAGCACCCCAATTCCAGGTGACAGGAAGCATCCTGAGGCTCCCTCCGACACCCAGCCATGCGTGGCACGGGCCCTGGAGAGCCCACCAGACTCTTCAGGCGGGAAGCAGGAAACAACTTGTCCCCAGTCTGACCCAGAGCCGGACTCTCCTGCCTCCGTACTGCCGACTGGGGATGCCACAAAAGGCAGCACAGACGGTTTCTTGAGCACCTAGAGCATCCATCATTTCACCCAGGGAATGGCCATGAAGGGACAGATGGAGGGTCTGGACCTTTGACTCGGAGGGGATTCTGTGTTCACTGCCCACAATAGGGTTACGAGTTGCGAAAGCTAATGTGCACAGCGTCAAGTCCACCTCAACACGTGTGCCCGCATTGGCCGACCAGACCATTTTCAAGGCGGACCTCCTGTTTCTGCAGGAGTTCGGGATACTGCTCCTCAGCAGGTATGGGAAATGATTGGGCACCTGGAGCTATGGGTCTTCGATCTGGTCAGTGGGTGACGACTGTCACTCCTCGGGCCTGGCTATTCTGTTTCGATGGCACAACTTCACCATCTCTCATGTTCAGGAGGTTGTTGGCTGCGGGGGGGGGGGGCTCGTAGTGGCTGATGTCACCTACAGGAACGCTCCCCTGAGGCTGATCAACGTGTATGCCCCAGTGGTATCGAGCGAGCAGTTGCCCGTCCTGCAGCGGCTTGCATCCCTGCTGGCTACATCCAGGCTGGTCATCCGAGGCGGAAACTTCAACTGCATCATCGATGCAGATGGAAGATCCGGCGTGTTGACAGCAGTTGGGAGGAAACAACTGGATGTCACGTCCAGATTCCTGATAGGCATGGTGAAGGACGCCATGCTGCTCGACGTCATCGAAGCCCCTGCAGATGGAGTGCAGCGGAGATACACCTGGTCGTGACCAGACGAGTCTATCCGCTCAAGGACAGACTTCCTGTTTGTGTCACGTGCTTTCTCGGTAAGGTCCACTGGTGTAAAACCGGTGTTCATCTCAGACCGCTGACTCCTGCTGCCCGACTGTCACGTACAGGACAACCAGCAGGCTGGCAAAGGGACGTGGAAGCTCAACATGACTCTGTTGACCCCAGAGAACGTCAAGGAGCTTAAGAGGGAGTACACCAGTTGGAGAACCGTGAAAATAAAATGTGAGGCTGGATGAACACAGCAGGCCAAGCAGCATCTCAGGAGCACCAAAGCTGACGTTTCGGTCCTAGACCCTTCATCAGAGAGGGGAATAGGGAGAGGGAACTGGAATAAATAGGGAGAGAGGGGGAGGCGGACCGAAGATGGAGAGTAAAGAAGATAGGTGAAGAGAGTATAGGTGGGGAGGTAGAGAGGGGATAGGTCAGTCCAGGGAAGACGGACAGGTCAAGGAGATGGCATGAGGTTAGTAGGTAGATGGGGGTGCGGCTTGGGGTGGGAGGAAGGGATGGGTGAGAGGAAGAACCGGTTAGGGAGGCAGAGACAGGTTGGACTGGTTTTGGGATGCAGTAGGTGGGGGGGAAGAGCTGGGCTGGTTGTGTGGTGCAGTGGGGGGAGGGGACGAACCAGCCCAGTTCTTCCCCTCCCCCCACTGCACCACACAAGCAGCCCAGCTCTTCCTCCCGACCCACTGCATCCCAAAACCAGTCCAACCTGTCTCTGCCTCTCTAAACGGTTCTTCCTCTCACCCATCCCTTCCTCCCACCCCAAGCCGCACCCCCATCTACCTACTAACCTCATCCCACCTCCTTGACCTGTCCGTCTTCCCTGGACTGACCTATCCCCTCCCTACCTCCCCACCTATACTCTCTCCACCTATCTTCTTTACTCTCCATCTTCGGTCCGCCTCCCCCTCTCTCCCTATTTATTCCAGTTCCCTCTCCCCATTCCCCTCTCTGATGAAGGGTCTAGGCCCGAAACGTCAGCTTTTGTGCTCCTGAGATGCTGCTTGGCCTGCTGTGTTGATCCTGCCTCACATTTTATTATCTTGGAATTCTCGAGCATCTGCAGTTCCCATTATCTCGGAGAACAGTGAAACCCCTGTTTGAGTCTCTGGGCGACTGGTCGGAGACAGTGAAGGAGAACATCAAGAGGTTCTTTGTCCTCAAGGGTGTTCAGAAGGTGAGAAAGTGGCGGGGAAAGCTGTTGCGAGTCCAGAAAAGGATGCAGAACCTACTCCTTCTGCAGTTGATGGGGGTCGATGTCAGGGAGGACCTCCGCAATTTGAGGGGCCAGCAAGACTTGCTCTTCACTGCAGAGGCCTCCAGGATAATCTTGCGGTCGAGGCTCCGCTCCATGGAGCAGGACGAAATGTGCTCGCGTTTCTTCTTGCAGAAGGTGCACAAAGAGAGCTCTGTGCTTAGCCAGCTGAAGGAGAACGACGGCTCAGTGACGTAGGCTCGTCCCAACATTTTGAGGATCAGAAGATACTTCTCTGCCGGACTGCACATCGCGAAGCCCATAGGCAGCACGGCCTCTAAGTCGTTCCTCTCGTCTATCACAGAGGTCTTAGACGATGGCACGAGGAAGCGGCTGGACCGACCAATATCCCTGGATGAGCTGACCAGTGCCTTCCAGTACTTTGAGACGAATAAACCTCCCGGGAATGACGGCTTACCGGTTGAGCTGTATTCCGCTCTGTGTGATCTGGTCGGTCAGGACCTGCTGGAGGTGTTCAATAGTGCGCTTTGGTGAGGGGAAATATGTAAGCCCATGAGGAAGGGCATCATCACCCTCATTTACAAGAGGAAGGGTGTGCCTGAAGAAATTAAGAATAGGCGTCCCATTTCACTATTGAACGGGGACAAAAACATCCTGGACAAGGTCAAAGCCACCCGGGTCAGGTCTGTCCTGGAGTCGCTGATTCACCCTGACCAAACTTGTGCTGTCCGGGGAGGAATATCGCTGAGAGCCTCGACCTCATCCAGGATACGATCGCCCACGTGCAGAGCACGCGGGTGGACACCTGCCTCGTCAGTCTGGACCAGGAAAAGGCCTTCGACAGGGTCTCTCAGGCTTACATGAGGGACGACTTCTCCAAATTGTGGTTCCGGGAGGGCTTCTACAATTGGATCCGCCAGTTCTAAACAAACATTGTTAGCGCAGTCTCAAATAACGGATGGGAATTGGACAGATTTCCAGTCAGATCTGGAGCCAGGCAGGGCTGCCTGCTCTCTGCTGCCTTGTTCGTGTGCTGTGTGGAGCCCTTGGCCGCATCCATCAGGAAGGGCATAAGCCTGAAGACGTGACTATCCCAGGCAGTGGAGGCCTTCAGGTCAAGACCTCTTTTTACATGGACGATGTTGCTGTCTTCTGCACTGATTGTCGGTCGCTGAGTAGGCTGTTGGACATCTGCAGGCAGTTTGAACTGACCTCGGGTGGCAATGTCAATCGGGATAAGAGCGAGGCCATGTTCTTCGGGAACTGGGACGACCACTCCTTCATCCCCTTCACCGTCAGGAAAGACTACCTGAAGATGCTTTTTTGTTTGGTTCGGTGGAGCTGGGGCATGCACTAAGACTTGGAAGGAGCGTATCACCAAACTGAAGTAGAATCTGGGCAGGCGGATGCTCCGGTCCTTCTCCATCGCAGATCAGAACCTGGTTGTCAGGTGCGAGGGGCTTTCATTACTCTTGTTCGTGGCGCAGGCCTGACCTATTCCCCGGAACTGCGCCGCTGCGGTCACCCGGGCCAACTTCCACCTCATTTGAGGGTCGAGGATGGACCGGTTCCGCAGGGACACCATGCACAATGACATGGTAAATGGGAGAAAGGGCGTACTGAACTCCACCTTCGCCCCGATGGCTCCGTTTGTGTGCAGCTGCATCAATCTGTGCATCGATCCTAAGTGCACAAACACCAAGTGTCAGTACTTACTGTGGTTCTACCTGTCCCCTCTGTTGTGAAGGATGAGCCTGGACGCATTGCTGCGGAACGTTCCGAGTAGTTGGACCATTCCGTACCTCCTGTCCTTCGTGGACAAATTTTTGAAGGGAAACACCTTTGACCACACGTCCATCAGGCAGTGGTCAGCACGTAGTATCCTCGAGACCCTTCGGGAAAAGGAGAGGGTGGATCCCGTCATGTGGTTCCCCACGCAGACTGCCAAAGTCGTTTAGCATAATGCCTCATGGCCAGAACTTTCAAACAAGCACCAGGACAATGCTTGGCTGGCGGTGAGAGGACTTCTGCCAGTGAGATCCTTTATTCATGCCCGGAATCTCTGCGACACAACATGCTGCCCTTGAGGCGACTGCGGGGGCGACGAGACTGTCAATCACCTCCTTCTGGAGTGTGCCTATGCGCAGGAGGTCTGGAGGGGGATGCAGTGATATTTATTGAGGTTTGTTCTGAGCAGCTCCGTGAAACGGGACTCCATGCTGCATGGTCTGTTTCCCGAGATGCACACCGAGGCTAACATCAACTGCGCTGGGAGGACCATCAATGTGGTGAAAGACGCTCTTTGGTCCGCCCACAACTTGCTGGTCTGCCAGCTGAAAGAACTGACCGCGACCACGTCTTGCAGACTGGCACGCTCCAAGGCCCAGGACTACGTGCTGAGGGATGCGCGAAAGCTTGGGGCAACCGCCACCAATGTATGGTGGACAAAGGCCACCGTATGAAACCCCTCGTCCAGAAAAGACAAAAAGGGTCCTATCCGGTAACTGGACCAGCTGGCGCCTTCCCCAACTGGTCAGAGGTCCAACGGGGACTGTGCGGGGAGACGACTGCCAGGGTATTTTCATGACTTTGTCTTTTTTACTTCTTTATTTGTTTTTGCCTTTAGTTGGTGTACCTACCCCCTGGGTAACCCAGAGCTGCTTGCATGAGTGGGTAGGTGTATAAATGTTTCTTTTTGTACATTAAATGAATAAAGAATTTTTTTTTCAAATATAAAAGTGACAAAACGTCTGAAAACTAACCATCCAGATCAGCGAGCAAACTCACATCCAGAATTTGAGTCAATGTTTCAGAGCTTCTCCAGAACTCAGTCTTCTCCTTTCTGTAGTGCAGTTTTGTGTTTCTCGTTCTGGCTCCAAGCATTCCCAGCTCTTTATGGTAGCGAGAAAAGTAAGGTTGAAATACCTTTGAGGTCACTCACCAAGCAAGATTTCAACTTGGGCAACATTTTCCTGACAACGTTAACTGTAACGTACAGTCAAAACCGAACAGGTAGATTGAGAACAGCACTTGTTCCTTCCTCAGTGGCCTCAAACCGACAGCTTCACTTTTCACAGTTGAAAGTGACAGCCAGTTGATTACATTTGTGAAAACAGGCCCTTGGGCCCAACAAGTCCATAACTGCCCCTTGAAGCATACCAACCAGACCCATTCCCCTGTAGACCACACACCCATGAACACTATGGGGAATTTAACATGGTCATTCCACCTAGCCTCCATATCCTTGGACAGTGGGATGAAACTAGAATGGCTGGAGGACACCCACACAGGCAGTCATCTGAGGCTGAAATCGAACTTGGGTCTCTGGTGCAGTGAGGCTGCAGTGCTAATCACTGAGCCACCGTGCCAGATGGTAGTGCAGAAAATTGCGAGCTCATAAAGCAGGCTTGGAGTGAATTCAAACTCCAAACTGCCTCAGTTGGAATGATAATTGCCTGTATCGGCTGTACTTTTCCAAAACTGAAGGCATTTCATGAAAAACAGCAGTTATGCAGAATAAACAGACAGAACACTGCAGAAACTCAACATGCCCAGCTGTATTGGTGGGAAGTGAAACAGAGCTCTGGCTTTGGGTCCAACGGGATTCTTGTTCAGAACATGCCTTCCCTGAATGGCAACACATTGCCTGACCTGAGAAAATGCAAGCTTGTTTTGAGAGGAACATATTTGGCAGGATTTGAACCTGCCCGGGTAAACCCCACTGGATTTCTAATCCATCGCCTGAACCACTCGGCCACAACTACAGGCCACTGTCTGACTTTTAGTATTTCTTTTGAAATGTATCTAACAGGCAAGGCAAGGATTCGATTTGTGATGCCTGTGCCACGACGCTAATATTCACTGTCACCCTGTACTTGATCAGAACGGAGTCGGCTGTTGTGGGATTGAATTTAATTAAGCACGTTGATGAACGATAGAGTGGATGGAAAGGATCCATTTCCATGAACGGAGAGATGAATTATCAGGCCAATGGTTCGTGGAAGAATTATGCCCTTGCATTTTAATCGCGCCTTTCACCACCACCGAAATCACAGCCAATCAAGTACATTTGGAGCAGTTTCCTCTTTGGCAAATCTAATGTGCAAATCAGGGCAGTTGGTGTAATGAGAGGCCTAAAAACAAAATGCCACCAGTGGAGACACCGGTGAATTCACACCGAACTCTGGAGGCTTGTTGCACATTGATTTATACCCGGGTGTGTTATCTCAGGGAAACAAGTTGCTCATTTAATTCAAACATAAGATGGGTGTTCTCACATTCAGGGAGAAGCAAATCAATGGAATTCTTGAGAACAGTGGCTGTCCTGGCTTGGTATATTCAAGGCTGAGAAGACTTTTAGTCATTTCGTTTGTCAAGGGCCACGTGGATAAGACAGAACAGTGGTGTTGAGGATGACCAAATCAGTCATGACAGGTACAGCTAATCTGATTGGCCAAATGGCTTCCATCTGCTCCAACTGCTTCTGTCATTTGGAAAATGCTAGGTAACTATGTAAAGGAAGAAATAGCAGAACAATCACCAAAGACGATCGACAAACTGAGTCAACATCATTTGGTAAAAGGAAATCTACCTTGACAATTTTCCAAGAGTTGCTTTTTAATATTAAAAGCAGCATTCATATAGGAAGCCTATAGATGAAGTGTATTTGAATTTTCCATACCACTCAGAAAGGGGTCATATAAAAGGTCATAGCGCAAGAGTGTTGGGTAATAAATGAGCATGGACTCCCTATTGTTTAATTAACAGAAGATATAGAATGAGGATGAATGGGTTTATTTTTGTATTTGAAATATCCATTCCCCACAACCCACCCAGCATGCTCTTAAGTACACTATTTGATGGGCACTGTTCTCCAGGAGATCTTTTATCTTGACATAATTCATTAAACCTGCCACATTATACATTACCAGAACGAAATTAGCCACATCCCACATTCTAGCCCGAATGTATATTTTGCCTGGTTAAAAAGTTACAGAAACACTTTTTTTCACTGAAATTTATCACCTTCATAAGAAAAAGGGCTTTATCGTGAAGGAAAAATCGTACGCAATTCTTTACTTGGCACAGATTTATTTTCAGAGATCAACATTACAGGTGTGTGGTTCCTGACTCCACCCTGTGACTGGAAGTGTCTTGTTATCAGTTCTCCAATCACCAAAGAATGTGTGCAAAATATTTAATAAAAATGCACAACTACAGTCAAGGCCAGTAAACATTTATTATCTGTGTGACTGCCAAGATGTCTCAGCAAAGGGACGATTGATTGAATCCTTTCCCACACTCAGCAGCACGATGATTCAGTGGTTAGCCTTGCAGCCTCACAGCGCCAGGGCTCTGGGTTCGATTCCAGCCTCCGGCGACTGTCTGCGTGGTGTTGTACATTCGCCCCATGTCTGCGTGGGTTTTTTTTTGTTTCCGGGTGCTCCGGTTTCCTCCCACAGTCCAAAGATGTGCAGACTAGTTGGACTGGCCATGCTAAATTGCCCACAGAGTTCAGCGGTGTGTGGTTTATGGGCGATGGGTCTGGGTGGGATGCTCCAAGGGGTAGTGTGGACCTGTTGGGCCAAATGGCCTATTTCCACACTGTAGAGAACCTAATTTTTCTGAACAAATGCATGGTTTCTCCCCCGTTTGTATTTGCTGGTGTGAGAGCAGACGGAAAGACTGACTAGATCTCTTCTAACGCTTGGAGCATGTGATCGACCTCTCCTAAGTTTGATCTTGCTGGTGTGTACCAGGTAGAATGTTTGAGTGGACCCTTTCAATTCTTAAAGCAATCATAGAGTACGAGAGAGACTCAGCACAGAAACAGAGTCTTTGGTTCAACTCACCCATGCCGACCAGATTTCCAAAATTAATCTTGTCCTGTTTGCCAACATCTGGCCCAATTCCCTGTAGACTCTTCCTACACATGTATCCATACAGATGCCTTTTATATGTTGTATTTATACCAGCATCCACCATTTCCAGTGTCAGTTCATTCCATACACACACCATCCTGTGTAACAAAACATTACACCCTATGTCCCTTTAAAATCTTTACCCTCAACCTGAAACCTCTAACCTCAAGTTTGGACTCCCCTACTCTGGGATAAAGACCCTATCACTACCCGTAAAGATTTTATTGAATTCTATTATTTCACCCCTCAGCATCCAATACTCCAATATAAATAGCCCGAGTTTATTCAGCCTCTCCCTCCAGCTCAACCGCTCAACCCTGGCAGCATCTTTCTAAACCTTTTCATCTTTCCTCGAGCAGGGAGACGAGAATTGATTGCGGTTTGCAAGGTGTTATCTGTGTGTATCGACGTGGTTAATGGATACAGAGAGGATTCTTTTTACCTCGCCAGTTTAAATTGTGAAAATATCAGTTCAAAAGCAGTGTGAGAGAAGATTGTCTCTTTCTGTGCATTTTCACTGGGAACGTTCAGCTGTGATCTGACAACCTTTACAAAAGCTGTGTCTGACTTAAATTCTCAGTGAGTAACTTTGAGATAGGAAAAAAAATAAGCTCTAAGATTTTGTGTTGGGGTGTTTAAGTACATGAACATATGCATGGGAGCTGAATCAGGTTGTGTTGCACTCTGGCTTACTTGGTTAATGTGCCTTTCTAATAATCAGGATATCTGTGTTTTGAGTCCCACTGGTGCCCATGGCTTAGACTGAGGCTATCTTGTCTAAACTTCTTTCAAATAGTACCAGTTGCTTGATTCCTGAAGCCCAAAGTGGCTAGCTTCTTATTGTTAGACTCAATGCATTATTGTTTCTCTGCTCCCACTCCAACTGCCTGACCCTAGACCAACTGGAAGTTTTGTTTGTTGCTGTTTTGTGAACGGTAACAATTAATAATTGTCAGCTAATCAGAGAGAAAAATGTTGATAAATATGCCAATTTGTCACGTACAGCTGATAATTTCTCCTGATATTATGTTATTGAAATGCATAACTAGCCTCGTTCCAAGTAACGATCTCTGGACCTGAAAGGTTACCTCTCTTTCTCTCCAGAGATGCTGCCAGGCCTGCTGAGTTTCTCAGTCGATTCCAGTTTCTCTTTCAGACTTTCAGCATCTACAGTTCTTTGACTTCTGTTAACTTCAATAATTTCTGGGACACACCAGACAATCTACCGGCTCCAGAGCTTATTTGCTGCTCCTGAAAATCAGTCAGTACAATAAACGAGAAGAATGGAGCTCCCATTCCCTGACCAAAAACAGAACCCAGCCCACGACGGTGCAAGCGCCAAATCTCAACCACTTGCACCACCACGAACGGTAGTTCAGACTCGTGTATCTTTTCTCACCGACAGAGCTTCTGACTTTTTATTTTGTACTATTTTGGCTGCAGATCAGCTTCTCCCTTTCATCAAAATCCCACTTGCCTTGTTAATTCCCTGCTGCACCTGCAATCGCATTTCTGGTGATTCATGCACAAGCCCCTCTGCACAACAGCGTGCTGCAAATTTTTACCATTTAAAACAGAGTTGGTTTTGCGTTATTCCTACCAGAATAGATGACCTCACACTTATCAACATTTGTACTCCATCTGTCAGGCATTTGCTCACTCACTTAGACTATCTTTATCCCTCTGCAGAGGTTTAATGTCTTCTGCGCACTTTGCCCTATACTCATCTTAGTGTCATCTGCAAATTTTGACACACCGCACTTCGTCCCCAATTCCAAATCGTCTGTGTAATTTGTAAACAATTGTGGTCCTAACACCGATCCCTGAAGCACACCACTAGCCACTGAACGTCAATGAGAAAAACACCCATTTACCCCTACACTTTGTTTTCTACTGGGCAACGAATCCTCTATCCAAGCCAATAAATTACCTGTAATTATGTGCAACTTTATCTGATGTAGCAGCCTTTGATGTGGCACCTTGTCACTTGCCTTCTGGAAATCAAGATGCTCCACATTCAAAGGTACCCCATTGTCCACATTGCAAGTAATGTCCTCAAAGAATTCCACGACATTAGTTCAGCAAGACCTACAATTCATGAACTCATGAACACCATTTGGACAATTTATATCCAGATGACTTGCTATTTCTTCTTGAATATAGATTCAAGCATTTTGCCCACTGCCAAAATTTAGCCAACTGACCTAAAGTTACCAGCTTTTTGCCTACTTTCTTTTTTGAAACAGTGACATCACATTGGCTGTTTTCAATCTGCGGGATCCACCCTAGAGTCCAGTGAATTTTGGTAAATAATGACTAGTGTGTCAGCTATGTCCCTCATCACCTCTTTTAGTGTCCGGGGATACATTCCATCAGGGCCATGAGACCCCCATGTCTACGGTTAGCCCCATTACCTTGCCCAGCACTGCCTCCTTAGTCATAATGATAATCTCTATCACAATCAATGAGAGTTTCACATCAGAAGTGAATTAAATCGGAAGAAGCATTGAAATGCATTACTTTCATTAGCTCAGAAACAGTACTACAAAAATGTTCTTTATTGAAACATACGGGTGTTATTGGCGATGTAACGGACTGGATGCAGGAAGGTTAGTTCTCTTCTGGGACCGTCTGGGAACGGAGTATCTAATATTAGAATGGAGGTAGCACATTTAAGGCAGAGTCGAGGTGAAGTTTGCTCTCTCAGATGTATGTGAATCAATGGATTCCTTTACGGAAGAGGATTGTCGAAGCTGGGCCATGAAGTACATTTAAGGCTGAGATCGAAAGATTTTTAGCAGCAAGGGTATCAATGGTTATGGAGAAATTCAATAAAGTGCACTTCAGGCTTATCATACCATGATTATCTGCTCAGTTAATAGCAGAGCAGACTTGTTGGGCTGAGTTGCTCTTTCAACTCTAACATGCATTGTGTTGATATAAGGCTGCAAAACTGACAGGCGTAAAATTTGCTTAAAAGCAAGTGGATCCCGTCGGGACACTGAACTCCAGTGATACTTGCAAAGGACAACAAACAAATGGGCAATCATCGTCAGCAGTGGGATTTGAAGCCACACCTCTAGTCAGAGACCAGAACACGTAGCTTTGCAGTGGGAGCAAGTTTATTCCTTGAATCTGGCACCTTAAACCACTCAGCCACCCTGACACACCTTGACTGTTCCAGAGTAATCTGTATACCAGGATAAACAGGAAAAGCCAGTCTTCAACACCCACACTGAGCGTGGCTCCATTAGGCTACAGTCAACTCTCACAAACCATCATTGCCCTTCACTTTTCCTGACTCCCCCCTGTTTTTTTGTCTTAAACAAATTGCACGTCAGGCAATTGTGGCTGACATTGCTGATGCAGAACTGTAATATAGATTGAACCAATACAGCCTGTTCTATGACATAATTCTGCTTCTCAAGATCAGTCAATATTTCACAGTTACTTTTGCAAAGGTTAACCACGAACACGCCATGGCAGTGAAGGCATTTAATCCTAATCAGCAGAGTGTGAGGAAGACTTATATCTCTATCACCGTGCTCACTGCCTGATTCAGCACTGCATCTCTCATCCTTCTGCACATGATCCCTTCAGCTCCATTTCGGTGTTGTCGCATTGTCTTGGTTTCTGCTGGACACACTATCCTGTCATCTATTACATTGCAGTTTGTAATGCATGAAACCCTGCCTTACAGGGCACAGTCTTCACTCTGTAGCGCAGTATTGAAAGCAATGGTCTTGTAAAGCACCGGCTATGAGTTTACTTTGAACTGGCGGACATGAGAATGTTTATTTAGCTGCTGCATCCAATATCCAAAAGAGGAATTTCAATATTGTCTGAAATTATGCCAATGTCATTTCCCCCACAGGCCAGCAGTGAGGTGAGTTTAGGTATTATAAACTGCAGGTTAACAAGGAAACAAAGGGGGGCCAACACGAAAGGGGAGCGGCCAAATGTTTTTTTTCTCTTTGCTGTAATGAGATTCTGGTTGTGACGTGTGAAATGGGACAAGATAACCCAAATGGGTGAAATCCTACTTTCTGAGGGTTGGTGTCTGATGACGCCTTTGTCATCTCCTCGGAAATGCTGGTAGTGAATTCCCTGCTGAGGGTGAACATGTGATCCAGTTCCCCAAGGGAACGTGAACATCTCAAACAGCCGGTCCATCACCTCATAGCACACAAGACTATGGGCCAAGGCTGGAAACTGGGATATTGAGCCTCTTCCTGTGGTGTAATAACACGATGATTCAATCATTTTAGAGGAGAAAACTGTTTGCAAAATAAAAAAAAAGCCAGAAGTGGTGCCGTTAAGATATGATGTACCTCTCACCATTGCACTCCCTGGTGGTCTAATGTTTAGGATTTGGCGCTTTCTCGGTCGCGGCCTGAGTTCGATTCCCGGTGAAGGAATCAAGTTTTATTTTTCCTGATGGTGACAACAGCAAACGCAGTGCCGCTCTGCCTGCAATCCTTTTCCTGTCAGTTACTGTCCCCGAGAACATCAGGGTCCATATTCCAGACTATTAAAGAGGGGAAATGTGCCTCAGCCGTCACTGCTCAGTCAGGATATTCATCTTTGTGTTGTGTTGTTAGCAGGGACATCAGCAGTCAGAGTAACATTCACAACATAAACAACCAACAAAGAAAATCACAGTCGCTATTTCTATTCAATTGTCTCCCCTTTGTGACACTGAGTTTCACTGCCGTTTGTCGTCAGGGAGCTACAATTCACCTGATCGAGTCTGCTCAGCCATTCAATGAGATCGCTGCTGATCTGATAAATGTCAGCTCCGCTGTCCTGTTTTCCCTCCGTAACCTGATTTCAACCCGAGCGGAATCACAACATCATACATTACTAATATTTTTGGAAGTTTAGATCACTGCATGTTTGCATGAAATTGAATAATATGAAACGAGCAAATAAAAAAGCTGCTCCTGCAATTCAACCCAGTGCAGGGTCAGCCATATGACAAAAGTAAGAGAGCAAAAACATTACCTCTATTTCTCCCAGCACAGATTTCTCTCTTGACGAGGTGATTATTTGCAACATTTTTCATTATAATGGAGAGATTTTCCCGGACAGATCCTCCCTCAGTTCACAAATAACTGCGTTGCCAAGCACGATTTTGCCTCAAATTAAAATTGCTGCGTATTCTTTCTTACAGCCTGATGTCACAACAATCCCTGCTCCATGTCCATAAAAGTTGCTCCGTGTGATGTTAGAGCTCACACCCTCGACATTTCACGCGTCTCTACAATGTCACAGAAGGACCACACGCTCACCGATTGTGTCACTTCTATCTGTGTCACCCTGGGGATTGTGTGATTCTGCATGTCTCATCCTTCTGCAGATGATCCCCTTGGCTCGATCTCGGTTTTGTCACATTGTCTTGGCTCCTATTGCGCAGACTATCCCGTCATCTATTATCACAGCTTATGACAGCTTGCTCATTGCCATCCCCATTTCTCGTTGTATCTTCCGGGCAGGGTCACTGAGTGTCTCTGGTTCTTGGCCCGGCAACTGAGATTATATGGTCGTATGCAGCAATGGTTACTTCCTTTTGTTGAGGAGCTGGTGAAGCATCTGATTTTAAACTAAAATGCTGTTGAAAGGCATATGTCAACAAGACACTGCACTGTTCCCTGAGTCTTTGATATTTTGCAGAAATCTATCAATCTCAGTCTTCAACATATTCTATGACGGAATCTCCACAGTCTCTTGTAGCATCGTAATTATAGATTCCAACGCTGTGTGAATCGCCGCATGACAGTGTACTGCTTGCAATGTATTCCTTCTGTGGATATGGTGTTATTCCTAACATATATGCTGCCATTGTAGTTATTGCTCTGTGCATGCAAGCTGATTCATGTGGTGTGAGTGATAATGGGAACTGCAGGTTCAGGTGGTGCTGTGTTCGTATAGTGGTTAGTACTCTGCGTTGTGGCCACAGCAACCTCGGTTTGAATCCAAGTCACGGCAGTGGGTGCTTGCTTTTTTTTTAACAGCCTGTGCCGTGGGCTACAGATATGCGGCAAGTATCAAACATTTTTTTAATGTGAAAATATTCTTCAAGGTCGTGACAATCATCTCTCAACCCCCGATCTCTCACATATCTGCATTTGATGTATCAGAATTCAAACCCAGCACTTGGAGATTTCTCTCCCTCCCACAATCAATAACTTTCCTTTACGACCCTCCTTCCACTTAACTGAGGCACTGCACAACCTAACATCCATTTGTCATCGTTCATTCTGTCTTGTGGACGTCAGTGTTGGTGTGTGAACGTGGCCTCTATTAACAGCAGGGTCTTTAAACCAGACAAAACATTCAGATGCTGGGACAGTGAGATCAAGACTCATGTAGCATCGTTACCTGACATGGGTCAATTTCTGCATACCTCTGGCTTCTATTGGACAGCAAATTCTATATCTAGACAGTCAAATTTCCATAAATCCCCTGTCTACTAACTTTCTAAATGAGCCCAACCTGGGGAACCTAATCAAATGTTTCTCTAAAATCTATATGCACCACATCCATCGCTCCATCTTCGTTAATGTACTTTGCCACATCCTCAAGGAATGCAATAAAGCTTGTGAGGCATGACCTGTCCCTCACAAAGCTACACTGACTGTTTCTAATCAAATTGTGCTTATCCAAATAATCGTAAATACTATTCCTCAGAATCCTCTCCAATAATTTGGCCAGCACAGAATGACTGACTGTTCTGCAATTCCCCGGATGATCCCTATTCCCTTTCATGATCAAGGGAATTACGTTTTCTATTCTCCAATCATCTGGTATTTACTCCAGTAGGCAGTGAGGATGCAAAAATCATCGCCAAAGGTGAGGCATTCTCTTCCCTCGCTTCCCGTAGCAACCTTGTGCATACCCTACCTGTCCCAGGGGACATATCTATCCTCATGTCTTTTTTTCAAAATTTGTAGCACACACACTTTCCTAACATCAACCTGGTCTAGCATACTGCCTTTTTCATGCTATCCTCTCAATCGTTAAGTCCCCATTCACTGGTCAATACTGAAACAAATTATTCATGAAGGACATCCCCAGCCTTGTCTGATTCTGTGCACAACTTGCCCCACTATCCACGATTGGTACTACGGTTACTCTGACGATCCTCCTGTTCCTCACGTAAGTATTGAATGCCTTGGGATTTTCCTGAATCCTACCTGCCATATCCCCCTTCTTACTCTCCTAAGTCCACTCTTCAGCTCCTTCCTCGTTATCTTGTCGACCTCTCGAGCTCTGTCTGATCCTTGTTTCCTTAACCTGAAGTAAGCTTCCTTCTTCCTCTTGACTAGATGTTCCACGTGTCTCGTCATCCAACACTTCTGCTTCAAAGAGCAGAAATGGGAAATAGGGGATGCGGACAATGGATTGCCGGGGAATGTTAAAAGGGGGTGAGATGGATACACGGAGTCAGAAAGAGACAAATAGAGGCACATAATATGGCAGACTCAGAAAGGAACAATTCTCCATTCGACATGGCTGCTCATTGACAAAAGGAAAAGAAAAAGGCAACCATTTAACCACAGCCTTTCAGCACCTCTTGGCAACTGCAGCGGCATTGCAGCTGATAAAGTCCCTTTAAAGTTGTAAATTTGGCTTGAGTAAACAAAAGAGTGAGCGATTTTGATAAATACGTTGATTTGACAGATAAACCAAATAATTTCTCGCGACAATATAGCACAAAAAACGATATTAATCTAGTAGGGACAAACGGACAGTGGATCTGAAACGTCAGCTCTGTTTCTCTCTACAGATGCTGCCAGGCCTGCTGAGATTTTCTACCAATTTTGGTTTTGTGTCAGATTGACTCAGTTCTTTGTTTTATGTTTACCTGCAGAACGTTTGGGATGAATCAGATTATCTGCTTTTTCCTGATCAGTCAGAAGTTTTGTCACCACGATAAATTAGCACAACAGAGCTTCCATTCTCTGACTGGGAATTGAACCCGGGCAGCGGCAGGGAAAGCTCTAAATCCTAACTGCTAGACCACGAAGAAATACATCAGATTGGTTCCTGTCTTTTCTTAATGACACTGCTTTTGCGTTTTCATTTCTGATCATACTCGCGTCAGATCAGTTTCCCCGCCTCTGAGATTTTACAAAGCGGAAGAAAACAATTTGGCACATCGTTTTAGTGCAGCTCATCAAACCTCCATCCATTCTAGTTCCAGTTTCCAGCATTTGGCCCATAGCCCTGTGTGCTTTATCTTTACAAAGGCAAATGTCAACATATTCATCCCTGTGATGTCAAATAAAACAACAAATGGACCTGGAGTTTGAGATGGTAAAACTGCATTAATACCTCTTTCAGGAACTCGTTCTCATTTCACCCACCGAGGGAGACACAGGGGCACATCCCCGAGGGTGACAGAAAGCTCAGGATTATACATGCTCCATGTGCTTCATGCCCGCTCTCCATCCCGAGGCACATGATTCTGCGATATAAGGCAGATTCAGTTGGAACACAAGCAACTTTTCCAGACAACGACAACTGTTGTCGTGAGCTGTGATATAAAATGGACACTTGACTTGAAATACTGTCACAGGCTGCTCATATGCAACTTGCAATTTTGTAAACAGTACAAACAGAGGTACACTTGCAATACATTGGCACGCTGAGATTATTGCCAATTTTACCGCTTACAATGGCACTTAGTTCATTTGTGATCTTAAAGCATAACTGTCATTCGGTGGGGTTCCTCACGGGAGGCTGTAGCAGGGCGTACAGAGCCATGGGATAGTGGGTGATTTGGTGGTTTGGGTCTGAACTTGGCTGGCTGTAGGAGGACAAAGGGTGTTGGTTGATTGGCGGTGTTCATCCTGGAGTTCGGTTGCTGGTGGGGTACTGCAGGTATCTGTTTTGGGGCCACTGCTATGTGTCACTTTTTTAAGTGACATGGATCGGGGTGTGGAAGGATGGGTTTGTAAATTTGCGTTTGACGCTGGGGTCGGTGGAGCTGTGGATAGTGGGAGGGATGTGGTGGGTTGCAGAGGGACTTGGGTGGGCTCCAGAACTGGGTGGTGGCAGATGGAGTTTGATGTGGAGGGGCGTGGGGTGATTCACTTTGGATTGAGTGGCAGGAATGCAGACTGCTGGGCTGATGGTGGGATTCTTGGTAGTGCGGATGGGTGGGGGTATCTCGGTGTCTGTGTGCAAAGGTCCCTTGGATTGTCACCCAAGTTGGTGGGGTTGTTAAAAAGTCGTACAGTGTGTTAGGTTTTATTGCTATAGGGATTGATTTTCGCAGCCATGAGGTCATATTGCATCTGTATAAAACTCTGGTGCAGACACACTTGAAGTATTGCGTACAGTTCTGGTCACCACATTGTAGGACGGATGCATTGGAAAGTGAGCAGAGGAGATTTACCAGGATGTTGCCTGGTATGGAGGGTAGGTCTTGTGAGGAACTTGAGGCTGTTTTCATTCGAGAGAAGAGGTTAACAGGGGGCGTGATGGAGATACACGAGATGACCAGAGGATTAGATAAGGTGGAGAGTGAGAGCCGTTGTCATCGGATTCTGACGGCTACCACGAGGGGTCATAGCTTTAAATTGTGGGGTGATAGATATAGGGAGGATGACAGAGGTAGTTTCTTTACTCGGAGAGTAGTAAGGGCGTGGAATTCCCTGCCTGCTACAGTCGTAGGCTCGCCAACTTTAAGGGCATGTACATGGTCATTGGATAAACACATGGATGATGATGGAATTGTGTTGGGCTTCAATAGATCGGCTTCAGATTGGTTTCACAGGTCGGCGCGACATGGAGGGCTGAAAGGCGTGTATTGTGCTTTAATGTTCTATGTTCTATGAATACTCACCGACCCAATCACTGCAATACCTTAAATCGTGTGAGGTTCTCTGCTTCTTGCCTCCTAACAGGCAGTGATTGACATATGTCCCTCTTAACCGATTTGGGTAAAATATTCATTGGACACCTCTCCTGTAATACCTTTCCCATTCAGGAATACAAGGGGTAAATCCCCTTCAGTCTCAACCGTCGTTGGCGGTATTCAAACAAAGCAGGGAGAACCAATTGACTTACAGTCCATCACCTTAACCACTCGGACACGACGCCACACGTCACAGCACTTGCTCTGCTTTCTGGGTCTCTCGCTCTCTCGTTGGAGCTGAGGAAGAGTGAATCATTACTCGGTTTGTTTGAATCCAATCACTTCTCAGATTTCTAAAGGGTTAAATTCAGTACATGGTAGATCCGGTTGTCCCATCCCAACACATGGGATAACCATGTATTTAAAAACAAAAACATTCATTTCAGGAAAAGCTCAAAAGATCTGGCAGAGAATCAGAGTCAAATCTTCAGAACTCTGATTTATCGAAGAGGTGTGGCCAAACCTGCTGAGATTCTCCAGCAGTTTTTATTTTTTTGTCTTATTGTCCCAAAGCTGAGATGGGATTTGAATTCCTGATGTGCAGGAACGAGAATCCTTTCCATGTCTAAAGTCAGTTCATGCCCCGAGAACATCAGAGTCAATGTCACAGCGTTTAAACGAAGGGGCAGCTGTCTTCACTGTTTGTTCTCAGTTGGAAATTTCAGTCTCCTTTCTCCTGTGATCACAGTTTCCATGAGTTTCTAAAGGTTCGAAAAGCGGGAGACTGGTTTTTCTGTTTTGCTTATTTAACATCACCCCACCCAGCCTCCCATCCTACTGTCAATATTTTCCCAAACTCCCTTCACAATCCTCTGCGCTGCAACATGTCCAGGGATGAGGAAATCCCGCTTAGTGGAGTGATTCCCGAGATCAGAAATGTTCTCTTTGGAGCAAAATCAGTTTAACCTGAGATTTCCTGCGGCTGTTCAAGACAGTGGGGGAGGGGGTGGCGGGAATAGGCAGAGTGACGGTGGGGAGAAACTGCAACCACTGACCAGGGTCAGTTACCAGAGGACTGCAATTCAAGACATTTAATGCAAAACCCTTTATGTGGATTAACCACAGAGAATACGGCTGAAACTCAATATGTTTATTAGTACCTGTGGCAAGAGAAACAGAGCTCAAGTTCAGAGGTTGGTAAGTTTTTTTTTGTTCTGAACTCATGTTTCCTGAATGTCAATAAATTACCTGACTGTCTGATGGGTCGATGAGAAGGTTTATCTTGAGTTTGAATGATAACTCATTGTTCGGCAGGAATAAACCCTGCGCAGGGAAGACCCAAAGGATTTTCTAATGCATATCCTCAAACACGCAGCCACGACTACCTGGGACATGGCACACTTTAGCATTTCTGATGGAATGGTGTCACCAGGAAACAGGAGCATTTGGCTTGCCTTGTGCTTGCTACAATCCTAATATTTCTTGTCATCCTGTATTTGACCAGAACGGAGATTGAATTGAACTACTTTAGCGAGAAATAGAGTGAGTGGGAAGAATCAATTTCGATGAGAAGAGAGATAAATAATCAGACCAATGGATGGAGAAAGAAAGATGTATTTGTATTTTGAAAGCACCTTTCACCACCATAAAAATCACACCCAATTAAGTATTTGTGAAGCATATTCTTTATTGTCCAATGTAATGTGCAAATCAGGGCAGTTTGTTTAACCATCGGTCAAAAACGAAACTGTTTCGAATACTTACAGTTGCTGCTGGATGTGCCAGCGAGTTGATAACTAACTTTGGGGGTTTGCTGTGCTCTGATTGACATCCGGGGGTGTAATCTAAAGGGATAGCGTTGCCCATTTATTACAAACATGAGGAGGATATTCTCCCATTCAGAGGGTAACAAATCTGTGGAATTCTTCCAACTGTGTTCTGATAAGGCTGGGTATATTCAAGGCTGAGATAGACAGAGATTTAGTCATTTAGGGATTCAAGGGCCACTGTGATAAGGCAGAAAATTGGAGTTGAGAATTAGCCATGATCTTATTTCCAGACATAATTGAAATATGGACCAAAAGTCTTCCATCTTTCCCAGTGTTTTATCTGTCATTTGAAAAATGCGAGACAATTATAAAGCAAGTAATAGAGAACATTTGTGAAGGTTATTGCCGTCAAACACTGCCAAAATCATTTGCTGAAAGGCGACTTACACTCTGATAAAGGGTCTAGTCTCAAAACGTACTTTTCCTGCTGCTCTGATGCTGCTAAACTGGCAATGTGCATTCAGCTGTACACGTTGTTACCTCAGATTATCCAGCATCTGCAGATCCTACTATCTCTGATAATTTTGCCAGGCTTTTTTGGTAATATTACAAGCAGAGTTGATAAAGGCAAACAGCAGAGGAAGTGCATTTGAATTTTTAGCAGGTACTCAATAAGGAGCCATATCTCAGGTCATTGCACAAGGTAAGTGTTTACACTGTTAATTGTGAGCATGGGCTGCCCATTGTTTAATGAACATTAAATACAAAATTGGGAATAATGGGAATTTTTCACGTTGGAAAGATATGATTTGTGGAGTGTCAGAATGCTCAGTAATAGGGCTGCAATTATTTATCACTGTATTAATGACTTGGCGGAAGTGCCAGAGTGTAATGTGTTCAGTTTTGCTGAAGATACGAAATAGGTGGAGGGCATGTTGTGGTAAGAACATGCGAATCTGCAATGGTACATAGATAGGTTGAGTAAATGTACAAAAACTTGGCTCATGCAGATTCATGTCGGCAATGTGAGTTCTTGCTCTTTGGTAGGAAGAATCAAAAGGTAGACTACTTTTACAATCGAAAGAAATTTCCAAATAAAAGGGCACAAAGGAACCTGAGTCTTCTTGGCCATGAAGCAGACAAAGTTGAATGACATATATATTTTTCAGGCAAGAAATGGCCTCCTTTCCTGAAGCTCACAATGAAAGAGATGGTTTCCCAGGAAAAGACAGAAACTAAGTACATATAAATTAATCGAAGGCCAGGATATGCCTAGTGCTGTTGTCTGGGACATATATAATACATTGTCTATGGTTCTGGAATCTTTATTTGCAACAGAGCTGAGAGTTAAGTTCACCCAGGTTTATTGTCATCCCTTTATCTGTCACACACAGTATGTCTTTGGGGTCTAAGCCCGAAACGTCAGCTTTTTGTGCTCCTGAGATGCTGCTGGGCCTGCTGTGTTCATCCAGCCTCACATATTATCTGGTATGTTTTTGTATGTTTGTTTTCATGTTGTGGTTACTGTTAGTAGGCTTCTGGACTGCACCCACTTGTGACTTCGTTCGTTCACTATTCCTCATCTCTTCATAAACATATCCTGCGGGCTTATCTCCTGAATCAAGGTAATCTCTAACCGTTGCACAAGTGTCAACACAGCCTCGGCATTTCAAGCACCTCTGTAAGCCTTGTTGCAATATTAACTGATCCTCTACTGTGTTCCTGTTGCATATATTAAGAGGAAATAAAAGAGAAAACAAACGCTGCAATGATTCAGAATCGAGTTGAGGCTGCTGTGGCTATACGCAGAGCATTGGCCATTATACAACCATGGCACGTATCAGCAAGGCACCAGGAAACGAACAGTAAGCAAACTGCTGGAGGGCATGCCAGGAGCAGCACCAGAAACACAACAGAAATACCTAGCAAATAGCATAACGCAATGAGTGGACAAAATCCATCAAATTCAGGACGGTGGAGGATGTCAACGTCCAGCATTCAGAGTATATAAAACTGAGATCGATAGATTAAAATAAATCATTGGACAGTGCAGAAGAACAGCAGGGAAGCCGGAGTTCGTGCATAATTTCATTGATCAGGGAGATAGGTTCAATGGGCTGAGTGGTTACATCATGTTTGTTGTGTTCCAAAATAAAAATATTTCCTTATATTCACATGGCAAATGTCATTAACATTCGGGTGGAAATGAAGTAATTCTTCTCGTCTGCGGTCTTGCCTGTATTTCTCAATTAGAAATCAAGTTTTACATTGGCTGCATCAGCAATATCCTCACACACGGAAGTGACCACTGTTGCAGAAGATCACTTACCATCAAGTTCTCAGCCCTGGAATCAGAGAAACTCAGTGCCCCAACAATCTGTGCAGGGTCAATCCGATCCTAACCCTAAATCTCTATTCCAGTGAATCCCTGAAAAACTTGATAATCTTTGCTTCACACAACATCTCTTTATCTGCCTTAAACAAGTGTCAACACAGCCTCGGCATTTCAAGCACCTCTGTAAGCCTTGTTGCAATATTAACTGATCCTCTACTGTGTTCCTGTTGCATAGATTAAGAGGAAATAAAAGAGAAAACAAACGCTGCAATGATTCAGAATCGAGTTGAAGCTTGTTAAACTGTTCTCCTTCAAACACACGGGTCTGACTGGCGTTTATAAACATCCAACAGCATTTATTAACATTCAATATTCTTAGTGGCCTGGACAGCGTAGATATTGACAAATGGTTTCCCGAGCACGAGAGAGAAGGACTGAGGGACATCATATCCGAATAAGGTTTCGCCCATTTAATTCGGAAATGAGGAGGAATCTTTACGCCCAGGTGCCGGTGAACTTGTGGAATTCCTTCCCGCAGACAGCTGTCGAGACTGGATTGTTGGGTATTGTCAAACTGAGCTAGACGGATGTTTAATCAGTAAGGTGGTCAATCATTATCCTGTCATGCAGCAGAATGGAGTTGAAGATTATTATTGCAAGGTGCAGCAGATTCGCTGGGTAGAATATGTCTGCTCCTAATTCAGTCCTACTGCTCCTCCATCATTTTATACAAGGGTTATTTTAATCGATAAGTCCAACATTGTTTGGGTGGACTTGAATAAAATTGTAGTCTTAGTTTCACGTTGTCACACCTTATAGCTAATCACGGCCCTTTCACTCTGCTCCCTCGGGGCTTGTTTTCCATTGATGACATTTTGGAATCTTCTAACTGAACTGAAAGTCATTCTAAGTAGGACTGAATCCCAGCACCACTCCACAAACACTCCACAACCTGGTTTATCTTTGTTAAGAAGCCCTGTCTACTGTAACTACTCACACAACAGCATTAGGGAGTCATTCTCTGTCTGAATTTTAAACCAAGTTTACAGTGGGGAAAGCTCTTTCCGAATGACAAGAACATTAAAGAAGTTACAACTTAACAGTGAAAGTTTGTTCGTCAGCATTTCTTCCGCCTTGTTCCTTATTCGTTGTGTCAGTGAATTAAATGTGATTCTCAGTCTGTCACAGGCTTTCACGTGTGTTGCTTTTACAGAGACGTGTCTTTACGCTTAGAAAATGCTGGGAATACTCACAATCCTGTCCCTCCCCACCCACGAATAAGCGTTTCTTTGTTCAAAATAAAGCATGTCACTCAGGGAGAACAAATCTTCAATGTCTTGGAGCACCTTCAGGAGGAATCCTTTCAGATTTCTGCTGTAATCTTAGCAAAAGGATCATTGTCGCTTGGATTCTGTTTGTCACAGAAGTGCAGGGAAATCGAAGATCCGATGCATCTTCAGTGCGTCCTATTTCTCGAATTTCAAAATTAGGCGATTTCCAGGTTCGTGACTTAAGACTCATTGCTGTGTTGTCATGGCAATACATCCACAGGACATATATTTCCTGGATCCTTTGTCTGTAACTCACGTAACAGCCGGGAAATGGACAGCACCAACAAGCATTGGGACTGAACTCATTGCCTGCCATTCTATTTTATTGACACAGTATATAAAATTCAGCCTCACCATTAATGTGAAGAGGCGCTGCGGGACTGCAGTTTCCTCTACTGCTATTCAATAAGGATCCTTCCAACTGTAAAAGGAATTGTTGTTGATTGGAAACATTCCTTCCTGAGCTCACGGCCATCTGCTTTAACAAGAAGAACTGAAATCTCCTGAGACTGAAATGGAAAATTGTGTGCTTACAAAATTAAGTGAGAAAATATCTGTGTACTGTTAGCAGCATTGCATTGTTACTGGCTGGCTGAAATATCTGCCCAGAGGGAGGCAGTTGTTGCTTGACTTCACGATGAACACTTTGTGTTTGGGTAAACAATATCCCTGCAGCAGTGTTCTCAAAATAAAACGCAGAGAGAAATACCACATGTAATTGAACAACCAGTGAATAAGAGAAGCACTATCAAGCAGCACTCCAAGATAGCAAGGACTGCTTACCTAGAGAGTAGAAGCACTTTACTGAGCCAAGATTCCATGAGCCTGACGTGATCTGAATACACAACCTTCAGATCTGGAGTCAGATGTGCAACCGTCACGCCACAAGCCAACAGTTGACAGGGACACTGCTGTGCAGAATTAAGTGAAGTGATCATAGCCCAATGAGCAATTATGATTATAAAAAATAGGTAGAAATGTCGTACGCTTTCTGAATCTTTTCTCCCCGCTCTATCCACGAGTCTCCAAACCTCATTTTTAACTCGCTACCCATTTGCCTGTCCCTTTTATCTCCCTCATCCTGCCCTTCTCCACTTCATTCTTTCAGCCTCTCTCTTCTTGCCGTTTAACTTTCTCGTTGATACATTATGATCTGAACTGGGGAGATTGATCCCGGGCTGTGTGTCACAGGGTGGATCCAGGAAATACTCTCGAACCTCTATCAGGCACAATGAGAAATAAGTGAGTTGGTTCTGGGATGGGAGTTGGGGTAGATTCCAATACAGATATGCTCAGGCATTTTCCAAAACTGTTGTGAGCAAAAGACAAAACAAGGAACTGAATGCATTCCTGCACTTGCATCATTAGAAACTCAATGTTCTTGGTTTGAAACAAACCTGGCTCGTTTTGTTCAGCCTTGACCGGGGTAGCACAATGGGTAATGTAATGGCATCTGTTTAGGGATCAGGTGATTGTAGTTTTCTCCCTGGTAGAGTGCAGTTCATGCCTTCCTTATACTTCCAAATTACTATTTCTCATTGGCCTGAAGCCGCGAAGAGGCTTGAATTTCTGTTGCATATGAACGAGAATCCTTTCACAGTATTGAATCAGTAAATTTTATCAAGAACATCAGACTGAATGTCCCAGTATCATTAAAGGAGTGGCAGCTGAAATAGTCCCACAAGCTGTTCAGCGGCACCTTTCCATTTCGCAAACCCACCAACACAATCTTGCAGTTTCTGACAATGGAAACACAATTGAAAACCCAGTCTCAGCTTTGTGAATCTTAGAAACACTTTGGAAAGTGGAATCAGAGGAGAATTAAATACGAACTGTCCCATTGGTCGGCACAACATTGTGGGCTGAAGGGCCTGTTCTGTGCTGTACTGTTCTATGTTCTATGTTCTATTAAGCGGAGATGGTTGTCTTTCAGAATCTGGGGCATTAACTCATGTTCTCAGGATCATTAACTGATCTGAGGCATTGAACGTATTCCTGTCACAGTTGCTCTGCTTCTGCTGTTTTCACTATCAAGAATAATAAATCCTGATTCGCTGAACAGGAACGGAGATAGGCCATGGTGGTCAACACGCCGAATCCTAACTGCTAGCGGGAAGGAATCAATTATATTTGCATAAATATTTATTCTGATTTAATTTTGTCAAACTCCTGCTTTTTCACATCTCCATTTGATGTTAGAATGTTATCTACATGGAAAAGGAACAAAAACACAAGTGTAGTGGAATTTGAACCTTGTAAATAAAACAGTAATGGTGTCTCCAAGAGCTGGTTCACCTCCTAATTATTAGGGAATGACGTTCCTGACTAATTGAAAATAAACTCAGTTCCGTTGATAATGCTTCACAGGGAAACATATGCCAATCATTTCGAAACCATGAAGTATTTTGCAGTCAATGCTACACAGCTGCATGCGTTCACAAAATTTGTTTACATCTACATTTCCTTTATCTGTTTTTGAAAATCATGATCAGTTGTGTCGCAACTTACATCGAATAATATGCTGCACTTTTCAAAACCATGAGCGTTTTCCCACTCAGTCTAAATCATCTGTCCATGAAATTTATTTGCACCTAAAGTCATTCAAATTCGAATTGATCTCCCTGCCCCGTCCTGCCCTGCCACCCAGTATGCGGCAACCATTCCCCACAGTCCTGGACACTCTTCCCTTGTTAAATTCACTCCTTGTATGTTTGCTGATATATCTTTTAAAACACTCAGGAACGAGCTTCTACTTGTATTTTTGAAGAAAAAAAAACTGCTGTCCGCTTAAATAACTCTCTGAGTAAAAGAAATTCAACTCCAATGTTTTCTCTATCATTCACTCTTATTTTTGAATCTCTGACCGCTTGACCTTGATTCCCCCCAAAGAGGGGAATGTTCTGCTAGTATAAACACACCGAACCTCGCATCATTAGGGAAATCTCCATTAGTTTACTTCCCAATTTTCCCAAACACAGGTGCAGCTTTTTCAACTTTTCAAACATATCGTGAATGTAATCCAGCATCCTGTGCACTATCCCGACAAAATCGGCTGCATCTTTTCTAATCTCTATACCTTTGGCGATGACGAAGGACAATGATTACACACGTTGCTCGAACTGAGACTGAACTGCAGACATTGCAGTTGTACCATTATCCATTCGTTTAATTAACGCAATTTATCCATTTATAAACTCAACGAACCCAAATTATTGTCTAACCACATCATGGATATCGTCTCTATGGGGACCAAAAGCTCTTGACTCACTTCTTTGGTACTTTCATGAAATGTGGGAAAGGCTTGTAAGGCCAACATCCCGAAATCCCTGTGAACCGAATGACTCTCAGCTATTTCGAAATTTAACTGCTATTCAATTACCTCAAGGTGGAGCTCAAGTCACTTCCATTGCAGAACGGGTAAGGTCAGTTTATATCCTTCCGCAAATGTCAGAGCGAAACTGAAATCAACACTTTTAAAAAAAGATCCTCCTAATTATTGTCTATCATCTTTCTATGTAGATGTCCTGTTTGTGCATCTCTGTACTGAATTCTACCAAATGATCATTTTGTTAATGAGCATATTTTGCCCATCTCTCATCATTTTAAACTTATAGCGCACTGACTGATGTTATTGCATGCTCACGGGTCGTCACATCCCTGGGATGAAATCAAAGGATGCGGCTTCGCAAGCAGGTATTTCCTTATCTGTGCTAGGAAATCGTTAGTGCAATGATCTGCAGTTGAGTGCTCATTAAAACCAAGCCGATTGCAGAAAGAATTCCACAGTTTTTTCAATCTGATTCCTGTATGCGTTGACCCAAATTAGAATTAGAATCCCTGCAGTGTGGAAACAGGCCGTTCAGCCGAACAATTCCACACCAAACCTCAGAACATCCCACCGAGACCCAACCCCACAAAACCCACCTAAATCTAAACCTCCCTGAACACTATGTGCAATTTTGCAGGCCAATCCAACTACCCTGCAAATCTTTAGATTGTGGGAGGAAACCGGAGCACCAGGAGGAAACCCACACAGATACGAGGACAATGTGCAAACTCCACACAGACAGTTGCCTGAGGCTGGAATCAAGGCGGGATCCCTGCTGCTGTGAGGCAGCCGTGCGAACCACTGATGGTTACATTACGTTACACACATGGCTACCATGCCGCCCGTTTACTTTTACTTCAGAATTTGCCTGAACTCAATCATTTACTGTTCTGTCTTGAGCATCCCTTGTTGTACTTTAACATCAGGTAATTTGTCAGTTTCATATTTTTCCAACAATTTTAAACAAACCTACTCACAGTTAACAAACTGAATGAGTGCAGCAGTTTAAGAGCAAAGGCAAGCAGGGCACAGTGGCCAAATGGGAAGGCATTGGTCTCGTAAACCAAAGATCGTGGGTTCGATCCCCACCTGTGCCCAGTAGTCTACTGGTTGCGAATTACAGCTCCATAGAGCCTGTTGTTTCGGCTCCAGTTCTGCCTAAGAAAAGTAGTGATCTGTTTTTTTCCATTCACTCAAAAGGAGCAAAGGTTGAATCCAAGATGAGCGCTTCAAACCTTCAAAGTGCAATGGTATCAGATCGAAATTGGAACTGATGGGAAATGAATATTTCTGTTAAGATTGCGCTCAGTACAGCTGCAACAGCAGAGGTTTAGGGAGGTATTGGAGATACTTCAGAATATTCCAAACTGAAAGCTCAATAATTTTTGCCTGTTTGCATTCATTTTTGAAGATGAGCACATGTTTTTGTAGCCTGACTCTCGCTTCACAATCTCAAAGCTTCACACCACCCAGAAGGTAAGAGTCAGGCAATTAGACACGCAGAAGCAACAAAGGACGGTACAGTAACTGCAGTCTTTAGTACTACTGCCTCACTTGAGTTTGATTCCATCCTCGGGCGACAGTCTGGAGTTTGCACATTCTCCCTGCGCCTACGTAGGCTTTCTCCAGGTGCTGTGGTTTCCTCCCACAATCCAAAGATATGCAGGTTAGGTAAATTGTCCATGCTAAATTGACCTTAGTGTTCAGGGGCGAGTACATTAGGTGGATTACAGGGGAATGGGTTTTGTTGGATGCTCTGCGGATCAGTGTGGACTTATTGGGCCGAAGGGCCTGTTTGGGCACTGTAGGGATTCGCTGAAATCATCTTCAGTGCATGTACAATGTCAGAAGTGTTCAGGAGACACAAGGTTGTTTATGATTACTTCCGTGATAGGGTTACTTCCATAACATCTGTCAGATAAATACTCCAATCATGTTGGATAAATGAATTTCCTGTCTGTAATTATGATGAACAGCTAAGTATTTGCTTCACTGCAGCACAATGTTTAGAAGCAGTGACATGCCATCTTCTTGTGTTTGGTTAGCTCACTGAGCTGGTTCGATTTTCCGCCGATGTTGCATTGCACCAAAAAGAAGGAGAGTACCTCGAAGTATTCAAAGACAATGGATGCCCGAAAAACTGGGTCAGAAGATACCTATCACATGAAAGACATCAGGAAGATACTACACGCCCCGAAACACCCATCAAGTTACCTGACATCAGGAACACGTCTGAACTGACTGCGAGACTCCAACAACCACTGTGCATCAGAGCAGCACACAAACCCACATCAACCCGACGCCAACTGCTCATTTGGAACAAAGGCCCACTACCCACTGTGAACAAGACCAATGACATAGACAAGATTCCCTGCAAAGACTGCGGCAGACACCACATTGGAGAAACAGGAAGGAAATTGATCACAAGGGTACAAAAAAATCAACTGGCAATAAAAAGACTCGCTCAAAACTCATTCGTCTCCATTAACATGAATAAGGAGAATCACCAGCTCGATTGGGACAATGCCAGGATCCTGGGATAGACAAAGCAGAGACAAGCATTGGAACGCCAAGAAGCCTGGTACTCCACTGAGAAAGCCGGCAATAAACAAATAGAGATGGACCCCAAATGCACTCCATTGTGAAGAAAACCGGAAGTGAGGTAAACCAGCTCAACAGACACTAGAGTTTAAATAACCAGCAGGAAAACACAATGGCACTTCATTGCAGGTTGCACAGATTTTGCTAACCAATAGAATAATGAAAAATCTGCAGAACAACCAACCAGCTCGGCGAGAAAGCTAACAACAACATCCGCAACTCAAGCTGCACATTTACCCTAAAATTTTAAAGCTATTTGCTGTTTCTCCAGTCAAATTTCGATAGGTTTATCCTGTATCCTCCTCAAATTCCTGCTTCCAGTATCAATCCGGATCAAATCTATCAAACCACTTGCATTCCAAAACAGACACAAGGTGCACATTGCTAAACGTGTGTGTTAGCAATTTCCATGATACTGTGTCTCCCCGGGAGCTGCAGATCTGCCCAGCGCTGGTTCTGACAGCACCATCCTTCCTGTGACATGTCCCACCGTGAATGGGAGGACAGACAGTAATAACATACACTTAGCAATGTGTCAATGTGGCGCGAGTGTTAGATCGTGCAGTGCCTCAGTAACGTGGAAGGAAGGATGTAACAGAGGGTTAGTGATAGTGGGAGGGAGAAATGCCTGTGAGAAGAGGCAGGTTTGAATTCTGATAAATCAAACACAGACATGTGAGAGAGCGAAAGTTTGAGGGAATAAAACCACCAGCTCAGAGCGTATTTTCATGTCATTCAGTTAATTTCTTAACGAATGACCAGTCCCAAGGAGCAAAATGGGGACGAATAAGGGCTACCATGACTCGGACTCAAGCTGAGGCTGCTATGGCCACAATTCAGAACATTAACCATTGTGCAATCATGGCAACGCAATAAAAGACACGATAAAAAAAAGCATAATAAAAACAATGTCTGAAGATGTGTTCGGAACAACACTATGGAATAATTGGTGATCAGCGGACTGACATGTAAGAATTTAAAGTTGGCTGCAATCTTTAACTTCGATGCTCCCAAACTCTATCATTAAGTAAGTTGAAGAGTGAGATTGAGAGATTTCGACAAACATCAAAGGTTCAGAGGAGAGTGCATGATATCGTTGAAATGTATGTTTGAACAGCGTTGCAGTTTAACATCGGTTACTTCTCTAGTTTTGTTACATAAGGCAGGAACCACTATTGCCGAAGATCATGTAATCTCAGTTCCCAGGCCCGGAACCAGAGAAACTCAGTGGTGCAGCCATGAGGTTACAACCGGAAATGGGGATGGCAAGAACACGGGGGGCTACATCGTGGCTCCAGTGATGTAATCGATGAGTGCATGGTCCTTCTATGATGGCACAGAGACGTGTGAAGTGCTGAGGCTGTGAGCTCCAACCTCACCCAGAGCAGCTTTTAGTGACATGCAGCAGGGATTACTGGGGCATCAATCTGTGGGAAAGTGCCGTTGAGCAAAACAGAATTTATTTGAAAAAACCAGTCTCTCTATTTGGATAATGATCAGTACCAGTGAAAAATACCTCTATTATCATGTTATTCAATTTCCTGTAAACAAACACAGGCCATTAAAGTAATCCAAACTTCCGAAAAGTAACAGGAATATACAATGGTGTAATTAGGCTCGGGTTTTCATCATGTTGTGGAGCAAAAGCAGGAAGGTGGAGTTGAGGTTTATTACAACAGAAGTGACCTCATTGAATGGCTGAGCGGCCTGGATAAGGCGAATGGCAACTCCCTGAGGACAAATGTTTTTTCTTTGCCAGTGGAACTCGCTGCATCACAAATTCAGGACCATTGAATTGAAGCAGTGATGGTGATTGACTGTGCTGGTTGTTCACGTTGTGACTGTTATCAGTTCTCCTCATGTCTGTGTTCACACCATATTTGCAGTGTGTAAAACCAGAGCCTACAGCGGGCCAGTGGTCCAATGGATCGCGCACCTGACTATGGATTAGGAGAATGTAGGTTCGACTCCGACCTGGCACGAGCTCAGTGGGGGAGATTTATGACACCTCCCTGTTCTGAAGTCAATGTGATGTTTGACTTCCGGCAGGAACGATAACCCTTTCTCTATCTCCTGTCAATGAATGCCACCGCTGTCCCTGCCTCTTCGGAGAAGGGAAAGCTTAAATTTCCCAAAGGCATCTCACGCTGACCTATCCGTTTCCCCAATCACTGCAGCTGGTAGGAATAGCAAACCAAATTGCCTGGTCTCAGCTTCAATGAATGCTCGAATCTCTTTGGGAAGTGAAATCAGAGGAGAATGAAAGGCGAACTGTCTGACTGAACAGAAAGAGTTCAGGCACCATTCCCATCTTTAAGAGGCTGGGACATTGATTCTTACCTTCTCGGGGACATAAACTGATCTGAGATATTGAAATGATTCCCTTCAGAACTGCTTTACCTTTGCTGTTGTCCCTGTCAGTAACAATCAGGAACCTTCTGAGGAAGGGTCACTGGACCCTAAACATGAATTCTGTTTCCTCCTCCACAGTTGCTGCCAGACCTGCTGAGCTTTTCCAGCAACTTTGTTTTTGTTCTGGATTTACAGCATCTGCAGTTCTTTTGGTTTATATTCAGGAACAATCAAGCCTAATTGCCTGGCCGGTAATCACACTCAGGCTGCGGAGGTGAAAGTGACAAATCCTAACCACTAGGCCACCAGAGATGAAGGCAGAAACACGTGAGCTGTTTCGTAATGATGCAGCTATTGATTTCTTTTCTCTTCAAAAATGATCGCTTCATTAAGTTTTTATCTAACCATCAATCCCCGTTTCTAGAACTTGGCCTGTAGCCTTGTACGTTCTGATGTTTCAGGTATTCATCTCAATCATATTTTCCCTGTGACATTTTAATGTCGAAAGTTACAATAAATGTGACTGAAGTTTGAGATGGTAAAACAGTGTTCATGCCCACCTTGGAGAACTGAACATCATTTTCACCCACAAAACAGTATCAAACAGATATATTCCCCTGACAGTGACAGAGGCCTAAGGGGAGACCAACTCCCAGAAAGCAAGGATGTTACCCACCTGGCTTATATTATTCAATTTCAGACTTCACAACAAGAATCTGTCTGCGTCAAAGAAAGGAATCATTTGGTCGCTCCCCTGTCCGTGTTACTGCTCCATTGTTTCCTCATCACTCTGCACTTTACACTGTTCCACCTCAGCCTTCCTGGTAAACTGGAACATTCTTTACATCAGCTGCTTCCGAAAGATCTTTCCCAAACTCCTGGAAGGAGAAGCAGGAACGTGGTATTTCAAACACATTTCTGGCTGGTGGAGGAAATGACATGGTTGTGTTCACACTGTTGTGCCAGAAATGATTTCAAATGACGGTTAAAGAGTTCCTTTGGGGAGTTTGGATGCAGCAGGCTGTTAAAACTTTCACAGGCCCCAGAAAGAAATGAACTCACAGCCACTCGGAGAAACAACAAACTGTAGGACCAACACTGCAGGCATAGGTGTCTTCTGTGAGAGGGTCTCAAGCATTAGAAACTGCATTGTAATAGATGACTGGATGGCCTGTGTATAATAGAGCGAGATGGTGTAAAACAATAATGTCAGTGGGCCCACCTTGTTACCGCGGTGTAGTGGTTATTACATTTACCTTTACAGTGCTGGTCCCTCATTATCAAATCAAATTGTGTTTTCTTTGCCATTATTAGAGAAATGTGAGCAGAGTTCATTTTTATATTGCTGTTCTCATCACAAGGTATTGCCACTTCTATTTTGGAGACAGGAGTTTGGTTAAAAAAAGGTTCTGAGGACAGACAGAATCTGCTGCAGCCGTTGTCAAATTGAAAAAAAAAACTTTTTCGACCTATTCACACGATAAGAACCGTTTCTCAGAAACGAGTTTCTGTAAATTGTGTCCCAGGGATGAGCAGGAAGCCACCGATCAAAGCTGCAGTGGTTGCTTTCTGCAGACAGCGGGAAATTTGATATGGGGGTCAAACCCCTCTCCTTGTCTCTGTCTCACTCAGTGTGGAGCAGGGTAAGACAGAGTCTTTGCTGGGTGTGTTTTGAATTCCATCTTGTCATGGATTTTGCGTGGATTAAATAGAAGGACTTGGAGCCTTAATTGCTGGGCCAAAGCAACTGAAGCACATGGCCTCGAGCCTGCATCTTTTCCAATTTACATCTTGATGCTGATCCGTTGAGTCACGGAAACGGGCTTCAGCAAACTGTGAAAAATCCCCGAATGTGGAGGTGTTGGAGTTGGCCTGGAGCAGACAAATTTAAAAATCACACGACGCCAGGTATAGTCCAACAAGTTTATTTGAAAACGCAAGCTTTTGGAACCTGACTTCTTCATCAGGTGTCAGTGAAGGAGGTGTCAGGCACAGAATTTATAACTAAAGGATCAAAGGTCCTCATAACTCTCTGATTGTAAAACACGGTGTACTGGCCTGCTCCTTGTCCCTCTTCCAGTCCCACTCTGAGTGGAGCTGATGGTGAATCACTGATGGTGCTGTTTAAATACAACCTCTTCATAGAGTTCTCGTGGGTGAAATGTCGGTATGTGTTGGTATGTGGTCGGTATAATATTTTGATCTGAAACCGCTAAGACAGTATAACTGTGTGGCCTTGAGCCACTGCTCTTTCAGCCACTGGCCAATGGAGGCACAGGAATTGGCACCAACATGGCATGCAATGTCCCCAAGCGGAGATCTGAGCGGAGATCAACAGCTGGAGCTCTCACTGTTTTCAGTACCTGTTACCCATTTTACCGCTTTCACCACCTAAACTGTCAGAAGCCCAAGAAACTTTCAACATTCAGATGAAAAGAAGTCATTACAAAATTGACCTTTTCCAGCATAATTGATGCTGGTAACAGTGGGATTCAAACCCACACGTGATTAGATAATGTAGCTTAAATCCAACTCAGTCCCACTACCACTTGAAACAAAAGCATCAAAATAGCCATGACTAGTGTTAACAGTAAATTAGAACATTTATCAATCTGATCAGCGTGAAGAAACTTCAAACCTCTTTTTCTTTTTTATTTCTTCCACAAGACGTGAGCGCTTTAGCATTTATTACACGGTCCTTGTTGCCCCAGAGAAGATGGTGGGGAGCTGTTTGTTGCAGTTGGATCAATATGGCCAAGTGGCCAGATGCTGACTGAAGGACCTGGTCAGTCATCATTTCAATAGGCTCCACTCGATGCTAGAAGAGCGGCACTCAGATATGTCCACTACAACCAGCACAGTGGCTCAGTGCTTAGCACCGCTGCCTCACAGAACCAGGTATCTGGGTTTGATTCAAACCTCGGGTGACTGTGTGGATTTGGCGTATTCTCCCTGTGTCTGCATGGGTATGCTTTGGTTTCTTCAACAATTCCCAAGATGTGCAGGCTAGGCGGATTGGCCATGCTAAATAGGCCTTGGAGATCAGTGTTGTGTGTATTAAGTGGGTTATAGAGGTAGGATGCTCCGAAGGCCAGTGTGGACTTGTAAAGCGAAAGGGCCTGCTTCTACACTGTAAGGATTCTATGTAGTGGTCTGAGGCATGGCAATAACTTAGAAACAAAGGGTGTCTCTGACTTGGCGAATGATTGAACCATTTTGGGACAGCAACAAAAATGAAGGTTTTGAATTGGAGCAAATTGTAATTGTTAAAACAGGACTGCTGTGTGAGTCCATTCAAACAGCAGCAGAAATTTGGCCAATTAGCAAACGCAATGAACCTTCGAGCTCCAACTCTTGAGACAATCCCATGTGCTGCTTTCCAATATTTCATGTCCCTCGCTTTTCCTCCTCTATCACTCAAAAGCCTCTCTTCCATGTTGTTCCTCGGTCTATTTTCTGACTGGGATCTCTAGCCCTGAAGTGAAAGTCAACTCTCATTCCACTGATTCTGCCAGAATGTGGGTGACCACTTAGTTTTCAGACAATTTGCAAGTCATCTTCCTTCAGAAAATATGCACAAAACAAATAAGACATCATTACCTGATCAGGGACATATTGTAGAGGAAACGAAGACATGGGAGCAGCAGGCACATAGTTCTGAATTCTTGCAGGTTGCTAAATCATGGGAGTTTCAACATCATTTCACAGCAATCAGTTTCCGCACCAAGACACAACCAATAAATTACATTATGGAAGTGAATGTATCATGATCAACTATGTGGATGACACAAAAATAATTAAGAAGGTATAAATGAGTCAGAATTCAAGAGTCCAACATGTTTATTTGATGTCAAACACAGTCGGAGAGCTGCTCCTTCACCAGGTGACGGAATTCAACTTTAATGTTGCCTGTATTTCCATATGTATTTCCGTATTCTGGATGTGCCCAAGAGAATGGACAATTAATGCAGAGAGTGATTGTTATAATTATACAAGCTACTGTCAGAATACAGTGAACAGCCTTGGGATTCACATCTAAGGAAAGATATATTGGCAGTGGGTCAGTGCAGCGAAGGTTCACCACATTCTCTGACATGTCAATGGATTTTTGTGTGAGCAGAAATTGAGTAGTTTGGGCCATTACTCATTGATTTTTAAAAGAATGAGTGAAGACCGCATTGAAACAGTTAATATTCTTCGGGGGCTTGACAAGACAAACGTGTGGAGGATGTTTCCTCTGTGTAGGCGAGCTTAGGACCAGAGGCATCATCTCATTCTGAGGAGGACAGGGACGAGGAGGATTTGTTTTCTCTCAGGGGCTATGAACCTGTGCAATTCTTTACTATATAGGTCTACCAGGAGGGGTCGATGAGTATAAACAAAGCTCAAATGTACATTTGTAATTATTACGGATGTCAAGAGTTAAGCGGATAAGGCATGGCAGTGAAGTATGCGGATTATCATATTATCTGTGATATTGTGGAATGGGGAAGCGGATAGAATGGAGCATATGATTTATATTTGCTCCCACATCTCATTTAATACATCAAACTTCGCCATTCTCATGACTTGTCTTTCTCATTGTCCTACTTGATATCAATTTACCCACTCTCTGATTTGCTGCCTGTTTCTGTCCCGAATTTAACTCGATATCCCTCTGCCTGTAGAGTTATCTGATTAAATAGCTGCTAGGTGTAAATACAGACTGATGGTGAATCCAAGCTTTAACTGGAAAGCAATGAGTGAGAATGTGAAACAGAAAATGATAAGCTTACGGATGACATTACAAATGACGGACGGTGCTGATCTTCCAGTTTCACCAATATGTTAGTAATATGAATGTGACCAGTGCCCAATATCTTCTTCCACTATTTCTATTCTTGTGCACGTTGTAAACCTTTGGAATGCTGCTTATTTAAACACATGTTAAAACTCTGAGGAAAGGGTTTCATTTTGTTTATTTATCAATAATACCTAAAAGGCTGGCCTATACTAAGCTGTTTGAAATTGAAAATTAAAAAGTGAATGGCTGCAAATGTCAAAGCTGTGTGAAGGCCAGTGGGCAGAACCGCAGCGTGTTGAGTTTCTGAAATGGAGACGTTTTCACGTTCGCCTCACACACGAAGGATGTTCAGCTGAAACTGTCCAGAAACAGCAGGGCTGCCCCTTTCTCACCAACAATAAACTTTTGCAGTGATGCAGACGGCGATTTCCTGCTTGCTGTCCTCATCAGTCAACCTTAATTTCTATTTATTCAGCCACCTCTGCTGTTGTGGTGAAAAGGAATGCAATTCATTAACTCTAGTTCTAAGTTTTGTTAGATATCTCCCCAGGCTGGTTCATAATACACGCTGATATCTAATACATAAACTGTCTTCATTTTTAACAGTGCACTTGGCGTGCCGTGTCACTTTCTGATGAGTAATAGTTTCACATTTGCTTTACATGCGAAGGCGCCTTGGATCAATGCCAAGTAGAAACCTGATTTTCTGGTATCACAATGCACCACGGATTTCTGATTTACCCTCTCTTTCAAATGCATCTCAAATTAACCTCTGAAAGGCTAAATTCCGAAACTGTCTGCCATGTGTCAAAGTGTGCGAATCAAAACCTGAAGCCCTCAGTTAACGTGATTTCTGAAGAAGGGTCCAGACCGGAAATGTCAGCTTTCCTGTTCCACTGATGCTTCCTGCCCTGCTGTTTTCATCCAAATCTCCACCCTTGTTATCTCAGACTCCAGCATCAGGAGTTCCAACTATACCATAAGTCCTCAGTCATGTTTTGCAGTAGAGCGACATGTTGGCATGGTCGCGGGAACAAGCAGGCTGCTCTGCTGCTTCATGTTCCAGGCAAGTCTGGAAAGTGGCATCAGGTGAAAGTCCCAGTACATTTTGGAGGACAGTTTGGATTTGCCTCACTGCCACTTGCGGGAGTAGTTCATGACACAGACAAGTTTCATGCTTTGGTGTGCCTGGAACTGCATTCACCTTGCCATTTTTGCTTCTGTTGCAAATTAAGAGCTGTCTGTTTTGGAATTCACTCGATACCTGAGGAGCTAACACGGTTACTTTCTTGCAGACACATTTTTCAGTGGGAGTATGTCACTGAAAATGGTCATCGGGTTTACAAGCGCCTTCATCCCCAGGTGGCTTCGAACCACCAACCTTTCACTTAACATTTAAACACGCTGACCGATTGCACCACAGAGAAAGTAGCTGTGTCGTCTGCAAGCAAACAATCAAACTGGGAGGCAGCATTTATAGAGTCGTCCGGATGGACAGCGCACAAACAGACACTTCAGTGATCCTTTTCCATGTGGACCAGATATCTTTAATTAATCTAGCCCCATTTGCCAAAATTTGACCGTATTTCTTCTGCACTCTTCTGATTCATGCACAGATCCAGATACCTTTGAAATGCTGTAATTTCACCAGCCTCTACAACTTCCTCTTGCACTTCATTCCATACACGCACCACTTTCTGTGTGAAAAATGCCCCTCAGAATCTGTTTATTTTTTCCCCATCTTACTTTAAAAATATGCCGTGTAGTTTTGTAATCAGAGATAATGGGAACTGCAGATGCTGGGGAATCCGAGATAACAAAGTGTGGAGCTGGATGAACACAGCAGGCCAAGCAGCATCTTAGGAAGCACAAAAGCTGACATTTCGGGCCGAGACCATTCATCAGAAATGCCCCCAGCCCGTGCAAGCTGCGCTGCTGCTTCATGTTCCAGGCAAGTTGCGTTGGTCACCCTTTGCACTGAAGGCGAATAGAGATCGTAGTTTTGCTTCTGCTGCAAAACCAAAAGCTCTATTGATTCTAATCAGAGTCATTTGCTGTTTTGGTGAAAAGGTGGGTGATTGTGATGTGAAATCTTGTTAGATTTCTCTCATTTCCTTCATTTCTGTTCTGGAAGAGGGAGAAGATCTGCCTCTACTGTTGCCATGCAGGAACACCGCATTGTTGATCAGAAGGGAAGCTCAACATCTTTGAGATTCTGATTGCTAATCCTCACTTTTTGCGGATCACTCCTGTCGTGTTCTCTTTTGTTCCTTACCTGAGCACTTTCCAAAAAGTGGCGTTGGACTAAATCTCGAGCATATTTGAAAGCATGGTTTGGAATTGGCACACTGCTACTTGCCTGAGTAGTTCGTGACCCAGACAACCCTGCACTCGGTTGAATTGTGGGAAGGGATTTTTAACTCGTTTCATATTATGCAATATACTGCAAGCATGCACAACTCATTAAAGTTATCTAAATTTCTGGAAACTGACAGTAATATACGTTGATGTGATTAGGCTCGATTGTAACTGGGGTTATGGAGGAAAAGCAGGAAAGTGGAGTTGAGATTTTTCAGATCAGTGCTGATCTCATTGAACGGTTGCTTCCTGACGACAAACATGTTTCATTAGGAATTGAAACTCAACAGAACAGGAAGGGGACATTATTGATATAAAGCAGCGATGGTGATTCTAGTTGCTGGTTGTTTATCTGTGAATTTTAGTATTACTGCTCATGTCCCTGTTACCACCACAAGGCAAAGGTTAATATTCCCACTGAGCAGTGTCAGTTTAGGCACCTTTCCTCTCTTTAAGAAACTGGAACATGGAATCTGATGTTCTCGGGGACGTTAACTGATCTGAGACATTGAAATAAATCTGGTCAGAGTTGCATGGCTATTGCAGTTACCACTATCAGGAAAAATAAACCTTTATTCCCTGACTGGAAACTGAGCCCGGGCCGTGGCGGTGAGAGAGGCAAATCCTAAACACGAGAAAACCAGGAAGATTTGTAAAAACTGCTGCATCATTTCTTAATGACACAGCTTCTGGCTTTCTTTTTCCACTGCTGTTCCATCTCCTCTACAATGATTGAATCATTGTACTTTTACAGCACGGAAAGAGGCTCAGCATCCCAGTTTCCAGCACTTGGCTCATAGCCTTGTGTGCTCTGACACAACAAATGAAGCAGAGGGGAGGAGGCAGAGGGCCAGCTGTTTGAGATGCTGACATCTATGTGAGAGAATGGGGGTTTGGGAGAAGAGTGTCATCACCTCAAAGAATATTTTCACATAAAAAGTTTGACACTTTATCACATTTCCGAGGCACGTATCACAAGGAATAGAAAACATTGCAGCAAACGCACATTGTCATGTTTCAGATTCAAACTGAGGTCGTTGCGTTCATAAGGTTGAGTACGAGCCATTACACGATCACAGCCCCGCACAGCAGAGCACGCTCGTAAAGTGCAATCACTACAGTGGCAGAGGAAATGTTAGGAACAGCACCAGATATATAACAGGAATACTTTCCAAATAGTGCATTCCAATGGCCTGGAATCTTTAATGTCGATGTTCCCAGAAGCTGTGGACATTCCATAATTCACTGTGTTGAAGACAGAGATGGATAGATTTCTACAAAATATCAAAGACTGAGGGAATATTGCAGTCTGTGGTTGTAATGTATTTATCAAAAGCAGTGCAGTTTAGCATTGGTTACTTCACCAGTTCCCTCCCACGAGGAAGTCACCATTGCTGCATGTAACCATATAATCCCAGTTCCCAGGCCCAGAAACAGAGAAACTCAGCGACCCAGCTGCGAAGATATAACTGGAAATGGGGATGGCAATGAGCGCGCGGAGCTGCTCTGAGATGATAGATGAAATGGTAGTCTGTGCATTTTAAACGAAGACAATGTGACAAAACCGAGATAGAGCCACGGGGATCATGTGCAGACGGATGAGAGAATGAAGCTGAATCAGGCAGTAACCAGTGTCATACGGATAGAAGTGACACAATCAGTGAGCTCACGGCCCTTCTATGGTGGTGTCTAGGCGCGTGAAATGTCGAGGATGTGAGCTCTAATCTCTCCTAGAGTAGCTTTTATTGACAGGAGGCAGGGATTATTGGGCATCAGGCTGTGCGAAAGGCTACTCAGCAATTTTAATCTGAAGCAAAATAGTTTTCAGCAGCACAGATATTTGTGCATTGTGGAACGATCTGTCGTGAAAATGTCTCGATTATAATGTAAAATGCTGCAAATACTCAACTCGGCAAGAGAGAAATCTGTGCTGGGAGAAATGGAGACAACATTTTCGCTTTCTTACTTTTGTCATATGGCTGACCCTGCACTGGGTTAAAGTGCCGGAAGGGGTTTTTTGCTCATTACACGTTATTCAATTTACTGCAAGCATGCACAGGTTATTAAAGTTATCTAAATTTCTGAAAACTGACAGTAATATACAATGTTGTGATTAGGATGGAGGTTAACTGAGGTTGTAGAGGAGAACCATGAAAGCTGGGTTGAGATTTTTTCAGATCAGTGGTGGACGAATTGAATGCCTCCTTCCTGTTGACAAAATGTTTCATTTGACATTGAAACTCATCAGAACAGGAAGGGGAAGCTATTGAGATGAAGCGGTGATTATGATAATCGTTGCTGGTTGTTTATCTTGTGAATGTTAGTATTACGGCTCATGCCCCTGTAACAACACAACTCAAAGGTGAATTGTCCGACTGAGCAGTGACAGTTTAACCTTTCCTCTCTTTAACAAGCTAGAGCATTGACTCTGATGTTCTCGAGGATATCAACTGATTTGGGACATGGAACTGCATCCAGTCAGAGCTGCGCTGCTTTTGCTGTTGCTACTATCAAGAAAGAGGCTCAGCATCCAAGTTCCCAGCACATTGCCCATAGCTTTGTGTGCTCTGACACAACATTTGAGGCAGAGAGGAGGAGGCGGTGGACCGGCTGGCTGAGATACTGACATCAGCCTGTGTCCAGCATTCTTTCACAAAACTGGGTTTACTCAGGAATTAGGAGGGTAGCTGCCTCTACTTGCCTGCCTTTAGTTATAATGAAGTTGCATGGAGAAGTGTAGCACTCAAGATTCATTATTACAAAAAATGTTTTTAAAGATATGTCTTATTATTCCACATGACTTATTGTAAATTGTGAAGGAACTGAGCTGTTGTGTTTTAAGTGTTAGATTGTGAAAAGTGGGTTCGCTCAGATCACTGGACGGGATTTGTGGTGCATGGTGATGCATTTAATTCCTTCTCGAATGTTGGGTTGGGGTTTTCCCAACATTTGACTCCTAATTCAAGAATATTATTGAATTCAAAGGATGCTACCTGTGATTCCGAATTAATAGTCAAGCGATTACACCATTAGGCCAATGCATCTCCGCAAGGTGGTTATTTTCCTAATGTATGGGCAAAAAAACTTCCAAAATGTTTGTTTTCGCTTTCTCACACGTCTGTTGCTGCGGTATATTGGCCTCAATGAACCCTGGGGCCCTGACGCCAAACCGCGATATCAGGAAGTCCGACAACATTGAATGCAGCTCTGTTCAAAAAAAAAATGATCAGGGTATTTGACAAAATGGAAGGCAGCCTGAGTCTGCCCGGGTTTTGAGGCATCGTCAACAGTTGCAACAGATTTGACAACAAACTTAGCGTAGCCCTTTCTAAACTAAGAGAAAAGGCCGCAAACTGTTTCAATAACAGCTGCTTCCAATTCTGACTCCTTGCTTCTAGGACCCTGCTGTTTCTGCCCTTTCTCCTGGAGTGGCGTTTTTTCCGTTTCCTTCCTCTGGCAGGCAGTGCTTTGTATTTGAACAAGAGATTGCATATTGGGAAGCTGCCCTTGTCTGTACAATCCGACATTGTACGGCACCCAACGAGCAATAGAAACAGTGTGAGAGATTGCATTTAGATTGACGTGTTTACTGTTAGCTTGTGGAAAATCACTGTCGATGAAGCAAATGACACTTGCAGCTAAGCATACAAGGGTATCTGATCTCGTGGATCATTGGAGAAAATGATAACAGCATTGGACCATTTGAAAACACCAATCCCTGGTTATCCAGCTTGCTCCCACTTCACAAGGAATGCTCTTGCTTGCTGTTTATTGATGGCTCACTGAACGAGACAAATATTCACATGTTCATTCCGTACTCCAGCAACAAGACACGTGGAGGAGATGCTCAATGAAGGACCGAGAAAGTTGTTAAGAGAGAGGCATCAACTCATGAGATCAGCCAGTGATCAATTATGTAAAGGTGCCTTCTCACTGACATCAATTTATTTGAAAATTTTGTGAAACATGCAGACAAGAAGGAGGTCACCCTGCCCAGAGTCTCTGTGCTGAAGGAGAAACGGAACGCTTTCCTGAGCCCACTTTCCACAATTGCAGCTGTAAAACTACAGGTTATAGAACACGAGTGTAAAATCCAGCGATGTTTTAAATGAGTTCAGTGTTTCTGTCTAATATATTTCCGGCAGTGCATTCTGTACACCTACCACCTTCTGTCTGAAAAGAATGTCCTTGCCCCATAAATCTTTATGACTCCTTTAGCATATATCCATCATCAAAATTTCCCACACATCTCTTGGTGTTGTTTCCTAAATTGTGCATTCCATTTCTGTGTTGGATCTCCCCAAACACATCACTTCACGCTTTTCGAGGGTTATTTCCATTCGTCATTTTTTTCTGCTCCCCTGACCATTCCATCAATGTCTTCTTGCAGACTACACCCTCACTCTTCATGTTCAATGAGATTCCAAAGTTTTGTGTTGCCTGCACACTTCTTCATCATGCCTCCAAAATTGATCCTCAATTCATGAAATGTATCTGTAGGCCAATGAGGGACATTTCCAAACAACCTGTAAAATACAAGGAGGACTAGGCAAGGTAAACAAAGGATGGAAGTTCCAGATCACTGGAGACTCCAAAGCGAGAGATCACATTTTGAGGATAAGCTGTGGCCACACAGGAATGAGATAACGGGAATATCATCACCAGAAAACAACAAATCAGAAGAATTCTATGCTTCACAAAGCGGTTGAAGCTAAAACATTGATTATTTTTACAAGAAGGAGCTAGTTATGGTTCTTAGGACTCAAGGGACAAAAGGATATGTGTTGAAAATTGAAACAGGGAATTGAGTTGGGTGATCTCGATGATCATATCGAACAGTGGAGCAGGCTGGAAGGGTCGACTGGTCTCTTCCTATTACAATGTGTCTCTGTCTATCACATACATCACGTGACCTTGCACAGAGCCTGTTGAAACAACACTGGAAAATGATTATAAGTGACAAAAACAATAATCAACAATAATCCGTTGGATCTTGCTGATAATTTGTACCTGATTAATGCGGTGCTCTGACACTAATTTCACTTACCTTTGAGAGATGTATGTTAATAACTATCTATTTTTTCACGTAGAAACGGTGATGGCAGTTGGTGTAGTGTGGGTCATGTCATGGAATGAAAAGCTCCATGAGAGCTGGGTGTAAAATTTCCTGTTAGGAGTTGTTTTCCAGATGTGAGAACAGTGCACACTGTTGTTAAAAAGAGTTCTATTGAGACCACCTCTCTTCTGAGCAGATATTAATGAGCTGCACTTTTTGGTGCAGACAATTTTGAAATCCTAAATGACATAAAAACACACAGAATCAGAGATCACAGGAACCCTACTGTATACAGAGAGACCATTTGGCCCTTTTAAGGCTGTACTAACCGTCGAAGTACAACACAATTGCTGGAAAAGCTTAGCAAGCCTGGCAGCATCTGTGAAGAAAAACTCAGAGTTAACTGTCGGGTCCGGTGACCCTTCCTCAGACTCGAGGGCTTTCCATAAATATGTATCTACCACAGCTAAACTTTCTGGTCTGCACATCCCTGCACAATACAAGCAATTTCCAATGGCCAATTCACCTAATCTGCATATATTCTGCCTGTGAGAAGAAACCTCAACGGACACAAGCGGAGAAAGCACAAACTCCACACAGACATCACCCAAGGTTGAAAAAAAATGCTTAGAGCGTCCCTAGCTGGGAATTGATCCGCAGTCTCCTGTGTGACAGGCTGGGATCCTAACTACTATACCATCAAGGATGGTGGGTGCACCATTCCCCGAGCACCCTAAGCGTGCATTAGGCAAATAAAACTGCTTTACTATCCTAATTTAATTGGACCATTGTCTTGTATGTCTTGGCATCACAAATTCACATCGGAATGCTTCTTAAAAATGCGAGGATATCCGCCGTTAGGAGGTTTCCAGACAGTAATTTCCAGATTCCAAACACACACTGGCTGAAAAAATGTTTTTTGCCCATCTACTCAAACTTTCTGACATCTTACTTTAAATCTCTGCCCAGCTTTTGATCGATCTCGCCAACAAGAGGAAACGTTTCTTTCAGTCTACCCTATCAATAATACTCATTGTTTTCTACTTCTCAATCTTGTCTCCTGTAAATCCCCTCTGCTCTATGGAAAGCAAGCCCAGTCTGTCCAATCTCTCTTCATAACTGAAACATCTCAGCCTAGACCATATCCTGGTAAATCCGTTCTGCATCGTTTCCAGTGCGAACATATCCTGCTGTAATGTGAATTTGCAGAACTACACACAATACTCTCGCTCTAGCCGAATGAAAAAATGATGCAGAAACCACAGAAAGTGGCCTTTCCATTGAAGTCTCTTCTGATTAATATTGTCCTGTGTCCTTTTGCTGACACTGATGCTCCAATAATCACTGGTACATGTCAGGGAACAGCCGCTACATGATGGCTGGTCTCTCAACCGCAGTATCTAGGTGGATCGACTGTTTTCATTAGTAGGTCTGGAGCAGATTCATGCAGCGAGAATGACCATTGCAGGACAGACTGAACAGTGTCAATGTAAAATGAGTGTTAGATTGCGCAATGCCGCAGTGAAGTGAACCGAGGAAGGTAATGGACAGTTGGTAAGTGTGGAACAGAGAGAAATCTCCAAGAGCTGCGTTTGAATTCTGATACATCAAACCCAGTTAAGTGAGACAGCGAAGGTATGAGGCAAGAAAATTACCTCCTCGTAGGATATTTTCATGTAAAATGTCAGATATTTTGCCACATTTCTGGAGCACATTTCGCAAGGAATAAAAGACACAATCGGTGAGAGCACGGTCCTTCTATGACCGATATAGAGGCATGAGAAATGTTGAACCTGCGAGCTCCAACCTCATCCGGAGCAGCTTTTATTGACTTGGAGCAGGGATTATTTGGACATCAGGATTTGGGAAAGCAATTTTCATCAGAAGCAAAATAGATTTCAGCAGCACAGATGTGTGTGGACTTGGGGAGTATCACAATTATGAAGAAAAATGCTGCAAATATTCAACTTGTAAAGAGAGATATCTGCGCACAGAGAATTGAAGGTCATGTTTTTGCTCCCTGAACTTTCTCATATGGTTAACTCTGCACTGTGCTAAATTTCTGATGGGCTTTCTTTTGGTCATTTCATATTATTCAATTTCCTGCAAGCACACACAGGTCATTAAAGTAAAGCAAACTTCCAAAAGATACCAGGAATATACGAAATTGTGATTAGACTTGAATTTTCCTCACATTATGGAGGAAAAGCAGCAAAGTGGAGTTGAGATTTATCAGAAAAGTAGTGATCTAATTGAATGGCTGAGTGGGCTGGTTAAGGTGAATGGCACTCTCTGTGGGCAAATATGCTTCCTTTGCCAGTGAATCTTGCCGCAATATGAAGTAGGGGCCATTGAACTGAGCCAGTGACGGTGATTATCTTAGCTGTCTGTTCATCTTATGAACGTTCTTGTTGTCACGTCGTACCCATGTTAACATCACAGCCGCAGTGTGGAAAACACAACAATGTGGTGGGTTGTTGTCGTAATGGAAAACACACCTGACTACAAATCAGGCATTTGTGCGGTCACTTCTTGTCTGGCTTGACCGCAATGTCGAAACTTATTACACATCCCGACTCATCTTTCTCAGTGCTCTGAAGACCAGATGACATTTGAATATCTGCAGGAACGAGAATACTTTCCGGCTCCTGTCAGGGAATGTAACCAATGCCCCAGCCTCATCAGAAAGAGGCACTGAAATTGTACACAAGCTGCACATGAGTACCTTTTAGTTTCCCAAACCCACCGACCCAATCATTACAGCTACTGGGAATGGCAAGGAAACAAAGCAAACTGCCCTGTCTCATCTTCCAGAGTCTTTAGAATCTCTAAGGGAAGTGTAATCAAAGGAGAATGAAGGGAGAACTGTCGGACTGAACAGAGAGCGTTCAGGCAAAATTCCCGTCCTTAAGAGGCTGGAACATTGACTTTCACGTTCTCGAGGACAATAACTGATCCGAGATACTGAAAGGATTCCCATCTGAACTGTTTTACCTCTGATAATGTCGGTGTCAGGAACAATCAATCCTGATTGCCTGACCGGGAATCACACACAGGCTGTACCAGTGGAAGTGCTAAATCCAATCCACTAGACCATCAGGAATGACAGCAGAAACATGTGCATTGTCTCTTCATGACACACTTTTTGACTCTTTTTTCTCTTCCAAAATGATCAAATCATTGAGTCTTTGTAGGTTCATCAATTTCCGTTTCTAGCACATGGCCAGTAGACTTCTATGCTCTGAGATAATGGGAACTGCAGATGTTGGAGAATCCAAGATAACAAAGTGTGAAGCTGGATGAACACTGCAGGCAGAACAGCATCTAAGGAGAACACAAACTGACCTTTTGGGCCTAGACCCTTCATCAGAGGTCCTCTGATGAAAGGTCAAGGCCCGAAACATCAGCTTTTGTGCTCTTGAGATGCTGCTCGGCCTGCTGTGATCATCCAACTACACACTTTGTGGACTTTTATGCTCTGATGTTTCAAGTGTGCATCTCAATAATATTTTCCCTGTGATGTTTTAATCACAAAAAAATTCAATAAATGAGACTGAAATTGTAAAACTGAGCTCATGCCCCCCTCGGGGAACTGATATTCATTTTCGCGTACAAATGGAAGCAATCAGATACATTCCCCCGATAGTGACAGAGGGCCCAGGACAGACCAATTGCCAGAAATCAAACCATTCGTTCACTTGGCTTATATTGGTCAAATTCAGATTTCAAAATCAGAGTCAGTTTCCAGCAAAGAAGAAAGTCATTTGGTCGTTTCACCGTTTGTGTCTCTCCCTGATTGTTTACTCATCACCCTGCAATTTATACTTCTCCACCTCATTCTTCCTGACAAACTAGAACATTCTTCAGATCAGCTGCTTCCGAAAGACCTCTCAAAAATACCTGGAAGGACAAAGAAGAATGTGGTATTTCAAACACATTTCTGGCTGGTGGAGGAAATGACATGGTGGTGTTAACACTGTTGCATCAGAAATAATTTCAAACGAGCTCCTTTGGATGTTGGATGCCACAGGTGGTGAAAACTCTCGCAGGCCCCAGGAGGAATTAAATTCATGGCCACTCGGCAAATCACCAAACTACCGACCCAACACTGCAGGCACAGGTGTCCCCTGAGAGAGGGCCTCATGCATGAGAAACTGCATTGTAATAGATGCCTGGATTCCTGTGCATAATAGAGCAAGACAGTGTGAAAAATAGTCTCGATGCAATGGTTATTACGTTCGCCTCAAAGCTCTACACCCTCATTATCCAAACAAGTTGTGTTTTTCCTACTTTGCATTAAATGTTTCAGAGCTCTTTTTTAAATATCTGTTCTCATCATAAATTATTGCCGCTTCTAACTTGGAGACAGGAGTTTGAGCAGAAAGGTTCCAAAGACAGGGAGAATATGCTGTTGCCATTGCCAATTTTTTTTCAAGCTTTTTCGACCCTTTCACATGAGAAAAACCATTCATGAGAAATGAATTTCTGTAAACTGTGCCCTAGGGACAAGCAGGAAGCCGCTGATTGAATCTGCAGTGGCCGCTTTCTGCTGGCAGCGGGGAATTGGGAAGAGTGGTCAAATCCCACTGTTTGTCTCCGTCTCACTCTGTGTGGCACAGGGGAAGAGACAATCCTTGATGGGTGTTTTTTTGAATTCAATCTTGTCTTGGATTGCGCGTGGGTCAAATGAAAGAACTTGACCAAAAGCAACGAAAGCACAGTATCTGCATGACCTCGATCTGGTATCTTTTCAGTTTACATTTTGATGCTGATCTGTTGAGCTACGGAAACAGACGTCAACAAACTGTGCAAAACCCCCTGATGTGGATGTTCCAATGTTGGACTGGAGCAGGCAAAGTCAGAAATCACAAGACTCCAGGTTACAGTGCAACAAGTTTATTTGAAAACACAAGCTTTTGAAACATCACTCCTTCATCAGGTCTTAGTGAGAGACATGTCAGATACAGAATTTAAAACAAAAAGATCAAAAGTGACACACCATACTCTGATTGGACAGTACAGTAACACAGCCTGCTACTTGTCCCTCTCCCTGCCCCAACTCCGCATGGAGCCGAGGTGAAGCATTGATGGTGCTGTGTAAATCCAATCTCATCACAGAGATCCAGTGGCTGAGATGTAGATACGTGGTCAAGAATATTGTTTGATCTGAAACTGCTGAAGCAGCGTACCTGGCTGGTCTCATTCTATAGCCCTTTCAGCGACTGACCAATTGAGATGCAGAAACTGGCATCAAGATGACATGCAAAGCCCCCGTAGCGAAGATATGAGGAGGTGTTGCACAGCTGGAGATCTCACTGTTTTCAGAACCGGCTGCCCATTTTACTGCATTCATCACCGAAACTGTCAGAGACCTGAGGAACTACAAACACTGAGAAGAAAAGAAGACATCACATTGCTGATGAAGTGTTGAGGCCCGAAATGTCAGATTTTGTGCTCCTAAAATGCTGCTTGGCATGCTGTGTTCAACTAGCTCTATTGTTTAATATCTCGGATTCTCCAGTTCCCATTAACTCATGACACTTTTGACGTATCCCAGCTTCCATCTGAGGGAGATTACAAATAAATGTAGTGGCCTTGGGATTTGACCCGAAGACTCAACACAGATTGGAAACTAAATCTTGCATCTTAGACTGCTCAGCTATGCTGCTTCACGAAGCCACGCTACTGAACTTGTCAAAACTAGTGTTAGCTGTGAATTAGAAGATGGATCTGAAGAAACTTAGAGCCACTTTTTAGAAATAATTCTTCCCTCGTATGTGAGTGCTTCAGCATTTATTATAACGTCCCAGTTTCCACTGAAAAGATGGTGGGGTGCAATTTTTTTTTTGCAATTGGATCATAGAACATAGATCATAGAACATTACAGCATAGTACAGGCCCTTTGGCCCCCGATGTTGTGCCGACCTGTCATACCGATCTCAAGTTCATCTAACCTACACTATTCCATGTACGTCCATATGCTAATCCAATGAAGACTTAAATGTACCTAAAGTTGGCGAATCTACTACCATTGCAGGCCAAGCGTTTCATTCCGTTAGTACTCTCTCAGTAAATAATGTACGTCTGATATCTGTCCTATATCTTTCACCCCTCAATTTAAACCTATGCCCCGGCGTGCTCGCCGATACCATCCTAGGAAAAAGGCTATCCCTATCCACCCTATCTAAACCTCTGCTTATTTTATATGTTTCAATTAATTCACCTCTCACCCTTCTTCTCTCCAACGAAAATAGCCTCTACTCCTTCAGCTTTTCCTCGTAAGACCTTCCCTCCATACCAGGCAACATCCTAGTAAATCTCCTCTGCACCCTTTCCAAAGCTCCCACATCCTTCTTATAATGCTTTGTCCAGAACTGTACGCAATACTCCAAGTGCGGCCGCACCAGAGTTTTGTACAGCTGCAGCATAACCTCTTGGTTCCGGAACTCGATCCCTCCATTAATTAAAGCAAAAAAAACTGCATGCCTTCTTAACAACCAAGCTGCCCGACAACAACTGAAGGAGCTGTTCAGTTAACAGTTCAATCATCCTCCACTTGATACTGACAGAGAGGCACTCAGATATATCCACTGAGAGTGACAAAGGCCTGAGGGGTGACAATATCTCACAAACCAAGGGCGTCTCTCACTTATCGAACGATTGAACCATTCTGGGACAGCAACATTCAGGAATGTTTTGAATTGAAGCGACTTGTAATTGTTAAAACAGTACTGCTGTGTGGGTCCATTCAAACGGCAGGTGGCAGATTCTGACACGTTAACACCCAAAATGAGCCTTTGAGCTCCAACTCTTGAGACAGATCCCATGAAAGGTTTTCCAAGATTTCATGCCCCTCGCTTTTCCTCCTCCTTCACTCCTAAGCCTCTCTTCCTTGTTGTTCCTAAATCTGATGTCTGACAGGGATCTCTGGCTCTGATGTCAAAGCTGAACTCTCACTCTACTGATTCTGCCAGAGTACTGTGACCATTTAGTTCTAAAACACCTTTCAAGTCACGTTCCTTCAGGAAAATATGCATAAAATAAATAAATATGGACCAGGGACCATATTGTATCGAGACGAAGACACGAGTGCATCAGGGACACAGTTCTGGATTCTTGCAGGTTGCTCAACACGATTTCACATCAGGCAAATTCTCCAAAACAAAACCAATGACTTTCATGATGGAAGTGAATGTATCATTGTCAACTATATGGATGAAACAAAAATAAATAAGAAACTAAATAATGAGCCAGAAGTCATTAGTCAACATGTTTCTTTGAAATTAAAAGCATTCCAAGAGCTGCTCTCAATTCAAGTATCAGGATTCAATTTTAAGGGAGCCAATATTTCAATTGGAATGGTCAATGAATGTGGAAAGGGATTGTTAAAGTTATACAAGTTACAGCCAGGATACAGTGAACAGCTTTGGAACACACACCTAAAGAAAGACACATTGGCATTTGATAAGTGCAGTGAAGGATCACCTCATTCTCTGGTGAGTAGAGGTATTTTTGTGTGAAGAGAGATTGACGAGGTCGGGACTATACTCATTGAGCTTCAAAAGAATGAGTGAAGACCACATTGAAACAGTGAATATTCTTAGGAGTCTGCACAAGATAAATGTGGGCCTGAGGTTTTCTGTGTGTGGAGGAGTTTAGGACCAAAGGGCATTATATCAGGCTGAGGAGTCACCCACATAGGACAGAGACAAGGAGGATTCATTTTCTCTCAGAGGTGAAAAATTTGTGGAATCCTTTACAGCAGAGCTAAGCTGGGTCTGTAAGTATAATCAAAGCTCAGACATTTGTAATTATTTCGAATATGAAGGATTGAGTGGACAAGCCATGCAAATCGAATCTCCGGATTATCAGATTATTCATGATCTCGTGGAATGGGGGAGCGGATAGAATGGGCCATAAGATTTATTGTGGCCCCTGCATCTTGTTCAGTGTGTTCAGCTTATCCATTCTAATTATTTTTCTTTTCCGGTTGTCATACTTGATATCAATTTACCCACTCTCTGATTTGCTGCCTGCTTCTGTCCCAAATTAAACTCGACATTCCTCTGCCTGTCTAGTTATCAGATTAATTAGCTGATTGGTGTAAACACAGACTGATGGTGAATTCAAGCTTCAAACGGAAAGCAAGAAGTGGGAACGTAAAATAGAAAGCGATGAGCTTACAGCTGGCAGTACAAGTGACAGAGGGTGCTGATCATCCTCTTTCTCCAATGTATTAGTTATGTGCCCAGTACTCATTATCTTCTTCCACTCTTCCCACTCTTGCGCTCTTTGCAAAGCTTTGGAATAGTGGATATTTAACACATGTTCAAACTGTGAGAAAAGGGCTTTAATTTCTTTATTTCTTAATAATACTCGTGAATGTGACAGTGTTCTGCTTCGCACATTGAGTGAAATCATTTTCCAAATTGAAATTGAAGTTCCTGAAAGGTTGTACATTTCATATTTTCTTTATCGAACCATAACCAAGTACAATTGATCACAGATGCATTACATTTGTTCCTCAAACAAGTCTCAAGACATAGATTCAGCTTAGCATTGATGTTTGTTTTGATAGATGGGCTATTGGCATCTGGTGGCAAATTGATATTGTAACCGGGCATACGCGAATAGCTAAGAAAATCTACGGGCAGAATTGGGATGCATGTATCCTTTCCCTGTGCCCTCGCTGTAGTTGTGTTCCAGAAGCAACATCGGAAGATGTCATATCTGAGCAAAGGGCACATTATGGTCTTTGGCGCTGAATTGAGGTTCCAGGGTCTGAGGAGGCGTGGGTTGTGTGGAAGCAGAGTGGGGAAGATGTGTGTTTAAGTTGACGCACAAAATGTGTTTGCTGCTTGCAAACTGATCTATGATCTTGGACAGCACAGATTCTCCATTGGGCCAGCGTCCAGGCCGTGTTTACATGGTGCAGTAAATTCCCCAGCATGACATCAGGAACAAGCAGGCTGCACTACTGCTCAAGTTCCAGGCAAGATGCGTTGTTCAATCTCTTCACTGAAAACGAATGAAGTTCTCTATACCACTGCTGCTGTGTAATCAAATCCTGCATTAATTCTAATCACGGTTAATTGCTGTGGTGGTGAAAAGGAGGGTCATTGCGATTGAAATTTTGTTAAATTTCCCTCATTTTCGTTATTTCTTCCCTGGAGAAGGGAACTGATGAGCCGCCTTCTCGATCCGCTGCAATCGTTGCCATGCAGGCACACCCATATTGTTGATCAGAAGGGAAATGCAGCCACTTTCAGACTGTGATTACTAATCGTCACTTTTCATTGGTCATTCTCACCCCTTTTTCTGTTCGTTTTCCTTATGAGAGTATTTTCCAGAAAGTGGTGTTGGACGAAACTGCCAGTATAGTGGAAGCGCTGTTTGGGATTGTCCTGCTGCCACTTTTGCAAGTAGTTCGTGACGCAAACAACTCGAGGTGTCTCACAGACAGGATTCATGCTTAGGTATGTCTGCTATTGCGTTCGCCTTGTCATTTTTGCTTCGGTTGCATGTTAAGACCTGTCTGTGTTGGAGCTTCGCTCGATTCGCGATGACCAGAACACGGTTATCTTCTTGCAGCCAAAAAGCCCCCTGGATAGCCGTCATCGGGTAATGAGTGAAAAAGCACCGCGTCCCAGGGTGGGATCGAACCAACAACCTTTTTGGTAACAGCCAAACGCGCTAACCAATTGTGCCACAGAGACCAACTCCACTAGTACCTGCGAACAAAGAACTAAATTGGGGATCAGCAAGTGCAGCATCATCCGAGTGGACAGTGCGAAAAGACACACTTTGGCGCACAACATCCATGCCGGCCAGATGTCCTAAGTTAATTTAGCCCAATTTGCCAGCATTTGGCCCTTATCCCTCGAAGTCCATCCAATTCAGACATGCATCCAGGTCCCTTTCAAATGTTTTAATTTCGCCAGCTTCCACAATTTCCTCTGTCAGTTGATTCCAGACACACATGAACTTCTGCATGATTAATACCCCACAGCTCCCATTTCATTTTCCCCCTCTCACCTTAAATATATGCCCTGCAGTTTTGGACTCAACCACCCAGTGAATAAAGATCTCAATCATTCACTCTGTTCATATCCTTCATGGCTTTATAAATTTCTCTAGCTTCGCATCCTCCGACACTGCAGGGATACTTTGCCAGGCCTCTTCAGTCTTGCCCTAAAGTCCAAGCAACATAACACTGACAAACACATTGTGAATGTTTTTTTGAGTAATTTTACGTGACTTTTTTATTTCTCAATAATAGCAATAAATTTGGACAATATCAATCTACTTGAAATTGAAAGGTAGTATGTGATGGCTGCAAATTTTAATGCGAAAAGAAAATCAGCTGGCACGGCAGCACGGTATGGTGTTTCTGTAATGTGATGGTTATCACGTTCGCCTCACACGTGGAACGTCCCCTGTTCAAAACCAGGCACAAGCTGTAGGGTTTTCCCCGTCATTACCCATAATAGGCTTCTGCACTGATGTGGACAGAGCTGTCCTGTTTCCTCTTCTCGTCACCCCCACCCCTTGTTTTGAGTATTCGGACATCTCTGTGGTTGTACCGAAAAGGAATACAATTCTACTGAATTGCAGTGCTATTTTTCATGAAGTTTCCCTCCTGCCTGGTCGTGTTTGTACTGCACAGATGGTCATCATTTTTTAAATGTACGCTTGGCGTGATCTGATACTCTCTGCAGCGTAGTGCTTCTGTATTTTTTTTACGTGCAAAGGCATCCTGGTTCAATGCCACATAGAAGCCTGATTTTGCTGGTCTCACAGTGCACCACGGATTCCTGATTTACGCTCTCTTTCAAACGCATCTTAAGTTAATCTCTGAGACGCCTACTTCAGATACTGTCTGTCATGTCTCAGACTGTATGAATCAAATTGAGAAGTGCTCAGCCATGTTTTGCAACAGGGAACCACGTTGGCATTTTGTAGTGTTGGACATAATTACGTCTTATACAGTCATCGAGAATGAATGGATTTATGGGAAATTGTCAGTTTACGAGGATTTGGAAATGAGTCAATGGTCAACAAATGTGTTGGAAATTTTCGAATTGTTAACACATGTATGCCTAGAGAGAATAACTTTTTTTTTCAGAATTTCAGCTCGCAAACAATTCTAGTAGGACTCATTAAAATTGAGTTTAGTTGCAGGAAAAATGCTTTCAACATGCTTCAATTCATTTGATTTGCTAAAAACGCCACAGATCATTGAATTATTCAAAAAAAGAATTAGATTTATATCATTGAAACAGGCGAATGTTACATTCAATGTGGTTCAGATTTTTTATCAGCTTGTCGTAAAGGGAGAAGGGAAGGTTCACAATGCAAAATGACAGAGCCTTCTTTGTGGATTTCTTTGGTGGAGTTCAGACAGTGTGAAATGTACGTAACATCATCGGGACGTGGTCAAATAATTAAGGCACCATTTAAAAGTGGGAATGGCGATTTTAAGCGACACTTTCTTTCTGACTCGACAGGATCCACCTTTAATTTTAAATTGAAAAATGTTCAGTTTCATTTAAAATGCAATCTTAATCAGCTGCACGTATACGATAAATTTCTTTATATGTGAAGTCAAACAAAGTCGAAACTATTTCCCAACCACACGCAGACTTTGTCTAACAGCTAAGGTGCCTCCTTAGGGGTCTAGTGGTGTAGGTCCATGATTCTTTGCCGTTTACATCACATCCAGGCAGGGTGGTTAAGCAGGCTTTTGACACGCGTTTGTGTTTAGGAGTTGGGAAAATCATATTGAGTTTGGACAGGATGTTGAATAGGCCTCTTCGTGAATACAGTGCACAGTTTCACTCGCACAGTTACAGGAGTCACATTATTAAGCTGGTGAGTGATACGAAGTGGTTAACGAGGATGTTGCCTGGTTTGAAAGGTTTGATTTATAAAGAAATGTTAGATAGAGTTGAACTTTTCTCGCTGGTGCTTAGGAGGTTGAGAGGCGACCTGTTAATTGTTATAAAATAATGAGATGTGTAGATAGTACTAATAGTCGTTGTCTTTTCTCTAGGATGGGAGATTTCAAGACTAGGGGGCATTTTTAAGTTACGAGGAGCTAATTTTTAAAAAAATACTTGAGACAGAATTTGGCAATGACATTGCATAAAACGATGGCACGTTCCAACAGAGAACCAGGTGGCAGAAAAAAAAACTGGTGACAGTGAAGCAGGCAGGTGAGGACAAATGTGTTTCATTTGCCAGTGAAATTCATTGCTTCACAAAATGGTAAACATTGAAGTGAAGCAGTGACGGTGATTATGTTTGCTGGCTATTCACCTTGTGAATGCTTTTTCCACCGATGTCCCTGTTAACATCACAAGTTGACAGGATGAAAGCTGCAGCAAGACGTGTGGAGACAGTGGGGTAATCGATATTGCGTCAGACTTTGGGTTAGAGGATTAAAATGTTGTATCCTCCCTCGCTCGATTGCAGTTGACAGCTTGTCTGCCCTTGCAAATTGATCGTTGCTTCCAAAGCAGAATGCGTACCCAGCGCTGTTTTTTGTCAGATTCCCAGCAGTTGAAGTGATTGAATCGCTGGGTTTGAAAATTGAGAGTTACACATGAGCAACATGAGCTGGAACTATTTCAGCTCACTGTCCATTTCATACGCCAACTTGTGGCAACAGTTCCTTTTGTCAGGACAAACTGCTCGTCTTCCACATAAAGCTGCCTTTTGCCGGGGACCCTTGTGTCAGCTGACAGAGTGCAGACATGAAGGAGATGGCACGCATATAATCCTGAGACTTTATCACTCTCGGGGGATAGATCTGTGTATCTCTCTCTGTGGCTTAACATGAGGATCATTATTTCAACAGGTCCTTAACATAGTATTATCATCTTGAACTTCAGTCCCATTCATTGATTACAGGGATAAACTCATTGACATTTTCCCCCAACAATTAATAACAGCAAGGGTGGTGGGCCAAGTGCTGGAAATGAAACTAGAATAGATGGATGCCTGATGACACGTACTGACTCGATGTCCGAATGAGCTATAAAAACTCGAAGACAGAGAGAAATAGATCTGTGACCAAAGGATCAATAACACGAAAAGGCAAAAACAATGCCATTGAGAAAAGATGCCAGCCCCTTCCATGCCTTCCATAGCAGTCTACTGGTTATGGTTTGGCACTTTCACCAACCCGGCCTGGGTGTGATTCTGGGTCAGTGAATTCAAGCTGTGGTTCGCGAGCTTTTCATGACCTAATGCATTTCATCCCAAATGATAATCCAGCGGACATGTAACAAATAACTACAGATGCTGGAATCCTGGAACCAACAAAAAAATGAATTGTTCAGCAATCTCAGAAGCTCTGGCATTTTCTCTGGAGAGCAAGAGAGTTAATGTTTCGGATCCACTGAGGCTAAATCAGAACCAGGTTAGTTATGCACTTCTGTAAATTAACGTCGAGGAAATAATCGTTTTTATCTGTCGAATCTGCTTAATTATCAAACTAGCTCTGTAGATTCCAAATGTCAACATTACAACTTTAAAGGGACTTTATCGGCTCTAATGTTGCTTTTTTTGTCCTGTGGTGTGGAAAGTTTCTGCTAAACTGGCTGCCTTTTCCTTACCTGTTCTGTCAAACAGCAGACTGAGGTCAGTGGAGAAAATCTATGTAGTTCAGGGCCTTGGAGGATGTGTATGTTCAGCATTCAGACAACGCAAAACTGACACAAAGAGAGTTTATTTAATAATTAAAAACATCACGAATTCACGGGATAGTGGAGAAAAATGCCCATTGAAGTAGGAGGTCGTCCATGAAATCATTGAATGGCAAGGCAGACTCAATGGGCTCTGTGGTCGCAAAATATCTGTTATGCTTCAAAATGAAAACAGCTTTTCTTATATTCACTTGGCAAATGTAATTCATATGCTACTGGAAATAATATAAATCTTCTGGGCTCTGTTTGTAGATGTATTTCTCACTTGGCAATCAGTTGTTACATCAGTTGCATCAGCAGTTCCCTCACACTCTGCTCATCCCTGGAACATGTGGGCAACAAGGACACCTACATCAAACTCCAGTTTATTAATTTTAGCTCCATCTTCAACAACATAATACCAACAAAACCCATCTCCAAACTCTGAGATAAAGGCCTCGGTGCTCTGCAACTGGATCTTTGAATTACAGACCCAGATTCTGCGATCAGTGACGATAGATGGCAACACCTATTCCACTCGAATCTTCAACACCGGTGCCCCACAAGGCTGTATACTGAACGCTTTACTATTACTCCTTATACAGTCAGAGCTATGTGGCAAATTCAGCTTCAACTCTATTTGCAAATTTTCTGGTGACATCAGTGGAGTGGGACAGAACTCAAGTAGCAACAAGATGGAGTACAGAAAGGAGATAGACTTCCAATTGGAGTCAATTGGAATCAAGGGAAATTCTCCACTGGGTGGAATAGCCCATCCTCAATACTGTGTAGGTCTTGGTGGTCAATCATCTCCAGCCAAGCACATCACTGCAGGAGTTTCCTTCGGGTAGTGTCCTAGGCCCAACCATTCTGAACCACTTCAGTGATTTCCTTCAAGTATAATTCAGAGATGTTATCTGATTCACAGAATCCCTACAGCATTGAAACGAGTTATTTGACCCAACAAGCCTACACCAGCTCTCTTCCTGCCCTTTCCCTCCATCCCAAACAGACTCTCCCCACTACCTTATCCCTGGGACGGTGCATTTTCCATAGCTAATCCATCTAAACTAGACATCTCGGAACACTTGCCAATTTACCTGGCCAAGCCAGCTCACCTGCACATCTTTTGACGGGGGAGGAAACCAGATCATCTGGATAAAACCCACACAGACCATGGGAGAACAGAGAAACACCATTCAAATAGTCACCTGAGGCTGGAATTGAAACCATGTTCAGAACATGCCCATGTACAAAATATCTCAACATGCTGCAGGAAAGTTTGCAAAATCCATATTTGACCCATACATATTGGATGAATTTCCCTTGACTATCCAAAATTTTGATGAGAGGGCAAGTATTGAACAAATATTATTTACAAGGAGCGGGGTGGGCAGGTTCTGAGATGGAATGTCAGAATGTCCTGCTGAAGCATGGTCATGATGGAGCAATGATTATCAGAAATTCTGTAGACGGCAGAATGAGTGGAGACCGGGTGTCTCAGAGTGAGCAAATGGAGCTCACAGAGGCAGGAAGCAATACAGGCAAATGTGCAGATATCCCAATTATGAACTGGAGATTATGGAGATCATTGGGGATAAGGCCAAGCAAGGGATTATAAATCACATGCAAATTCATTAGTGGAGGAACAGAATAAGGATGGGTTCACAGGCTGCTGCTAAGAAATCAGATTTTGGATAATTTCAGAGGCCATTGCTCGGGGAACACAGTGTGAATATGTTCACAGAACATTGCTATGAGAGAAGGTGGGGGCGGTTCAGATGCCATTGCGAGGAGAACAGATTGGGAATGGGTTAACTGGTTGTTGCTGTGAGAACAGATTGGGGATGTGTTCATGGTTCATTGCTAGGTCATAGGAATGATTGGGTTTACAAGCCAGTGCTTGGCAAACAGCGTGAGGGTGCGGTCACGGGTTATTGGTGGGGGAGCAGATTATTAAAGGATTCACAGACCTTTTCTAAGGGATCAGATTGGGGTTGGAGATGTGTTCAAAGGCAGTGCTAGGGGAACAGAGTGAGGATAGTTTCAATGCTAGAGGAACAGACGAAGGAAGGCATCACTGGCCTTTTGTAGGGCATCAGTGTGGTTTGTTTCACAGCCTTTTAATTCGGGTACAGTTGACATGTGTTCACAGTTGATATGAAAACAAATTGTGTTTGGGAAAGAACTTGTTGCTAGGGGAACAGAGTGGTGCTGTGTTCACAGGCTATTGCGATGAGAAAAGAGTGGGCATTGGTTCACAGGTCGTTGTTAGGCAAACAGATTGAGATGTTTTGCATGCTGTAGCTAGTGGAAAAGTGTGAACATGTGTTCACACAACGATATAAGTCGTTGCATGAAGGAAGTGTGGATGGTTTCACAGGCCATTACCAAGGGAAAGGTGTAGGGAAGGTTTTATAGACTATTGCAAGAATAACATTGTATGGTTGGGTTCACAGCATGTTGGTAGGGGAACTGAGAAAGGATGGGTTCACTGACTGTTGTTTGCAGAACAGTGGAGATGTGTTGAAAGGCCGTTGTTAGGTTAACAGCGTGGAGGCATGTTCACAGGATTATTCTATTAGAGAAGAGTGGGGTTGGGTTAAATTGCTGTTGCTGTGTGAAATGATTGCAGATGGCTCACAGGCCAGAGCTAGGGTAACAGAGTCAGGATGGCTCACACGCCATTGCTAGGGGATCTGAATGGGATAGCTTCACAGGTACTTGCTGAAGAAACTGAGTGTGAACGTGTTCACGGGGTTTTGCTGTGAAAGAGAACGGGGATGGGTTCAGAGGCCATTACTTGGAGAACAGAGTGGGCGGGGGGAGGGGATTAAGTGGCTGTTAATGTGAGAACAGATTGTGGATGGGATCGCAGGTCACTGGTAGGATGACAGAGTGGGGATGGGTTCACAGGTCACTGTTAGGATGATAGAGTAGGGATGAGTTCACACGCCACTGGCAGTGGAGAAGAATACTGAAGGGTTCGCATGCCTTTTCAGCATGGGGATGGGTTCTAAAGCCATTACCAGGAGAACAGATTGGGGATTGGTCCAAAGGTCATTGGCTATAGGATCAGTGTAATGAACGAGTTATGCTCGGGCAACGCTGTGGACAATGATTCATCGGCTGTTGCCAGTGGAGCAGAGTGGGGATGGGTTCACAGGCCGTTGCGATGAGAACAGATTGATGATGCATTCTCGGGTCATTGCTAGGGGAATAGATTGGGCATGGGTTCACAGTTCGCTGATGCTGGAATGGATTGCGGATGGGTTCACAGCTCATTGCTATGGGATCAGAGTGCAGATGCCTCCACAGGACATTGCTGGGGTACAGGGCTGTTGCAATGAGAAAAGAGTGGGGGATGGATTAACAGGTCATTGTTGGGGGAATAGAGTATGAATGGGTAAAATGTTTGTTGCTAGGCGAACAGAGTGTAGATAGTTTCACAGGATGTTGAGAGGGGAAAAGACCAAGAAGAGTTCATAGTCCTTTGCTGGGGCAACAGATTTGGAATTGGTTCACTGGCCATTGCTATGGGAACGGAGTGGGGAAGGGCACACAGTCCATTGCTAGGGTAACAGATTGGTAATGGTTTCCCAGACTGTAATTAGGGCAACATGCTGAGGATAGTTTCGCAGGCTGTCCCTGGGGTACCAGAGACGGGGTGATTCCATAAGCCATTGGTTGTAGAACAGGAAGTGCTTGTGTGCATTGGCAATTGCGAGAAGAACAGAGTGGGGATGGGTTAAAAGGCCATTTCTGTGGTAACTGCGTCAGGATGGGTTTACAGGCATTGCTTGCGGAACAAAGTGGGGACGGGTTCATAAGTTGTTTCTAAGGCAACAGTGTAGGTATGGGTTCATAATGAGTAGCTAAGGCAGCAGAGTAAGAATGGGTTCAGAGGCCTTTGCTGTGGGAGCAGATTATGGGAAATAGGCTCACAGATAGTTGCAAGGGGAACAGCTTGGAGATGGGTTCACAGTCTGTTGCTAAGTGAAGAGACTGGAGATGCATTCACAGAACTTGGCTATGGGAACACCATGTGTATGGGTTCATGGGCTGTTCCCAGGGGAACAATGTAGGAATGGGTTCACAGGTCGTTTCTCGGGGAACTGAGTGGAGATGTGTTCATGGGCCATTGTTAATGGAACACATTGGGAATTGATTCACAGGCTGTTGACAGGGGAACATTGTAGGGATGGGTTCAGAGGCCGTTCCCAGGACAACAAGTGAGGATATATTCACAAGCCATTGTTCAGGGAAACAGAGGTATTTGGAGCCATTGCGCCTCCTAATTGTTGGCTTCTTTGTGTTATCTGTGCACAAATGAGCCTAACCCAAGGCAATGCTATTTCCTAATTTATTACCATTTTAAACTGGGACATTTTGTTTTTTCTCTTCTTCCTATAAACAACAGAGAACAATACAGCAATGGAACTGTCCTGTCGGCCTACCGAGACTGCAAAAATTCTAGTCCTTATTTAGACTCACTGTATATCACCCACATGCAGTTTCTATCCCTCAGTTCACTTCCTGTTCATGTATCTGTCAACTTACTCCTTAAATATTACTAATGTGCCTTTTCCACCGCCTCCACTGACAGCATTTTCCAGGTACCCACTATCCTCTGGGTGAAACATTTTCCCACCATTTCTCGCCTCAACTCCTCCACTCTCGCCATGAACCTGCACCCTGTCAAAATTGGCCTTTCCCCCCTGCGAACCTCACCATATGCTTAACTACATTCCTGTCACTCACTCTCTGTTACCTTCTACCCTATATGCAAATTACCTCAAACCCCTCCATTTGATTTCAGACTGTAATTCACTCCCTGTTGTGTTAACCTGTGAATAAACTCACTGAGACAATTGATGAAATTCCAAGTTTCTAACTGCGTATTGTCTAAATGGTTGAATGTTGACCTGGGAACATGAAGAGAGGAAGATGCAGCTTAATTTCAGCTGCAGTTTGTTACTGCAAAATATGACTTCAATACAGAGCAGTGGTTCAATAAGGCAGCTCACTATCACTTTCTCACTGGCTGATAGGAATGTGGGATAAATGCTGGGCCTGCCAGTGTTGCTCACGCCCTGTGAATGAATGAAAAAAGAAAGCTCATTTGCATCCCTCATCAATTGCTCCCCCTGCAGACTGACTCAATGTGTTCGATTTCCCAGGACACCCAAATTCCTCTGCGTTCCAGGTAAAGTCTTTTCCTGACAAACATCACACTCTCTACTGTATATTGCATGCGACACTGTTTTACCCATTCACTTATACCTCTACATTGCTCAGTTTGGGTATCCCTAACATCCTCTTCATAATTTCCTGTGCAAAATATTGTCACCAAGAAAAGGTTCCATTTTCAAATCAAAGACTGACCTGAGCTGAAGCCTGTTGAAAATCCAAATATTCTCCTGTCACTCTCTGGCCCTTGGTAAGTGCATGTCTGCTGGTTTCTCTTGGCTCTGCAAATTGCCACATTCAACCAATAGCGTTTTTGAGTTGGTTCATGCTGTCAATGCCCCCTGTACAATCACAGCAAGACTTTCTCACTTGAAGATACTGAGGAATGCAGAGGCTGGAAGTCAGAGTCGATAAAATGTGAAGCTGGAGAAGCACAGCAGGTCAGACAACAATGTAGGAGCATGAAAGTCGACGTTTCGAGTCGGGACCCTTCATCAGCCATCAGTTCATTTTGTCAACCAATACCATGTCAATTCCATGGTCCCATCCCATGGTGGCAAGTGACATGCCATCTGTTTTCTCCTAATATTTGGTGACAGTATCACATTAGCTCTCTCTGTTTTGTTCACAAGGACACAGAAATAAAGATTAATGAATTAATAAGCATGAGGGTAAAGTTGCTTATGTGCGTGCGTGCATGTGCTGTGTGTGTGTGTGTGTGTGTGTGTGTGTGTGTGCGTGTGTGCGTGCGCGCGCGCGTGCGTGCACTGTGTGTGTGCGCTGTGTCGGGTGAGGAGAGAATGATCAGCACCCCGATCCTATGTGAAGCCATGTGAGACATTGTGTGTGTCGTATGTATTTCAGGGCCACGAGACGGAAAGGGCTAAATAGAAGCACCCGTATTTGGTTTGCTGATGAGCTAAAGACAATTGGGGAGGGGCGGGGAGGGATTACCCTGTGTCTCTGTTCCAGATATATATATATATATATATATATATATATATATATATATATATTCTGTATTTCACCTCAGAACATCTGGGAAAAACTCCGCTGGGTTGTGTTGTTGCCTTAATTGGGAGGTCGGTGAGTGGGATGATGAGTCAGTATGCGAGAAGCGAGAGGGATCCCACCCCAGCCGACCCATTCCCTCCTCCTGGGCCTTGTCAGTCTCTCTGTGAGGTTTGGGGATGGTGGAAGGAATTTCTCCCATTGACTGGAACCTTCTTCTTGTCTCTGGGGATGAGGAGTTGTGGAAGGGAGTGTGTGAAATGAGAGGAGTATGGGGGCTCAAAATTGGATGATACAAATTCGAAAGATCACGTTTTGGGGTGAGGGGTGGGAAAAGACAGAGGGAGAGAAAAAAAATCAGAAAAAATACAGAAAGCAAAAAAAAAAGATGGGAGGAAAAGACAGAGTGGTGGCGGGGACAACACGTGAGGAAGGGGACTAAAAGAGAAGTTGCCTGTGAGAGATAGGGAGAATGAAATTTAAAAAAATGACTTTGTGACAGACAGAAACACAGGCAAGAAAAAGACAGAGAGAGAAAGAGAGAGCGAGAGAGAGTGAGATGGAAATGGAAATGGTGACAAGAGGAGGAGACTTTGAGAGAAAGAGAGAGGAATACAAAGAGAAAAAGAAAGAGAGAGATAAAGAGAGATACAGATACACACGCACACAAACACACACACACACACACACACACACACACACACACACACACACATGCACACACACATACCAGTGGGTTTACTTTTAATGAGTTTCTGAGAATGAATTTCAACCCATTTCAGAGATGGATCTGTTGCGCAATTGGACGTTTGTTCATTGTACAAATGATCGCGAGTTTATGAAACACATTCACTTTTGCCCTGATAACAAAGTAAGCGACATCGCAGCACTGTCCCACTTTCTCATTGACATTTCATCAGGAAAAGCTGGGAATTATCTGATTAACAAAAACTGTGTTAAAATTGGTTAATCTCAGGTCAGTGTCAGTTACCGCTCATAGAATCTGTATTTGCATATTTTGTTTCTGTCTAACTGTGTGCGTGTTTCTCTGTGTTAGTGTGTATGTGGGGTGTGTCTGTATGGGTGTTTGTTTCTGTGTATTTGTGTGTCAGTGTGTCTGTGTGTGTTCATGTTTCTGTGTGTGTCTGTGTGTGCGTCAGTATGGCATTGTATGTCTGTGCCTCACTGTGTACCTCTGTGTCTATCGATGTGTTTTTGTTATTGTATTTCTGTGGGTATATATGTGACTGTGTGGGTCTTTAGGCCTGTGTGGATTTGCGTCAGTATATAATTATGTCTGTCTGTGTCTGTAACTGTATGTGAGAGTGTGAGTTAGTGTTTCTAAGTGTGTGCATTAGTGTCCGTATCTATGTTTGTTTGTGTCTCTTTGTCTGTGTCTCTGTGCAGTGGGCTGTCTCTTGCTTTGGCGGTGAATCTATTGAAATGTGTTTTTCCCCCTCTCCGCTTTTATTCTGTCTCTACCTCTTTTGTTTAATGTGATATACCTGCCCTGTTAGTGTGTGCTTCCATATGTGTGTCTCTGTGTGTTTATGTATGTATTTGTAAATCTGGCTGCAGCGGGACTCCCTGGAGGGAAATTTGAATGAATGAACCGTGAATGAATTAAAAAGTTATGAATCAAAGACACATTCTCTCGCTCCCTCTTGCTTTTAAAGTGATACAATGCCGCCCTCTGGTGGCCTCCCTGCTACACTACACAAGCAGAAAAGTGGCTCAGAGGTTCGCACTGAAGTTTCAGAGCACCAGGGACCCAGGTTCGATTCCAGACTTTAGTGACTGTCTGTGTGGGGTTTGGACATTTTCCGCGTGTCTATGTGTGTTTCCTCCCACAGTCCAAAGATATGCAGGCTAGGTGGATCGACCATGCTAAATTGCCTGTCGTGTTCAGGGAGGTGTGGATTATAGGGGAATGGGTCTGGGGAGAATGCTTCAAGGGGCAGTGTGGGCTTGTTGGGCCGAAGGGCATGTTTCCACGCTGTAGGGAATCGAACATAAAGCTGCTGATTTTTTTTTGCTTCACAAGGCATCACAGCCTGTGAACCTCGACAGTAGCACTCTTGTTTTGATCCCTTAACAATGTCTTTGGAGACACAGAGCAATTTTGCCCGATAGACGTTGTACCTGAGATATGAGCAGAACAAGGCATGAACAAACCCATTGCTGATCTCACTCCCTTCATATTTGACTTTTTCCCAGTTAGAATCTGAGAGAGTAGATTACAAAACATGACAAATTGCAGAAAGTGCAATAAGATTCACCATGCTTCCTCACAAAACGGTTCACTCTGAGATACCTGAATACAGTTGTAAAGGGAACATTCTATTAAATGTGTATAATGTCAGGAAAATGCCCAAAGGCATTTCCACAGGGAACACAAACATTTTTAAACATGAGCATATTTACTTTCACAAGCCTCAGAACATTTGCATTCCTCTCTACACCAGCACATTTTGTATGTGTGCCACTGTTGCTGTGAGCTTGCCTCTCTCTCTGTCTCTCTGACTGAACCCCGCTGATGTTTTTCACCCTTCACCATCTACTGTGCAGTGGCGTGCGGCGGCCAGCAGACGGAGGCATTGTATCATTTTAAACACAAGGGAGCCGCCAATGGTGAGACGGGGCCTTTCGCTCTCCCTCTCTCTATCCCTGCGCTCGCACATTCTCTCTCTCCTCTCTCTCGCTCTCCTTCTCTATATCCCTTTTTTTTTCTTTCTTTCTCACCCTCTCCGTTTCTCTCCAACCATCTCCCCCTCACCCACTCTCTTACCATCTCTCCCCTTGCTTCCTCCTCCCCCGTCACTCCACATTTCTCTCGCTTTCTCTCTCTTTCTCTCTTTGTCTCCCTCTGCCCGTCGTCCCTGAAATCTGGCTCACCATTCTGAAAGCGTATGTTTGATGTGATCGTGCTTGAACGCCACCTTCCTGCTGGAATGAAGGTGATAATTTAAAACGAGAAGCAAATGGAGACTATGAACAAAGACAGCTAAAATCAGAAGATATAGAGTGTCAGTGAGCAGCTAACTGTGGAGAATGTGATGCTTGAGAGCCCTGTCCACTTCTCTTCCATCGCTTCCCTGAAAATTGAGAGATAACTGATTGGATGTCAATTAACTCGACTGCGGGTGTTTTTCTTCGTTTTGCGCTCATGACATTGCTAGGATATTGCCCAACTTTCTGGATAGATGCCAGTGCTGTAAATATACTGGCACAGATGGCTCGTGTCCATGATAATAAAATGTGAGGCTGGATGAACACAGCAGCCCAAGCAGCATCTCAGGTGCACAAAAGCTGACGTTTCGGGCCTAGACCCTTCATCAGAGAGGGGGATAGGGAGAGGGAACTGGAATAAATAGGGAGAGAGGGGGAGGCGGACCGAAGATGGAGAGTAAAGAAGATAGGTGGAGAGAGTATAGGTGGGGAGGTAGGGAGGGGATAGGTCAGTCCAGGGGAGACGGACAGGTCAAGGAGGTGGGATGAGGTTAGTAGGTAGATGGGGGTGCGGCTTGGGGTGGGAGGAAGGGATGGGTGAGAGGAAGAACCGGTTAGGGAGGCAGAGACAGGTTGAACTGGTTTTGGGATGCAATGGGTGGGGGGGAAGAGCTGGGCTGGTTGTGTGGTGCAGTGGGGGGAGGGGACGAACTGGGCTGGTTTAGGGACGCAGTAGGGGAAGGGGAGATTTTGAAACTTGTGAAGTCCACATTGATACCATTAGGCTGCAGGGTTCCCAGGCAGAATATGAGTTGCTGTTCCTGCAACCTTTGGGTGGCATCATTGTGGCACTGCAGGAGGCCCAGAATGGACATATCATCTAGAGAATGGGAGGGGGAGTGAAAATGGTTTGCGACTGGGAGGTGCAGTTGTTTGTTGCGAACTGAGCGGAGGTGTTCTGCAAAGCGGTCTCCAAGCCTCCGCTTGGTTTCCCAAATGTAGAGGAAGCCACACCGGGTGCAGTGGATGCAGTATACCACATTGGCAGATGTGCAGGTGAACCTCTGCATAATTTGGAATGTCATCTTGCGGCCTGGGATAGGGGTGAGGGAGGAGGTGTGGGGGCAAGTGTAGCATTTCCTGCGGTTACAGGGGAAGGTGCCATGTGTGGTGGGGTTGGAGGGCTGTGTGGAGCGAACAAGGGAGTCACAGAGAGAGTGGTCTCTCCGTTTAGCAGACAGGGGTGGGGATGGAAAAATGTCTTGCGTGGTGGGGTCGGAATGTAAATGGCGGAAGTGTCGGAGGATGATGTGTTGTATCCGAAGGTTGGTGATTTGGTGTGTGAGAACGAGGGGGATCCTCTTTGGGCTGTTGTGGCGGGGGCGGGGTGTGAGGGATGTGTTGCGGGAAATACGGGAGACGCGGTCAAGGGCGTTCTCGATCACTGTGGGGGGAAAGTTGCTGTCCTTCAAGAACTTGGGCATCTGGGATGTGCGGGAGTGGAATGTCTTATCGTGGGAGCAGATGCGGCGGAGGCGGAGGAATTGGGAATAGGGGATGGAATTATTGGAGGAGGGTGGGTGGGACGAGGTGTATTCTAGGTAACTGTGGGAGTCGGTGGGCTTGAAATGGACATCAATTACAAGCTTTTTGCCTGAGATGGAGACTGAGGGATCCAGGAATGTGAGGGATGTGCTGGAGATGGCCCAGGTGAACTGAAGGTTGGGGTGGAAGGTGTTGGTGAAGTGGATGAACTGTTCGAGCTCCTCTGGGGAGCAAGAGGCGGCGCCGATACACTCATCAATGTACCGGAGGAAGAGGTGGGGTCTGGGACCTGTCTAGGTGCGGAAGAGGGACTGTTCCACGTAACCTACAAAGAGGCAGGCAAAGCTGGGGCTCTTGCAGGTGCCCATGGCCACCCCCTTAGTCTGTAGGAAGTGGGAGGAGTCAAAAGAGAAGTTGTTGAGGGTGAAGACGAGTTCAACTAGGTGGATGAGGGTGTCGGTGGAGGGGGACTGGTCGGGCCTGCGGGACAGGAAGAAGCCGAGGGCCTTTAGGCCATCTGCATGCGGAATGCAGGTGTATAGGGACTGGACGTCCATGGTGAAGATGAGGTGTTGGGAGCCAGGGAATTGGAAGTCCTGGAGGAGGTGGAGGGCGTGGGTGGTGTCACGGACGTAGATGGGGAGTTCCTGGACCAAAGGGGAGAATTTGGAGTCCAGATAGGTGGAGATGAGTTCGGTGGGGCAGGAGCAGTCTGAGACGATGGGTCGACCAGGGCAGGCAGGTTTGTGGATTTTGGGAAGGAGATAGAAACGGGCCATGCAGACTTGGGGAACAATGAGGTTGGAGGCTGTGGGTGGGAGGTCCCCTGAGGTAGAGGTCATGAATGGTGTTGAAGATCATGGTTTGGTGCTCGGGTGTGGGGTCATGATCGAGGGGGTGGTAGGAGGTGGTGTTGGAGAGTTGGCGTCTGACCTCGACGATGTAGAGGTCAGTGCGCCATACTACCACTGCGCCACCCTTGTCTGCGGGTTTGATGGTGAGGTTGGGGTTGGAGCGGAGGGAGCGGAGTGCTGCCCGTTCTGCAGGGGAGAGGTTGGAGTGGGTGAGAGGGGTGGAGAGGTTGAGGCGGTTAATGTCTCGACGGCAGTTGGAGATGAAGAAGTCGAGGGAGGTTAGGAGGCCTGGGGGTGGTGTCCAGGAAGCGGACTTGTGTTGGAAGCAGGTGAAGGGGTCAGTGGAGGGAGGGTTATGTTCCTGGTTGAAGAAGTAGTCATGGAGGCGAAGACGGCGGAAAAACTGCTCTATGTCCAACCGTGACTGGTATTCGTTCATATGTGGTTGTAGGGGGACAAATGTGAGCCCCTTACTAAGGACTGACCGTTCGTCCTCAGTCAGTGGAAGGTCTGTGGGGATGGTGAAGATGCGACAGGGTTCAGTGTGAGTGCCTTCTCTGGCTCGTGCCCATGCCAGTTCTGGAACATGACGCTTCAGTGTCATTGTCAGCGCCTACAGCTTTTGAAACATCCAGCTCCTTCAGCCGCTTCCTAATATTACATGGAGTGAGTCAAATTAGTTCAAGACTGACATCTGTGACATTGAGGTCCTCAGGAAGACTCCACGATAAGAAGATACAAAAGGTATGCCTATGTGATCTACCTATACTGCACACAAAACAAAACTTTTCACTGCATCTTGGTACATGTGACAGTAACATATCAAACCAAACCGAACCGATGACTCATCAACTCGACACTTCTTGTTGAGGATGAAAGCAAACGGTACCGTAACGTCAGTGGAATGATGTCCTGTGTTCCCTCAGCATGAGAGTCTGGGAGTATGTGTGGAGCTGCTTCGTCCTCTCATGGGTCCAATTGCCCACCTCCATACACAGCTCCTGTCATCGGGACTGCACAGCTCAGAACTGATCTGCTGTTTGGGTGGTCACATAATTATGTCAATCACAAGCTGCTTTCACTGTTTGTCCTTCAGTTACTCTTATGTTTAATCCCACCAGAGTGATACAGTCAGTCCTGGCCAATGGCAATGGCAATGGCGTGTGGACCCACACCAGGATGGTTCCCACAGGAGTGTCCATTGTTCCAAACCCACACAGGGATGCTCTTCAGTCCAACCACAACTCAGTTCCCTGAAAAATACCAGGGATCCTACACCCACTTTGTTCCCCTACCACTGACCTGCTGCACCACCACTGCACTAATCATTTTCCAACAGGCGAGGTCTTCACCCATACGATGGTCCCCAGCACCATCCTAATCCCCAATCCACACTGTTCCCCCAGCAATGCAGGTGAGAGAGGATTAGATGAAGTTAGCCATGGAGGCTGTCAAGAACCTGAGAGAGTGGGAGATTGAGGAGTAGAGAGGGTGAAGGAGAATGCGGAAGAGAGGGTCCATGAAAAAAGAGGGGAGGAAAAAGAATGAGGAGAGAGAGCGACATGATGAGATTCAGACAGAGATATGGAGGGAGATGTAACAAGGGAGAGAGATGAATTCTTTCGAGGCCGGGTCAGAATGGGTGGCCCACAGGTGAAAGCAAGGACAGAGTGACGAAAACCAAATCCTGAGCTTCTCCCCAGTCCCCTCCACTTCCCTGAGGACAGTACCTGGAGACAAGTCTGTGTCTCTCCAGGTCAGCTTCTTCAACACAATGACAAACAACAATATAGTTTGCTGTGCTGCTTGGCACTTTTTACCGAAAATTAATTACATATTTAAGTTATGGATGCAGTCAGTGGAATGGTGTCTTTTCTCTTTGGCCTGTGAGTTGACAGAAACATTTACATGTTTCCCTGTAAGCCCCTGTGGGGTAAGCTTGGATAAACCAGCACGACCAAAAGTCTGTTACCATAGCGACAAGCTGGTTCATTGCTGAAACATTGAACTGAAACGAGAAAATGCTGGATGGATTGATTAATGAGTGAATTTGATTGATTGATGAATTTGGGTAAAGGGATATGTCAGCACATTCTTCAGCTGCTGCCTGAACTTAGTCTGGGTCACGGCATAAATCGCAGCGTTTGTGCAGCAACTGAGGAGCTGCAGTATGAAGCCCAATTCCATGACAAAGTAATCGAGGTACACAGACTGATACCCAAAATACCACATCCGGGACCACAGAGAATAGAACGTTAACATTGACCATAACAGGATGAAATTGGCCGAGATCACAACCAGTAAGATGATGGATTTTTTCCGACTTTTCATTTCTGTGTCACACTGACTGTCCCCATTGGTTTGAACCTGGAGTCTCCTGCGGGCTCTGCTGGTCACTAAAATGTGTCTGACTGTGAAAACATTGAGCAGCAGAAACAGGAGAAATGGGGGAGTCGGTGTTAGAATGTGGTGGAGGAACTCAATTGTGACCCAGACACGAGACATTTGAACACCGGGTGTTACTTCACAAAACCAGGGTTCATTCCCCAGCCGATAGTGAACTGTGAGCATAAAATACCAGAAAATGTTCTTCAAACAGCTCAGCAAAATCACTGTTCCTAGAAACACGGCCGTCGGTTTCTCCCTGCAATATTTACTTTTCAGCTTCTGGAAACAAATGGCGACAAATCGATCTAAGGTGAAAGTGACGGTGGACCAGACAGAACAGTCAGTGGCTGCATAAAGCAGGACGGCGTTGGATATTACACATTGGGATGGACCACAGGAAATAAAACTGTCCCCGATAAACAATGGGAATGTGTCTCAATATCAGGTCGAGGATAATGACCAGTAGATCTGCCACTGCCATGGACCCCAGGTAATGTCTGACATATGGAGACAATCCACAATCTTTATAAAGCAGGACGTAGACCGTCACTATGTTAACTGTGAGGAAGGAAAACAATAAAATTGTACATCAGCCTGGCGGCAAAGTTACCAGCTTGATTGAATACCCAGTGACATGTTCAAATGTATCGCGTATTTATTGAAAAAAAGAAGCTGAGAAAGCAAATTGTAATGTGTTAATGTTTCCCTTTACAAAAAAAATCACATAAAATACAAGAAACGCTCCCTCCCTGAAGACACAAACGCATAACCAGAAGAACAGATGGTTTCTAGAACATTCCCAAACATTTGATCACTGGAGATCAGGCACAGGTCACTTCTTTCCTGTGCTTTGTCAGGATGCTGAAGATGTTGCCGTCCTGAAGGATTCTCTCTCAGTTCCATGAAGACAAACAAAGTGTGTAAATTTCTGTCTTTTCGTCTAAATTGTGGTCAATTTTCAGTTGTGAAGAAACATGAACACAGGGAAAATGCATTCCCCCCTTTAACTGCATGCGGGGATTTTGAACCAGTGTCTCCTTTTCCCTGGAATGGGACCTTTTCACCCAGGATCTAATCTTTTGTTCAATTAACTGACATCGAACTGTTCACAAATAACGTCGATTACAAAATGTTCCAGGGCATGTCATTTACAGAATGTGATGGAGTCACAAAGATCCACATCACAAAGGCCCTTCTGTCCTTCAGTTTTGGTGAGACCCACTCAGCCTCACGGTGGAAATCTCTCCCCAAACTCAACACAACTGACAAACTCAAAGCAAATGACATTGCCAGATCAGCTGAAGTGGTCAGTTATCTCACATTCTCGATCCACCTCACAGAACCAGGCGATGCACCACAAACCCAAATGAAACTTCTGTTAAGCAAGGAGCGCTCTGCAGACCAGACTAATGTTCTGCTCAATACAACCCTGCAATCTGTCCAGAGTGGGACACTGTGCAGACCTCACCAGTCAACTAGATATCAGTCCAGCACGGGGAGCTGTGCAGACCACACCAGTGCATTCATCTATAACCCAGGCCAGGTATCTGTCCAGTGCGAGGGGCTGTGAAGTGAACACCACTGAACTGATCTGTAAACCTAGAGCAGTTGTGCTCCCAGCGTATAGATCTGAACAAACTACCCCAGTGCAGTGCTCGGTAACAATGTGTTAAATCGCTGCCCAGCCTGGGAAAACTTGCTACCGAGCATGGCCTGAGCTCACCACCCAGCTCAGTGCAGTACCTGCAGCCTGAAGAAATGTCCAGCACCACAGGACAAGCAACAATAACCTTCCTTGCTCTGTCAGGATATGTATCTCTGTATTCTCTCTGCTCCATCTCTCTCTCTCTCTTTCTCTCTCTCTCTCTCTCTCTCACACACACACACACACACACACACACACACACACACACACACACACACACACACACACACACACACACACACACACACACACACACGCTGCTTCTCCCCGATACTGAAAACACTGCATGGATCCTACACTGTTCAACGGTTTCTTCCAGCCGCCTCGCCATTTCCTCACCTACACCAATATTATCAACAGGATCAACCACTTTCACCCTCCCTCTTCCCTCTCATTCAAGGAGAAACAGCCTGGAATAGAACATAGAACAATACAGCGCCGAACAGGCCCTTCAGCCCTCGATGTTGAATCGGACAGAAAGGGCCAAGCAGGGCGGTGGTGTTCCCCACATCCGTTCCCTCACCCATCTTCCTCCTCTAACGTGGGGAGGGCCCTCGAATGAACCGGAGAGAATCAGGACGACCCATGTGGAGATTCCAAAATATACACGTATCACCGACAGAGTAAGCAGCAATGCTCAGTGAAGGGTAATTTTCACTTTAAACCAACTGTCAGTTCCATTTCCACCTGGCACAGCTTAGAAGCCGTGCCTCTCATGCCATCTCCCTTTTATATAGAGCCGGTAAAAATGGGATCCCTACAGAGTCGGTGGGCAGGAGGGAGGGCTCACAACACATCGTGTCCACCAGCTCTCAGGAAGGGAGCACAGATTCTCCCTCCTACACCTCCTCCTTCAGACAGCTCAGACACTGAAACTAACCTGTAATATTTACTAGTCTCCCAACTTGTCCTTACATCTTCAATAAACAAGCATTGAAAATCTCATAGAGTCACAGTCCCCATGGAACAACTGAAATACTGTCACACTTACTGGAGTGAGCAAATACTGATGCACTCTCATGGAGTGACTCAAATAATGAAATGCTGTCCACAGAATAACAGAAATTCTGGCACACACCAGATGGAATGAATGAAATATTGACAAATAACAGAGCTGGGGACATTCTGATAGGCTCCGCTTATTTGTATAAGTATGGGTGTTTTTGTGTGTTTATCTGTGTGTCGCTTTGTGGGGCAGGTCTGGCAGTCTCTGTGCTGTTTAATGGAATGCAACGCCACCCTCTGCTGGTCTCCACACGCCACTGCACAGGCAGCGGCAGAGGATGGGAACCATCAGGGATTTATTCAGAGAGGGCCTGGGAGGGCAGCAGCTCACAACACCGTCCAATCTGATTTCTTCTTCATGTACTTGTCTAAATGTTTTTTAAACGTTGTAACTGTACCCAATTTCACTATTTTGTCTGGATGTTTATTCCACATACAAATGACTCTCTGTAAAATAATAGTTCTTCATGTCTTTTTAAATATAAATGGTTTCTCCTCAAAATTTGAAATATCCCCATCATCTTGAAATCCTCCACGCCCAAGAAAAGATAGCTGACATTCAACTTATCTGTTCCCCTCATGATTTATAAACCTCAATCAGCTCACCCCTCAAAACCTCCTACACACAATTGAGAAAAGTCCCAGCCTATCCAGCCTCTCCTTATATCTCAAACTATCCACTCCCAGTGACATCCCGGCAAATCTCTGCTGATCCTTCTCAGTAGTAATATTATCCTTCCGTTAATAGTGCAATAAGAACTAGACACAATAATCCAGAGGATGCCTCAGCAACATCCTGTACAATCTGAAAATGACATCCCAACTCCTAAATGCAAAGGTCTGTGCGATGAAGGCAGCGAACTAAACACCTTCTTAACCAGCCTGTCTCTATGTGACACAGATTTCACTGAACTGTACCTTTCAGTCTAGTCTCTGTTCTGCAACACTACCAAAGGCCCTAATTTAAATTGTATCAGTCCTGCTTTGTTTGGTATTCCAAAAACAATGTCTGCCATTTATGCAAATTAAACACAATCTGCCACACCAAAGCCCAGTGAGTATTATTCCCACCCCCCAAACACATCCCTGACATGTTTTGAAAGACCCTCCCATCTCCAGACGGCCTACAACCACCGGTCTTTATTTTCCCAAGACCTTGAGCTTGGTTTGCCATGTGCAGGCAGGTGGAGGGGTGCGGGTAGATTGCAGACTAGTCAGTGGTGAAGAGATGCTGGAATATAATTTGTTGCTTTGTAACATTTAATGGTTTCAGGAGGAGGGCAATCCCACGTTCAAGGTGGGAAATATTGATCTGCAATATGGTCTTTTGTGGCCGGAACTTATGCTCTTTTGTAGCCTCTGGTGTTCAGTAATAACATCTATTCAAGAATCTTCATAGTACAGAGTATGTCTGCAGGATTTCTTTCCCTCACGTTGAAGTCTGCAGATCATCGCCATTTAAGTTGGAAATCATGGCCAAGCAATTAAAGATGTTCATAGTTTATCTCAATGGCAGAGCACATGAACTCAACATCCTGTAGTTGAGGCAAGTACCTTGCATTTGTTCAACACTGTAAAACCTACCCTGTGTAATTTAGTAAAGTTAACCAGAATTTGAAAAGTCCAAACTCAGTTGATAGCTGGCATGTAAAATGTGACTTAAAATCTCGGCATGAATTTGGTCTTGTGTAATGGCTAGCGCCAATGACTCTGTGCCAGGTCTCAGGATTCAATTCCCATCCCTGAACCTAAGGTAATGTCACTTGCTCTGGAGCAGAAGTTCTATATTGAAGGCGCCAGTCGCAGAGGTGTGTCACAGCATGTCAGAATAGGTTGATGAGCAAATTTACAGAAGGATAACGTTGCAGAATCAGGGACTATTGCAGTGCAGTGGTAATATCCCTACCTCTGAGCGTAATGGTTTAGATTCAAATCCCACAGAGCTGATTCATAATATGTTTGAACAAGTTGGTTCAAATTTATTTAGAATTGTGACTTGATCGAGAAGGAAGCGGTATCAGTGTTGAATTTCAGAGTTCAGGCCCGGGATAACAGAAAGCACAGCCACTCCTGTTGATTAGAGTCAACTTTGCGTTTTGTATGTGTTTATAAAATAATGAAGGGCAGGAATAGGGTGAATAGTGAGGGTCTTTATCCCAGAGTATGGGGAGTCATAAGATAGAAGGCACAGGTTTAAGATGCAAGGGGCAAGATTACAAAAAAAAATCACATGGAATGAACTGCCAGACGAGGTGCTGGAGGCCTGTGAAAATACCATTTTAAATGTATCTGGATGGGTATATGAATTGGAAGGGTCCAAGCTATATAGGCCAAACACTGGCAAATGGGATGAGGTTAATTTCGGATAACTGGTCAGCATGGACATTTTGGACCAAAGGATTTGCTACTTCTTTATGATTCATTCATTCAATTGTTTACTACATGTTTGTAATTAAGATACCCTTCCCTGTCTACATTCAAATACTCTCAGTGTCCTCTGTAAACTTGCCAACCATGCCTTTAATCATTTTCATGTAAATCATGTATTTAATGACAAACAAAAGTAAATCCAGCACTGATCCCTGTACTGCTGGCCACAGACTTCCAGACTGATGGACAGTCCTCTGTGACCACCCTGTCTCTTGAGTCTTAAGTAGAAATACACACACACACACACACACACACACACACACACACACACACGCACACACGCACACACGCACACACGCACACACACACACACACACACACACACACACACACACACACTCAGAGTCACAGCCACAGTCATGCCTTTAAGAAAGAGATAGATACATTTTGATTAATAAGCAGATCAAGGGCAATGGTGAGAAGCTGAGAAGGAAAGAGAATTATTTTGAAAAACATATCAAGCATAATCGGACAGCAGGGCAGACTTGATGTGCCAAATGGCTAATTCTGCTCCAAATTCTTACGCTGTTTGCTCTGAAGGTATCAGGAATATTTTCCTAACTGATCAGTGATGGCTGAGATTGATAAATTCTTCACTGAACAGACTCAATCGGAATATGGAACAGGTTTGAGGGAATGAATGCCCTACATCTGCTCCTATTTGTTGTGCTAGTTAAAGAGGAGGTAACTTGCTGTGAGGTTAACACACATCAAGGAGTCTCCCAGTTAAGATTGAGATAAAAATATATCTTTCCTTTTAATATTGTGCTGTCTGTGGTGTCCTCATCCCCAGGGAACAGTGATGACTGGGTTAGTGAAAATATTCAAGGCGGAGCTCAACTGAACTTTAATGGACAAGAGAGTCCATTATTGGGAATAAACAGGAAAGGGGTGTTCAGCCACAAACAGATCAGCCATGATCTTTCTAAAGTGAGCAGCAGGCTCAAGGGTCCAATTGGCCAACTGCAGTTGTTCCTGTGTGTTGTTCTCTCACTCTTACCCTAAAAAAGGTGTTACAGAGGGAAAGGAATTCTCCATTCAAACAGTCGTGGATGTTACAATGAGATAAGTGATCATTCTTCCCCTCTCAGGAGTTACGCAGGACTAGAATAAAGTCCTCAGACATTGCGTCATCGAGATATACAGATATACAGCATGCAAACAGACCCTTTGGCCCAACTCGTCCTTGCCGCCCAGATATCCTAAATAAATCTAGGCCCATGTGCCAGTGTTTTGTCCATAATCTCCAAACCCTTCCCAAACATATACTCATCCGGATGCCTTTTAAATGTTGTAATTGTACAAGCCTCCACCACGTCCTCTGGCAGCTCATCCCATAAACACACCACCCTCTGCATGAAAATGATGCCCCTTAAGTCCCTTTTAAATTTTTGCCATCTCTCGTTAAAGCTGTGCCCTGCCGTTTTGGAACCCCCACCCCGGGGAAAAGAACTTGGCTGTTTACACATCTGTGCCCCTTATGTCTTTGCAAACGCCTGCAAGGTCACTCATCAAAGACATTTTGTTTTATTTTATTGTGTACCAATTGTGGTACTTTTTCCACACAGCACCCACAGACAAAAATGAAATTAATCATTAAGATTGTCTGTATTCGTGGTGGTGTTAAAGGGACAAATGCTAACCAGACTGATAGGAAATCTCCCCTCCTCCTCAATACATTTCCGGGGAAAATTGAGTACCTAGTGAGTTTTGAGAATATTTGTAGCTCAAGTTGTGGTTCTGGATGTTTGTTTCCTCGCTGAGCTGGAAAGTCCATTTTCAGATGTTTCGTCGCCATTCTAGGTAACATCATCAGTGAGCGTCTGGTGAAGCGCTGGTGTAATGTCCCGTTTTCTATTTATTAAATAGAAAGTGAGACATAACACCAGCGCTTCACCGGAGGATCACTGATGATGTTACCTAGAATGGTGACGAACGTTTGAAAATGAACCTTCCAGCTCAGAGAGCAAACTTACATCCAAATTGAGTACCGCATTGAGAGGGCAGACGAGATTTATTGTTACATCTGAAAGACAGCATTTTTGACCGTGCAGCATTCTACTCAAATGTCAGTCTATATTCTGTGCTTATTTTAAACACTCGAGGATCAGAATCATTGACATTGCAACCTCCACCTGTTGCTCTGACAACAAATAGCCCTAATAGTGTGTTGCTGAGCTCAGATACACCTCGACAAACAGCTGCACACCACAGCGGAGGCCCTACAACCTTTTCCAGCTGCTACACAACGAGCTCTGGTTAGCTAACAGGAAATGCAGAGTAGAGAGAATTATTTATTTTCAGTTTGGAAAGCTGCAACTTCTGGAATTCCTCGGGGATCAGTGTGAGGTCGTCAGCTGTTTACAAACTAGATTACCAGTTTTGGATCAAGAGCTGACAGGATTGCAGCTCAATTTGTGAGTATAACAGCAGAGTCGTTCAATGAGATGTCAATTGTAGGCAGAGCAGCTACAACGGGCTGTAGATAGGGGATGATAATGAGCAAACTTTCGGCTTTGCAAATAAAACAGTACAGTATGGGTTATGGGTAGTTTGTTTTTGGGGAAAGGATAAAACAGCAGTAAATTATATGACTGGAGAAGGAACGCAGAGCTCAGTGCGAGAGAGGGATTTGTGTGTTCTGCTCGCTAAATCACATAACATTATTCTGAAGATGTAGCAAGTTATTTGGAAAGTGAATTGAATGATGTTGTTTCTTCCAAAGTGTGCTGGTATGATCTTAGGCATGTTTCCCTGCATCTGTACAGGGCATTGCTAAGACCACATTTGATGTTCTGTGTGTAGTTATGATGACTTAAACTGAAAAACAAACACAACTATGTTTGAAAATTATCAAAGATGATTCTGTATACGCGATCCTTGGATGAAGGCATGATGTTATGGAGGATTAACAGCTCAGACCTGAGAACGAGAAATGTTCTTCTTGGGCAATATTATATTTTGAAGAGAGTGTAGCTGGTGAATATCTAATGGATATTTCCTCGTGTAAGGGAGGGTAAAATTGTATTTTAATTTTAAAAATTAACAAGTTATTTAACCAAAAAAATCAGGTTCTAAGGAAAGTTCACTAGGCGTGAAACATTAACTCTCTTTTCTCTTCATAGATGCTCCAGCCTATTGAGCTTTTGTAGTAATTTCTGTGTTCATTTAGGAATAAGACACATTCATTTTACACAGATATTGTGAGGAAATTAAACATTTTATTTTTAAATTATGCAGGCACGTATAAACATATATTTAAAACAAGTAGGCCCATTTGTTATGAAGGAAATGGCTCTGTGTCCGACAGCAGCAATGATGTACCGACATGCAGCAGGAAATGTGGCTGAAACATATAGTTCGGAAAATGTTCAAGGAGACCTCAAATGTTCCAGTTTGGGGGTCGAATAACATTATTGTGTGATTCAACTCACAGAGGGAAAAATAATGTAACTTCCCTGTGAGGTTTTGCACTTTGGGAAAAAGAATACGGGCATGAACTATTTTCTAAATGTTGAGAAAATACATAAAGCAGAAGCACAAAGGGGTCGGGGACTGTTGGTCCAGGATTCTCTGAAAGTTAACTTGCAGGTAGAATCCGTGTTTAAGAAAGCAATTGCAATTTTGTCTTTTATCTCAATTGGGTTGGAATATAAAAGCAGTGATGTGCTTCTGGGACTTTATAAAGCTCTAATTAGGCCCCATTCAGAATACTGTGTCCAATTTTGGGCCCCACAGCTCTGGAAGGACGTACTAGCCCTGAGGCGTGTCCAGTGGAGATTGACAAGGATGACCCCTGGAATGGTAGGTTTAACATATGATGAACAGCTAAGCATCCTGGGATTGTATTCAGAGTTTAGACGGTGGAGGGGGGCCCTAATAGAAACTTGCAAGTTATTGTATGGCTTAGAAGGGGTGGACACTGGGAAGTTGTTTCCGTTAGGCGGGGAGGCTAGGTCCCGTGGGCAAAGCCTTAAAATGAGATGGTGTAAATTTAAATGGAAATGAGACGACATTTCTTCAGCCAGAGAGTGTTGGGCTTGTGGAATTCATTGCTCCGGAGAGGAGTGGAGGCCGGAACATTAGACGCCTTCAAGGCAGAGATCGACAAATTCTTGATCTCACAAGGAATCAAGGGCTACAGGAAGAGTGCAGGGAAGAGTGGTTGAAATGCCAATCAGCCATGATTTAAATGGTGGAGTGGATTTGATGGGCCGAATGGCCTTGCTTCCACTCCTATGTCTTCTAGTCTTATGGTCTTTAACAACGGCCTATTGCTCCCTCTCTCTCAACTTCCTCATCACAGCAGCGTATAAGAGTTAAACACCGGTCATTCATCTTTACCTCTCATGAAGGATGCATGACTAGGATACACTGCAATCCCCCACTGCCTAAAGCAAAGGGAATTCAGCTAAATCTAACTGTTACATGAAGTAATCCCATTGCCAACAACTTGTGCGAACAGAACAAATTTGAAAGCGGAATAACATTTGGTGGCAATCTCATATTTTTCCTTTTTTCATGAGTTCAACTATTATGTGGACCAATGTATTTCAAATTAACATTTATGTTTGTCATCAAATGTACACACACGTGTCTGTGTCTCTGTGTGTGTGTGTGTGTGTGTGTGTGTGTGTGTGTGTGTGTGTGTGTGTGTGTGTGTGTGTGTGTGTGTGTGTGATTATTTTTAGAAAGGGAAACTATCAATATAAATATTTGCAAATTCAAATTGTTTTACATTATTCTTTCCATCATAGCTTGAGTAACTTTATTTTCGTCATAAACGTGATTTTAGCAGATCAAAGAAAACTGTCTAACTTGTTCCTAACACCGACCCTGACCCAGTCTGTCACCCGTATCATCGGCCACATCACCAACCTGGTTACATTTAAAATTTGTTGCGACCTGAAAACCCAGTGCACCACGGACCAGTGAGCCTGAAATGAGCGCTGGCTATATTGTTGGAGGGGAATCTGAGGGATAGGATTTACATGCAATTGGAAAGGCAAGCATTGATTAGGTATAGTCAGCATGGCTTTGTGTAGTGTAAAACATGTCTCACTAACTTGATTATTTTTATGAGGTGATGAAGAAGGTTGATGAAGGCAGTGGGGCAGATATTTTCTGTGCGGGCTTCAGGAAGGCTTTCAGTAACATTCCGAATGGTAATCAGCTTAGTAATGGTAGTTCACATGGGATACAGGGCAGCTAGACAATTGAATTCAAAATTGTCTTGAATGTGTTGGATTGTTGTCCAGACTGGAGACCAGTGACCAGCGGTGTACCACAAGTATCAGTGCTGAGTTCACTGCTTTCCATCATTAGTATAAAGGATTTGGATGTGAATATCAGAGACATGGTGAGTAAAATGTGCAGATGTCATCAAAAAGTGGTGCAGTGAACATTGGGGAAGATTATCTATGAAAGCAATGGGACATTGATCAGATAGACCTTTAGGCCAAGATGTGGCTGATGGAGTTTAAGTTAGGTAAATGAGAGGGTTTGCGTTAGGTAAGGTGAAGCAGGGCAGGGCTTGTAGTTAATGCTAGTGCCCTGGGGAGTGTTACCGAATAAAGAGATCCTAGGTGCAGACACGTTGTTCCTTGAAAGTGCAGTAGCAGGTACACAGGATGCTGAAAAACACATTTGTTCCACTTGCCCTAATCACTCAGAGCATTGGATATAGGGGTTGGCATGGCATGTTGCTCCTGTAAAGGATGTTGATGAGGACACGTTAAGGATATTGTTCACATTTTGCTTGGCACTGCTGAAGAAAGGATGTTGTCAACCTTGAGAGGAGCAGAAAAGATTGACAAGCATGTCGCTGGATTGGAGGGTTTGAGCTAGAGGGAGATGGTATATTGTTTGAGGCTGTTTTCCCCTGGAGTGTTAGAGGCTGAAGGGTGACATTAGGGAGGTTTGTAAAATCCTGAGGAGCATGAATAGTCTGAATAGCCAAGTTCTGTTTCCCAGGAGTCAAATGTAAAGTGCCCACGTTGATGGTGAGAGGGCAAAGATATAGAAGGGAACGTGGGTCAACATTTTCATGCAGAGAATGGTGTGTGTACAAAAAGTGTAGCCAGAAGTGTTGGAAACGGGTGCTTATTACACGGTAAAAGGCTACCTGGATTGGTAAATGAATAGGAAGGGTTTAGAAGGTTATTGGACAAATATTGGAAAATGGGAATAGATCAGATTACGTATCTGGTCAGCGTGGACAAGTTGGACTAACGGGTCTGAATCTGTGCTGAGTGAGTTTCTGATTCTGTAAGATGGATGAGAAGAAATTCTAAAAGGGCAATTCGAATGTGAATTCTCTTCCCCAGGAGTCTGTGGTGCCTTTCTGTTTGCATTTACTCAGAGCTACATTCGTGATATAGTTGACAGATATTTTGAAAAAACTGAAAACTCTCAAGCTGTTTACTCGAGTTTTATTAACTAGACACCTTTGTGCCTCTTGCTCAATGTCTCTCTTAAAAGAATCCAGATCAAAATAGCCTCATACAGTTACAACATTGTCACACTAGTTTGCACATTAGACTGTTATACAGGAACCTGGGGAAGCCCGATGAGGCACTTTGCCCTGCTGTGCAGCCCCTTGAGTCAATGACTTATGAACAGGAGGAGGCCGTTCAGTCCCTACAGTCACTTAGATGGAAACAGAGTGAGGTAGCTGATGCTCCGACATGACAAGCAAATCGAGCAGAGGGTGCACGTCCATTGCTCGTGGTATGCATATGGTACTTTGAAGTGGTTTTCTAGCAATGAAGTGGGAAGCCTAATGTTTTGTGCAAAATCTCAAGGTGGCATCCTCCGAGAGGACAGAATAAGAAGATCAGAATCTGGTTAGAATGGCTTTCTGTGTTAGAAGTGAAGCATTATAACTAATGTCGGGATTGTAAACAACAAGGCATTCAGTGCAGGGTCACACATCAATGTGGAGAGATTTCATTCGGAGTCAACATTTCTTTCTCAATTGACCTGGGGCTCTATGTAATTCAACATGTAAAACCTACATGTATTTATGCAGGTAAAGTATGGGATTTCTCACCATATCAATGTGTTTTTTGGACATAGTGGGCACCACCAACCCTAGGTTTTAATGTAATTATCTGTTATTCTTTCACAGCACTACAGATTAAACAGTCAGTTTCCTCATGGTCCCATAATCTCAGGGATTAAACTGGCAATAGTCATTTGCACCGTGCCTGTGGGAAGGTGATCTTTCCTTACAAAAGAGACCAAATCTGTGCACAATACTTCGAAATACTCTCTGATCAAGGTTCTGCAAGCGCAGAAAAATTGCAATATTTCTGCACTTGAATCATTTACAATGAAGGTCCGTACACCATTTACTTCCCTCATTACTGACACCCCTGTATATACTTTTTTTGGCAACCTATGATCCAGATATGCTGGTCGTTTTGGGCAACAAGACTTCCCAACCTCACACCATTTAATCCTTACAGAATGAGATATATGCTCTTGCTGGCCACGTCCAAATTGTTTGTAAGCCTTTTAAATTACTGTGGCCCAAACACTGATACATGCAATAAACCAAAGGTAACAGAGTTCAGTCAGTTAAAGGGCTCGACTCTCTGTATGGTCTCAAGTACACATTTGTCAATCCAAGTAGTAAATTCTCCCTTACCCCTGGGCTCCAACTTTATTCATTCGCCTGTGTGCAAACATATCAAAAGAATTCTGGAAATACATATACACCACTCCGACTGGTTTACAATTGTGGATGCTTCAACTATTATACACATATTACTCAGTCGTACATGCACTAAATAAAGGAGCACAACACACAGGAATTGCCAAATCAAATTGGAATGTACATCTACTTCTGTAGATAATAAAATTTTCTGATTTTTTACATCTCATCATCCATATTCACTCTCACTTTCTCTCTCTCATAAATGCATTACATGTATCGAATTAATAAATACTCCAATCTTTCTCCATGTTTTATCTCTCAAACCTTGATCTTTCAGTTTAAAAGTATTGCCACATTTGGATGTGACACAATTATATTTGAGAAATGAAACTACAAAGACATGAGGGAGGAGCTGGCCAGAGCTAATAGGAATAGAATCTTAGCAGGGAGAACTGTGAAGCAGCAATGGAAGACGTTTCCGAGGTTAATTTGGACGCAGATCCCCAATTTGTTGATGCTTCAATTAACGCAAACTTCACAGGTTTATCAAAGATGACTTCCCTTTCCTAAATCTAAGCTGACTTTGACAAGTCATATTATGATTCCACAATTGTCTGGTTTTCACAGTTCTCATAAAAAATACTTTCCTCATAACTGTCATCAAGTTGTGCAAATTTTAGTTTTTGTTTTGTTTTCCCTCCCACTCCAGATTTTACCTGGGTTACAACAGCTATTTTCCATTCTGCAGGAACAGGAATTCCACAATCTTAAGAATTTTGAATAATTGCCAATAATTCTTTCGTGTAGTTACAAGTTTTAAGTGACATTTGGAACAGTACATGAACAAGAAACAGTTGGAGAGCTATGGGCCGAGCCCAGGCAGGTGGGACTAGGATAGCTTGGGATTAAATTTGACATGGGCTAGTTGGACTGGACAACTGTATGACCCTGTAGCTCTTTCAGTCGCTCTGTTGCCACCTCCTTGTATACTCTGGGACATATCAGAGCAACGGACCAAACTGCAATTCAGTTAGTTTTGAGTAATTCCTATTTTTCAATCTGAATCACCCGTAGTTTCTCATTTTCATCGTCACTTTGTCCTGTAGAATATCTGGAAGATTTTCTGTACCTTCCTCTGTGGAGATAGGACTAAGGTATTCCACTCAGCAGCAGCTGGTGGCGTAGGGTGAAGAGAGGCGGTCTCTGTCAGTAAGTGAATACTTCGGAGTTCTTCACTGAGGAGATTATAGACATGGCACCCAGTCCTGCTTGGAGAATCAGAGAATCTAAACAGTTCAAAGAAACTGTCGTTGATGGTAATTGACGGATCATGCCATAACCAGTGACACAAGGCTGTGACCACCTCATTTTCGAATCAAACTGGCTTCACACTTTACAACTGGCATAGGTCCAGGTACAGATGAGAAAAAGTATACACAATCAAAATATTAGTAACTGCAAGTGTGGCCAGAAGAGAACAACAACAGGAAAGGAGAAGATTATGGTTTACTCAGAAACAGCACTGAGGCAGAAGAGGAAACTGGGAATATTATTGGTGAGAAAGGGAATATTGAGATATAAATCAGCTCAGGACAAAATGGGCCAGTGGTGGTTATGAACACTTTTATTCCTTGTCGTCTGTCTGGAAGTGAAGGTGGAAGAAGCCATGGAATAAGAGTTGAGTTCGTAATTGGAAGTGAATGCAATAGTTTACACCTTTGCCAAATGTAGATCATACAAAATGAGATTCTGTTCACAAACTTTTCCAGAATAATTGAATGGACAGAGATAGAAAGACTTACCAGGAACACCAACAACAGCGAGGATGGGATAGTAACCCGCCGGAATAGCCATCAGTACACATTATATCCACAATGTTAACGGTACCCAATGGAAAGAAAGCCAGTAAAGGCCAACGGATAAACTCCTGTCCATTGCTGGAACATTCTAATTGATGACCCTCAGATTCTGGTACATTGTTGTAACATTCCTACCTATAGTTCAGAGATTCTGATCCATAATTGGAACATACCAATCTGCTGTTCACAGATTCTGATCTCTGCCTCTCTCTGGAGCTGCTGATCTCCATCGTGTTGAGGATGACACAGTCACTGATACTGTGGTATAGCGCGTTGAAAGAAACCTCTTATTAATCAAAGAGGAAAAACCTCCAGTGATGCAGTTAGAATCAGTGGTGACTGACGTTAATTTGATTCATGGAACAAACAGCTCCAGTTCACCCCTTTCACACTGACACTTTTAATGTAACAACAATACCTGGTCTGGGTTGGATGCTGACATCGCCTGCTATTGGTCTTCGTGCCCATCTCCAGTTACTCTTAAAATGATAGAGATAGAGGAGAAGGGGGATGCTTTCCGTGCACAGGCTCAAGGATTCTGTTGTGTTACCCACGTGAGATGCTCGCGGTAACTGCGTTCCTAAGAAACAAATCAAGAGGTTGTTACTGCACTGAAGTCTCCATCACTACAAGTGCCAATCTAAAAACTGTCTCTTGACAAAACTGCCCTGAAGAAAGACAAGAAATGTGGACATCACTGTATTTTCTGCTCACTGCTCTAATAAGGCAACATTTTATCTTTAACAGAATACATTCAATAATTTACTTCTAAACTTGCAAACATTTTTGCACAGTTTATACACCTCGTCTTCACCTTTTTTTGGCCTTAGCTCAAAATTAAGCAGTACATTTCCAACTGCCTTGTTTACTGGGAAGCATCTATGTGATTGGTTAGCAAACAGAAAGGAATAGGAGACAGCGCCTGTGAAGACTGGGCATGAGTAAAGTGATATCGGCCAGAAACTATAATCTTCTTATAGTCAGAATAAAATAAAATACAGAGAAGAAAACAGAATATCCTTGGCTGAAGGAATGGTGAGTGACAATGTAAACAAAACACGATAGTTTGGAATGGAGTAGAAATTATTTGACATGTACTCGCTGTCAGTGTGTGCAGATAGGTAAGACTGTTCATGAGTGTATGAGACATTCAGAGTTAACAGTGGAGACATGGTTAACAAAATATGGTGCATATGATATACAAAATTTATCAAACATTTGAACAGTATTTGATTCTCGGCTGACGTGTTATTCTAACTTTCTCTCAAGAATTTCCCCTCTCTGGGTTTCCACGCTCTAGTCTCTCATTCTTGTCAGTTTGTCTGTTATAAATTCCTGTCTCGGCTGCCCCACCTTATTTCAATTAATTAACACACTGTGAGGAAATACCTATGCTGACTTGCTGGGTTGTGTCAATGGCTGTCATCTGTCATATTAGTGGAGATAAAAGTTCTGGCATCAGACAGAGAATGTGAACATGTTACTCTGTTATACATATATTTTACAGTGTATGACAGTGATTAGATACTTCCAAAATAGTGAAGAACTTCAATGAATAATCTAGTTTTCACTAGTTTTACACCTCTTCATCCATATTCGGTCTCTGTCTTGGTCTCTCTCTCTCTCTCTCTCTCTCTCTCTCTCTCTCTCTCTCTCTCTCTCTCTCTCTCTCTCTCTCTCTCTCTAATGTTAATAATTCCTCCAACAGTGCTCACTGTCACATCTCTTAATCCTCCCTTCTTCACTTAGATATATTGCTCATTTGTGGATGTGACGTGATGATAATTGAAGAACATCACTACAAGGGAGGAAGGAACTGGCCAGAATTGATGCAAGGGAAGCCGAGCAGGGAAGACCGCGGAACAACAATAGCAAGAGTTTATTTGAATAATTTGGAGGCACATTTTAAATTTTCATTTTAAAAAGCAATCAGAAGGAGAAGATGAAATAGGATGGTAAGATTGTTAATAATATAAAAGAAGATTGCAAGAGGTCTTTAGGTATATAACAAGGAAGAGAGAGAAGCATGACCAAACACGGGACTGCTGGAAATGAGGCAGGAGTACTTATGGGAAACAGAAATGGTAGAGTACCTGAATAGGGACTTTGCGTCAGTCTTCACGGTTGAAGACACCAGCAGCCTGCCAGAACATGAAGAGAATCAGAGGGCAGAGGGCAGTGTGGAGACCATCAGTAAGGAGAAGGTGCTGGGGAAGCTGAAAGATCTGAAGATAGATAAATTATTCAGATCAGATGGACTGCACATCATAGTTCTAAGGAGATAGCAGAGGAGATTGTTTGCTTTTGCTGGTGATCATTCAGGATTTGCTGGAGTCATGGAGGGTCCTGGAAGACGGGCAAATATATATCCCTGTTTAAGGAAAAAGGGTTCAGAAGACAGGAAATTATAGGTGAATGGGCAAGTGAAACATATTTTGAAGACGGCTCAGTGAATCCTTAGTTTTATTAATAGAGGTGAAGAGTATGAAAGCAAGGAAGTGGTGGAGTATATTGAAAATTCTTCGATTAAGCCACAGCATAACAAGAGTTAAATTTACAAATTATATTACAAACAGCAAACTTTCAAGTGCAGTTGAAATGAAGGCCATTGGTTTAAAGCATACAAGAGCGTACATGACAAACAAATTGTTGCCTAGACCTTGTACTGAAGGATTTCGGGATAAGCTTGTGAGTAAATTGAGCTTTAAAAAGTCTGAAAAGCTCAATTAAATCTGTTGCTGCAGTGGCCCCAATGCACAACAATGCAGTCGATATTGAAGATGAAATAATGCCGGATATTTGAAAAGATAACAGCATTGTTCTATAAATCTCAGCAACGCAAAACACACCTTCCACGTGAAGCCATATTTCACCCTTTCAGACTACTGATATTGCTGCTCACAATGCTGCCTGCTTTACACTGGCGAGACCAAAGAGAGACTGCTTTGACGAACACTTTAACTCTATCAATAGGAATAACGCTAACCTTCTCATTGCTTCCAATTTCGACAATCTACCTCGTTCACATGCTAAAATTTCATTCCTGAGCTCCTGCAATGTTTCAATAAAGGGCATTCCAAACTGAAATAACACTTCATTTTACGCTTTCTGATTTGTAGGTTGTAGGCCTTAATATTCATTTCCCTAACTTCACAGCCTGACAACCATTGTGAATGTTCTCCATTTTTCTTAATTCTCCCTCCCGGTCTCCCTGTGACCTTGTCTTGTTTGTGTCTTGTTGATCTTGCACTCAATGGAAAGAACCCATCTCTCCTCTTCACACCTGTATTTACTCCCATTTTATATCTGTTTCTCTTTCAATACAACTGAACATCTGTTTGTCTTTTGCACTGCACACCCTCCACCCAAAACCGTCCGTTTATTATCACCCCTCCTCCAACTCTGTCAAATTATTAAAATTGCATATGATATACAAAATTTATCAAACATTTAAACAGTATTTGATTCTCGGCTGAGGTGTTACGCTCACTTTCTCTCAAAAATTTCCCCTCTCTGGATTTCCACGCTCGAGTTTCCGCTCACAGCTCTAATAATGCAACATTTTATTTTTAACAAAATACATGCAATAATTTGAATAAACAAGGCTGCCGGTGCCTTCCACCGTGAAGACTGATGCAAAGTCCCTATTCAGCTACTCTACCATTTTTGTTTCCCATATGTACTCCTGCCTCATTTGCAGTAGTCCCATGTTTGGTCATGATTCCCTCTCTTGTAAGATATCTAAAGAACTCTTGCAATCTTCTTTTATATTATTAACAATCTGACCATCATATTTCATCTTCTCGTCCCGAATGCTTTTTAATAAGAAAATTTAAAATGTGCCTCCGAATTATCCAAACAAAATCCTGCCATTGCTGTTCCACTGTCTTCCCTGCTCACTTCCCTTCACATCAATTCAGGCCAGTTCCTTCCTCCCTTGCAGCGATGTTCCTCAATTTTCCAATCCTTTTCAGTTCTGAAGAATGGTCACCCTGGACTTGAAAACTTAACTCTGTTTCTCTGTCTCCACGGATGTGTTCAGACCTGCTGAGTTTCTCCAGAAATGAATGGGTGCAAAATAAATTTTCAGCAAAACATAGAACTATGGACACTGGAAACCTGAAACAATAAACAGAAATTGCTGATGAAACTGGGAGTTTCAAGAAGCGTCACCAAATGCTCCAGATTAACTCTGCTTTCACTCCACAGATGCTGGCAAAAATACTTCATCTCTTTCGTAATTTCTGTTTTCGAACAATTTCCAACAATGTGGGTCAACGCTGCTCAAACACACTGAACAACAAGGAGCACCGTACACTGGGAAGTGAATGACAGAGCAATTCATCGGTTAAGACCGACATCACTGGCACTACAGAGCACTTAATCATGGTCAGGGAGAGAAACGGGGAGAAGCACATACACTTTAAACACAGAAGATTTCACTTCGGGAAGGGAAAAGATTCGGATGAATATGTTAGATGTGTTTTGAGGAATGTGACAAATTGAAGGCGTGACATCACGGAGAGGATCTCAGAAGAATAAGAGTATTGAGATAGAAGTGTTACCACATTAGAGCTCAGAGCAGGTCACTGAGTACAAGAGCGATGCGGACTCCTTCAGAACGGGGGGACAATACATTGCACGTATTGCAACTCAAAACTGGACTTTCATGTGGTGATACAAACCACAGCAGCAGCAGCAGAATCAGAATTGTGTTCAACCACAATCTGTAACTTTTTTGGTTCTGGATAATCCCTCAGTCTATGATTACCATGAAGCTGATCAATGGTTCAGTGACGAGTGCGGGCAAACATGCCTGGGTCAGAACCATGCGTATGTAAAACTAATGGCAACCCGTTAGAGCTACCGCATTCGGCTGTTTGCCTTACAAACAGCAGAACTAACACATTACAGACAGGGCAAAGTGATGACACGATCAACAGACTATAAGTCCTACCACAACCAGTCAAAAATGGTGATTGACGGTTAATCAACTCCCTGGAGGAGAGGGCTCCACAAATATCCCCACCCAAAACCATGGAACAGCGCCCCTCATCAGTACAAAAGTCAAGGATGTAGTATCTGCACTATCCTCAGCCAGAAGTATCGAGTAGATGACTTAGCTCATCATCATCATGACGTACACATAATCTTAGATGTCAGTCTTCAACTAATTCAATTCACTGCAGATGATACCAAGAAAAAGATAATGGAAACTAAAGATAATAAGACGTTAACTGGCCCTGTCGCTGTTCCTACAATAGGACTCAAGGCCTGTGCTACACAACAAACTGTGCCCCTGGAGAAGCTGTTTCATTCCAGCCCCAACTCTGGCACCAACCTGGTAATGTGGAAAATCACTCAGCTGTGCCCAGTCCCCTAACAGGAGAATAGTTACAATCTGACAAACTGCCACACCCTCGGTCTCATAAGAATAGTCGAATTTTTAAGAACTTTTTTTTTGTTGACAGAGCTTTCAAGTAGCACAGAAATAACTTGCTCCGTGTGGTTCCTGATGGCTTCCCATGCGGAGACGATGCTGTTGTGGAAATATCACTGGATTACTAATCCAGAGCAGGCTAATGTTTTGGCAGCTGAGGGACGTTAAGAACAATTAATAAAATATTGAAATTTCCAATTTGTAATCAGTAAAATTGGGCCTTGAAGGGAACATCGATTGAAAAAAAAAACAATGATCTTCAACAATGTACTTTCAGGATGCAAAACTACCGTGCTTTCCTGGTATGTCCTGAAAGTGACTCCAGACCTGTGATGAATTCTTCAATGGTCTCTGAAACAGCAATACAGGCAGTATACACTCGTATCAAACTATTCCATCATCTTACAGGATAAAACTGGACAGAACACCCTGCCTCGGCCTTGGTATTGGGAAAGGGAAAAAAAAACACTGCCTTGTCAAACCTGCAGAGTCCTCCTTCCAGGCATGTGAGAGCTTGTGAGAACAAGTATAGAGCTTTCCCACAGACTGAACAGAAACATCGGGAAAGGAGTAGGCCATTCGATCCATTTAGTCTTCCCCATTCTAGTTCATGGCCAAATATCTCCTCAATGCACTTCTCCCATTAAATATATATATCCCTTAATGTGATTAATCTTCAAAAAACGTAAAATATGAACTTCAGTAGTCCTTTTAATCATTGATTTTTCTCCCCCACTGAACATAATGATGGCTGATCCTCTATCAACATCCTATACCCCTCTTCTCTCTGCATCAATTTAGTGTCTGGAAACTGTTTGAAGGTAAATCCGCATTTGATAGGTGGGAGGCTTTTAAGGAGAGGTTGATTAGCGTGCAGGAGAGACATGTTCCTTTGAAAATGAGGAATAGAAATGGCAAGATTAAGGAACCATGGATGACAGGTGAAATTGTCAGACTAGCCAAGAGGGAAAAGGAAGCATACGTGAGGTCTAGGCGACTGAAGACACACATAGCACTGCAAGAATATCGGGAATGTAGAGCAAATCTGAAGCATGGCATTAAGAGGGTGAAGAGAGGACATGAGATATGGCTGCAAAACATGGTTAAGAAAAATGCCAAAGCCTTTTAATCATACATAAAGAGAAAGAGGGTAACTAGAAAAAGGATTGGCCCACTTAAGGACAAAGAAGTTCAGTTCTGCGCTGAGTCAGAGAAAATGAGTGACATTCTTAATGAGTACTTTGCATCGGCATTTACCAAGATGACTTAGCTCATCATCATCATGACGTACACAAAATCTTAGCTGTCAGTTTACAACCAATTCAATTCACTGCACATGATATCAAGAAAAAAGATAATTTAAACTAAAGATATGAAGACTGTAACTGGCTCTGTCGCTGTTCCTACAATAGGACTCAAGGCTTGTGCTTCACAATAAACTGTGCCATGGAGAAGCTGTTTCATTCCAGCCCCAACTCTGACACCTAACTGGCAATGTGGAAAATTTATCAGCTGTTCCCAGGCCCTAACAGGAGAATAGTTACAACGTGGCAAACTGTCACACCCTCGGTATAATCAAGATAGTCGAATTTTTAAGGTTTTTTTTGTTGACAGACCTGTCAAGCAGCACAGAAATAACCTGCTCAGTGTGGTTTCTGATGGGTTCCACATGTGGAGTTGGTGCTTTTGTGGAAATATCACTGGATTACTAATCCAGAGCAGGCTAATGTTTTGGCAGCTGAGGGACGTTAAGAACAATTAATAAAATATTGAAATTTCAAATCTGGTATCAGTAAAAGTGGGCCTTGAAGGCAATTTCGACTGACAAAACCATTGTGCTTCAACAATGTAAATTCAGGATGCAAATCTACCATGCTTTCCTGTTATGTCCTAAAAGTGACTCCAGACCTGTGATGAACTCTTCAATGGTCTCTGAAACAGCAATAGAAGGCAGTATACACTCGTTTCAAACTATTCCGACATCTTACAGAATAAACCTGGACAGAACACCCTGCCTCGGCCTTGGTATTGGGAAAGGGAAAATGAAACACTGTCCTGTAAAACCTGCAGAGACCTCCTTCCTGGCATCTGTGAGCTTGTGAGAACAAGTACAGAGCTTTCCCACAGACTGCACAGAAACATCGGGAAAGGAGTAGGCCATTCGATCCATTTAGACATCCCCATTCTAGTTCATGGCCAAACAACTCGTCAATGCACTTCTCCCAGACAATATTCATATCCCTTGATCTGATTAATCTTCCAAAAAAACATAAAATATGAACTTCAGTAGTCCTTTTGATCCATTGATTTTTCTTCCCCACTGAACATAATGATGGCTGATCCTCTATCAACATCCTAAACCCCTGTTCTCTCTTTATCAATTTAGTGTCTAGAAACTGTTTTAGGTAAATCCACATTTGATATGTGGGAGGCTTTTAAGGAGAGGTTGATTAGCGTGCAGGAGAGACATGTTCCAGTGAAAATGAGGAATAGAAATGGCAACATTAAGGAACAATGGATGTCAGGTGAAATTGTGAGACTAGCCAAGAGGAAAAATGAAGCATACATGTGGTCTAGGCGACTGAAGACAGACGTAGCTTTTCCAGAATATCGGGAATGCAGAGACAATCTGAAGCGTGGCATTAAGAGGGTGAAGAGATGACATGAGATATTGCTGGCAAACATGGTTAAGAAAAATCCCAAAGCCTTTTATTCATATATAAAGAGCAAGAGGGTAACTAGAGAAAGGATTGGCTCACTTATGGACAAAGAAGGAAAGTTATGCGCTGAGTCAGAGAAAATCCTTGACATTCTTAACGAGTACTTTGCATCGGTGTTTACCAAGGTGAGGGACATGACAGATGTTGAGGTTAGGGATAGATGTTTGCTTATTCGAGGACAAGTTGACATCAGGAAGGAGGAAGTGATGGGTATCCTAAAAGACATTAAGGCGGACAAGTTCCCAGGTCCGGCTCGGATCTAGCCCAGGTGACTGAGTGAAGTGAGAGAGGAAATAGCTGGGGCCTTAACAGATATCTTTGCAGCATCCTTAGACACGGGTGAGGTCGCGGAGGACTGGAGACTTGCTAATGTTGTCCCCCTGTTTAAGAAGGGCAGCAAGGATAATCCAGGTAGTCTATCTACCGGTGAAACTGACATCTGTGTTAGGGAAGCTACTGGAGAAAATACTGAGCGATAGGATCTATTCCCATTTGGAAGAAAATCGTCTTATCACTGATAGGCAACATGGTTTTCTAAAGGGAAGGTCATGTCTTACCAACTTAATAGAATTCTTAGAGGACGTGACAAAGTTGATTGATGAGGGAAAGGTTGGAGATGTCATATGCATGGATTCCGTAAGTTGTTTGATAAGGTTCCCCATGGCAGGCTGATGGAGAAAGCGAAGTCACAAGGGGTCCAGGGTGTGCTAGCGAGATGGATAAAAAACTGGCTAGGCAACAGGAGACAGAGAGTAGTAGTCGAAGGGAGTTGCTCCAATTAGAGACCTGTGAACAGTGGTGTTCCACAGGGATTTGTGCTGGGACTACTGCCGTTTGTGATATATGTAAATGATTTGGAGGAAGTTGTCGGTGGTCTGATCAGCAAGCTTGCAGATGAAACTAAGATTGGTGGAGTAGCAGATAGTCAAGGGGACTGTCAGAGATGACAGCAGAATATAGACAGATTGCAGAGTTCGGCAGATAAATGTCAGATGGAGTTCAATCCGGGCAAATGCAAGGTGATGGTTTTATGAAGATCAAATTCAAGGGAGAACTATACAGTAAATGGGAAAGTCCTAGGGAAAATTGATGAACAGAGAGATCTGGGTGTTCAGCTCCATTGTTCCCTGAAGGTGGCAACACAGGTCAAGAAGGCATATGACATACTTTCCTTCATTGGGCGGGGTATTGAGTATAAAAGTTGACAGGTCATGTTGCAGTTGTATAGGACTTTGGTTCGGCCACATTTGGAGTACTCTGTACAGTTCTGGTCGCCTCTTACCAAAAGGATGTGGATGCTTTGGAGAGGGTGCAGAGGATTTTCACTAGGATGTTGCCTGGCATGGAATGAACTAGCTATGAAGAGAGGTTGAGTAGATTAGGATTATTTTCATTAGAAAGACAGAGATTGAGGGGAGGGGCGACCTGATTGAGATCGACAAAATCATGAGGGGTATAGACAGTGTGGGTAGGAAAAAGCTTTTCCCGCCAAACTGGGGGACTCAATTACTAGGGTCATGAGTTGAAATTGAGAGAAGGAACGTTTAAGGGAGATATGCGTGGAAAGTTCTTTACACAGACGGTGGTGGGTGTCTGGAAAGCGTTGCCAGCAGAGGTGATAGACGTAGACACGTTAGCATCTTTTACGATATATTTGGGCAGGTACATGGATGGGCAGGGAGGAATGGACACAGACCTTTAGAAAATAGATGACAGGCTAGACAGAGGATCTTGATCGGCGCAGGCTTGGAGGGCCAAAGGGCCTGTTCCTGTGCTGGAATTTTCTTTTTTCTTTGTTCTAATCCTTATTTAAATTCAGTGCCTTGCTTCCATAGCCTTGCATGGGAAACAATGCCCCAGATTCACGAGTCTCTGAGGGCAGACAATTATTCTCAGCTCAATGTACAATGGCCTGCATGGACTTAATACTGCGGCCCTTTATTTTAGTCCTCTCAGCCAGGAGCATTATTGTCTCTTTTTCCAATCTGTCTCACCTTTGTGAGTATTAGCTATTTCACTGAGATCTTCACTCATTTTCCTAAACCTCATAGAATTTTGGTCCAGTTGATTTGAGTACTCTGCTCAAACAACAGGCCTATGATCACAGAGATCAATCTGGTCATCCTTCACTGCACTCCCTCAGTGTCAAGTTCGTCCTCCATGCGGTATGGAGACCAAATCTGCGCACAATACTGCACAATGTTCGAGATGAGGTCTCATCAAGGACCTGGTCTCCAGTCGCACAAACAGCCTTCTATCACTACCCTCTGCCTCCTGCCACGAAGACAATTTTTATATGTGACTTCCCAAGTTACCCTTGATACCATTAGATTTCGCTTTCTATGTGAGTTTTCCATATGGAGTTTTATCAAGGATCTCACTGAAAAACTATTTAAATGACCAGGGTGAAAAGAAAAAAAAAGTCACATTTGAGAGACATGACTTCCCTTCGTTGCAGTCATCCTGACTATCCCTGAGCAAACCTTGTCTCCATAAATACAGCTCAATTTTCTTTCCTACTTTCTCCCATGGTTTCCATAACACTGATCTGATACTCACTGGCCTATTATTACCCGGCCTATCTCTACCTTTCTTCCTGTAAAACAGAACCACATTAGCTGTTCTCCAGTCCTCTGGCACCTCCCCTGTGGCCATTCTGAAAAAAAAAGAAACAAATGTATCAGAGTCTTCCCTCTCTTGTCTCCTCCAGCATTCTGTGACACAAATCAGCAGGACAAGGGTTTTGCCCAATTTAATATCAGCCAAAACCTTCAATCCCTGCTTGCATTTTATGTCAATCTGTTCAAGGGCTTCACGTTCCATCTTCTCGAATTCATCCCCGAATCCTCCTTCTCCCAAGTAAACCGGATGCAAAATACTCATGTAATAATCTATAAATGTTCAACAACAAAATTGCTTCAAAGATCAGCAGGTCTGGCAGTATCTGTAAAGGAAATAAAAAGAAATTGAGTCATCGTATTGGATCCGAGGAGGAGTTCTGAGGAGTCCTGAGGAACGTTCAGTTGACCTGAAACATTAACTCAGTTTTTTTTTATCTTCACAGATGCTGCCAGACCTGCTGAGCTTTTCCAGCAACTTTGTGTTTGTTCCTGATTTCCAGCATCCGCACTTCTTTTGGTTTTTATCTATCTATGTTCTCCAGCTTCACACACAGATTGCCTCTTTGTTTTTGATAGGCCCGATTTTTTGCCAGTTATTCTATTCCACCTAATGTACATGTAGAATATTTTGAGATTCTCCTCAATCTTGCCTGCTTGCACTTCTCCACGCCCCTGTGTCAGTCAGTCCCCTCTGTGAGAATTTAATATGTTTCACTGTGATCACTCGCAGTCTGAAACTCCAAAGAACACAGGCCGAGTTTTCTTGCCAAACATTGTTGCATTCTATTGGAGTAATGTTGAGAATACCCACTGCACATCCTCTTCGTGCAGTATATACTTTCTTAGAAAACTGCACACAAGTACTTCAAGTCTCACCAACACTCCATGGAACTGTTGCAGGACGTCTCACGTTCTGTATTCTGATTCCCTTTCAATGAAGTTAAACCTAGCCTTCACCCTTCCATTTGCATATGTCCACCCCCTAACACTTTGCTTTATAACTCACTTTATGATCTCTTAGAAAATCCTTCTGTATATCCATATGTACCACATCCACGATTTCAACATTGTCTATGTCCATACGAAATATCTTCAAACAGTTTGTCAAAGAAAGTTTGTCAGTTGTAATTTTCATTTCATAAGTTTATTAGTATTCTCTCTAATTTTGTTATTACTTTCTAAATATCCAATATCACCTCCTCTGAATTATAAGCTAACTGGTCTGCAGTTGGCCAATCTCCCCCTTTTTCTCTTTTGAAACTATTAGATTACATTTATAAGCTTCTAGCTACCCAGAATGGCTTCCTGCCTTTGCAGAAAGTACAGGAAAATAACACAGTAATCGCCAATGCAATCAATATATCTGTGGCTGCTTCCTCTGAAAATCTAGTATGAAGTACATCTGGTTTGTCAGACTTATCAAGGCTCAATCCAGTTACGTTTTCAAATGCTACTTCATCATTGCCTTTAGTTACACACTTCCCACAGTCAATTAATATGTCTGAGAGATTTACTGGATCTTCCTCAATGAAGACAGGTGCAAAGTAATTGTTCAGATAACCTGTAATGTCTCTGTTGTCCACAAGATATTATCCTCTCCACACATTCACTGTTCCACATTTGACCTTGTTTTCATTTTTGCTTTTTGGCAGTCTTTATGTTTCTTGTTAGTTTGAATTATTGCCCTCTTCTCATTAAATGAAAACAAGCTTCTAACTTGAATTTATCTAAATCCGTTTTTTTTTTTCACAATGTCCGGTATTTTTACAATCTCCTTCCTTTTGACCGAATGGAAACTTTAACTTCTTTCATGGACGATCATTGAGTCATCTTCCCTTTTGTTGTTTGCACTCTGGGGATATATGTATTTTGTACACCGTACAATGTTTCCACAAATAACAGACAATGCTTGTTTCTCATTAAAACTTTTCAATGTATTTTCCTATTCTCTGAGCGCATATTGCCCATCGTATCTTCATGGCTTACCTGACACAGGTCTATAAGTGAATTTTTTTTAAAAATGTTTTCAGATGTCGTATCAAATACAAGACCACAGTTATCATCACTACTCCCAAAAGCTCCTTTTACAGCAAGACTTTCTATTTGCCAATCTGATCATACAATACCAGTTCTGAAATAGCCTGAACTCGAACTTGGCACTCGACATATCGTTAAAGCACGCCATCTCATACACACTCATGAAATCCATTTTTCCCAGCAATAGCATTCATTTGGACTAACGCAGATTAGATGGAAATTGAATCGGTACATTATGACAGCAGTATCCACAAACTTGTGTATCTAATTTCCTGCTTGATAACATACCCAACATTTATACTGCAGCTTTGTATTTGAAACATAACTGTCATCAATGATTGCTTCTCCTTGCTGTTTCTAAACTCCTTTTCAGCAGATTAAGGAATCTGAATGAAGTGGGCTCTGCCAAGATTAATGATAGATTCACGCGGGACACTTGGCATGGCTTATCTGAACATTGAAGTCATCTCGCCACATCTTATTTGAAATTCTCAAGCGTCATTGTGACATTTTCACCAGATCTCAAACAGAGAAAGACAACGATATTTCAATAACGCTGTCTGTTTCTCCAGAGAGCCGATACTTCTCTCTTCCTTCCCTTGGTTGGGAGCCTCACAGCAGGTTGGTAAAATGTTGTTTCCACTCTACAGGATGTAGCGAGATCATATCTGGAGTAGTGTGTACCATTTTAATCTCCTTACTGAAGAAAGGATAATGTTGTATTGGAAGTAGCTCAAAGATGTTTCCCTACATTGATTCTTTCAATGAATGTGTTATAAAGTGGAAGTTGACCCCTATTTGAAAATAATACTGAAACACCCAGAGAGGAGTTCATCACCTTAAAAGCTGATAAAAGCAGTGGGCAAGGTGGCGTTTTCTTTTCAGCAACTTTTAATGGTTAAATGAAATAAATCCGTGACACTCACTTTACAATCAACAAGTCAGAATTTCTTTATGTAACTCTAATACTAAACAAATAAACTAAACTATTTACAACCTAACTAAATACCTTCCAATGGCTAACAAATCACAAATAAAACAAAATTCTAATGCTATACTTTATTAGTAAATATGAGACCCACTCAAAAAACAAAACAAAAAAGTAGAATTTAATCTTTCGAACATACACCCAGATTACATCTTCCAGGATGCTTTGTGCATTCTGTATCAAATGTTCTGTTAGGATAACGTTCTACATCAAATGTTCTGTCACAAATATTAACTAGTTGTGCTGCAGGAATCTTTGATTTAAATGGTGCTTTCGATAATGCTGAGCAAGTTCTTTGAAACGCAGTGCTTCTCCCTTTAGAGCTGAGGACTGTTAACTTTGCCAGATGGCAGTTCGCTGTCCTGTCTTTGTCCAAATGCACCCTTCTTTTATACCTTAGAAGACATACCAAAATATTCAACATGGTGCTCCGTTACAAGTGGTGTACCACAAGGATGTGTCCCTGGAACAACACCACGAATACAGGTGTGCTGAATGATTAATTTCATTTTTGGCTGTGGATGCAGTGTGGAAAAATTGCCACATTGGTAAGCAATAAAATAAAATAAAATGCCTTTGACGAGTGACCTTACAGACGTTTACAAAGCCATCAGGGACACAGAAGTGTAAACATCCGAGGTCTTTTCCCCAAGGTGGGGGTGTCCAAAACGCGAGGGCACAGATTTAAGGAGTGAGGGGAAGGGTTTAAAAGGGACTTAAGTGGCAACATTTTCATGCTGAGTGTGGTGTGTTTATGGAATGAGCTACCAGAGGCAGTGATGGAGGCTGGGACAATTACAACACTTCACTGGCATCATGGTGACTATATATTTAGGATGGATTTTGTGCAGGATGAACTAAATGCTGTCAAATGGGACAAGATTTATTTTGGATATCTGGGCAGAGAATGGTATTCGCGAGTTTTGAGAAGATTTGTAGCACATCCGCGATGTGGATGAGACTTTATAAAGCTCCAGTTAGGCCCCATTCAGAATACTCTGTCCAATTTTGGGCCCCACAGCTCTGGAAGGACATACGAGCCCTGAGGCGTGTCCAGTGGACATTCACAAGGATGACCCCTGGAATGATAGGTTTAAGATATGAAGAACGGCTAAGGATCCTGGGATTGCACTCAGAGTTTAGACGGTGGAGGGGAGCCCTAATAGAAACTTGCAAGTTAATGTATGGCTTAAAAGGGGTGGACACTGGGAAGTTGTTTCCGTTATGCAGGGAGGCTAGGACCCGTGGGCTCAGCCTTAAAATTAAACGGTGTAAATTTAAAACGGAAATGAGACGAATGTCTTCAGCCAGAGAGTGTTGGGCTTGTTGAATTCATTGCCAAGGAGCGGAGTGGAGGCTGGAACGTTAGAAGCTTTCAAGGCAGAGATTAACAAATTCTGATCTCACAAGGAATCAAGGGCTACGGGAAGAGAGCAGGGACGGGGAGATGAAATGCCAATCAGCCATGATTTAAATGGTTTAGTGGACTTGATGAGCCGAATGGCCTTACTTCCACTCATATGTCTTATTGTTTCATGGTCTTTAACAACGGCCTATTGCTCCCTCTCTCTCAACTTCCTAATCACAGCAACGTATAAGAGTTAAACACCGATCAGTCATCTTTACCACTCCTGGAGGATTCCTGACTAGGATACACTGCAATCTCCCACTGCCTAAAGCAAAGGGAATTCAGCCAAATCTAACTGTGGCAGGAAGTAATCCCATTGCCAACAACTTGTGCGAACAGAACACATTTGGAAGCGGAATAACATTTGGGGGCAATCTCATATTTTTCCTTTTTTCATGAGTTCAACTATTATGTGGACAAAGTTATTTCAAATTAACATTTAAGTTTGTCATCAAACGGAAACACACGTGTATGTGTCTGTGTGTGTGTGCGTGTCTGTGTGTGCGTGTGTGTGTGTGTGTGTCTGATTATTTTTAGGAAGGGAAAATATCAATGCGCATATTTGCAGATCCAAATTGTTTTACATTCTTCTTTCCATCTTGGCTTGAGTAGCTTTATTTTCATCATAAACGTGCTTTTTAGGAGAGTAATGAAAACTGCCTAACTAGTTCCTAACAATGACCCTGACCCAGTCTGTCACCCATATCGTCAGCCACATCACCAACTTGGTAACATTTAAAATTTGTTGTGACCTGAAAACCCAGTGTGCCACAGACCAGTGAGCCTGACATGAGTGCTGGGTAAATTGTTGGAGGGAAATCTGAGGGATTGCGTTTACATACAATTGGAAAGGCAAGGTTTGATTAGAGATAGTCAACATGGCTTTGTGTAGTGGAAAACATGTCTCACTAACTTGATTATTTTGAAGAGGCGATAAAGAAGGTTGATGAAGGCATTGGGGCAGATATTTTCTGTGTGGGCTTCGGGAAGGCGTTCAATAACATTCCGAATGGTAAACAGCTTAGTAATGGCAGTTCACATGTGGTGCAGAGCAGCTCGCCAATTGAATTCAAAATTGGCTTGAAGGTGTTGGATTGTTGTCCAGACTGGAGACCAGTGACCAGCGGTGTGCCACAAGTATCAGTGCTGATTTCACTGCTTTCCATCATTAATATAAAGGATTTGGATGTGAATATCAGAGACATGGTGAGTAAGATGTGCAGATGTCATCAAAAACTGGTGCAGTGGACAGTGGTGAAGATGATCTCAGAGTGAAATGGGACATTGATCAGATAGACCAGTGGGCCAAGGTGTGGCTGATGGAGTTTAAGTTGGGTAAATAAGAGGTTTTGCGTTAGGTACGGTGAAGCACGGCAGGGCATACAGTTAATGCTCGGGCCCTGGGGAGTGTTACCGAACAAAGAGATCCTGGGTGCAGACACGATGTTCCTTGAAACAGGAGTAGCAGGTAGACAGGATGAGGAAAAAGAGATTTGTTACACTTGCCCTAATCAGTCAGAGCATTGGGTATAGGGGTTGGGATGGCATGTTGCTCCTGTACAGGACGTTGATGAGGCCACGTTAAGAATATTGTGCACATTTCGCTTGGCTCTGCTAAAGGAATGATGTTGTTAACCTTGAGAGGAGCAGAAAAGATTGACAAGCATGTCGCTGAATTGGCGGGTTTGATCTAGAGCGAGATGCTGAATTATTTGAGCCTTTTTCACGCCTGGAGTGTTGGAGGCTCGGTGGTGACATTACTGAGGTTTATAAAATGCTGAGGAGCATGAATAATCTGAATAGCCAAGTTCTGTTTCCCAGGAGTCAAATGTAAAGTGCTCATGTTGAAGGTGAGAGGACAAAGATAGAGAAGGGAACATGGGGCAACATTTTCATGCAGAGAATGGTATGTGTACAAAAAGTGCCACCAGAAGTGATGGGGACGGGTGCATTTACACAGTTAAAGGGTACCTGCATTGGCAAATGAATAGGAAGGGTTTAGAAGGTTATTGGACAAATACTGGAAAATGAGATAGATCAGATTACGTATCTGCTCACTGTGGACAAGTCGGAATAAAGGGTCCGTTTCTGTGCTGTGTGAGTTTCTGATTCTGTAAGATGGATGAGGAGAAATTCTAAAAGGACATTTCGAATGGTAATTCTCTTCCCCAGGAGTCTGTGGTTCCTTTCTGTTTGCTTTTATTCAGAGCTACGTTCGTGAAATAGTTGACAGATGTTTTAAAAAAAACTGCAACCTATCAAGCTGTTTACGCAAGTTTTCTTAACTAGACACCTTTGTGCCTCTTGTTCAATGTCTCTCTTAAAAGAATCCAGAAAAAAATAACCTCATACAGTTACGGCATTGTCACACGAGTTAGCAATTTGGACGGTTACACAGGAACCTGGGGAAGCCCAATCAGGCACTTTGCCCTGCTGTACAGCCCCTTGAGTCACTGACTTATGAACAGGAGGAGGCCATTCAGCCCCTACAATCACTTACATGGAAACAGAGTGAGGTAACTGATGCTCCAACATGACAAGCAAACAGAGCAGAGGCTGCACGTCCATTGCTCGTGGTACGCACATGATACTTTGAAGTGGTTTTCTAGCAATGAAGTGGGAAGCCTAATGTTTTGTGCAAAATCACCAGGTGGCATCTTCCGAGAGGACAGACTATGAAGATCAGAATCTGTTTAGAATGACTTTCTGTGTCAGAAATGAGGCATTATGGCTAATTTCGGGATTGTAAACAACATGGCATTCAATGCAGGGTCACACATCAAAAGTGCAGAGATTTCATTTCGGCGTTTACATTACTCTCTCAATTGACATGGGACTCTATGCAATTCAAAATGTAAAACCTACATGTATTTATGCACGTAAAGTATGGGATTTCTCACCATATGAATATGTTTTTGTGACGTAAGTGTTCACCGCCAACCCTAGGTTTTAATGTAATTATCTGTTATTCTTTCACAGCACTACAGATTAAACAGTCCCATAATCTCTGGGATTCAACTGACAATACCCATTTGCACTGTGCCTGTGGGAAGGTGAACTTTCCTCACAAAAGAGACCAAATCTGTGCACAATAGCCCTAAACACTCTCTGATCAAGGCTCTACAAGCACAGAAATATTGCAATATTTCTGCACTTGAATCATTTACAATGAAGGTCAATACACCATTTACTTCCCTCATTACTGACACCCCTGTATATGCTATTTTTCGCAACCTATGATCCAGATATGCAGGTCGTTTTGGGCAACAAGACTTCCCAACCTCACACCATTTAATCATTACAGAATGAGATATATGCTCTTGCTGGCCACGTCTAAATTGTTTGTATGCCTTTCAAATTACTGTGGCCCAAACACTGATACAAGCAATAAACTAAAGGTCACAGATTTCAGTCAGGAAAAGGGCTCGACTCTCTGTATGGTCTCAAGTACACAATTCTCAAGTAGTATATGCTCCCTTACACCTGGGCTCCAACTTTATTCATTCGCCTGTGTTCAACTATATCAAAACAGCTCTGGAAATTCAAATACACCACTCCCACTGGTTTTCAATTGTGGATGCTTCATCTATTATATAGATATTACTCAGTCGTACATGCACTGGATAAAGGAGCACAACACACAGGAATAGACAAAACAAATTGGAAAGTCCATTTACTTTTGTCGATAATATACTTTTCTCATTTTTTACATCTCATCATACATATTCGCTCTCACTTTCTCTCTCTCATAAATGCATTACATGTATCGAATTAATAAATACTCCAATCTTTCTCCATGTTTTCTCTCTCAAACCTTGATCTTTCAGTTTAAAGGTATTGCGCACATTTGGATGTGTCGCGATTATATTATAGAAATGAAACTACAAAGACATGAGGAAGGAACTGGCCAGAGTTAACAGGAATAGAATCTCAGCAGGGAAGACTGTGAAGCAGCAATGGAAGACGTTTCTGGGGTTAATTTGGACGCAGATCCCCAATTTGTTGATGCTTAATTAACACTTGCTTTACAGGTTTATCAAAGATGACTTCCCTTTCCTAAAACTAAGCTGACTTTGATAAGTCATATTATGATTCCACAAGTGTCTGTTTTTCACAGTCCTCATTAAAAAACACTTTCCTCATAACTGGCATCAAGTTGTGCAAATTTTAGCTTTTAGTTTTGTTTTCCCTCCGACTCCAGATTTTATCTGGGTTACAACAGATATTTTCCATTTAGCAGGAACCAGAAATTCCACAATCTTAAGAATTTTGAATGATAGCCTATAATTCTTTCTTGTAGTTACAAGTTTATCGTGAAATTCGGATCAGTACATGAACAGGAAACAGTTGGAGAGATATGGGCCAATCCCAGGCAGGTGGGACTAGGATAGCTTGGGATTATGTTTGACATGGACTGGTTGGACTGGACAGCTGTACGACCCTGTAGCTTTTTCAATCGTTCTGTTGCCACGTCCTTGTATACTTTGGGGCATATCAGAACAACGGACCAAACTTCAATTCAATTAGTTTTGAGTAATTCCTCTTTTTCAATTTGAATCACCCACACTTTCTCATTTTCACCGTCACTCTGTGCTGTAGAATTTCTGGAAGATTTTCTGTACCTTCCTTTGTGGAGATAGGACTAATGTATTCCACTCAGCAGCGGCTGGTGCCAGTTAGTCGAAGAGAGGCGGTGTCAGTCAGTGAGTGAATACATTGGAGTACTGCACTGAGGAGATGATGGACATGGCACCCAGTCCTGCTTGGAGAGTGAGAGAATCTAAACAGTTCAAAGAAACTGTCGTTCGATAGTCATTGACGGATCATGCCTTAACCAGTGATACAAAGCTGTGACCACCTCATTTTCGACTCAAACTGGCTTCACACTTTACAACTGGCATAGGTCCAGGTAGAGATAAGAATAAGTATATACAATCAAAATATTAGTAACTGCAAGTGTGGCGAGAAGATAACTGCAACTGGAAAGGAGAAGATTACGGTTTACTCAGAAACTGCACTGAGGCAGAAGAGAAAACTGGGAATATTATTGGTGAGAAAGGGAATATTGTGATAGAAAACAGCTCAGAACAAAATGGGCCAATGGTGGTTATGAACACGTTTATTCCTCGTCGTCTGTTTGGACGTGAAGGTGGAAAAAGCTATGGAATAAGAGTTGAGTTTGTGATTGGAAGTGAATACAATAGTTTACACCTTTGCCAACTATAGATCATATAAAATGATATGCTGTTCACAAACATTTCCAGAATAAATGAATGGACAGAGATAGAGAGACTTACCAGGAACACCAACAATTGCAAGGATGCGATAGTAACCCGCCTGAATAACCATCACTGCAGCTTCTATCCGCAATGTTAACGGTACTCAATCGAAAGAAATCCTGTAAAAGTCATCGGATAAACTCCAGTCCATTGTTAGAACATTCTAAGTGATGACCCTCAGATTCTGGTACGTTGTTGGAGCATTCCTGCCTATGGTTCGGAGATTCTGAACCATAATTGAAGCATCCCATTCTGCTGTTCACAGATTCTGATCTCTGCCTCTCTCTGGAGCTGTTGATCTCAATCGTGTTGAGGATGACACAGCCACTGATTCTGTGGGTGATACTGTGGCATAGCGCATTGAAACAAACGTCTTATTAATCGAAGAGGGAAATCCTCCAGTGACGCAGTTAGAATCTGTGGTGATTGACATTAATTTGATTCATGGAACAAACAGCTCCCGTTAACCCCTTTCACTCTAACACTTTTGACACTTTTATTGTAACAACAATACCTGGTCTGGGTGGGATGCTGACATCGCCTGCTATTGGTCTTAGTGTGCATCTCCAGTTACTCTCACAATGATAGAGATAGAGGAGAAAGGTGATGCTTTCTGTGCACAGGCTCAAGAATTCTGTTGTGTTATCCACGTAAGATGCTCGCTGTAACTGCATTCCTAAGAACCAAATCAAGAGGTTGTTACTGCACTGAAGTCTCCATCACTACATGTGCCAATCTAAAAACGGTCTCTGGACACAACTGCCCTGAAGAAAGACACTAAATGTGGATTTCACTGAATTTTCCGCTCACTGCTCTAACAAGACAACATTTTATCTTTAACACAATACATTCAATAATTTGCTTCTAAAGTTGCAAACATTTTTGCTCAGTTTATACACATTTTCTTCACCTTTTTTTGGACTTAGCTCAAAATTAATCAGTACATTTCCAACTGCCTTGTTTATTGGTATTAAAGTGTCACAGAGACAGCATCTATGTGATTGGTTAGCAAACAGAAAGGAATAGGAGACAGTGCCAGTGGAGACTGGGCAGGAGTAAAGTGATATCGCCTAGAACCTGTAATCTTCTTATAGTCAGAATAAAATAAAATACAGAGAAGGAAACAGAATATACTTGGCTGAAGGAATGGTGAGTGACAATGTAAACAAAACACGATAGTTTGGAATGGAGTAGAAATTATTTGACATGTACTCGCTTTCAGCCTGTGCAGATAGGTAAGACTGTTCATGCATGCATGACACATTCACAGTTAACAGTGGAGACATCGTTAACTAAATATGGTGCATATGATATACAAAATTTATCAAACATTTAAACAGTGTTTGATTCTCGGCTGACGTGTTCTGCTCACTTTCTCACAAGAATTTCCCCTCTCTGGGCTTCCACGTTCTAGTCTCTCATTCTTGTCAGTTTGTGTGTTATAAATTCCTGTCTCGGCTGTCCCACCTTATTTGAATTAATTAACTCACTGCGAGGAAATACATATGCTGACCTGCTGGGTTGTGTCAATGGCTGTCATCTGTCATATTATTGGAGATAAAAGTTCTGGCATCGGACAGAGTATGTGAACATGTTCCTCTGTTATACATACATTTTACAGTGTATGACAGTATTTAGATATTTCCAAAATAGTGAAGTACTTCAGTGAATAATCTAGTTTTCACTAATTTTACACCTCTTCATCCATATTCCGTCTCTGTCTTGGTCTCTCTCTCTCTCTCTCTCTCTCTCTCTCTCTCTCTCTCTACTGTTAATAATTCCTCCAACAATGCTCAGCGTCACATCTTTCAAACCTCCCTTCTTCACTTAGATATATTGCTCATTTGTGACAGTGACGTGATTATAATTGAAGAACATGACTACAAGGGACGAAGGAACTGGCCAGAGTTGATGGCAAGGGAAGCCGAGCAGGGTTGACAGTGGAACAGCAATGGCAGGAGATAATTTGGATAATTTGGAGGCACATTTTAAATTTTCATTTAAAAGGCAATCGGGACCAGAAGATGAAATATGATGGTAATCTTGTAAATAATATAAAAGAAGATGGCAAGAGGTCTTTACATATATAACAAGGAAGAGAGGGAAGCATGCCCAAACACGGGACTGCTGGAAATGAGGCAGGAGTACTTACGGGAAACAGAAATGGTAGACTACCTGAATAGGAACTTTGCATCAGTCTTCACGGTGAGAGACACCAGCAGCCTGCCAGAACATCAAGAGAATCAGAGGGCAGAGGTGAGTGTGGTGACCATCAGTAAGGAGAAGGTGCTGGGGAAGCTGAAAGATCTGAAGGTAGATAAATTAACCAGATCAGATGGACTGCACATCATATTTCTAAGGAGATAGCAGTTGAGATTGTTTGGCTTGGCTGGTGATCTTTAAGGATTTGCTGGAGTCAGGGAGGCTCCTGGAAGACTAACAAATATAAACCCCTGTTTAAGGAAAAAGGGACGCAGATGATAGGAAATTATAGGTGAATGGGCAGGTGAAAAATATTTTGAAGAAGGCTCAGTGGATCCTTAGTTTTATGAATAGAGGTGAAGAGTATGAAAGCAAGGAAGTGGTGGAGTATATTGAAAATTCTTTCATTAAGCCACAGCATAACACGGGTTAAATTTACAAATTATATTACAAAGAACAAACTTTCTAGTGCAGTTGAAATGAAAGCTATTGGTTTAAAGCATACAAGAGCGTACATGACAAACAAGTTGTTGCATCGACCCTGTAGTTAAGGATGGCGGGAGCAGCTTCTGAGTAAATTGAGTTTTTAAAAGTCTGAAAAGCACAATTAAAGCTGTTGCTGCAGAGGCCCCAATGCACAACAATGCAGTCGAAATTGAAGATGAAACAAAGCCGCATATTTGAAAAGATCACAGACTTGTTCCTCCTTTCTTAGCAACCCAAAACACACCTACCAGGTGAAGCCAAATTTCACCCTTTCAGTCCACTGACATTGCTGCTCACAATGCTGCCTGCTTTACACTGTCGAGACCAAAGAGAGACTGCTTTGACAAACACTTAAACGTTGTCAATAGGAATAACCCTAATCTTCTCAGTTCTACCAACTTCGATAATCTACCTCCTTCACATGCTAAAATTTCGGTCCTGGACTCCTGCAATGTTTCAATAAAGGGCATTCCAAACTCAAATAACACTTCATCTTACGCTTTGCGCTTTGTGGGTTGTAGGCCTTAATATTCAATTCCATAACTTCACAGCCTGACAACCATTGTGAATGTTCTCCATTTTACTTCAATGTCCCTCCCGGTCTCCCTTAGACATTGTCTTGTTTGTGTCTTGCTTATCTTGCACTCAATGGAAAGAACCCATCTCTCCTATTCACACCTGTATTTACTCCCATTTCATATCTGTTTCTCTTTCAGTACAACTGAAAATCTGTTTGCCTTTTGAACTACACCCCCCCCCACCCAAAACCCTCCGTTTATTATCACCCCTCCTCCAACTCTGTGAAGGTATTAAAATCGCAGATGATATACAAAATTTATCAAACATTTGAACAGTACTTGATTCTCGGCTGACGTGTTATGTTTACTTTCTGTTAAGAATTTCCCCTCTCTGGGTTTCCACGCTCTAGTTTCCGCTCACAGCTCTAATAAGGCAACATTTTATCTTTAACAAAATACTTTCAATAATTTGAATAAACAAGGCTGCTGGTGTCTTCCACCGTGAAGACTGATGCAAAGTCTCTATTCAGCTACTCTACCATTTCTGTTTCCCATTAGTACTCCTGCCTCATTTGCAGTAGTCCCATGTTTGGTCATGATTCCCTCTCTTCCATGTTATATATCTAAAGAACTCTTGCAATCTTCTTCTATATTATTAACAATCTTATCATCATATTTCATCTTCTCATCCCGAATGCTTTTTAAAAAGAAAATTTAAAATGTGCCGCCGAATTATCCAAACAAAATCCCGCAATTGCTGTTCCACTGTCTTCCCTGCTCGGCTTCCCTTCCCATCAATGCTGGCCAGTTCCTTCAGCCCTTGTAGTGATGTTCCAATTTTCCAATCCTTTTCAGATCTGAAGAATGGTCACCCTGGACATGAAAACTTAACTCTGTTTCTCTGTCTCCACAGATGTGATCACACCTGCTGAGTTTCTCCAGAAATGAATGGGTGCAAAATAAATTTTCAGCAAAACATAGAACTATGGACACTGGAAACCTGAAACAATAAACAGAAATTGCTGATGAAATAGGGAGCTTTGAAGAAGCATCACCGAATGCTACCGACTAACTCTGCTTTCACTCCACAGATGCTGCCAGAACTGCTTAATTTCTTCAGCAATTTCTGTTTTCGAATAAATTCCAACAATGTGGGTCAAAGCTGCTCAAACACACTGAACAACAAGGAGCACCATACACTGGGAAGTGAATGACAGAGCAATTCATTGGTTAAGAACGGCATCACTGCAGAACGGAGCACTTAATCATGGTCAGAGAGAGAAGCGGGGAGAAGCACATTCACTTTAAACACAGAAGATTTCACTTCAGGAAGCTAAAAGATTCGAATGAATATGTTAGATGTGTTTGAAGAATTTGACAAATTGAATGCGTGACATCACAGAGAGACTCTTAGAAGAATAAGGACATTGTGATAGAAGTGTTACCACATTAGAGCTCAGAGCAGGGCACTGAGTACAAGAGTGATGGCGACTCGGTCAGAACGGGGGGACATTACATTGCACGTATTGCAACTCAAAACTGGGCATTCATGTGGTGATACAAACCACAGCAGCAGCAGCAGAATCAGAATTGTGTTCAACCACAATCTGTAACTTTTTGTCCCGGACAATCTCTTAGTCTATGATTACCATGAAGCTGATCAACGGTTCAGTGACGAGTGCGGGCAAACATGCCAGGGTCAGAACCATGCGTATCTAAAACTGATTGCAACCCGTTATTGCTACCGCATTCGGCTGTTTGCATTACAAACAACAGAACTAACACATTACAGATAGGGCAAAGTGATGACAGGAGCAACAGACTACAAGTCCTGCCACAACCAGTCGTAACTGGTGAATGACGGTTAAACAACTCCCTGGAGGAGAGGGCTCCACAAATATCCCCACCCAAAACCATGGAACAGCGCCCCTCATCAGTACAAAAGTCAAGGATGTAGTATCTGCACTATCCTCAGCCAGAAGTATCGAGTAGATGACTTAGCTCATCATCATCATGACGTACACATAATCTTAGATGTCAGTCTTCAACTAATTCAATTCACTGCAGATGATACCAAGAAAAAGATAATGGAAACTAAAGATAATAAGACGTTAACTGGCCCTGTCGCTGTTCCTACAATAGGACTCAAGGCCTGTGCTACACAACAAACTGTGCCCCTGGAGAAGCTGTTTCATTCCAGCCCCAACTCTGGCACCAACCTGGTAATGTGGAAAATCACTCAGCTGTGCCCAGTCCCCTAGCAGGAGAATAGTTACAATCTGACAAACTGCCACACCCTCGGTCTCATAAGAATAGTCGAATTTTTAAGAACTTTTTTTTTGTTGACAGAGCTTTCAAGTAGCACAGAAATAACTTGCTCCGTGTGGTTCCTGATGGCTTCCCATGCGGAGACGATGCTGTTGTGGAAATATCACTGGATTACTAATCCAGAGCAGGCTAATGTTTTGGCAGCTGAGGGACGTTAAGAACAATTAATAAAATATTGAAATTTCCAATTTGTAATCAGTAAAATTGGGCCTTGAAGGGAACATCGATTGAAAAAAAAAACAATGATCTTCAACAATGTACTTTCAGGATGCAAAACTACCGTGCTTTCCTGGTATGTCCTGAAAGTGACTCCAGACCTGTGATGAATTCTTCAATGGTCTCTGAAACAGCAATACAGGCAGTATACACTCGTATCAAACTATTCCATCATCTTACAGGATAAAACTGGACAGAACACCCTGCCTCGGCCTTGGTATTGGGAAAGGGAAAAAAAAACACTGCCTTGTCAAACCTGCAGAGTCCTCCTTCCAGGCATGTGAGAGCTTGTGAGAACAAGTATAGAGCTTTCCCACAGACTGAACAGAAACATCGGGAAAGGAGTAGGCCATTCGATCCATTTAGTCTTCCCCATTCTAGTTCATGGCCAAATATCTCCTCAATGCACTTCTCCCATTAAATATATATATATCCCTTAATGTGATTAATCTTCAAAAAACGTAAAATATGAACTTCAGTAGTCCTTTTAATCATTGATTTTTCTCCCCCACTGAACATAATGATGGCTGATCCTCTATCAACATCCTATACCCCTCTTCTCTCTGCATCAATTTAGTGTCTGGAAACTGTTTGAAGGTAAATCCGCATTTGATAGGTGGGAGGCTTTTAAGGAGAGGTTGATTAGCGTGCAGGAGAGACATGTTCCTTTGAAAATGAGGAATAGAAATGGCAAGATTAAGGAACCATGGATGACAGGTGAAATTGTCAGACTAGCCAAGAGGGAAAAGGAAGCATACGTGAGGTCTAGGCGACTGAAGACACACATAGCACTGCAAGAATATCGGGAATGTAGAGCAAATCTGAAGCATGGCATTAAGAGGGTGAAGAGAGGACATGAGATATGGCTGCAAAACATGGTTAAGAAAAATGCCAAAGCCTTTTAATCATACATAAAGAGAAAGAGGGTAACTAGAGAAAGGATTGGCCCACTTAAGGACAAAGAAGTTCAGTTCTGCGCTGAGTCAGAGAAAATGAGTGACATTCTTAATGAGTACTTTGCATCGGCATTTACCAAGGTGAGGGACATGATAGATGTTACGGTTAGCGATAGATGTTTGCTTACTCTAGGTCAAGTTGACATCAGGAAGGAGGAAGTGATGGGTATCCTAAAATACATTAAGGCGGACAAGTCCCCAGGTCCGGCTCGGATCTATCCCAGGTTACTGAATGAATTGAGAGAGGATATAGCTGGGGCCTTAACAGATATTTTTGCTGCACCCTCAGACACGGGTGAGGTCGTGGAGGACTGGAGACTTGCTAATTTTGTCCCCTTGTTTAAGAAGGGCAGCAAGGATAATCCAGGTAATCTATCTAACAGTGAGCCTGACGTCAGTGGTAGGGAAGCTACTGGAGAAGATAATGAGGAATAGGATCGATTCCCATTTGGAAGAAAATGGGCTTATCAGTGATAGGCAACATGGTTTTGTACAGGGAAGGCCATGTCTTACCAACTTAATAGAATTCTTAGAGGACGTGACAAAGTTGATTGATGAGGGAAAGGCTGTAGAAGACATATACATGGACTTCAGTAAGGCGTTTGATAAGGTTCCCATGGCAGGCTGATGGAGAAAGTGCAGTCACATGGGGTCCAGGGTGTGCCAGCTAGATGGATAAATAAACTGGCTAGGCAACAGGAGACAGACAGTAGTAGTCGAAGAGAGTTTCTCAAATTGGAGAACTGTGATCAGTCGTGTTCCACAGGGATCTGTGTTGGGACCACTGTTGTTTGTGATTTATGTAAATGATTTGGAGGAAGGTGTAGGTGGTCTGATCAGCAAGCTTGCAGATGACACTAAGATTGGTGTAGTAGCAGATAGTGAAGGGGACTGTCAGAGATTACAGCAGAATATAGACCGATTGGAGACTTCGGCAGATAAATGTAAGATGGAGTTCAATCCGGGCAAATGCAAGGTGATGCATTTTTGCAGATCAAATTCAAGGGAGAACTATACAGTAAATGGAAAAGTCCGAGGTAAAATTGATGAACAGAGACACCTGGGTGTTCAGGTCCATTGTTCCCTGAAGGTGCCAACACAGGTCAAAAGAGTTGTCAAGAAGGCATAAGGCATGCTTTCCTTCATTGGACGGGGTATTGAGTACAAGAGTTGGCAGGTCATGCTGCAGTTTTATAGGTCTTTGGCTCGGCCACATTTTTAATACTGTGTACAGTTCTGATCGCCACATTACCAAAAGGTTGTGGATGATTTGGAGAGGGTGCAGAGGAGGTTCACTGGGATGTTGCCTCCATGGAGGGTACTAGCTATGAAGAGAGGTTGGGAAGATTAGGATGGTTTCACTAGAAAGGCAGAGATTGAGGGGCGACCTGGTTGAGATCGACAAAATCATGAGGGTTATAGACAGGGTGGGTAGTAAAAAGCTTTTCCCCCCAAAGTGAGGGTACTAAATTACTAGGGGTCATGAGTTGGAAGTGAGAGAAGGAAAGTTTAACGGGGATATGCGTGGAAAGTTCTTTACTCAGAGGGTGGTGGGTGGCTGAAACGCGTTGCCAGCAGAGGTTATAGACCTAGACTCGTTAACATCTTTTAAGATATATTTGGACAGGTACATGGATGGGCAGGGAGCAAATCGACTCAGACCTATAGAAAATAGATGAGTGGCTAGACAGAGGATCTTGATCGGCGTAGGCTTGGGGGCAAAAGGGCCTGTTCCTGTGCTATAATTTTCTTTGTTCTTTGTTCTAATCCTTACTGAGATTCAGTTCTTTGCTTCCATAGCCTTGCATGGTATACAATGCCCCAGATTCACCAGTCTTTGAGGGCAGACTTTTATTCTCATCTCAATGTACAATGGCCTGCCCTGACCCAATACTGCGGCCCCTTATTTTAGACCTCTCAGCCAGGAGTATTATTGTCCCTGTTTCCAATCTGTCTCACTTCTGTGAGTATTAGATATTTCACTGAGATCTTTACTCATTTTCCTAAACCTCAAGGAATTTTGGCCCAGTTGATTTGAGTACTCTGCTCAAACAACAGGCCTGTGATCAAAGAGGTCATTCTGGTCATCCTTCACTGCTCTCCCTCAGTGTCAAGTTCATCCTCTATGACGTAAGGAGACCAAATCTGCACACAATACTGCACAATGTTCGAGATGAGATCTCATCAAGGACCTGGTCTCCAGTCACACGAACAGCCTTCTATCACTACCCTCTGACGCCTGCCAGAAAGACAATTTTGTATGTGACTTCCCATTTACCCTTGATACCATTAGATTCCGCTTTTTTATGAGTTTTCCATGTGGAGTTTTATCAAAAGGCGTCACTGAAAAACTATTTAAATGACCAGGGTGAAAAAAAGTCACATTTGTTAGATATGACTTCCCTTCGTTGCAGTCATCCTGACTATCCCTGAGCAAACCTTGCCTCCCTAAATACAGCTCAATTTTCTTTCCTACTTTCTTCCATGGTTTCCATAACTCTGATGTGATATTCACTGGCCTTTCGTTACCCGGCCTATCTCTGTCTTTCTTCCTGTAAAACAGAACCACATTAGCTGTTCTCCAGTCCTCTGGCACCTCCCCTGTGGCCATTCTAAAAAAAACAAATGTATCAGAGTCTTCCCTCTCTTGTCTCCTACAGCATCCTCTGATACAAATCAGCAGGACAAGGGTTTTGCTCAATTTTATATCAGCCAAAACCCTCAATCCCTGCTTGCATTTTATGTCAATCTGCTCAAGGGCTTCGCATTCCATCTTCTCGCATTCATCCCCAAATCCTCCTTCTGCCAAGTAAACCAGATGCAAAATACTCATGTCGTAATCTAACAATGTTCAAAAACAAAGTTGCCTCAATGATCAGCAGATCTGGCAGTATCTGTAAAGGAAATTTTATAAAAACTGAGTTAACGTCTTGGATCCGAGGAGATTTTCTGAGGAGTCCTGAGGAAGGGACACTTGACCTGAAACATTAACTCAGTTTTTTCTCTTCACAGATGCTGCCAGACCTGCTGAGCTTTTCCAGCAACTTTGTTTTTGTTCCTGATTTCCAGCATCCGCACTTATTTTGGTTTTTATCTATTTATGTTCTGCAGCTTCAAACACAGATTGCCTCTTTGTTTTTGATAGGCCCGTTTCTTTGCCGGTTATTCTATTCCACCTGATGTACATGTAGAATATTTTGAGATTCTCCTTAATCTTGCCTGCTTACATTTCTCCACGCCCGTGTGTCAGTCAGTCCCCTCTGTGAAAATTTAATATGTTTCACTGTGATCACTCGCAGTCTGAAACTCCAGAGAACACAGGCCGAATTTTCTTGTCAAACAATCTTGCCATCTATTGGAGTAATCTTGAGAATACCCCCTGCACTTCCTCTTTGTTCAGTATATACTTTCTTAGAAAACTGCACACAATTACTTCAAGTCTCATCAACACTCCATGGAACTGCTGCAGGACGTCGTTCCTTCAGTATTCCAATTCACTTTCAATGAAGGTGAACCTAGCTTTCAACCTTGCATTTGCATATGTTCCGCCCTAAACCACATTGCTTTAATTTAATAACTCACTGTCTGATCTCTCAGAAAATCCTTCTGTATATCCATATGTACCACATCCACGATTTCTCCATTGTCTATGTCCATACGAAATATCTTCAAACAGTTTGTAAAAGAAAGTTTGTCAGTTGTAATTTTCATTTCATATGTTTATTATTATTCTCTCTGATTTTGTTATTCTTTCTAAATATCCAATATCACCTCCTGTGAATTATAAGCTAACTGGTCTGCAGTTGGCCAGTCTCCCCCTTTTTTTCTTTTGAAACTATTGGATTACATTTATAATCTTCTAGTTACCCAGATTGGCTTCCTGCGTTTGCAGAAAGTACAGGAAAATAACACAGTAATCCCCAATGCAATGAATATGTCTGTGGCTGCTTCCTCTGAAAATCTAGTATGAAGTACATCTGGTTTGTCAGACTTATCAAGGCTCAATCCAGTTATGTTTTCAAATGCTACTTCATCATTGCCTTTAGTTAGACACGTCCAAGTGTCAATTAATATGTCTGAGAGATTTACTGGATCTGCCTCCATGAAGACAGGTGCAAAGTAATTGTTCAGATTCCCTGTAATGTCTCTGTTCTCCAAAAGATATTATCCTCTCCTCACATTCACTGTTCCACATTTGACCTTGTTTTCATTTTTGCTTTCTGGCAGTCTTTATGTTTCTTGTTAGTTTGAATTATTGCCCTCTTCAGATTAAAGAGAACAAGTTTCTTAGTTGAATTTACCTAAATCCATTGTTTTTCTCCAATATGTCCGGTATTTTTACAATGTACTTTCTTTTGACTTAACGGAATCTTTAACTTCTTTCATTGACAATCATTGAGTCATCTTTCCCTTTTGTTGTTTGCACCACGGGCATATATGTATTTTGTACACCGTACAATGTTTCCACAAATAACAGACAATGCCTGTCTCTCATTCAAACTTTTCCATGTATTTTCCGACTCATTGAGCGCATCTTGCCACTCATATCTTCATGGCTTGTCTGACACAGATTTATCAGTGTATCTTTTTTTAAGTGTTTTCAGATGTCGTATCAAATTCAAGATCACTGTTATCATCACTTCTCCCAAAAGCTCCTTTTACAGCAAGGTTTTCGATTTGCCATTCTGATCATACAATACCAGTTCTGAAATAGCCTGATCTGTAACTTGACACTCAACATATCGTTAAAGCAAATCATCTCATACACACTCATGAAATCCATTTTTCCCAGCATTATCATTCATTTGGATTAACGCAGATTAGATGGAAATTGAATCAGTCCATTATTACAGCAGTACTAACAAACTTGTGTATTTATTTCCTGCATGTCAACATACCCAACATTTATACTGAAGCTTTGTCTTTGAAATGTAACTGTCATCAATGTTTGCTTCTCCTTGCTGTTTCTAAACTCCTTTTCAGCAGATTAAGGAATCTCAATGATGTTGGCTCTGCCGAGATAATTTTAGATTCAGGCGGGACACTTGACATGGCTTATCTGAACGTTGAAATCATCTCACCACATCTTATTTGAAATTCTCAAGCGTCATTGTGACATTTTCACCATAACTACCATAGAGAAAGACAATAATATTTCAATAACGCTGTCTGTTTTTTCACAGAGCCGATAAAACTGTCTTCCTTACCTTGGTTGGGAGCCTTACAGCAGGCTGGAAAAATGTTGTTTCCACTGTACAGGATTTAGCGAGATCATATCTGGAGTAGTGTATACCAATTTAATCTCCTCACTGAAGAAAGGGTAATGATGTATTGGAAGTAGCTCAAAGATGTTTCCCTATATTGATTCTTTCAATGACTGTCTTATCAAGTGAAAGTTGACCCCTGTTTGAAATTAAAACTGAAACACCCAGAGAGGAGTGCATCACCCTATAATCTGACAAAAGCAATGTGCAAGGTGATGTTATATTTTCTTTTCAGCAACTTTTAATGGTTAAATGAAATAAATCCGTGACACTCACTTTACAATCAACAAGTAAGAATTTATTTATTAAACTCTAATCCTTAACAAAAAACTAAACTAATTACAACCAAACTAAATACCTTCCAATGGCTTACAATTCACAAATAAAACAAAATTCTAATGCCATACTGTACCAGTAAATATCAGCCCCTCTCATAAAACAAAACAAAAAAGTAGAATTTAAGCATTCGAACAAACACCCAGATTACATCTTCCAGGATGCTTTGTGCATTCTCTGTCAAATGTTCTGTCAGGATCACTTTCTGCATCAAATGTTCTGTCACAAATATTAACTAGTTGTGCCGCAGGTATCTTTGAATTAAATGGTACTTTCTCTAATGCTGAGCAAGTTCTTTGAGACGCAGTGCTTCTCCCTTTAGAGCTGAGGACTGTTAACTTTGGCAGATGACAGTTCGCTGTCCTTCTTTTATACCTGAGAAGACACAACAAAATATTCAACATGGTGCTTGGTTACAAGTGGTGTACCGGAAGGATCTGTCCCTGGAACAACACCACGAATACTGCTTTGCCGAATGATTCATTTCATTTTTGGCTGCGGGTGATGTGTGGGAAAAAATGCCACAATTGGTGCCCAATAAAATAAAATGTATTTGACAAGTGAACTTAAAGACGTACACAAAGCCATAAGGGACACAGAAGTGTAAACAGCTGAGGTCTTTTCCCCGTGGTGGGGTGTCCAAAATGAGAGTGCACAGATTTAAGGAAAGAGGGGAAAGGTTGAAAAGGGGCTTCAAGGTCAACATTTTCATGCAGAGAGTGGTGTGTTTATGGAATAACCTGCCAGAGGCAGTGACGGAGGCTCGTACCATTTACAACACTTCACTGGCATCAGGGTCACTATATATTTGGTATGGATTTTGAGAGGGATGAACTAAATACTGTCAAATGGGCCAAGATTTATTTTGGATATCTGGGCAGGGAATGGTATCTCTTAATACAAAGAGATCTTGAACAATTGGATGAATAAATCATAAAGATTTAACAAATCCTTTGGTCAATTATGTCCATACTGATCCGGTATCGATAATAATCACGTCGCATTTGCCAGGATTTGGCCTATATTCCTCTGGACACTTGTATAACTGTCTTGTCAGACCGCCTCACTGTCTAGGACTCAACTGCATTGTTCAGACATATTATGCATCAGCTCTGTGGGATTTGAATCTCGACCTTTATGCCCAGAGGTAGGAATATTACAACTGCACTGCAATACTCCCTGATTCTGCAATATTATTTTTCTAAAAAAATGCTCATCATCCTGTTCTGACAAAACCTCCACAACTGGCAGGACTTGAATCCAGAACAAAATGTGGAGCTGGATGAACACAGCAGGCCAAGCAGCATCTCAGGAGCACAAAAGCTGATGTTTCAGGCCTGGAGCCTTCAGCACCCGAAATGTCAAATGTTGTGCTCCTGAGATGCTGCTTGGCCTGCTGTGTTCATCCAGCTCCACACTTTGTTATCTTGTATTCTCCAGCATCTGCAGTTTCCATTATCATTGAATCCAGAACATTTGGTCTAGAGCTAGTGACATTACCAATGTTTCAGGGATGGGAATTGAATCCAGAACTCTGGCACAGAGGTATTGGCGCGAACCATTACACAAGACCAAAGCCATGCGCAGATTTTGAGTCACATTTTGCTCACCATCTATCAACTGAGTTTAGATTTATCAAATTCTGATTAATTTTACTGAATTACACACGGAAGATTTTTTTAGTGTTGAAAAAATTCAAGGTACTTTCCTCAACTACAGGATGTTGAGTGCATGTGCTTTGCCATTGAGATAAACTATTGAGAGCTTCAATTGCTTGACCATGATTTCCAGCTTAAATGGCTATTATCTGTAGACTGCAACATCAGGGAAAGAAATTCCGCATACATACTCTGCACTATGAAGATTCTCAAATAGATACTCTTAATGAATTCCTGAGACGGCAAAAGAGCATATGTTCCAGGCCCAAAAGACAGTTTTTCAGATCACTATTTCCCGCCTGGAATGTGGGACTTCCCTCCTCCCGAAACCATGACATGTTAGAAAGCAGCAAATTATATTCCAGCGTCTCCTCACCACTGACTATACTGCAATCCATCTCCGTCTCCTTCTCTTGCCCGCACAAGGCAAACCAAGTGCAGGCTCTTTGGGAAAATAAAGGTCACAGTTTGTAGGCCTTCTGGAGGTGCGAGCGTCTTTCAAAACATGCCAAGGTACTCTGTGGGGAGGGTGAATACCACTCACTGGTCTGTGATGTGGCAAATTGTGTTTAATTTGCATAAATGTGAGCTATTGTTTTTGGAAAAAAAACAAACAAGGGCAGGACTTATACAATTTAAATTAGGACCTTCGGTAGTGTTGCAGAACAGAGACCAGACTGTCAGGTACAATTCTGTGAAGTCTGTGTCACATTTGGACTGGGTGGTTAAGAAAGTGTTTAGTTCACTGCCTTATTCGCTCAGACATTTGAGTTTAGGAGTTGGGATGTCATTTTCAGATTGAACAGGACATTGATGAGGCATCTTCTGGAGTTTTCTGTCCCTTTCTGATTGTGCTGTTCTCGGAAAGATAATATTGATCTGGAAAGGGATAAGCAGAGGTTTACCGGGATGTCACTGGGAATTGATGGTGTGAGTTATAAGGAGAGTCTGGATAGGCTGGAGGTTGAGGGGTCACCTGATTGAGGTTTTTAAATAATAAGGGATAAAGATAAGTTAAATGTTAGATGCCTTTTTCTGAGAGTGGAGGCTTTCAAAACGATGGGGATATTTCAAATTTCGAGCAGCAACCCTTTTTTTTTAAAAAGACACGAGGGGCATTGTTTACTCAGAGTTGTTCGTGTATGGAATGAACTTCCAGATAAAATGATGGAAGTGGGTACAGTTACAACGTTTAAAAAAACATTTCAATAAGTACATAAAGAAGAAATCAGTTTGGGAGATGTTGTGAGCTGCTGCCCTCCCAGGCCGTCTCTGAACAAATTCCTGATGGTCCTCATCATCTGTTGCTGCCTGTGCAGTGGCTTGTGGAGACCAGCAGAGGGTGGCATTGCATCACATCAAACAGCACAGAGACTGTCAGAACCGACCGAAACAGAGACACAGAAACATCCACAAATACACCAATACTTAGACAAATCAGAGGAGCCGATCAGAATTCCCTGGCTCTGTGGTTTGTCAATATTTCATTTATTCCATCTGATGTGTGCCAGGATTTATGTTATTCCGTGGACAGCATTTCATTATTTGAGCCACACCATGCGAGTACATCAATATTTGCTCACTCCAGTGAGTTTGACAATATTTCAGTTGTTCCATTGAGAGTGCGACTCTGTGAGATTTTCAATGCTAGATTATTGAAGATGTAAGGACAAGTTGGGAGACTAGTAAATACGATAGGCTTGTTTCAGTATCTGACCTGTCTGAAGGAAGAGGTGCAGGAGGGAGACACCATGCTCCCTCCCTGGGAGCTGGTGGAGACGATGTGCTGTGAGCCCACCCTCCTGCCCACCGAGACCATGGGGATTCGACGGCTCGATATAAAAGGGAGATGGCGGGGGAAGGTGGGTGAGGCAACTGATGTGGGGAACACCACTGCCCTGCTTGGCCGTTTCTGTTCGATTCCAGGCAGTTTCTCCTAGAATGAGGGAAAGGGAGGAGCGGAATGAAAGTGAATGTGCCTGGCCCTGCTGTCAGTGATGGTGTAGGTGAGGGGAAGTGGGGAGATATCCCGATTGAATCAGTTGACAGTGTTGGATCCAGGCAGTGTTGTCAGTGTGGGAGCAGCGAAGATTTGTGTGTGGGTGTGTGTATGTGGGTGTGTGTGTGTGTGTGTGTGTGTGTGTGTGTGTGTGTGTGAGAGAGAGAGAGAGAGGGAGAGAGATGGAGCAGAGAGTATATGGTGAGACTTATCCTGACAGAGTGGGGAAGGTTATTGTTGCTTGTCCTATGTTGCTGGACATTTCTTCAGACTGCAGGTACTTCACTGAGCTGGGTGGTGAGCTCAGCCCATGCTCCTTGGGTCTGGTGGTGTGGACACCTCTGCTAAAAGAATGGTCCCCCTTTCTACTGGCCCATCCACCAGGAGCTCTGTGTCCCGTTCGATACATCTTGGTGCAATAGCCTCTTATCTGCCAGGCTCGGAGAAAACCCTTCAGGCTGGCTCCGAACTAACAAAGTTGAAATGTGTGCCATGGGCCTTGCACAGATGGCACCTGGGCCAGGGATCATTGAATACCTGGGCCATCTAGGCGATGGGAACTATTACCAGCCATGATGGGTGGGAGAATCAGGCTGGCATTGAATGCGAGGCATGGCATGTGCTGGGGTTGGTATATAATGAGGAGAGTTTGATAAGATAGCATCAGAAAACTAGCTCGGTCTCCTGCAGACTATCCCTCTGTCACACTCAATTAAAATGCCACTGAGACTAATTACTGTTACATTCAGCCCAATGAGCCAAAGACTGTGCTCACCGCACTCTCAGTCACAAAATTCAGAACAAAGCTCATTCAAAACTCTCCATCATCTGAACTCACAGTAGTAGCCTAGTGATGCATCATTCCTGAAATACTGACCCAGGTTGCAAGATGCTATCAAAATGTCTACATGTCAGCATTCTAAAACTTGTGAACACATTCTTCCAGGACACTGTATCTCAACCTTCCCCTCTATGTCTATATATCCAACACATTCCATTTGTTCATATTTAAATGATGCCCTGCCATTTCTCTCTGGCAGTGATTTTCACACCCATGGCATCCCTTGCATTGGCACATTGGAGATATGGAGCTGTAAATGGATTGGAACAGCACATCCTGACGCTTCCAGCATGGGCTGCAAGTTTCCCCAGGTTGGGCAGTGATTTGACACAAAGTTACCAGCACTGCAGTGGGGTGGTCTGTACAGATCTACACGCTGGGAGGGTAAGTGCTCTGGGTTTACAGATCAGTTCAGTGGTGTTCACTTCACAGCGACCCCGTCACCCCCGCCCCCACCGCTGTGCTGAGAGATTCCTCGTCTGGGGTTTTTTCGATCAGGGCACTGGTTTGGTCTGCATCGGTCCCCGTGCTTGACTGATATCTATTTGACTGGTGAGGATTGCAGAGTGTCCCACACTGGACAGATTGCCGGGTTGTACTGAGCAGGACACTAGCCTGGTCTGCACTGTGCTCCATGCTTAACAGATATTTCATCTGGGTTAGTGGTGTCTGGGCTGGTTCTGTGAGGTGGATTGAGAATGTGAGATAACTGACCACTTCAGCTGATCTGGCAATGCCTTTAATTTGTGTTTGCCAGTTGTGTTGAGTTTGGGGAGAGATTTCCACTGCGAGGCTGAGTGAGTCTCACCAAAACTGATGGACAGAAGGGCCTTTGTGATGTGAATCTTTATGACTCCATCACATTCTATAATCGACATTCCCCGGAACATTCTGTAACCGACATTATTTGTGAACGGTTGAATGTCAATTAATGGAACGAAAGATTAGATCCCGAGAGAAAAGATCCCATTCCAGGGAGGAGGAGACACTGTTTCAAAATCCCCACAGGCAGTTAAAGGAGTGAATACATTTTCCCGGTGTTCATGTTTCTTCACAACCGAAAATTGACCACAGTTTAGTCGAAAAGACAGAAATTTCCAAACTCCATATTTCTTCAGGGCACTGGGAGAGAATCCATCAGGAAGGCAAGTCTTTACCCTTCGTATTATGAACTGTGAAGAAGTGACGAGTGCCTGAATCTCGAGTGATCGAGTGTGTGAGAATTTTCTAGAAAGTTTCTGTTCTTATGGATGGTTATCTGTGCGTTTGCTGTGAGAATGCTTCCTGTTTCCTATGTTACATTACTTTTAAAAAGTATTGAGACATTAATGTTTGTTATTTCAGCTTCTTTTTTTTTCAATAAATCAGTGAAACATTTGAAAATTTCACTGGGCCCTCAATCAAACTGATAACTTTGTCTCCAGGCTGATGTATAATTTGTTTATTTCGCTTCCTCACAGTTAACGTAGTGACAATCTACGTCCTGTTTTATAAAGATTGTTGATTGTCTCCATGCCTCAGACGTTAACTGGGGGCCATGGCAGTGGCGGATGTACTGGTCATTATCCTCGATCTGATATTGAGACACATTCCCATTTTTTGGTCGGGAACAGCTTTGTTTCCTGTGGTACATCCCTGTGTGTAATATCCACGCCGTCCTGCTTTATGCAGCCACTGACTATTCTGTCTGGTTCACCATCACTTTCACCTTTGATCGATTTGTGGCCATTTGTTGCCAGAAGCTGAAAAGTAAATATTGCAGTGTGAAAACGGCGACTGTTGTTCTGGGAACAGTGACTGTGCTGAGCAGTTTCAAGATCATTTTCTGGTATTTTATGCTCACAGCTCGCTATTCGCTGTGGAATGCCCCCTGGTTTTGTGAGATAACAATCGATTCTCAATTATCTCGTGTCTGGGTCACAATCGATTTCCTCCACCACATTCTAACCTCGGCTCTCCCATTTCTCCTGATTCTGCTACTCAATGTTTTCACCGTCAGACACATTTTGATGACCAGCAGAGCCCGCAGGAGACCTGGGCTCACACCAATGGGGGCAGTCAGCGTGACACAGAAATGAAAAATCGAAAAAAAATCCATCATTTTACTGTTTGTGATCTCGGCCAATTTTATCTTGTTATGGTCAATGTTAAAAGTGTTTTCTATCCGGTACCGGGTGCTTTGGATTGGGTATAAATCTGTGTATCTAGATGGCTTTGTGCGGGAATTGGGCTTCATGCTGCAGCTCCTCAGTTGCTGCACAAACACCACGATTTATGCCGTGACCCCGACTAAGTTCAGGCAGCAGCTGAAGAATATGCTGGAATATCCCTTCACCCAAATTCATCAAACAATCAAATTCATTCATGAATCAATCCATCCAGGATTTTCTCACTTCTGTTCAATGTTTCTGCAATGAAGCAGCCTGTCGCTATGGTAACAGACTGAGTGTCGTGCTGATTTATCCAACCTTATCCCACAGGGGGTTACAGGGAATCATGTCAATGTTTGTCTCAACACACAGCCCAAAGAGAAAAGGCACCATTCTACTGACTGCATCCATAACTTCAATATGTAATCAACGTTCATTAAAAAGTGCCAAGCAGCCGAGAAAACTATATTGTTATTTGTCTTTGTATTGAAGAAGCTCAGCTGGAGTGAAACATACTCGGCCCCAAGGGAATGGGAGGATTTCAGGGCTGAGCTGAGGAGCTGGTTTTCAGCCATTCTGTCCTTGCATTTACTTCTGGCACATCTGTCTCTTTCTGTCTCTCTCCATCCCCTCTTCGCTCGCTCTCTCCCTCTTTGATCAACATTTCACCATACCCCCATCGCCATCCCTCTCTCCATTCCCTTCCTTCTCTCTTTCCATCTACCGTCTCCAAACCACTCGCTCCCTCTCTCCCGGCATCCTGTCTGTCTCTCTTCCACCTCCACAAATGTCCGCACCCACTTCTCTCACGCTCTGCCTGTGTGAACCCCATCTCCCACTCTGTATTCTTCCCTCTGACCCCACCTCTCCCTGATTCCTTATCACCCTCTTTCTCTCTCCGTCCCCATCCCCTCTGTATCGATCTCCCCATCCCCCTCTGCACCCTTTGTCTCTCTCCTCCCCCCTCGCTCTCACCTCTCACTCTGCCTCTGATTCCTTCATTCTCTCTCTCTCTCTGCCCCCTCCCCCTTGGCCTCCTCTCTCTTTCTTCAAACCCCTCTCTTATCTCTGTAACCCCTTGGTCCCTGTCCCCTTTCCCTTGGCCCCAAGTCTTGTATCTGGCTCCCTGATCCCTTTCCCCAGTACTCCAGACCCTACCGCTGTCCCTCTCTCTCTCCCTCCCCATTGCTCTCTCCCTCCGTTCCTCCCTGCTGCTCCCTCCCTCCCTGTTTCTCTCTCTTTCCCTTTGTCCCTCCCTGTCACTCACTATATTTCTCCCTCCAAGTTGCTCTTTCCCCGGTCCTTGCACCCACCCTGTCCCTTGCTCTCTTGCTCTCCTTTACACCCTCGCCCTCCCACAGTCCCTTGCACCCCCTCACTCCATCGCCATTCCTCACTCCTTTGCCATCCTTCACTCACTCCCCATTCCTTGCACCCTCCCAGTCCCTCGATTCCTACCCATCTGTCCCTCCCTACCCCCGTCCTTCATTTCATCCCTCGCTCCTCCCCATTCCTCGCTCCCTCACTCCCTTGCCATCTCTCACTCCATCCCTATCTCCTGCCCCACTCCCCGTCCCTCCCGCACACCCCCGGCCCCGCGTCCCTTGCTACCTTCCTCCCTCTCCAATAGTCGCAACCTCCCGGTCCCTCACACCCTCCCCACCCCTCGCTACCACACTCCCTACCCATCCCACGCTCCCTCTCTGTCCCACGCTCCCTCCCCAACCCTCATCCCCTTGCTCTCCCCATCCCCATCCCTAACTGCCTCGCTACCCCCGTCCCTCCATGTCCCTCGCTTCCACCCTGTACCCTCCCTGCCCCACTCCCTGTCCCTGTCCCTCACTCTCTCCTTTTCCCTTTTTCTCGCTCCCTCCCTGTCCATCCAACACTATCTATCTCCCTGTCACTCGTTCCCTCCCTGTACCCTCCTTGCCACACTCCCTGTCCCTGTCCCTCACTCCCTCCTTGTCCCTGTTCCTCACTCCCTCCCTGTCCATCCAACTCTGTCTATCTCCCTGTAACTCGCTCTCTACCTTACCCTCCCTGTCCCTCCCTCCCCATTTCTCACTTCCTCACTTCGTCTCTTGCTCCCTAACTCCATCCCTCACTCACTCTCAATCACTTGCTCCTTCCCCATCCCTCAATCCCTCCCCGTCCCTCTCTTCCTTGCTGTCTCTCGTTCCCTCCCTCACCGTCCCTTGCTCCCTCCCTCCCAGACCCTCGCTCGCTCCGTCCTTCCCCGTCCCTCACTCCCGCACTCCGTCCCTCAATCCGCCTCATGCCCACTTGCTCCTTCGCTTGTTCACTTGCTCCCTCCCAGTTCCTAGCTCCCAATCTGTCCTTTCCTTCCTCTCCTGCCCTCCCACCCGTCCCTCAATCACACCCCTTCCCTCACTCCCCATACATCACTCCCTCCCCGCCCATCGCCCTGTCTCTCAGTCCCTACCCATCCCTTGCTCTCTGCCTGTCTCTCTCTCCCTCCTCATCCCTCGCTTGCTCGTCTATCACTTCCTTGATCCCACCGCATCCCTTGCTTGCTCCCATTCCCTCACTCGATCCTGTCCCTCGCTCCCTCTACCTCACTCCAGCCCCACGCCCTCCACCACTTGTTCCGTCTCAGTCCCTCTACCTGACTCCAGCCCCACTACCTCCATCCCTTGTTCCGTCTCAGTCGCTCGCTCCCTCCACTTCCCACATTCCCTCGATACCTCCCCATCCCTTGCCTGCTCCCACTCTCATGCTGCCTCTATCTTACTCCCTCTCTACTCACTCCCTTCCTCCTTCCCGATCCCTCTCACCCTCGCTGTCCCCCGCTCCATCCCTCCCCATCTCTTGGTCTCTCCCTCCCTGTCCCTCGCTCAGTTGCTCACTGCCTGTTCCTTGCTCCCTCACTACCTCCCTTGCTCTGTCTCTGTCCCTTGTTCCCTGCCTCCCTATCCCTCCCTCTCTCGCCCACTCCCTGTCCGTCACTAACCTGCTCCATCTCTGTACTTCTCACATTCCCTCCCTGTCTCTCCCCTCCTCTTGGTCCTGCCCTCCCTCCCTGTGCCTCGTTCCCTCGCTCTGACCCTCACTCACTCGTTCCCTCAGTCCCTCCCTCCCCCTCACTACTTACCTCCCATCCCACACCTCGCTCTCTCCCCATCCCTCATTCACTCGTCATCCCTCACTCCCTCCCATCTCTCCGTCTCTTGTGCCCTCCCTCCCAGTCCCTCGCTCCCTCCCTTTTCCTCACTCACTCACTCTGTACTACTCCGTCGCTCCCTAGCCCTCAAACCATCCCTGGCTCCCACCCTGTCCATCCCTGCCTCCCATGACTCCCTCGCTGTCCATCCTTCACCGTGCCTCGATCACTCCCTGCCCTTCGCTCCATCGCTCACTCCCGCCCTGTGCCTTGCTCCCTCCAGCTTGCTCCCTTCCTGTTGCTTCCTCGTTCCCTCTCCATCGCTGACTCCCTGTTGCCCCCTCCCTCCCCATCCCACTCTCTCCCTAACCCTCATTCTATCCCTCTCCCTTACTCCCTCCCTGTCCATTGCTTTCTCTAACTCTTTCACTCACTCGGGTCCCTTGCTCCCTCTACCTTACTCCCTGCACTCTCCCTCCCTCGTGCCCTCCCCATCTCTCGATCCCTCCCTTCATCCCTCTCCACCCCTCACTCCCTCCACCCCCATTCCTTTCTCCCTCCCTCCCTGTCCCATGCTGCCTCCCTCCCTATCGTTTGCTCCCTCATTCCATCACTGACTCACTCACTCCCTCCTTGACACTCGGCCTCTCCCCAACCCTCACTCCCTTCCTCCCTGTCTCTTGCTCGCTCTCTCCCTGTCCCTTGTTCTCTCCCCCCATCCCCGTCCCTTGCTCACTCAGTCTATCCCACACTTCCTCCCTGTCCCTCATTCCCTCCACCTCTCCTTCTCCATCCCGCTCTCCCTCTTTCTCCATGTGTTGCTCATTTGCTCCCCACCCTCCCTGCACTTCTCTCCAGCTGTCCCTCCCTCACTCACTCCCTCCCCGTCCATCACACCCTCCCTGTCCCTCGCTGCATCCCTCACTTCCTACCGAACCATTGCTCACTCCCTGTCGCTCTGTCGCTCACCATCCCTCGCTCACCCCACCATAATCCATCCCTGTCGCTCCCTCATTCCCTCTCCCTCACTCACTCCCTGTCACCCACTACCTCCCTGTCCTTCACTATCCGTCCTTCTCTCTCTCTCTCCCCCACCCCTCGCTTCTTCCTCTCTGTCCCTCGTTTCCTCGCTTCCTCCACGTCCCTCACTCCCTTGATCACTGCCCAACCCTTGCTTGCTCCAACTCCCTTGCTCGCTCCCATCCCTCACTCCCTCTCCCTCACTTCTGCCTCGCTCACTCCATCCCTGGTTCTCTCTCAGTTTCTCGCTCCCAGCCTCTCCTTTCTTCACTCTCTCTCTTGCTCCCTCTACGTCCCTCACTCACTCCCTCCTTGTCCATTGTTCCCTCTCTCCCTCTCTCTCCATCCCTCACTCCTTCCATTTCATTCACTCACTCCGTCCCTCCCCACTCCTTTCTAACACCCTCTCTGTCCCTCGCTCCCTCCCTCGCCTTCCTTTGCTTCTTGCTCTGTGCCTTGATCACTCGCTGCCTGCCCGCCCCTCTTTCCCTTCCCATTCCAAACTCCTTCCCTGTCCCTCGCTTCCTCGCTCCCTCCCTGTCCTTCACTCCCACCCTAACCCTTTCTCTCTCCCCCAACTCACACACTATCAGTCGCTTTCTCCCTCTCCTTCATTGACTCCCTGTCGCCCTCACTTTGCCATTCCATTGCTCCCTATACCTCACTCCTTCCCCATTCATTCCTTGCTCCCATTCTCCCTCACTCGCTCCCGTCCCTTGCTCCAAATCCCTCATTCGCACCCCATACCTTGCTAACTGGCTCCTGATCCATCAAGCACTCCCTCCATATCCACCCTCATTTCCTCAACCCAGCCCTTTCTCCATCCCTCTCTGTCCCATGCTCCCTCCCTGCCTGGCCCCTTCTTCCTCACTCTATGTCCCTTGATCCCTCCATCCCCATCCCTTTCTCTCTCCCTACCTGTTCTTTCCTCCCTCACTCTTTTCCCTACTCACTTGTTCCTGTCCCGTCACTCATTCCATCCCCGTCGCTCTCTCCCTCATCCCCTCACTCGTTCCTTGTCCTTTGCACCCACCCTGTCCCTCATGCACTCACTCCCCATTCCTTGTTCCCTTCCTCCCCGCCTCTCTTTCACTCAGTCCGTCCCTCCCTCTCTCACTCAGCCCTTCGCTCACACTCAGCCTCTTGCTTCCTCGCTCCGTCACTCCCTCCGTGTCACTCTCTCCCTCCCTCCCCATTCCTCCCTCTCTCTCTCTCTCCATCCCTCACTCTTTCCCTGACCCTCTTTCCTTCCCTCGCTCTATTGCTCCATTCCTTGCTCGCTCTCTCTCTGACCCTCGCTCACTCGCTTCCTTGCTCCCTCTCCATTCGCTGATCCCTCCCCATCCCTCACTCCCACCCACCCTGTATCTCGTTCCCTCCCTCCCTCTTCAACCCTGGCTCCCTCCCTCCATGTTCCTCACTCCCTCCCTCTGTCTTTGTTCTTTGGTCCCTCACTACATTCCTCGCCCACTCACTCCCACCCCATCCCTCGCTACGACCCACCCTCTGGCTCGTTCCCTCCCTCCCTCTCCGTCCCTTGTTCTGTCCCTTACTCCCTACTTCACTCCCTGTCCTTTGTTCCCTCACTCCATTCCTCACCGACTTACTCCCTCCACACCCATCACTCCATCCCACCCCATCCCTTTATCCTTCCCTTCCCTTCCCTCACTGCCTCCCTCCCCGTTCCTCGCTACCTAGCTCAATTGCTGTCCATCGATTCCTCCCTGTCACTTGCTCCCTAACTGTCCCTTGCTCCCTCACTCCTTCCTGCACTCCATCTCTCGCACATTTGCGCTGTTCCTCACTCACTCACTCCCTCTCCATCCCTCACTCACTCAGTCCCTTCCTCTGTCCTTGCTTTTTGGTCCCTCACTGCATCCCTTGCCCACTCATTCCCTCCCCATCCCTCGCTACTACCCACTGTGTGGCTCGTTCCCTCCCTCCCTCTCCATCCCTTGCTCTCTCCCTCCCTGTTCCTCACTCCCTCCTTCAAGCCCTGTCCTTTGTTCCCTCACTCCATTCCTCACCGACTTGCCCCCTCCACATCCATCACTCCCTCCCACCCCGTCCCTTTCTCGTTCCCTTTCCTCCCCTCACTGCCTCCCTCCCCATTCCTCGCTACCTTGATCAATCACTGTCCATCGATTCCTCCCTGTCCCTCACTCCATACCTGACCCTTCCTCCCTCACTCCTTCCCGCAGTCCGTCTCTCGCACATTTGCTGCGTTCCTCACTCACCCACTCCCTCTCCATCCCTCACTCACTCACTCCCTCCCTTTCCCTCTCCCCCTCAGCATCCTTCACTCTCTCGCTATCCTTCTCTCCCTTGCTCCACTTCCCTCACTGCCTCTCTTCCAAACCTTCCCTCAATCCCTCCCACTTGCTCGCTCCCTGTTGCTCCTCTCATTCCTTCTCCCTCATTCACTCCTTATAGCCCTCTCCCTCTCTGTCCCTCACTCCCATGCCATCCCTCCCTCCCTCCCTCACTCTCAACCCTGGCTCCCTCCCTCTCCATTCCTTGCTCCCTCCCTCCATCCCTGTCATTCATTTCCTCGCTCTGTCACTCGCTTCCTCATTTCCAACTCATCCCTTGCTGCCTCCCCTCCCCTCCCACCTGCCCCTCACTCCCTTCCCTCGCTCCTTCCATGTAGCTACCTTGTCCTTTGTCCATCACTCTCTCCCTGTTGATCCCTCCCTCCCCGTCCCTCACTCCCCATCCCTCTCTAGCACCCTGCCCCTCGTACCTTCCCCATCCCTCACCTCCTCAATCACTCACTCCTTCCCTGTCGCTCGCTCCCTCGCCTTCCCTTGTTCAGTCCCTGTCCCTCGATCGCTCTTACTCACTCCTTCCCCATTCCCTCCATCCCTTTTTCCCTTGCAGGCCGTCGCTCTATCCCCATCATTTTCAACCTCCTTCTCTCTCTCCCTATCCCTTACTCCCTCCCTGATCCTTTCTCCCTCGGTCTTACCCTCGCTCTCTCAGTCGCTTCTTCGCTCCCTCCCTATCCTTCACTCCTGCACTCTGTCCCTCACTCACGCTCTCTGTTCCTTGCTCCCTTGTTCCATCCCTAGCTTCCTCTGTGTCCCTCTCTCCATCTCTCACTCCCTTGCTCTGTCCCTCATTCACTCGCTTCCTCACTCCCTCCCCGTTCCTTGCTCCCTCGTTCCTTCTCCGTAAATCACTCCGTCCCTGCCCCTCGCTTCCACTCACTCTGTCTCTCATTCCCTCACTCCTTCGCCCGCTCTCTCTCCTTTGCTCCCTCCCTAGCTGTCCCTCGCTCCCTTGCTCCCTGCCCATCGCTTTCTAACTCACTGTCCCTCTCTCCCTTGTTTCCTCCCCGTCCCACCATCCCTAACTGTCATTCGTTCCCTCAATCCCTACCCCACCCATGCTCCCTCCCTCACTTGCTCTCCCTCCCTCGCTGTCTGCCACTTGATGGAAAATAAAAATAGAGGGACAGACAAAGGGTTAAATCTTACAGTGATCATTGAGATGATGTGCTGAATTATGGAATTTTACAATAATCATGAAATGCTGTACCTTAATAGAATGAGGTGATTCACATGTCAAGGGAGTGTAGAAAACTGGTAGTATTACTCGGCGAACTATTAACGGCAGCTTAATTCGATTGAATAAAGCATGTAACTTAGAACCAAGGACTAGCATGATATAATGGGGTCAACCCAAGGGGAAGGACTGTTGTGACGGATGTAATAATAAATAATCACTATCTTATAGATTAAGTTGGAGTAGAGAGACCATTGTGGCAGTTGTAGTAATAAATTATCATTATATTAGTTTGAAGAAGAAACGGCCATAGTGGCAGTAACAGAAAGACAACATAAACTAACAGCATTGATACATTGCCAAGATATTGAAAGATAACCCATACTGGTACCATTGGACATGCTGGCAAAATGAGAAAGAGCATGATAACTGAAAATGCATAAAGGATAACAAGCCCCGAGAATTGGGGGTGATCGGGAAACCACTTTCTGATGGTCATTGCTTTTGTTTGCAAACAAAAGTTTAACTTCCTGAATAATTCTCTGTGTCTCCTGGTAGTTTCTCCACCACAAATTTGACGCAACAAGCAGGGTCATGAAGAGATCTACCTGAAGAATCGGGGCAGCAACAGGGTGCTTCCTGGTCTGGTGGGGGTACTCCTGAGACTGGCAGGATAAGAGTGCACCCAAAACAAAAAAAGTAAGCATTTTTGCTTCTAATTCGGACTGTATTCTGTCGGCTTGGGGTTCCTTGGTGACTCGGAAGTGCGGGGAAACAGCCGAAGGGTGCCTCCAACCCAAAGATCCAAGCAGCGGTTGGTAATTTAAAGTTGAAAGAGATGTGGAGGACTGTTCAAGAAAACTTCGCAGTAGGGTAAGGGACAAATAAGTGGGAAATGAAAAAGATTGGATGAAGTAAAATTCCACGTGGTGTAAGTAAGACACTGTGGTTACCACCTCGTAGGAAGTGAGGGGCTGAACGGGCAGGGCAGAGAGTTCTGTCGATACCGCCTCGTGGGGAGCGAGGGGATGAATGGGTTGAACTGGTGTAAATAAATCCCTGTGGATACCGCCTCGTAGGAAGCGAGGGGCTGAACAGGCAGAGCAGAGAGTTCTGTGGATACTGCCCTGGTGGAAGCAGGATTTGCACGGGCAAAACAAGTAAAGTAAAGAGTGATGTAGTGAAAGTATTCTTGAGTCTGTTTTAAAATTAAAAGATAGCAGATTGTTAGTAATAGGCTGGAATAAATTAACAGGGAACAGTCACAGCCTTTGAAGTCGTATCAGATTTCAGAGCTCTATAAAGACAAGGACTTTTTGACAGTCGGACTGACGTGACCTTAGCCATGAATAAAGAGACTGCATATGAAATACTGAATAAAAAGTCCCCAGTGGCAAAAGACGACATCGTAGAAATTCCTGAGAAATGGGCAAAAAGAATTGAGAAGGTACCGACTAAATCGCCAAAAGAGGGTACCTTCAATGGTAGCATATGCGAAGAAATGGAGGGGTTAATTAAGACCTACAGACCAACAGGTAAGTCTGAGAAAAGGAGTAAAAAGAAAGGGGAAAGGAGATGGAACTATTAAAACTTTTTTTTAGGAGAGAGGGGGACAAGTTGAGAAAAGCTTATTGGGCACCAGTTGTGACCAGAAAGGGTGCCAGAGAACAGGGTAATCGGATTACAGAAGTTAAAAAACCAGAAGAGAAATCCTCCCTATATCCAAGTTTAGAGGGGCTGGATAAACCCCCTCCCTCTGCAGACAATGAAAATCAGAAGCAATGTCCCATAATAAGGCGAACAGTGGAAATAGAGGGAGAATTAGAATGGGAAAGCGGTGAAAAAGAGTAGAATACCTTTCAGGCAAAAAGAAGAGAGAAAAACAGGAGAAGGTAGGAAGAAATGGAAGCTATGTAGCATGAAGAGCAAGAGTTAAGTCAAGAAATTAATACATTGCAAAAATGGAGGGAGCAAAAAGAGTATGAGGAGTTCCTGGAGTGTAATACGAAGGCACGACAGGGAGGGAGTGGAAGTGAAACGAAGGTAAAAGAGGAGGAAGAACTAGCAAAGAGGGGACACCAGGTGTCCAGGAAGAAACTACAGTTTTATGAACAATGTGCTGAATACTTGGGCAGGTTGATCTCTAGTGGGACTAAAATGAATGCACCGAATCAGATTGAGGCAATTTAAAGCCCAGAGACACGGGACAATAGAGCAAATGATGACATTGTTGGGAATGACAGGGTTTCGTTCAGACTGGATTGAGGAGTATGCTGAAATTACGGCACCCCTAAGGAAAATAATGAAGGAAGCTGGACACTCATTCTTGAAGAGTGCCTTGCAATGGATTGAGGAGGCTGCGACCGCCTTCAACACCCTTAAACAGACTTTGCAGTCAGCTCCAGCATCGGCCCTGCACGATTATGACAACCTTTCCACCTCTACGTGTCAAACAGGCGTGAAGGGAATGCCACTGCAGTGCTTCTGCAAGAGGCAGGGGTAGGCAAATCCAAACAGCCTATAGCTTACTACAGCACTCGATTGGAAGAAGTGGCTCAAGGATATCCGAGATAATGGGAACTGCAGATGCTGGAGATTCCAAGATAGTAAAATGTGAGGCTGGATGAACACAGCAGGCCAAGCAGCATCTCAGGAGCACAAAAGCTGACGTTTCGGGCCTAGACCCTTCATCAGAGAGGGGGATGGGGGGAGGGAACTGGAATAAATAGGGAGAGAGGGGGAGGCGGACCGAAGATGGAGAGCAAAGAAGATAGGTGGAGAGGGTGTAGGTGGGGAGGTAGGGAGGGGAGAGGTCAGTCCAGGGAAGACGGACAGGTCAAGGAGGTGGGATGAGGTTAGCAGGTAGCTGGGGGTGCGGCTGGGGGTGGGAGGAAGGGATGGGTGAGAGGAAGAACCGGTTAGGGAGGCAGAGACAGGTTGGACTGGTTTTGGGATGCAGTGGGTGGGGGGGAAGAGCTGGGCTGGTTGTGTGGTGCAGTGGGGGGAGGGGATGAACTGGGCTGGTTTAGGGATGCAGTGGGGGAAGGGGAGATTTTGAAACTGGTGAAGTCCACATTGATACCATATGGCTGCAGGGTTCCCAGGCGGAATATGAGTTGCTGTTCCTGCAACCTTCGGGTGGCATCATTGTGGCAGTGCAGGAGGCCCATGATGGACATGTCATCAAGAGAATGGGAGGGGGAGTGGAAATGGTTTGCGACTGGGAGGTGCAGTTGTTTGTTGCGAACTGAGCGGAGGTGTTCTGCAAAGCGGTCCCCAAGCCTCCGCTTGGTTTCCCCAATGTAGAGAAAGCCGCACCGGGTACAGTGGATGCAGTATACCACATTGGCAGATGTGCAGGTGAACCTCTGCTTAATGTGGAATGTCATCTTGGGGCCTGGGATGGGGGTGAGGGAGGAGGTGTGGGGACAAGTGTAGCATTTCCTGCGGTTGCAGGGGAAGGTGCCGGGTGTGGTGGGGTTGGAGGGCAGTGTGGAGCGAACAAGGGAGTCACGGAGAGAGTGGTCTCTCCGGAAAGCAGACAGGGGTGGGGATGGAAAAATGTCTTGGGTGGTGGGGTCGGATTGTAAATGGCGGAAGTGTCGGAGGATAATGCGTAGTATCCGGAGGTTGGTAGGGTGGTGTGTGAGAACGAGGGGGATCCTCTTGGGGCGGTTGTGGTGGGGGCGGGGTGTGAGGGATGTGTCGCGGGAAATGCGGGAGACGCGGTCAAGGGCGTTCTCAATCACCGTGGGGGGGAAGTTGCGGTCCTTAAAGAACTTGGACATCTGGGATGTGCGGGAGTGGAATGTCTTATCGTGGGAGCAGATGCGGCGGAGGCGGAGGAATTGGGAATAGGGGATGGAGTTTTTGCAGGAGGGTGGGTGGGAGGAGGTGTATTCTAGGTAGCTGTGGGAGTCGGTGGGCTTGAAATGGACATCAGTTACAAGCTGGTTGCCTGAGATGGAGACTGAGAGGTCCAGGAAGGTGAGGGATGTGCTGGAGATGGCCCAGGTGAACTGAAGGTTGTATCAGAGATAATGGGAACTGCAGATGCTGGAGATTCCAAGATAATACAACCGCCCCAAGAGGATCCCCCTCGTTCTCACACACCACCCTACCAACCTCCGGATACTACGCATTATCCTCCGACACTTCCGCCATTTACAATCCGACCCCACCACCCAAGACATTTTTCCATCCCCACCCCTGTCTGCTTTCCGGAGAGACCACTCTCTCCGTGACTCCCTTGTTCGCTCCACACTGCCCTCCAACGCCACCACACCCGGCACCTTCCCCTGCAACCGCAGGAAATGCTACACTTGTCCCCACACCTCCTCCCTCACCCCCATCCCAGGCCCCAAGATGACATTCCACATTAAGCAGAGGTTCACCTGCACATCTGCCAATGTGGTATACTGCATCCACTGTACCCGGTGTGGCTTTCTCTACATTGGGGAAACCAAGCGGAGGCTTGGGGACCGCTTTGCAGAACACCTCCGCTCAGTTCGCAACAAACAACTGCACCTCCCAGTCGCAAACCATTTCCACTCCCCCTCCCATTCTCTTGATGACATGTCCATCATGGGCCTCCTGCACTGCCACAATGATGCCACCCGAAGGTTGCAGGAACAGCAACTCATATTCCGCCTGGGAACCCTGCAGCCATATGGTATCAATGTGGACTTCACCAGTTTCAAAATCTCCCCTTCCCCCACTGCATCCCTAAACCAGCCCAGTTCATCCCCTCCCCCCACTGCACCACACAACCAGCCCAGCTCTTCCCCCCGACCCACTGCATCCCAAAACCAGTCCAACCTGTCTCTGCCTCCCTAACCGGTTCTTCCTCTCACCCATCCCTTCCTCCCACCCCCAGCCGCACCCCCAGCTACCTGCTAACCTCATCCCACCTCCTTGACCTGTCCGTCTTCCCTGGACTGACCTATCCCCTCCCTACCTCCCCACCTACACCCTCTCCACCTATCTTCTTTGCTCTCCATCTTCGGTCCGCCTCCCCCTCTCTCCCTATTTATTCCAGTTCCCTCCCCCCATCCCCCTCTCTGATGAAGGGTCTAGGCCCGAAACGTCAGCTTTTGTGCTCCTGAGATGCTGCTTGGCCTGCGGTGTTCATCCAGCCTCACATTTTATTATCAAGGATATCCACCGTGTTACCAAGGAATAGCAGCTGCATATTATGCATATGAGAAGGCATCTTCTGTAAAAATGGACTATCCTGCTGTACTGCATACACACCATAAGGTAGCAGAATTGGTACAGAAAGAACAATTTGCCCTGACACCTGCTAGGATTCCAGCATATCACATGTTGCAAACATTCCCGGATATAACAATAAAGAGATGCAATACCAGGAATATAGCAGAAAACATCCTACTCAAGTATGAAGGAGAACCCAATGACTGTGTAAGGGAGGTAACCACATTGCTAAATTGAGGACTGATTTACAATCTGAACCAATGTCCGATCAAGACAAATAGATTTTGTTTTCAGGTGGTTCATGTTGTAGGGACTATGCTGGAAATCATGCAGGATTTCATTTGTGATGCATGAACACTTCCAGTTCAAGACAATTAAGCTGGAGACTTGCCCACAGCCCTGCTCAGCCCAACTGGCTGAGATTAAGGCATTAACGGCGGCATGTGAGCTAACGGAGGACAAGAAGGCTGACATCTACACGTATTTGGCCTATGCTCATGGGGCATGTCACCTATTTGGGGCAGTGTGGAAGCAGAGAGGTTTCAAGAATGGCAATGGGGAACTCATACAACATTGTCAACAAATTATAGAATTGACAAATGTTGTGATGAAGTCAAAGACACTGGCTGTTATTAAGTGCCAGGCACACAGGAAAGGCAGTAATATGGTGATGAATGGCAATCAGGCAGCAGATGAGGCGGCTAGGGTAGCTTCGGGGTGTTCTTCAACTGTCATTGCACCCCAGGTGCAGATAGCCCCAGAGCCAACAATAGAGGACATCAATGAAATTCAAAGTACGGCCGCCCTAGCAGAGCAAACACTATGGGAGCAAAGGGGTGCCAGGCAGAATCAAGAGAGTCTGTGGAGTACAGAGGACAGTCTATGGGTGGCACTCACCCCTTTGTTGACAATTCCTATTTCAGAAGCGCATGTGCAAGATCACTGTGTGAGAGGAGAAATAATAAGGAAAATAAAACGGGATGGGTTCTGGTCGCCCAGCTTGCAGGCTTCTGTGGATTATATGCTGTTGCAATGCGAGTTGTGTGCCCAGTACAACGTCAGAAAGGGAATAACAACCCCTATGGGGCACATACCAGTATCGGAAGGACCGTTTAAACACTTAGTGATTAATTACTTTGATATGATGAGAAGGTGAGAGGGAAAAAGTACATGTTAGTGGCGAGTGATAGGTTCAACAGATGGGTGGAAACAACCCCATCCAAAGATTTGGAAGCAGGAACAGTCGTAAAATTTCTGACGAATGAAGTTATCCCCAGGTTTGGCATACCGTCTGAAGTCAGTTCAGACAATGCGCCTTCATTTATACAGAAAGTAGCTAAATTGGTTCTACACGCTTTATGGATCAAACAGAGGTCCGGATGTGTGTACCATCCTCAGTCACAGAGCATGGTAGAAAGGATTAATGGGACTCTAAAAGCTAAGATAAATAAAATCTGTGCAAGTACTCAGCTTAATTGGGTCGATGCGCTGCCATAGCACTAATGAGTTACCGCAAACTGACGAACCGCATGACAAATTTAACAACACACAGGATGCTTACAGCCAGGTCCATATGAAGGCCCCAGTCTGGAGCAACTAATCCTAGTCCTTAAGCAGTATATATGCAGCAGCTAACCATGATACATGAGTCTATCAACGCGCTGGAGAAACAAAAAAAAGGCACCTGACAGCGAAGAGGGACCTATCAAGCCCGTGGACCAGGTGTGCGTATGAGTCCTCCGGAGGTGGTGGAATGAGCCAAGAAGGGAAGGACCTTTCATGGAAACTAAGGCATCATCTACCGCTGTCCAAGTGGAAGGACGACACATGTGGTAGCACTTTAATCACTGCCCTAATGCTCTCCCACAGATACACCCTGACGCTGAAGTGGAGGTAACTGGGGCTGAGACTGAAGAGGCTGAACATGAGCAGGACACGCAGGAAACTCGTAGACCCCAGCGGGATCGCGAGCAAGTGGTTGGTGAGAACCCTGAAGATGCTGATAATTTAAGGACGAGCAGCGATGAAGCCGTGGATGAGTCTGTGGCAGGTAGTCCTTTTCCCGGTGTTGAGGCCGATGAAAGGACAGGGGAAGCCCCTGAAGCTTCCCTCCCTACTGCCAGACCTGCACACTCGGACGCAGACTTGGAAACCATTAACGTGGCTGACCTGGCCTAATGATACCCGTGTGAGACAGGTTGGGAGATATAGGAATGTACGGACTGTAGAGCCTGCTTCCCTGACATGGATGCATGCCTGTAATAATCACTGGTAACGACGGGCAAATTATACAGCTATGATGATGGCCAGACAGGACTGCACCAAGGCAATTCCATCATATTATGTTGTCCCTATGCCTTATAAATCCGACCACCTGTGCTCATTGGCGAGTACAACAAACCAACTGATCATAAACCCGAATGATTCGTCACCTTACATGCAGCGCCAGTGTCCTCTCTGGTGCTTCCTTCTCCAAGCCTCTGGATTTTATCAGTGAGGACCCACCTCCAATGGTGGTGCAGCCATTGGACCCCGTGGCCCACCAGTAAGACTAAATACACGTTTCCCATGGCTACCTTTGATATTCGTGAAGGGTTGAGCTTTGAATGTTTTAGACGTAATAGTTTTGAGCCAGCAGGCCACTTTGAAGGCTTCTGTGGAAACACCAAGATAATAAAGTGGGAAACCGGATGAACACAGCAGGCCAAGCAGCATCTCAGGAGCACCTTCAAGGTCTAGGCCCGAAACGACAGCTTTTGTGCTCCTGAGATGCTGTTTGGCCTGCTGTGTTCATCCAGCTTCATACTTTATTATCTTGGATTCTCCAGCATCTGCAGTTCCCATTACCTCTGTGGAAACACCATTCAGCTTAAGGTAGGCACCATGTTTGGAACTGTCCTGAGTTCCCAGCGTATCCCGTTAGTAGATACTTGGTGTTTGTGCGTCAAGAAAGGGATTGCGCCCGATACTGCTCGGGGATTGGAGTGGCATCTGCACCCGTGTGATGCTCCTTTATGAGCTTGTAATTTCACTGCACACTCAATTGGGCACACCACCTCTAGTAGTTATGCACCGCTCTAAGCGACGGTATGTCCCTGATCCAGAGGTGCAATTTGACAGCATAGGCCAGGCAAGGGGTATCCCTAATGAACCCAAGGCCCACCACGAAATTGCTGCAGGCTTCGAGGCCCTCATACCATATTATATGGGTCAGTAAAAATACTGAATGTCTTAATTACATCTACTACAACCAACAACAGTTCATTAACTACACCGATGACGCCCTTGAGGCCGTGGGGGAACAACTGGACTCTACCACCAAAATGACATGGCAGAACAGATAGGCTTTGGACTGGATACTGCCTGAAAAGGGAGGTGTGTGTGTCTGATATTTGGGGAACACTGCCGCACTTTTATAAATAACAATACCAGCCAAGGGGGATCCTTTACTAAGGCAAAGGCAAAGCTAAGGAGTCTGAGGTAGGATTTAAAGGACAATGCAGGGTTTGGATATCAAGCTTTTGACATGTTTAAATAATATCCTGGGGGCATGGGGGGCTTGGTTTGCCCAGGTTGGAATTACTGTAGGTATTGTACTGCTCATCGTCACTTTTTTATTTTGTCGTGCCTTACCTTTTATTAAGTCTCGTTTAGTGATCATCACTACACGGCAACTCTTGGTTCTTCCAACATCCCCCAGACGTGCCCCCTCCTCTAACAGCGGCGCACCACTCTACTATTACGATCCGGCATCTGACACAGTGCAGGAAGTGGGTTCAAAAGAAAATGGCAAAGCCACTTCTGTGGGATGCGCGGGCTTTAAATTGTGAGGGTCCATCGGTCTTTTACCCTGTTCTGGCTATTGAGGGACAGGTTTTTGGCCCAGAGACTCCAGGATCAGGGGAAGAACACTTTAAGCATCGGACCTCGAAATTCACTTAGCCCGTGTTGCGGGTCTGCAATTTTTTCATTGTCCCACAGGAGGTCTGCACTTATTGGTTTCTCCCTCTGAGTGAGACGAGAAGGTCCCAAAACGGGGAATGTTGGTAAGTAAAAATATAGGGGCAGACGAAGTGTTAATTCTTACAATGATCAGTAGAATGATGTACTGATCTATGTAATGTTACAATAATCAATGGACTGCTGTACCTTATTAGAATGAGGCATTTGAGCATAGATCAAGGGAGTGTTGAAGAATGGTAATATAATTGGGTTAGCTACGAACAGCAGCTTAATTAGGTTAATTAAAGCACGTAATTTCGAAGTAAGGGCTAGCATGATGAAATGCAGTCAACCCAAGGTAAAAGGTCATTGTGGCAGATGTAATCGTAAATAACCTAATCAAGGTAATGAATTAAGATTGAGTTTAGAGTAGAGGGACCATTGTGGCAGATGTAGTAATAAATAATCAGTATCTTATAGATTAAGTTTGAAGAACAAAAAACCACAATGGCAGAAACAGAAAAATAACATAAACTAACAGCATTGGCATACTGCTTAAGTGTAGAAAGATGTCCAAAACAGACGCCATTGGGCATGCTGATAACTTTGAACAAAGTATGATAACTAAAAGTTAGAAAGAATAACGGACCCCAACATTCTGGGGCAATCGAGAATTTGCTTTCTGGTTGTCATGGCTTTTGTTTGCAAATAAAAGATCATCTTCTTGAAGAACTCTCGGCTTCTCCTGGTGATTGTCTACTACAGTAGATGGCCCATGTTGCAGCTACTGTGCACTGTTTGTGGAGAGAATCGTAAAGGCAAAATACACCCATTTTTCAAGCCTCTTAAATCAAGCACATTCCAGACACAGGAAAACTAACTGCAAGAAGGGCAAGTGCAATTTATGTATGGGAGCATTAAGAACTTGAATCAGGGATCAGACCGAAGTCGCAACAGATTGTCAGAGCTAAGAAACCCAAGCAATGGATGTAGTACCATTAGGTGGTCTGCTTTGTAGTGGATGGTGTGAATCTTCTTGAGTGTTGTGGGAGCTGCACCCTTCAAGGCCAGTGACAGTGCTCCATCACACTCCTGACTTGCAGTTAGAGGACAGGATTTATGGAATTGGAAGGTAATCTATTTTCTTCATGATCCTTGTCTTTGATCTGCTCATGAAATCATAGCATTTATTTGGTGAGTTCAGCTCAGTTTCTGGTCAATGATAAAACCCAAGATGTTGTTAGTGTGTGATTCGGTGATAGCAGTGTTGTTGAATGTTAAGGGGCCAGAGTCTGTCTCGTTGGAGATGGATATCGCCGGTGCTTTTGTGGTGAAAATGTGACTTGTCACTTGTCAGTCCAATCCTGGCTGCTGTCCAAGTCTTGCTGCATTTGGATCTGGACTTATCAGTGATCTGAGGAGCTTGAGAATTGCAGATCAGGCATGATTGCACATCACATCTGGCCGTATGAATGAGAGAACTCACAAACTGTGCTGTTTGCATGTACCTTCTGCCTTTGTCCATCTAGATGGTTTGGAAGGTGTTCTCTCATAAGCCTTGGTGAATTTCTGCAGTGTACCTTTTAGATGCTGTATATTGCTGCTCTGAAGCATAACTGTTGGAAGGAATGAATATTTGTGAATGTGATAGCAATCAAATGAGCTGTTTTTTTGGGGTTGTTTCTGGAGAATATTCCAATGCACATTTGGCTTCCCAAAGCCTGCCCACTATCTGTGAGACTGGAATCAGGAGGTGAGTTACTCACTTTTGGAACACTAGCCCCTGACGTGCTCTTGAAGTCACCTTTATATGACTCATCCAATGCAGTTGCCAGCCAATGGTAACTCCTCCAGGATGATGATAAACATCCTTTCGGTGATGCCGTGATGGTAATTCCTTTGATTATTAAGGGAGAGGTTTGATTATTAAATATTCTATTTGCCTGGCTTTTGTATAGCCCCACTGTTATTTTTCACTTTTTCGACCAAGCCTGAATATTTTCCAGATTCTTTTTTCATTTGAAGCTGGATTGTTTCAGTGTCTGGGGAGTCATATAATCAGTGAACATTCCCATGCCTCTCCTTACGATGGAAGGAAGGCAATTGAAACAACTGAAGATATTTGAGACTCGGACACTATTTCTGTAAAGGAATAGCTTCAGTGATGTCTTGGGTTTTAAATGACTGAAACTAACGACAACAGCATTTATTTATTTATTTATTTATTGCTAGTGATTCAGTCCAAGCAGCAAGAAAGTTTCGCCAGGATTCTGATTAACACTAAGTTTAATTGGGCCTCTGTTATCACAGTCTGTCAAATGGTGCCCTGATGTTAAGAATGATTACTCACACTTCCCTTCTGGAGTTCAGCTGTTTTGAACCAAGCTTGGAATGAGATCAGGAGGTGAGTGACTCTGTCGGAACACTGACTGAACGTCACAGTAGGTTATTGCTGATTGAACATACTATTGCTGACACTTTGTATTCAGATTTACATTGTAGACAGTACAGTGACTGGCTACAATAAATTTGCCCTGATTTTGTGTAGAAGGACAATTTTGGTTAATTGACCTCATTGTTGGATGATGGTAATGCTCTTGCTGGGCTGTAACAGCTTGGTGAAGGATGGGGCAATTTCTGGAATCAAGTGTTGTCAGAGCCCACAGGCATCGCAGTTTCCAGTGTCTCCATCTATTTCGTGATTATCGCGTGGAGTGAATCAATTTGTCTGAAAATTGTCATCTGTGATGCTGAAGACCAGTGCAGGACTCTGAAATGTAATACCTGCTTGACACTTTTGACTTAAGATTGGTACAAATGCTTTAGCTTTTTTTGTTTTGCCCTGATGTTCTGGGCTTCTCCATAACTGAGGATTCAGTTGTTAGAGAGCAGCCTCCTCCTTCAATGGTTTCGTTCACCGTCCCCTGTCTTTTGCAACAAAATGTGCAGGTCCGCGGAGTTTAGGTATGGTCATTGGTTGTGAGATCATTCAGCACTGTCCATCATTTGCTGATTATGCTGTTTGGCATTGCAGCTCATTCTGCTTGGTAGCTGAAGACAATAAGAGCTTCTTCCAGGTTGTCACCTCATGTCTAGGTCTGGCCGCTGCTGTTCCTGGCATGTCCTTCTGCACTCTTCATTGGCCAGAGAGGATTCCTGGCTTGATGGTAACTATAAAGTGGGAAATGTGCCGAGCCGTGAGGTTTCAGATTGGTTGAGGTGTACAGAGTAAGATTCTGCTACTGCTGATGGCTCACTGCTCCTCATGGATGCCTTATCATTAGTTGCTAGATCTGTTTGAATTCTCTCCCGTTCACCACATAGGTTGTTACATTACCTGGTGGAGGGGTATAAAAGGTGAAGATGTCACTTCCTTCCACAAGGACTATATCGTGGCCAGTCTTATTGATATATTAAATGGAGTGGAGCATCTGCAGCAGCCAAATTGGTGACAATGCAATTAAGGATATGTTTCCCATTTATTGATTTTCTCATGAACTGCTGCAGAGCAGTCCAGCAGCGATAAGATCCAGCATCAATGCTGAGCACAACAGTGACGAGATACCACGAAGCTGCCCTCTCTTCCTGACTCAGTTGGACAAGAATTAGTAGACAGGGTGGTGATTTTGCCTGGGACAGAATCCTGCTCACAGAATCCTGCTTTACAATTGATGCATGACTGTTGCGTGAATAGTCTGTGAGAAATATCATGCAGCTCACTTTTACATTTTTTTTGCAGCAAAGAGTTAGCATCACTTGAAGTCTTAGAATTTTCTAAAATCAAATGCATTGTTTTTCATTTGAAAACAACGGAAGTGGAAATAATTAAATCACAAGAGTACACACCTAATTATTGCAGAATTTAGTGACTCTCGTAAACAGCGGAATCATGTTCACATCAATGAACACACGACTTTGCAGTCAGCAAATCTGTTAAAAATAAACTTAAAACAGAACCCTGAATTCATCCGCAGTGCTACCCGGCCTCACAACTACCACCAAAACATTGGTCAACTCCAAAAACTGTCCAGAGACTTGGACTGATAGTCACATAATCCCTCACAACAGACCTGTCAGAGGCATCCCCAAACATCAAGGAAGTGCATGGAAGAGACTGGCCAATGATCTAGCACCGGGCTCATTGCTGGTCCAACTGCAGCTCAAAATTTGTGAAAAGTGACCTGACAAAAGCAAAGTGTCATAAGTTTATCTCTGTTGATGACCTCTGATGTGCCATCTAACCTCTGTAATTGTAAACATTGGACTGATTCTGAATGAAGGTGCTTATAAATGTGATGGACTCCTGTAGCACGTGTTGCCTCACATTGAATCCCTCATTCAACGTATCCAGCGCATGTTACTCCACACGTCATTGCCCAAACTGAATTGTCTAGCGACAATGATGGTCAGCATATTCCCAACCGAACATTCTTGTGTGTGGCCAAAGATGGAAATTTCTCTGGAAATGTTCGCAGCAAATCTAACTATTAACAGCAAGATCACATCATTGATGGCCGACAGCATTCAATAATTCCTATGTTCCAATTGACCAAAAAGCGCACATCTACCCATTTATTCAGTTCAATTTTATGATAACAATATCATGAGAATAGTGCACAATTCACAGTAAAGGACCTTGAAGCGACTTATTTTTTTACCACAGCGAACACACAATTATTTTCATGCCATCAATTGCATGGTGTCAGATCAAACTTTGATGAGGAAACCACCTGCTGAATCGCCTCTCTTAGCTGCTGGATCAGCCTTTGTATTACCCAGTCTGTCCAGCTGATTGTTCACTGAAAATGAATGGCATTAGTTGAAGACTGAGACGTGTAATGCTAGGAATCTTTGGAGGAGGCTGAATTACATCATCCCATTGACACTTCTGTCTGAAAATTGTTATGAGTATTTCAGCCTCACGTTTTCAACTGTTCTGAGGAAGGGTCACTGGGCCTGAAACTTTCACTCTATTTTATTTTCTTCACAGGTGCTTTCAGACCTGCTGAGCGTTTCCAGCAACTTCTGTTTTTATTATCTTTTCTACTGTTGTGTTGGGCTTTTCAATCATTGAGGAAGGTGATATTTGTGGAGCGTCCTCGTCCAATGAGTTCTTTGATTGTCCAACACTATTCTGGGCTAGATGTCACAGCATTGCAAAGATTAGGTCTGATGCGTTGGCTTTGGGTTCATTTAGATCTGTCCATCATTTGCTGCTTGTTCGATTTGCTGAGGAAGTGGTCTTCACCTCATTTATAAATGGGGTTGCTGCTGCTATTGCAGGCTCTTCTGTATTGTTCATTGAACAAGGATTTATCCCTGCCTTGATAGTCATAATAAAGTGTGGGATATGTTGGGCAATGTTATTTAAAATGGTGCTGGAGCACACAGCTGCTGGGGCAGCAACTGGTGTGGAAGGGTGACGTGCTTTCAAACCCAACCATCTCTATCAGCAATGCTGCTGCTTCTTGTCGGTGGTTTTGAAATGGATGACCCTGTATACATTGTTCATCTTTCCCACTCTCTCAGTGCTCCCTCCAAGTGCTGCTCAATGTGGAAGAACGCTGATCCACCATTTCAGGGAGATGATTCAGCTCGAGGTTTCTGTGTCAAAGTCTGATCTGACACCATGAGGCTTCATTATGTCACATTGTTGCTTGACTGGTAGCAAGGACAACTTTGCAGTGTCTAGTAGGCTTCTTATTTTTACAGCTGTCAACTGAAGTGGCCAAAGGGCCTCTGCTGTCCTGTTTGACACTGGCCCCGTGGCTCTTGGGATTAAACGTTCCAAGGTCTCACTTTTTCAGTTATTCCCATCTCCTTGTCTATGGCACAGATTTCTACAATTCTGTGTTTTAAAACTGTCCAGCTGTGCCTCTAACTTTCCCTGCCATCACCACCAGCCGCTACATCCATCTCCGTCTGCCTCCCTCCCTATCTCTCTAGCCTTCTCCAGTCCCAATCACCTTCCCTATCTCTGTGACCTTTTGCAGCCCCTTTGCCCTACCCATCTCTCGAGCGTCTCTAGCCCCATTCACACTTCCTGTCTCTTTGGCCTTCTCCAGTCCCACTCATTCTCCCTATCTCTCTAACATCCCAGCAGCATTCAGCTCACTCATCTCTTTACCCTCTATGAACTCCATTCACTCTCCTGATCTCTTGAAGCTCCCAGCCCCATTCGCACTTCCTTTCACTTTCACGTTCTCCACTCCCACTCACCCTCCTATCTCGCTAACCCAACCAACCCTATTAACAGCCCCTATCTCTCCCAAATCCCCGCACCATTCACCCTCCCCATCTGTCTCACCTGCCCGCCCCATTCACCTTCCCTATCTCTCCAAACACCTACAGCCTCACTGACTCTCCCTAGCCCTCTAACCTCCCATCTCGATGCTGCCTCCTGATTTTTATAAGCTCCGCCATCCCCATTCACACTCCCAATCTCTTCCACCTCCTCCAGCCCTCCCGATCTCTTGCACCTTCAGCTGCTACACCTCTCCCCTTACACTATGAATGAATGAAGAAAACAATCTCTGTAACATGTTCTGCCATGTACAGTCCTCACTATCTCTGTAATGTCTCTCGCCCCACATTCTCATTTCTGTAACTTGCTCCAGCACATAAAACCTCAAATTTCCTCCAGATTTCACTCCTTCCTATCTCTGGAGCCTCATCCATCAGCTCCAAAGCTCCCAATTTTGTCATCATCTCCTTCATCCTGCCCCATACCTCCCACAGTACACTCTTTCATCATCTACTCCATATCTCCTCCAGCCATTTCAACTCTCCCTATTTCTACATTTTTCCAACACCTACACTACTCTGCATCTCTGCAGCCTCACACGCTCTGATAACTTTTATATCTCCGTCACCTTGTCCAGCATCTACACCCACTTCCTAACCCTATAACATTCTCAGCACCTACACTCTTCCATATATTTGTAACCTCCTCGAGCATGTACATGCATTTTTTAGCCTTGTAACGTCATCTGACCCCTAAAACTTTTTCATATCAAGTGGCATGGTGGATCATTGGTTAGCACTGCTGCCTCACAGTGCCCAGGACCTTGGCTCAATTCCAAACTCAGAAAACTGTTTGTGTGGAATTTGCACATTCTCCCTGTGTTTGTGTGGTTTCCGCTGGGTGCTCTGGTTTTCTCCCACAGTCCAAAGATTTGCAGGTTAGGTGGACTGGCTATGGGAATTGCAGGGAAAGGGGAGGGGAGGTGTGTTGGTGTGGGCTTACTGGCCCACTGAAGGGATACTATACTGTTACCTGTTGTATGTGAACAGCAAAAGACCAATGACGGCCTCAGTACCATTTCAGAGGCAAACATTACCACAATTTCTCGAACAAAGTCTTAGGTGAAGGAAAACGATGTTTGTTTTCTTGTTGTCGTTTGGATGACCTGTTCCAGTATAGTAACATCCCATAAACACACCCATTATCAAAAATGCTGCTTCTCTACACACACCTCACCATTCCCAAAGCCGGACCACCCATTTTCACCTACATTTCCCCCCTCCCTTTCTGTTATTCCAGGAGAAACAGGCTGTAAAAGGACAGAAAAGGCCAAGGCCGGTCGCTCCAGATCCATCGCTTGCTCCCTCCCCGTCTCTTGCTCCCTCCCTCATTGTATCCCTGCCCCTCGCTCCCTCCTTCCCCATCCCTTTCTCCCTCCCTATTACAGCTTCGCTCCCTCGCTCTGTCGCCGTCCCTCGTTCCATCCCTGTATTTGGCTACCTCGGCCCCTCGCTCACATCCCATCCCTCATGCCCACCTCATCCCCCACTCACTCTGCATCCCTCATTCCCTTCAGTCTGTCGCTCTCTCCCCATCCATTGCTCCCTCCCTCACCATCCCATTCTCTTTCACTTCCCATCCCTTGTTCCCTCATTCCATCCATGTACGATGGTCACTCACTCAATCCCTTGCTCTGTCCCTTCCTCACTACACATGCCTCGCTCTTGTGCTCCATTGTTCCCTCTACATCCATCACTGCCTCACTTGCTACCTGTCCCTCACTTCCTCCCCGACAAGCATTCTCTCCCTGTCCCTCGCAACCTCACCCGCTCCCTCCCCATCCCTCACTCCTTCACCTTCACTAACTACCACCTGCCCCTCGCACCCTCCCTCCCTGTCGCTTGCTCCCTCCCTCCTTCCCTGTCCCTTGGACCCACCAACTCCATCCCTCGCTGTCTCTCCATCTGTCCCTGTCCCTCGGTTCCTCACGATGAACCTCGGCCTGTTGTTCCATTCCTCGCTCCCTTGCCCCATAACTCGCTAACTCGCTCGCTCACTCCCAAGCCATTCTTTGCTCCCTCCCTGTCCCTCCCACCCATCTCTCAATCCTGCCCCCTCCGTCACTTCCTCTACATCCCTCCCTTCCTGTCCCTCGGTAACACCCCCTGCTCCATCCCTGTCGGTCTCTTGTTCCCTCTCCCTTGCTCACTCCCCGTTGCCCCCTCTCTCCCCGTCGCTAGCTACCCGTCCCTCTCTCCCTTCCTGTCCCTCATTCCTTCTACGTCGCACACTTCCTCGCTCGCTCACTCCCTCCCTATCCCTTGTTCCTCTGCACTTAACCTGTCCATCTCTCCCTCCCCGTTCCTCCCACTTGTCCCTTGATCCCTCCTAGCTCCGCCCCACCCATCTGTTACTCCCTCCCCGTCCGTCGCTCCCTCTCTCTCTCCCTGTCCCTCATTCCATCCATCGGTCTCTACCCATCCCTCACTCACTCTCGGCACCCCCTCCCTCACTCTCTTCCCATCCCTCACTCTATTTCTCTCTCCCTCCCTGCTCCTTTCTCACTGCCCGTCCCTCGGTCCCGTTCTCCACATCCCTCCCCATTCCTCCCATGCTCCCTCCCTTCCCGTCCTTTCCTCCCTCACTCCATCTCTCACTCACTCTATCCCTTTCTGTTCCTCACCCCCTCGTTCACTCACCATACCTTGTGGCCTCGCCCCAACCATGCTCCCTTCCCATCCCTCACTCCCTTACATCCGTTTCTCCATTCACAACCCTCTCTTCCTCCCTTCTGGTCCCTTTCATCCTCCCTTCTCGTCCCTCTCTCCCTCCCTCCCACCCTATCCCTTGCTCTCTCCCTCTCCATCCCTTTTCCCTCTGTTCCTCCATGTCCCTCACTCCCTCGCTCTGTCCCTCGCTCCCTACTGTTCCCTCACTCCTTTGCTCCCTCCCTTCCCGTCCCTTGCTCCCTCCCTCAGCATCACTTCTTCCCTCCCTTCCTCCACGTCGCTCGTTCCATCCGTTGCTCCCTCAAAGTCCCTTGCTCCCTCGCTCTCTCACTGTCCCTTGGCCCCTCCCTCCCAGTTTCTTGCTCCCGCCCTCCCCGTCCCTCCCTCCCTCCTTTCCTCCACGTCCCTCGTTCACTGGGTCCATCCCTTGTTCCATCACTCACCGTCCCTTGTACTCTCTCTCCCTCCATGTCCCTCGCTTCCTCGCTCCATCCTCGTCCCTCGCTACCTCGGTCTCTCCCTGTGCCTTGCTCCATCCTTCCCTGTCCCTTGCTCCTGCCCTTCCTGTCCCTCACTGCCTCCATCTATCGCCGTGCCTCGCTCCCTCACTATGAAACTCTGTCTCACTCTGTTCCTCGCTCCCTTCGCTCCATCCATCGCTCATTCTCTTGCTCACACCCTCCCCGTCTCTCGCTCCCTCCCCATCCCTCACTTCCTCATTGTCCCTCACTCCCTTCCTGTCCCTCGGTCCCTCCCCGTCCCTCATTACCTCCCTGTCTCTCATTCCTTCACTCTCCCTTGTTCCCTCCCTCTCTCCTTCTCTGCCACTCTCTCCCTCTTTCTCCATCCCTTTCTTCCTCCCTCTTTCTCCCTAACCATCCCTGGCTCCTTCACTACACCGTTGCTCGCTTGTTCCCTCCCTGTACCATGAATAACTCCCTCGCTTCATCCCCCACTGCGTCCCTTGTTCCATCACTCCATCACTCGTTCCATTCTTCGTTGGCTCCCCATCCCTCGCACTGTCCCCGACCCTCGCTCCCTCCGCGTCCCTCAGTCACTTACATCAGTTGCTCCATCTCCATCATTCTCTCCCTCCCTCTTCCCCATCCCTTGCTCTCTCGCTCCCTCCCAATCCCCTGCTCTCTCCCTCTCCATCTCTTGCTCTCTCCCTCCCCATCCCTTGTTCGCTCCCTCCGTCCACTTTCATCGCTCCCGCCAAGTCCCTCGATACCTCACTCCCTCCCACCCCGTCCCATGCTCCCTCCCTCACCATCCCTTGTTCCTTCCCTCCCTCCACTTGCCTCATTCTGCCCCTCGCTCTTTCCAAGTCCCGCACTCCATCACTCTGTTCCCATCCCTCGCTCCCTCGCTTCATCCCTTGGTCCATCCTTCACTCTGTCACTTGCTCATTTACCCTGTCCTTTGCTGACTTCTCATCCCTCGCACTCTCCCCCCATCTTGCTTCCTCCCATGCCTCACTCCCCTACGTCCCTTTCTCCTTCCCAATCCCTCTATCTCTGCCTCCTTCCCCATCTGTAGTTATCTCCTTCCCTCCACGTCCCTCACTCCATCCCTCACTCTCTCCGAGTCCGTCACTCCATCGCTCCATTCACGTCCCTCGCTACCTCTCTCTGCCTTTTGCCTCAACCCTCCCTGTCCCTTCTCTAGCCCTCCCCACCCCTCATTGTCCCTCGCTCACTCCCTGTCCCTAATTCCCTCCCTCTCACTTGTCCCCACCCTTTCTCCCTCTCCACCACTCGCTCCCTCCATCTCCATCGCTCGCTCCCTCCCTCCCTGCTCCCTATGCCTCACTCTGCCCTCGCTCATTCGCTCCATAACTGTCCCTTGCTCCGTCCCCATCCCTCGCTCCCATGTTCTGTCCCCTGCTCCTTCGCTCCATCTCTCGCTCATTTGCTCTGTCCCTCACTCACTCTCTCGCTCACGCCCTCCCCATCCTTCGCTCTGTCCCCGTCTCTTGCTCCCTCCCTGCCCAATGATCTCGTCCCTCCCTCTCACTCACTCCCGTGCCTATCTCTGGTTCGTCCCTCCCTCCCTCCCTCACCATTCCTCGGAACCACCCTCGCTCCCTTCCACCCCGTCCCTCTCCATCCCACCCTTGCTTCCTCACCATTCCTTGCTCCATCCCTCACTCCCTCCTTCCCGGTACGTTGCTCCATCCCTACCCTGTCTCTCGCTCACCCCCCCCCATCTCTTGTTCACCGTGACTTGTGACCTCAGTTGCCCCGTTCCCATCCCTCACTTCCTCACAATCCCTCGCTCCCTCGCCACCCATTGCTCTCACCCTCCCCGTCCCTTGCTCCATCCCTCACCATCCCTCGCTCCCTCCCTCTCCATCCCTTGCTACGTTCCTCCCCTTCTCTCTCCATCCCACCCTTGCTCCCTCACCATCCCTTGCTCCATCCTTCACTCCCTCCCTCCCTGTACGTCGGTCCAAACCTAAACTGTCTCTCGCTCACTCCCTCCCCATCTCTCTTTCAGCGTGACTTGCGACCTCACTTGCTCCCTGCCTGTCCCTCACTCCCTCACCATCCGTCGCTCCCTCCCACCCTGACACTGGCTTCCTAAATGCGTCACTATCCTTCGCTCCCTATCCGTGCCTTGCGCCCACCCTCCCCGTCCCTCATTACCTCACTCCCTATTCGTCCCGCGCTCTCTTGCTCCGACCCTCGCTCTCTCGCTCCGTTCCTCACATCCTTGCGCCCTCCCTGTGCCTTGATCCTTCCCCATCCCTCACTACCTGCCTTCATGTCCCTCATTCGTAGCGGTAAGTAGTGGTAAATTCTGTGTGGAGTCAGATGAGATGGGGGAAGCTCTAAATGAATATTTTTCAACAGTATTCACTGTAGATAGCGGCAATGTTGTCGATGAGAATACTGAGATACAGGCTACGAGACTAGTTGGGATTGAGGTTCACAAGGAAGCGGTATTAGAAATCCTACAGAGGGTGAAGATACATAAGTCTCCTGGGACGAATGGGATTTATGCTCGGATCCTCTGGGAAGCCAGGGAGGAGATTTCCGAGCCCTTGGCATTGATCTTTAACTCGTCATTGTCTACAGGAATAGTGCCAGATGACTGGAGGTTAGCAAATGTGGTTCCCCTGTTCAAGAAGGGGACGAGACACAACCCTGGTAATTATAGACCAGAAGCCTTACCTCAGTTGTTGGTAAAGTGTTAGAAAAGGTTACACGTGATAGGATTTACAATCATCTAGTAAAGAATAAATTGATTAGGGATAGTCAGCACGGTTTTGTGAAGGCAAGGTCGTGCCTCACAAACCTTATTGAGTTCTTTGACAAGTTGACCAAACAGGTAGATAAGAGTAAACCGGTTGATGTGGTGTATGTGGATTTCAGCCAGGAGTTCGATAAGGTTCCCCACAATTGGCTATTGTACAAAATGCAGAGGAATGGAATTGTGGGCGAATTAGCAGTTTGGATCGGAAATTGGCTTGCTGATAGAAGACAGAGGGTAGTAGCTGATGGAAAATGTTCATCCTGGAGACCAGTTACTAGTAGTGTACAGCAAGGGTCTGTGTTAGGTCCATTGCTATTTGTCATTTTTATAAATGACCTGGATGAGGACGTAGAGGGATGGGTTACTAATTTTGCAGACGACACGAAGATCGGTGGAGTTGTGGATAGTGACGAGGATGCTGTAGGTTGCAGACTGACGTAGATAAGCTGCAGAGCTGGACGGAGAGGTGTCAAATGGAGTTTAATGCAGGCAAGTGTGAGGGGATGCACTTTGGTAGGAGTAACCAGAAGGCAAAGTACAGGGCTAATGGTAAGATTCTCAGTAGTGTAGATTAGCAGAGAGATCTCGATGTCCAAGTACAAAGATCCTTGAAAGTTGCCACCCAGGTTGACAGCACTGTGAAGAAGGCATACAGTGTTTTAGCTTTTATTAATAGAGGGATAGAGTTCCGGAACCAAGAGGTTATGGTGAAGCTGTACAAAGCTCTGGCGCGGCTGCACTTGGAGTATTGCGTACAGTTCTGATCAACGCATTATAAGAAGGATGTGGAAGCTTTGGAAAGGGTGCAGAGAAGATTTACTAGTATGTTGCCTGGTATGGAGGGAATGTCTTACGAGGAAAGGCTGAGGGACTTGAGACTGTTTTCATTAGAGAGAAGAAGGTTGAGAGGTGACTTAATTGAAACATATAAAATAATCAGAGGGTTAGATAGGGTGGATAGGGAGAGCCTTTTTCCTAGGATGGTGACGGCTAGCACGAGGGGGCATCGGTTTAAATTGAGGGGTGAAAGATATAGGACATATGTCAGAGGTAGTTTTTTTTTACTCAGAGTAGTAAGGGAATGGAACGCTTTGCCTGCAACGGGAGTAGATTCGCCTACTTCAGGTCCATTTAAGTCGTTATTGGATAAACATATGGACGCACATGGAATAGTGCAGGTCAGATGGGCTTGAGATCGGTATGACAGGTCGGCACAACATCGAAGGCCGAAGGGCCTGTACTGTGCTGTAATGTTCTATGTTCTATGTTCATTCACTCCCTCTCTCCCTCTCTATCCCTCGTTCCCTCCATCTCGGTCTCTTCCTCCTTTCTTCACAATCCCTAACCATCAACCCCATCCATAATACCCTCGCTCTTTCCCCAACCTTCCCTCCCTTGTGTCGTCCCTCGCTCCCTCACTCCATCCCTTGCTTGCTCGCTTCGTCCCTTGCTCACTCCTTCCCTCACTCCATCCTTGTCACTCGCTTGCTCCCTCCCCATCACTTGCCCCCTCATTATCCGTCGCTCGCTCCCTCCCCCTCCTTCACTTCCTCCCATTCAGCACCCCAATCCCTCCCTCCTCATTTTTGCTTGCTCCTTCCCTCGCTCTGTCCCCTAATCCCGCGCTCCATTTCTCATTCACTTGTTTCATCCTTTGCTCGCCCTCTCCCTCCCAATCCCTGCCAGATTTCTGCGGAAGGGTCTCAAACCGAGACGTCAGCTTTTCTGCTCCTCTGATGTTGTTTGGCCTGCTGTGTTCATTCAGCTCTACAACTTGTGATCACAGATTCTCCAGCATTTGCAGTTCCTGCTATCTGTCTCAGAAATACAAATGTGTTTGTTCTGATTTATTACCCTAGACAGACAGTGATGATGGTTGTAAATATTTCACAGAGTATTAGACAGAAAGACATTGAAGATGGGAGAGTCAAATCAATCAATATGTCGAGATTCAACCGAGTTATTCAGTTCATCAGGACCAAATGGGTATATATTTGTCTGGTATGTCGGTGGGAAAAGATTTCAAACATCAGTGTGAGTTGTAAAGCACCAACGCCCACGCACTGACACACCTGATTCTGAATGTTCCAGTGAACTATCTGCAGAAATTATTCAACATCATCCACTTCACATTCTGAAAAAAAAGTCCAGAGAGCAGAGGAACTCTCCACACATTGTGATTATGGATAAGGATTCAACATGTCATCCAACGTGGAGAGATGCCAGGAGATCAACATTATGGAATAACCGTGGAAATGTGTGGATTGTGCGACAGGATACAAATACCCAGGCCAGCTGGAAGCTCACCGTCACAGTCACTCAAGGGAGAGACCATTGACCTGCTAACTGTGTGGAAAGGGATTTGTCCAGTTATCTAGCGTTGTGTCACAGCAGTGGGTTTACACTGACAAAAGACCTCCAAAATGCTCTGACCGTGGGAAAAGCTTTAGGAGCTCTAAAGGCCTAATGCAATATCGACCTGTTCACACAGGGAAGAACTCGTTTAGCTGTTCCACATGTGGGAAGGGATTCACTTGGAGATCCAGCCTAATGTCACACAAAAGTCTTCACGGGGAAGGAAGCTTCATCTGCTCTGTGTCTGGGAAGTGATAGAATTCATGGTCCAGCCTAATGTCACACAATCAGGTCACACTGGGGAGAAATCTTTTACCTGTCCTGTGTGTGGGAGGGGATTCTCATCATCATCCATCCTAAGATCACATAAGGATTCTCACACTGGACAGAGACCGATCATCTGCTCTCAGCCTATGGAAGAGCTCCAGTCAGTTTAGTCAGTTACCCAGCTTCACTTAACATTGATGTGTTCACACTGGAGAGAGGCCATTCGTCTGCTCAATGTGAGGAAAGGGATATATTAAATCAGCAGTTTCTGATTCACCGACATGGGCACATTAGAGAGGGACTGTACACCTGCACTGAGTGTGGGAAGGGATTCACTCAGATGTCTGGTGCTCAGTGAGCACCAGCTATTCACACTATGGAGAACCATTTTACTTGCTGTGTGTTTGAGAAGGGATTCAGTCTGCCCTCCAATTACAGCGGACAATGGCTTATTCACACTGACGAGAGACCATTTAAATGCTCTGACTGGGAGAAGATCTTTAGAAGCAACAATGGTCTGTCAAACGCCAGCAATCCCATTCTGGGGAGATCCATCCTAATTCAGTTATGTGACCAATGGGAAGAACTGGAGGACCAGAAACACTCCGGAACTCCAGCCAATCAGTGCCTCCTGTGTTGTCGAAACGCAAATATGGGACAATCAACTTGGGAAGCTGCTCAGAGCTGCCAAGCAACGCTGTTTGCTCCTTGTTCTCTGAATGAAAACTGAGTGTCACCCAAAATGAAACTTATTCCTCTCTCTGATATCTTTGGGAAAACAATTTATCCTGATTTCCTTTTATTTTAAATTCTGGTGTGAAATTATTTACTTGCAGCAGCTGAAAGGAAAGGAATTGAACCCGGGGTGGCAGGGGGTGGCGGGGGGTTGGGAGGAGAATCTGCCCAGACAAGAAGTGATGGTCAATTAGATTTGTTTGTTTTGAATTTTGAACGAATTTCTTATTCGATAATAGTAATAATAGTAATAATAATAATAATAATAATAATAATAATAATAATAATAATAATAATAATAGTAATAATAATAACACGAATAATAATAATAATAATAATAATAATAATCTTTTTGCAGGATGTTAGAAATGGAAGGTATTCAGAGAGCAATCTCAAAAAAAATCACGTAAAGATCTAATGATGTTACTGAAATCAGCCACACTTGAATATCATTGGCTTGAAATTATAGATCAAGAAATGTCTATCTTTTTCAAAAATTTATAACAACAGTTTGTTTGGAAAAGTGTTGAGACATATACACCCAAGCGAGAGCCTTCCAGTGAACTGATATACCTTCACCTAGTCTGAAAGAAACATCACACCATTACACAGTAGGAACCTACAGAGACAGACACAAGACCTCATATAATATGGAGAAACAATGGAAATGTAAGGCTGTGAGAAAGGATTCCATTCCATGTCTGTGCTGGAGTTTCATCAATGCAGTCACACGAGGCAGAACGCATTCACTTGCTCTGAATGTCGCAAGGGATTCCCTGATTCACCTGCTGTGTGGAAACACTGATGTGCTGTCACTGGAGAGAGGTTATTCACCAGCTCCAAATTTGTTTTTTTTTCATTCATAGAATGAGGGCATTGCCTGCTAGGCAGCAGCTATTGTCCATCTCTAATTTCCCATAAGGCAGTTCAACCACAATGTTGCAGGTCTAGAGTCACGTGTGATGCTAACCAGGTAGGGACGGCAGTTTCCTTCCCTAAAGGACAATAGTGAACCAATTAGGTTTTTCCAACAATAGACAAAGGATTCAAAGTCATCATTAGATTCTTAATTCCAGATATTTATTGAATTCAAATTTAATCATGTGCCGTGGTGGGATTTGAACAGGGGTCCCCGAAGTGTTTATCTGCGTCTCTGGATTAACAGGCTAATACCACAGACCATCACCTTACCAAATAGCAATAAATTCCGTGAATATTTCACCCTGATGAAGCACCAATGAGTTCCCACAGAGAAGAGGCCATCCGCTTGTTTGGATTATAGTAAAGTATTCATTCAGTAATCCAGGCTGTGCACGCATCAACAAGTTCACACTGGGGAGTGGCCATTTACATGCTTGTGTTGTGCAAAAGAAGTCACTCAGGCATCTGCCCCTGTAAGACACCAGCACATCCACACGGGGAGGGGCCATTCAATTGCTCCAAATTTGGGAAGCGAATCAGATATTCATCTGCCCTACAGGTACACGAGCGAGGACATACTGTGGAGAAGCCATTCATATGTTCTGAGTGTGGGAAAACATTCATTCAGTCATCCAGTCTATCGAAGTATAAGAAAGTTCACAAATGATCAGAAGAGGTGGATCTGCTGTTAATCAGCATTAAGTATGCTGCTAGACAGCACATTTCAAACAGACAGTATCCACTGTCTAGAAAAACAAATGAAGCTGTTACATGGGACAGATAGCATCTGCATGCTCTTCTCCATACTGCACACCTTTCTCATGAATAGGATGTTAGAAAGGGAAGATTTGCAAACAGAAATCTGAAAATGATCATCACATGAAGATATAATGGAGTCAGTGAAATAATTGGAACTTGAACTTCATAATCTTCCATGTAGGCTGTTCCTTTACTCTCAGTGATTGTAAATCCTGGAACCTCTCCGAAACAACATTATGGGTGACCCCACAGCTCAAAGACTGCAGTCCCAGAAACCGCAGTCTTCTCAAGGAGGACAACTGGGATGGGCAGTAAGTGCTGACCTAGACATTAATGCTGTACCCCATGAGTTGATTTGAAAATGAGGGAAAATCATATCCAAGACATGTTCATTCTGTCAGTGAGTAAAGTGGGAGCGTCAGAGGGTTTCTTTCTGCTGGGCTGGCTGCTCTCACCACTTTGTTTCCAGTGAGGCTGATGCTTGAGCCTGGGCCTGCACATTTCGAAGGAAATAATCCCCATAAGCTGAAGGAGTAAATTTATTTTGTTCTGGATAGGAAATAATATTGTCCTCACCACTCCAATTAGATCAGAAGCAAACATGTTTGTCTTTGTTCCATTGAGTCTCTCGCCCAACCAACTTTCTTATTCTCCATCAGTATTTACGCTCCACATCCTCCCCTTTCAGCTCTCCCACTAGCAGATGCTTCTATTCCTTTCTCCCTCACGTATGCATCCAACTTTGAAAATATCTTCCTCTGTTCACCTCCATCTCGTGCTATTGAAGTGGATTGCACATTCTGACCTGTCGCAGGATAAAGAGGTTTCAAATGAAATTGCTGTTGGATTTTTAAAGTGTTTCATCATTTTAAAGGCTTCCATCAGATCATCTTTTAGCCTTCTCCTTTCAAGAGAAAAGCTCCCTGGACTTGCCTGAAGGTTACATATTTTCAGTTCTGACAATGCTTTTTTGAATCCGTGCGACACATTCCCAGTGCCTCTATTTCCATTGTGCAAATGTTGACAGTACTCCCAGTGAAGTCAAGCTTTGGTTTCAACTAAGTGAAATATCATTTCCCTCCTTTTCAATTCTATCTCGTTGGGAAGGATCCTAAATATAGGTTGTACCTTACTGAAAGATGTTACTTTCCCGAAGAAGTTTGAGACTGGAATTACAAGAATGTTATCAGGGATTCAAGACTTCAGTTGGTTGGAGAGACTGGAGCAGCTGATCCTGTTCACTTTTGATCGTAGTGTCATTGTGATAGAATAGAACGATAGAGACCATTCAGCCCTCTGAGGTCATGCTGGGTCTGTTTTGAACAAATGTTTGGCATTGTTCAAACTCAGCAACTCTGCAAGTTTACATGCATCAAGGAACCTCCAGTATTAACAAGAAATTAATGAGTATATTGTTCAGGATGATAAACGAACTGGAAAAATTAATTTCAGATGTAATTCTGGAGAATCTTGCAATCTAATATCCACCCACGTTTGAGTTGTAACCTGGAATGAGAGATGATTTGAATAAGTTGATATCTTTCCTTGGCAATACTTACATTTTGTTTTTCTTTTAATATTGTTTTGGGAAACCACATTTCACAATCTGCTCACTACCGACAGATCAGCACCACATGGAAAGATGTTGAGACAGACTTCCATTTTGATAAATGCATCTGAATGTTATTATGTGTCATGATGTTGGGCTATCAGTGGATGTGCAGATATAATATGCAGTACATGAAAGAAATGTCATGTAAATTCATGGTGAACCTGCACTTTAAGAGGGTCCGAAACACGTGCAGCTCCTCGAGAAGTAGCCAGACATGAAATGGTTAATGTGGACAACATTGTGACATCATCAAGACAGTGACACGTTCTCCCAAGAGAAACTGACCTGAAACAATCCGGAGAGAATTCAACCCACAGCGAATGGGTAGGAAGTCAGTGAGGTTCATTAGGAATGGGTTATACACTTAAACCTGGATAAGTAAGAACTCGTCATCGGTTGGACACAGGCAAATAGAAAGATTGGAAAATCTTTACGCCCATATTTGATCTTTTGCTTGAAGCTCATGTATCTGTGTGTGATTAATTTATAACCTCATGGCACTCCTTAGGAGAAGACCAGATCAAGTTGATGTGACCACATCGGGGCCAGAACAGATCTGGAAAATAACAAAGTGCAAATAATAGATGGTTGATAAAGAGAACCTCACCACTTCAATGTGTGGTCTGTAAATATCCTTTTCTGCTTTTCTTGCTAATTAGCATATATTAATTTAAATATGATAACTATTTTATTTCATTATGAGTCATTGGCATCACTGAGTAATACCAGATTTATTGCTCATTGCTAACGGCCCTGAAGAGGATGAGGCCAGCTCTAGCCCATGTACTGTGAGTGGATCTACAGTGCCGAGGGGACTTCCAGGAATTAGACTAAGCAACACAGAACAAACATGGTATAATTCAAGTTAAAGTCAGTCGTCACACAACACCAGGTTAAAGCCCGACAGGTTTATTTGAAATCATAAGCGTTTGGGGTGTTCCTCTTCGTCAGGTGAAGCGCTACTTTAATATTTGTGACACATCATAATAAAGTGATAAAGTCAGGTGCAGTGCTCAGAAAGCTTCTGTTTTCAAATAAACCTGTTGATCTTTAACCTGGTGTCATCTGACTTCTGACTTTGTCCATCCCAACACCAGCATCTCCATATCATATATCCAGGTCAGCACGGTACGTGACCTAGAGGGAATCTAGCAGGTGCTAGCGTTCCCATGTGACTGATGGCCCTGTTATTCTGGATGGTAAAGACTGCAGATTCAGAATGTGCTGTTGGAGGAGCCTTGCTGAGTCACTGCAGTGCATCTTGTAGCTGGTACGGACTGCTGCCACTGTGCATCAGTGGTGAAGGGAGTACAGGAATAGGGTTTGGGTGTAAATCAAGGGGGCTGTTTTGTGTTTGGTTGTATTAAACCTACTGTAAGGCTTTAGAAATTAAAAATAAACAAGCATTGTCATATGAAACTGTCTGCAAAGTGAAATATTGTTTTTTTGACAATTACCTCTGGGTCAGGCAAATGAAAGGAAGGTAGACAAGTTGGGAAATGTTATCAAATTTGGGAATAAAAAGACATGTCCTGGAGACACCATAAGCAAGTGATAAAGTCTCAGACAAGACTCCTTCAGAAAAAAAAAAAGTTCTACCCATTGCCAGCACTCACCCCGATTACACTTTTTCCTCACCAACATATCTATGTTATGTGTAGTTATTGAAAATGAAAATTATCAATTTGTCAACCGTTCCCATGTCATTACTGTTGGTGAAATATAATTTCTAACCCAGACCCTTCCCTCTCGTCATCCTGGTGCATTCTGTCTGGATACAGCAGGGGCAGGGACAGGCTGCTCATACCCCTTCTCCCACTGCTCTGGGTCACAGTGTTGTACGGTTACCAAATACTGTTTTATCTTTACCACTGTACAGCGAACCCAAACCTGAGCCTGATGGTTCACTTCCAGTCAGGAACAGATCATTGTTTTCAAACTCATGTCTGATTTGAAGCACATTTCCAGTATTCAGCGTTGTTCTTCCTCTGACTCTCAAACCAGATGGAAACGAGACTCTGTTCCATGTCGAGAAGCTGTGAGCCATGGAAGACAATAGCTGGGACATATTTCTTATAGACAGCAGGATTAACCGACACCCTGGATTGCCTATCAGTGAAGAGGGACGTGGTGAATTGCCATCTGAACTCCTCAGTGTGACGCTGGGATTTGTCTTAGCTGAAACTCTGTTGCGGCCGCATGATTCTCCCCACCAAACCACAACCCACACCTCCCCACCACCGGCTCCCCCTGAGATTGTCCTTTTTGAGCTCCAGGTGCTGTTTAACACTGAGGAAAAAAAATGCAACAATCTACAGTAATGTGTTTGAAGCAAAGCTGATTTTTTTTTACATTTCTCTCATATATTAAACTTTAGTTCAATTTTTGAAGTTGTAACCATCAGAAACTAACTGCATATGTCAGAACAAAAGTGTCAGAAAAGTATAGCGCAGATTAAGGCCTTCTTTTTATTCATTTGGGCGAGGCGCGTATTGTTGGCTGGCCAGTAGTATTTGACCTTGGCCCATGATGTTTGTTTTCGCTAAAATAGAACTACCCAGGCTTTCTAGCTTTCTGGACTCACCATTGAGATCAACAATTGCAGACTCTGAACTCTGCCCCAATTTGTTTACATTTCTTGTTTCAATTTGTTTCTGGGTCCACTGCACACCGAGCTCCAGGCACATCTTTTGTTTATTTGTTTCTTTCCCAGCCCTAACTCCATTCCCAGCAGCCTTGAAGGACTAATAACATTTCTGCAATTTAATCTCTCCTGCCTTCCCCCTGTGACATCTGCCATTTTGCCCTTGTCTCACCCGCACCTTGCACAGAATCTGTTACATTTCAGGTCCCAGGCCTTTGTCAACTCACGGCGCCTCCGGGTCAGAGTTTTGAATTCTCTTCATCCAGAGAGAATCTGAAATCGTTGTGGCTGCAGCTTTCTGCAGATTTTAATTTTGGAAGCAAAAACAATGAAATTGTCCCAGAATTGAGGTGTTTTTGAGCCTTAATACACACTTCTGCCTCTTTAGAGCTAAGCTGTGATCCTCCCACAGTCCAAAAATGCAAGTTCGATGGATTGACCACACTAAATTTTCCCCAAGTGTGCAGGTTCGGTGGTTGAGTTAGCTGCGGTAAATTTAGGGTTTATAGGAGTAGGGTGGGACAGAGAGCTAGTGCAGACTAGATGCACTGAATGACCTCTTTCTGCACTGTAGGGATTCTGTAATCTTAACCATTTGTGATCATGGTCAAATTTTCCTCTTGGCAGCCCACACATCATTATGTTCGTTCAGCTCAAGCTTTCATGCTGCCTTTGTGTTTTGAGAAGCTCAGTTGTTGGAATGGGAGTTTTCTTTGATGTGGCCTCTCCTCATACTTCCGCCCACTTCCCGGTTCCTTGCATTAATTCCAGCTCCAGCTCTCTGATGAAGTGTCGAGGCCCAAAACGTCAGCTTTTGTGCACATGAGGTGCTGTTTGGCCTGCTGTATTTATCCAGCTCCACACTTTGTTGTCTTAATTCCAGATACCTCTGGTTTGCCCAAATGGGGTTGTTGAGGAGCTCAAAAGGCAAGTGGACTGAAATTCAGACATTAAACAGTCAGAATGAAACAGGAAGTGGAAATAATAAATAGGATTGGTAGATCCCTGGACAGTGAGGAAGGGTCACAGATGCTTCCAGACCTGCTGAGCTTTTCCAGTAATTTTGTTCTTGTTCCAGGGGAATGAGATGCCAGGATACTTCTGTCGTGACTATTCACATTTTTTTTATTAATTTGTGGGTTGTGGACATCCCTGGCTGGCCAGCATTTCTTGCCCATCAGTAGTTGCTGCCTTCTTGAACCGCTGCAGCCTCCTGCTGTATGGTGACCCACAATGCTATTAGGGAGGTATTCCATTGTTGTGACCCAGCGATGATGAAGGAACGGTGATTTATTTCCAAGTCAGGATGGTGAGTGACTTGGAGGGGAACGTGATGGTGGTGATTTTTCCATATATCTGCTGCCCTTGTTCTTCCATATGGAAGTGGTCATGTGTTTGAAAGGTGCTGCCTGAGGACCTTTGGTGAATTTCAGCAATAGAGACAACATTCTCGGATGAGAGTCAAACGAGGGCACCCAAAGATGGAGCACGAAATAGTAACAGACTTAGTTCAAACACAGGTGATTTGTTCAGCCAGTAATAGCATGTAGTATAACAGTCACGGATGTGAAGTGAGTAGTGAGGGGAAATATTGCCACAAGCTGCAGATTGAACACTTTTATAGGAGCAGGAGTAGGCCATTCAGCCCCTCAAGCCTGTCCTGTCATTCAATAAGCTCATTGCCTGATCTGTGGCCTAACTTTCAATTTCCAAAACCAGCCAAAGCTGTCAATGAGGTTTCTCTGGGACAGAGAAGGTGAATATTGAAAAACATTAAAACAACTGCAAATGCAGGGAAATCAGAAACAAAAACAGAAATTGCTGAAACAATTCAGCAGGCCTGGAAGCATCTATGAAAGAAATCAGAATTAACCTTTCAGGCCCAGTGACCCTTTGAGTGACCAGATACAGTTGACCATTTCCTCTTTCCTGTAACACTGTACGGAACAGGTGATGGTGTGAGAGCCATCAGATTGTCAATAACAACTGAGAAAACAGCAGGGCATGCTGAATCAGAATAAAACCCATTTTGGTCTTTCACTTTGAAGTCAACTATAACAATTTATTCACTATTATTTCAGAAAGAGGACAAGAGACCAGAAAATCAATGCAGTGCCACTGGGTCTCGGAACAATTGTTATTCTCACCGACATGTGAATCTAAGTTATAACAATTAAATTGAATCTGAACAGTCCTCTGGGCAGTTAGAACGAATGATAAAAGCTTGCTGAGCTTCTGATGGCATGATCCCATGAACAAGCAAAAGAAAAATTCAACTACTGAAGTTCCTTGTGAACCCACTGGTGTTTCATCAATCTATATGACTGAATTTTTTTTCCCCACACACAATGTATGGGAATACAGACCTCTCCCCAGTGTATATTAACTGGTGTACAGTGACGGTTGCTGATGTCCTGAACCCAGTCCCACAGTGAGAGCACATGTACAGTCTCCCTCCAGCGTGAAAACGTTGAATGTACATTTATTCCCTTGAGCTTTTATCGCACTTCCTACAATCTTCACATTTAAAGGGTCCGTCTACAGAGCTAATCTGTTGGTGTTTCCACAGGCTGGATGACCGAGAGAAATCATTCCCACATTCGGAGCAGGTGACAGAACAGTCAGTCATTCTGTGGTGTGCAAACTATTGGAGAGGATTCTGAGACACCGTAGTTATGATTATCTGGACAAGCACAATTTGATTAGAAATAGTCAGTGTGGCTTTGTGAGGGGCAGGTCATGTCTCACATGCCTCACAAGTCTTCCCAGTGTGGATCCATCGGTGTGCCAGCAGGTGGGATGACTGAATGAATTCCTTACCACTCCCTCAGCAAGGGAACAGCCCCTTTCCAGTGTGAAAACGCTGTGAATGCCTTCTCACACTCAAAGCAGGTCAACAGTTTCTTCCCGATATGATTGCAATGATGTGTTTGCAGATTGGATGGGTCATTATAACTCCTCCCACAGTCCCCATGGATCACAGTTGGATTTAGGAAAATCCCAAGACATTCTATATTTATGTGAGTAACAAGAGGATGGTCAGAGCAACAGTGGTGACTACCAGGGATAGTGGGAGGCAACTTGCACTCAGAGTGAGACATGGTAGGGGAGGTCCTTGATGAATTATTTGCTTCAGTATTCACCAGTGAGAGGGGGCATAACATTTTTGAGGATAGCATGAAAAAGGCAGATATGCTCGAACAAGTTGATGTAAGGAAGGAGGATGTGCTACACATTTTGAAAAACGTGAGGATAGATAATTGCCCTGGGCCACACAGGATAAGCCGATGGTTAATATGGGAAGGGAGGGAAAGAATGGTTTGCCTTTGGTGATGATGTTTGCGTCCTCACTGCCTACTGGAGTAATGCCAGATGCTTGGAGGGAGGCAAAAGTTATTTCCTTGTTCAAGAAAGGGAATAGAGATAATCCTGGGAATTACAGAACAGTCAGTCATTCTGTGGTGTGCAAACTATTGGAGAGGATTCTGACAGACCGAGGTTATGATTATTTGGACAGGCACAGTTTGGTTAGAAATAGTCAGTGTCGCTTTGTGAGGGACAGTTCATGCCTCAGAAGCCTTACCGAATTCTTTCAGGATGTGACAAATGACAGTGATGAAGATCAAGCAATGAATATGGTGCATATGGATTTTAGAGAAGCATTGGAATTGGTTCCCCAAGGTGGGCTCATTTAGAACGTTAGGAGACATGGTATTCATGGAAATTTGGCTGTCTGGATGCAGAATTTGCTGTCCAATAAAAGCCAGAGGGTTGAAATAGATGGAAATTATTCAGCTTGGAGGAGAGTGATCAGTGGTGTTCTGAAAGAATCAGTTCTTGGAACCACAGGCTTTGTGATCTTTATAAATGACTAGGATGTGGAAGTGGAAGGGTGGGTTAGTAAGTTTGATGATGACACGAGGGTTGGTGGCATGGTGGATAGTGTGAAGGGTTGTTAGAGGTTGCAACGGGGCATTGACAGGATGCAAAGCTGGACAAAGAAGTGTCAGTTGGGATTCAATCTGGAAAAGTGTGAAGTGATTAGTTTTGGAATGTCGAATTTAAATGCAGAATACAGGGTTAATTGCAAGATTCTTGGCCGTGTGGAGGAACAGAGGGATCTTGCGGTCCACATCAATAGACCCCTCAAAGTTGCTACCCAAGTTAATATGGTTGTTGAGAAGTTATATGGTGTGTTGGCTTTCATTGACAAGCGAATTGAGTTTAAAAGCCACAAGGTTATACTTCAGTTACTTAAAACTCTGGTTAAAGCACACTTGGAAAATTATGTTCAATTGTGAACGCCTCGTTATGGGAAGGATGTGAATGCTGTAGTGAGCGTGCAGAGAAGATTTACCAGGATGTTGCCTGGACTGGAGGGCAGGTCTTAGGAGGAAAGGTTGAGAGAGCTAGGGATTTTCTCTTTGGAATGAATAAGGATGAGCAGTGACTTGATGGAGGAATATAAGATGATGACAGGCATAGATATTGTGGATACCCAGAGACCTTTCCGCAGAGCAGAAGTGGCTATTCTGAGGGGGCATACTTTTAACGTGATTGGAGGAAGGTATCATGGAGATATCAGAGGTAGGTTCTTTATACAGAGACTGGTGGGTGCATGGAGTGTGCTGTCGGTGGCGGTATTCAAGTTAGATACTTTAGGGACGTTTAAGTGAGTCCTGGACAGGCGCGTGGATGATCGTAAAATATAGAGTGCGCAGTGTAGTTTGATCTTAGAGTAGGGTAATATTTCAGCACAAAATTGTGGGCCGAAGGGTCTGTGCTGTACTCTTCTGTGTTCCATGTGTCGAATTCACCTGACCTGCATACGTTTAGACCGTGGGAAGAAATTGAAGCACTCAGGCACAGACATGGTGAGAGTTTGCAAACTCCACACAGACATCAGCTGAAGCTGAAATCGAAGCTGCGTCATTTTTTTCTGAAAGGCCCAAGAAGTGCTTGGGTCGATCCCAGGAAGAAATTGATCCCCGGTCTCCCTCGTGAAAGGTGAGAATACTGACCACAATACTAATGAGGAAATCAGGTGCAAATGCCCCCTAAGCCCATTACGTGTGCACCAATCACATGCAGTCACTTCAGCATCCAAATTCTATTTCTATTGCTTCGCCCGTTATTGTCAATGCCACAGCATCACAAATTCACATCTGAATGCTTCTTAAAGTCATCAGGATATCTGCACCTAGGACACTTGCAGGCAGTGGCGTCCAAATTCCAAACATCCGCTGGTTAAAAGCAATTTTCTGCAAATTTACTCAAAACGTCCTTCCTCTTACGTTAAATCTATGTCCCCTCATGATCGATCCCTCCATCAAGTCGAAGCGTTTACATAGTTTACCCTCATTATTTTGTACATCTCCTCTGCTCTACGGAAAACGACCACAGTCTGTTCGATCTCTCTTCATAACGGAAACTCTTCAGCCAAGACAATATCCTGGTAAATCTCTTCGGCACAGTTTCTGGTGATATCACATCCCACAATAATGTGAATTAAAGAACTGTGCACAATACTCTCGCTCTAGCAAAATGAACAAATCCAATAAATGATGCAGAAATCCACAGAAACTGGTCATTTCCAATGCAGTCCATTTTGCTCATTATTGGTATAGGTCATTTTCCTAAGCCTGATGTTCCAATAAACATTGGTCCGTGTCAGTAAAAGTTGCTACATGAGTCTTGATCTGACCATCCCAGTATCTAAATATTTCATCTGGTTTAAAGTTTGCGGTGGTTAGACAGTCCACGTTCATACAGCAACATTGACTGCAACAAGACAGAATGAACAATGTCAATGTGAAAGTGGATGTTAGATTGTGCAGTGCCTAATTGAAGTAGAAGGAGGGACATAAAGGAAAGTTAATGATTGTGGGTGGCAGAGAATTCTCCAAGTGGTCGGTTTGAATTCTGACACATCAGATACAGATATGTGAGAAAGCCGGGATTGAGAGATGATTGTCAACACCTCAAAGAATATTTTCACGTAAAAATGTTTGATACATGCTGCATTTCTGTGGCCCATGGCACAGGAGTAAAAACAAATACAGCAAGCACCCACTGCTGTGCCGCGGATTCGAAACGAGGTTGCTGCCGCCACAACACAGAGTACAAAACACTATACGATCACGGCACCACATGAATGAGCTTGCATGCAAAGACTAATAACTACAGTGGCAGAGGATATGTTAGGAACAGCACAAGGTCCACAAAAGGAACTCTTTTCAAGCAGTACACTGAACTGTGGAGATTCACAGAGGGCTGGAATCTGTAATTATGATGCTACCAGAGACAGTGGAGATTGCATCAATGAGAATATTGAAGACTGAGATTGATAGATTTCTACAAAATATCAAAGACTCAGTGTATAGTGCCGGCTCTTGTTTAAATGTAACTTTCAATAGTAATATAGTTTAACATTGGATACTTCATCAGCTCCCTTACACAAGGAAGTAACCATTGCTGCATATGACCATATAATCCCAGTTTCTGAGCCCAGAACCAGGTAAACTCAGTGACCCAGCCCTGAATATGTAACTGGAAATGGGAATGGCAATGAGCGTGCAGACATGCACTGTGATAATAGATGACTGGATATTCTGCGCATTATGAGCCAAGGCAATGTGACAAAATCGAGATAGAGCCACGGGGATAATGTGCAGAAGGATGAGAGATGCAATGGTGAATCTGACAGTGACTGGGCTGATACAGATAGAATTGACACAGTCGGTGAGCGCGCGGTCCTTCTATGACGATTTAGAAGCGTGAGAAATGCCGAGTCTGTGAGCTCCAAACTCACCCGGATCAGCTTCTATTGGCATGGAGCAGGGATTATTGGGACCTCAAGTGTATTAAAAAAGATACAAAACAATTTTAATCTGAGGCAAAATAATTTTTGGAAGCACAGCTATTTGTGGATCGAGGGAGGATCTGTCCATGAAAATGTCACAATTATAATGAAAAATGCTATAAATATTCAACCCATCGAGAGAGAAATCTGTGCTGACAGAAATAGAGGTAACGTTTTGGCTCTCTTACTTTTGTCATATGGCTGGGTTGAATTGCGGGAAGGATTTTTTTTTTGCTCATGTCATATTATTCAATTTCATGCAAACGTGCACAGGTCACTGAAGTCATCTGATCTTCCGAAAAATGTAGGTAATATATGATGTTGTGATTAGACTCGAGTTTACCTCAGGTTATGAAGGAAAAGCAGGAAAGTGGAGTTGACAGTTATCAGATCAGTAATGATCTAATTGAATCGCTGAGCAGACGCGAATTATAGCTTCCTGACGACAAATGGCAGTGAAACTCAGTGTCACAAAGAGTAGACAATTGAATTGAAGTAGCGACTGTGGTTGGTTGTTTATCTTGTGAATGTTACCCTTACTGCTGATGTCCCTGCTAACAGCACAACACAAACGTGAATAGCCTGACTGAGCAGTGATGGCTAAGGCACCTTTTCCCTCTTTAAGCAGCTGGAATATGGACCCTGATGTTCTCGGGGACAGTAGCTGACAGGAAAAGGATTACGGACAGCGCTGCACTGCCTTTGCGTTGTTACCATAAGGAAAAAAATAAAACTTGAGTCCTTGGCTGGGATTCGAACCAATGCTACAGCAGAGAAAGCGCCGAATCCTGATCACCAGACCAGCAGGAATAGCGTTGGATATGTGTGCATCGTTTCTTAATGACACAACTTCTGCCTTTATTTTTAACTTTCTGCTACAGTTGTTTCTCCTCCAAAATTAGTGAGCCATCATGTTTTTTTACAGCATGGAAAGAGGTTCAACGTCCCAGTTTCCAGCCTTGGCCCATAACTTAGTGTGCTATGAGGCAATGGGCCGGACGTTTGAGATGTTCACATTCACTTGGGGAAGTGGACCACAGTTTCACCCTCAGAAGGTAATACACAGATATATTTCCCAGAAGGTGACAAAGGCCTCAGCAGAGACCAATCCCCAGAAAGTAGGATTTCAACCATTTGGGTTATATATTCCCATTTCACACTTCAAAACCAGAATCTGATTACAGCAAAAAAAAACATTTGGTCACTCCCGTCTCTGCATTGGTCCCCCATTATTTCCTTGTCAACCTGCAGTTTATAATACCTCACCTCACTGCTGGCCTGTGGGGGAAATGGCTTTGTCATAATTTCAGACGATGCGAAAGTGTTCCTTTGAATATTGGATGCAGCAGTTGTATAAACATTCTCATCTCCTCCAGTTAGATGTGAACTCATGACTGGTGCTTCACAAGAACATTGCTTTCAATAGTGCACTGCAGAGCGAAGACTGCGCCCTGAAAAGTAGGGTTTCAGGGATTACAAGCTGCAGTGTAATAGATGGCAGGATAGCCTCTGCATTATAAACCAAAGCAATGCGACAACACCATGATGGAGCTGAAGGAATCATGCGCAGAATGATGAGAGATGCAATGCTGAATCAGGCAGTGATCAGGGTAATAGAGATATAGTCTTCTCTCGTAGTCTGCTGATTAGGATTCAGCGCCTTCACTGCCATGGCATGTTCATGGTTATTATTTGCAATCGTAACTATGAAATATTACTGTTCTCTTGGTGCAGGATTATGTCATAGACCAGGCTGTAACAGTTCAATCTATTATACATTTCTGTATCAGCAATGTCAGCTACAATTTCCTGACGTGCAATTTGTTTAAGACAAGAACAAGGGGGAGGCCAGGAAACGTGAAGGGCAACGGTGGTTTGTGAGAGGTGACTGTGGGCTGAATGGAGCCAGGCTCAGTGCAGGTGCTGAAGACTGCTTTTTCCTGTTAATCCTGGCATACAGATCACTCTGGAACAGCCAATGTGTACCAGGATGGCCGAGTGGTCTAAGGCGCCAGACTCAATCAAGAGGCTCCTCCCACTGTAAAGCTGGGTGTTCTGTTCCCTGACTGGAGGCGGGGGTTCATATCCCACTTCTGACAATGACTGCCCCTTTGTTTGTTGTCCTTTGCAAATATCACTGAGGTTCAGTGGCCCGATAGCAACCATCTGTTTTTAAGCAGATTTTACTCTGGTCAGTTTTGCAGCCTTATATTAACATCATGCAGTTTCGGAGGACAAAAGAGACAACTCAGTCCATCAAGCCTGCTCTGCCAATAAATGAGCACATAATCCTGATCTGATAATCCTCAACTGCACTTTTTTTGGATTTCCTGATAACCATTGATACCCTTGCTGCTAAAAAATCTTTCGATCTCAGCCATAAACGTACATCGTGGCTCAACTTCGACATTCCTCTTCCGCAAAGGAATCCACTGATTCACAGCCATTAGAGAGAATAAATTTTACCTCAACAATTGTTAACAATTTTCACAGATGATTTGGAATTGGGGACGAAGTGCGGTGTATCAAAATTTGCAGATGACACTAAGATGAATATAGCACAAAGTGTGCAGAAGACACTAAACATCCGCAGAGGGGTAAAGATAGTCGAAGTGAGTGAGCAAAGGCCTGGCAGATGGAGTACAATGTTGATAAGCGTGAAGTCATCTATTTTGGTCGGAATAACACAAAATGGACTATGTTTAAAATGGTAAAAAAAATTGCAGCACGCTGCTGTGCAGATGGACTTTTGTGCCCTTGTGCATAATTACATAGAACATTACAGCACAGTGCAGGCCTTTCGGCTCTCGATGTTGTACCGACCTGTCAAACCGATCTCAAGCCCATCTAACCTACACTATTCCACTTACATCCATATGCTTATCCAATAACGACTTAAATGTACCTGAAGTTGGCGAATCTACTATCGTTGCAGGCAAAGCGTTCCATTCCCTTACTACTCTGAGTAAGAAAAAACTACCTCTGACATATGTCCTATATCTTTCATCCCTCAATTTAAAGCTATGCCCCCTCGTGCTAGCGGTCACCATTCTAGGAAAAAAAGGCTCTCCCTATCCACCCTATCTAACCCTCTGATCATTTTAAATGTTTCAATTAAATCACCTCTCAACCTTCTTCTCTCGAATGAAAACAGCCTCAAGTCCCTCAGCCTTTCATCGTAAGACCTTCCCTCCATACCAGTCCACATCCTAGTATATCTCATCTGCACCCTTTCCAAAGCTTCCACATCCTTCTTATAATGTGGTGACCAGAACTATACACAATACTCCAAGTGCGAACGCACAAGTGTTTTGTACAGCTGCAGCATAAACTCTTGGTTCCGGAACTCGATCCCTCTATTAATAAAAGCTAAAACACTGTATGCCTTCTTAACAGCCCTGTCAACCTGGGTGGCAATTTTCGAGGATCTGTGTACGTTGACACCGAGAGCTCTCTGCTCATCTACACTATTAAGAAGCTTTCCATTAGCCCACTACTTTGCCTTCCAGTTACTCCTACCAACGTGCATCACCTCACTCTTGTCTGCATTAAACTCCATTTGCCACCTCTCCGCCCAGCCCTGCAGCTTACTATGTCTCTCTGAAACGTACAGCATCCTTCGTCACTATCCACAACTCCACCGACGTTAGTGTCGTCTGTAAATTTACGAACCTATCTTTCTACGCCCTCATCCAGGTCATTTATAAAAATGACAAACAGCAGTGGACCCAACATCGACACTTGTGGAACACACCGTAACTGGTCTCCAAGATGAACATTTCCCATCAACTACCACCCTCTTTTGCAGCAAGCCAATTTCCAATCCAAACTGCTATATCTCCCACAACTCCATTCCTCCGTATTTTGTACAATAGCCTATCATGGGGAACGTTGTCGAACGCCTTGCTGAAATCCACATACACCGCATCAACCGGTTTACTCTCATCTACCTGTTTGGTTACCTTCTCAAAGAACTCAATAAGGTTTCTGAGGCATGAACTTGCCTTCACAAAACCGTGCCAACTATCCCGAATCAATCTATTCTTTTCTAGATTATTATAAATCCCATCCTTTATAACCTTTTCCAACACTTTACCAACAACTGAGGGAAGGCTCACTGGTCTATAATTACCAGGGTTGTCTCTACTCCCCTTCTTGAACAGGGAAACCACATTTGCTATCCTCCAGTCGTCTGGCACTACTCCTGTAGACAATGACGAGTTAAAGATCAATGCCAAAGGCTCGGCAATCTCCTCCCTGACTTCCCAGAGGATCCTAGGTTAAAGCCCGTCCGTCCCAAGGGACCTATCTATCTTCACCCTCTGTCGGATTTCTAATACCTCTTCCTTGTGAACCTCAATCCCACCTAGTGTAGTAGCATGTTTCTCAGTATTCTCATCGACAACATTGTCGTTTTCTAGAGTGAATAATGTTGAAAAATGTTCATCTAGCACTTCCCCTGTCTCATCTAACTCCACACACAACTTACCACTGCTATCCTTGATTGGGCCTAATCTTACTTTAATCATTATTTTATTCCTTAAATACCTGTAGAAAGCCTTAGGGTTTACCCTGATCCTATCCGTCAACAACTTCTCATGTCTCCTCCTGGCTCTTCTGAGCTCTCTCTTTGGGTCTTTCCTGCCTACCTCGTAGCTGTCAAACGCCTAACTGAGACTTCACATCTCCTCTTAACATTAGACTACTTTTTCCTCTCGACCAGAGATTCCACCTCCTTCGTAAACCACGGCTCCCACGCTCTACAACTTCCTCCGTGCCTGACAGTTTCATACTTATCTAGGACACACAGGAGCTTTTCCTTGAATAAGCTCCACATTTCTATTGTGCCCATTCCCTACAGTTTCCTTCCCCATCCTATGCTCCCTAAATCTTGCCTAATTTGATCGTAATTGCCTTTCCCTCAGCTATAACTCTTGCCCAGTGTGACACACCTATCCCTTTCTATCACTAAAGTAAACATAACAGAATTGTAATCACTATCAACAAAGTGCTCACCTACTTCCAAATCTAACACTTGGACGGGCTCATTACTCAGTACCAAATCTAATATGGCTACACCCCTTATTGGCCTATCTGCATACTGTGTCAGGAAGCCCTCCTGCACACACTGGATAAAAACAGACCCATCTATAGTAGTCGAACTGTAGTGTTCCCAGTCAATATTTGGAAAGTTTGAGTCCCCCATGACAACTACCCTGTCTCTCTCAGTCCTATCGAGAATCGTCTTTGCTATCCTTTCCTCTACATCTCTGGAACTATTCAGAGGCATATAGAAAGCTCCCAACAGGGTGACCTCTCCTATCCTGTTTCTAACCTCTGCCCATACTACCTCAGTTGACGAGCCCCCAAGCATCTTTTCTGCAACTTTAATGCTGTCCTTGATCAACGAAGCCACACCTCCCACTTATTTACCATCTTCTCTGTTCTTACTGAAACATCTAAATCCCGGAACCTGCAACAACCATTCGTGTCCCTGCTCTATCCATGTCTCCGAAACGGCCACAATATCGAAGTCCCCGTTACTAACACATGCTGCATGATCACCCACCTTATTCCGGACGCTCCTGGCATTGAAGTAGACACTCTTCAAACCAACTTCTTGCTTGCCTGTGTCATCGTGCGTCCCTGAAACTTTATTTCGGACCTCCCTACTCTCAACCTTTTCTATGCTTGAATTACCATTTTGGTCCCCATCCCCCTGCTGAATTAAATTAAACCCTCCCCAATAGCCTTGGCAAAGTACCCCCCAGGATATCGGTACCCCTCTGGTTCAGGTGAAGACCATCGTGCTTGTAAAGGTCCCACTTTCCCCCAAAAGAGCCCCAATTATCCATGAATCCAAAATCCTCCGTCCTGCACCATCACTGCAGCAACGTGTTCAACTCCTCTCTCTCCTGATTCCTTGCCTCACGGGCAGGTGGCACGGGCAACAAACCAGAGACAACAACTCTGTTCGTCCTAGCTCTCAGCTTCCATCCGAGCTCTCTGAACTTCTGCCTTAAATCCCCATCTCTCTTCCTACCTATGTCATTGGTGCCAATGTGGACCACGATCTAGGGCTGCTCCCCGTCCCACTTAAGGATCCCAAAAACACGATCAGAGACTTCATGCACCCTGGCACCTGGGAGGCAACACACCAACCGTGAGTCTCTCTCGTCCCCACTGAAGCTCCTATCTGGCCCCCTAACTATGGAGTCCACAATGACTAATGCTCTGCTCGTCTTCCCCCTTCCCTTCTCAGCAGCAGGAACAGACTATGTGCCAGAGACATGTGCCCCACTGCTTTCCCCTGGTCAGCCGTCCCCCGCCACCCCCCACCCCCCCCCCCCCCCACAGCAACCAACAGTATCCAAAACGGTACACTTATTGTTGAGGCAAATGGCCACAGGGCTAGTGCCTGCCAGTTCCCTTTCCGTCCCCTGGCCGTAACCCATCTGCCTTTTTCCTTTACCGGAGGAGACACTACTTCCCTGTAACTCCTCTCAATAACCCCCTCTGCCTCCTGAATGATCCGAAGTTCATCCAACTCCAGCTCCAGTTCCCTAACGAGGTTTTCAAGGAGGTAGAGTCGGGTGCACTTCCCGCGGATGTAGTCAACAGGGTCACTAGTGGTGACCCTTACTTCCCACATTCTGCAGGAGGAACATTCAACTGCCCTGGCCTCAGTTCCCATTAATCTAAATTCGCAAGACTTAAAAAAATAAAGAATAAAAAATAAACTTGTTACCTTACCGGTCAGGCACACAGAACTTTTTTTTTTGGCTAAAGGAGGAGGATGGGTAGGAGACACTACCCGGGTAGTGTTTTGGTTACGCAACCACACAAATATATTGCCTCACTCATTCACCAGTCCCGTGTCCGCTCCTGCTCAGCATGCGCTCCACCTATTCACGAGATAAGCTTTTTATAGATTCAAAAACTGTGAGTCACCGTCTTCTCGACAGGCTCCTGCTCAACAAGAAATGGAAGGCACCAACACACGAGTTAAACTTTTTAAAGGTTCAAAAACAGTGACTCGCCGGCTTCCCAACAGGCTCCAGCTCCAAGCTCCCGCTCGCGCTGCTACTGAACCTACTAAAAGTAGGATTGCAGGTGCAGCAGGTCATTAAAAAGACAAATGGAATTTTGATGAAAGGGAGAAACTGATCTTCAGCCAAGATGCTACAAAATCAAAAGTCAGAAGAGCTGGTGGTGAGAAAAGATACAAGAGTCTGAAATACCCTTTCTGGTCGTCCAGTGGTTAGGATTTTTTGCTTTCACTGCCGGAGGCTGGGTTCTGTTTTTGGTCAGGGAATGGGAGTTCTATTCTGCTTGTTTATTGTGATGACTGATTTTCAGGAGCAGGAAAGAAGCTCTGGAGCTGATAGATGGACTGTTTTGTCCAGAAATTATTCAAGCCAACAGAAGTCAAAGAACTAAAGATGCTGAAAGTCTGAAAGAGAAACAGGAATTGACTGAGAAACTCAGCAGGCCTGGTAGCATCTGTGGAGCAGAAGAGAGGGAACCTTTTGGGTCCACAGATTGGTAATTGGAACCAGATGAGTTTTGCATTTCATTCGTCATCTTCGCGAAAGTTATCAGGTTTAACTGTCAAATCGGGATATTTATCAAAATTTGTCTCAGTAGTTGATAGTTGTTAATTGTTACAGTTCACAAAACAGCAACAAACAACACAGCCACTTGGGTGTAGCTCAGGTAACTGGAATGGGAGCAAAGGAATACTAATACATTGAGATGAAATACAAGAATCAAGCCACTTCAGCTTTCAGGAACCAATCAACTGGCAATATTTATGAGAGATTTCGATGAGATACTGTCAATCTAAGCTATAGGCACCTGTAGGACTCAAACCACAGCTATGCTGATTGTTAGAAAGGCACATTAGCTAACTAAACCACAGCACCACACAAGCTGATTCAGCACAACACAAGTTGATTCAGCTCCAATCCATATGTTCATGAACTTAAAACACCCGAACACAGAAACTTTTTTTTTCTATCTCAATATTAACAGTGAGAATTTAAGTCAAACTCCGTTTTATTTTTAAAGACAGACAGTTCACAGCTGAACATTTCCGGTGAAAATGCACAGAAAGATAACATTTCCTCTTACACTGCTTCAAAGCCGATATTTCCACTATTTAAACTGGCGGGGCAAAGCGGATGTGTTCATCCTCTCTGTACCCATTAACCACAATAATACACACAGACAAAACCTCACAAACTGCATTCAATCATCTTCTTCCTGCTCATGGAAAGATGAAAGGTTTTATAGAGAATTTGCCAGGTTTTGAGCAGATGATCCGGAAGGAGAGGCTGAATAAAATCGGGCTCTTTACACTGGAGTGTTGGAGGCTGAGGGGTGACCTTAACGAAGCTGATAAAATCATGAGGGGTAGTGATCAGGTCTTTTTCCCAGGGTTGGGAGTCCAAACTTGAGGTTATAGGTTTAAGGGTTGAGGGTAAAGATTTTAAAGGGACATATGGTGTAATGTTTTATTTTTACGAAGGATAGTGTGTGTATGGAATGAACTGACACTGGAAATGGTGTAGGCTGGTACAAATAAACATATAAAAGGCATCTGCATGGATACATGCACAGGAAGCGTTTAGCTGGATATGGGCCAAATGTTGGCCAACAGAACGAGATAAATTTTGGAAATCTGGTCGGCAATGGCGAGAAGGACCAAAGACTCTGTTTCTGCGCTGAATATCTCTTGGACCCGATAATTTCTTTCAGTTTATAAATGGTTCACTCACACACCCTACCTGCTGCACACCAGTGAGATCGCAATTAGCAGATGTCGCTAAATGCTCCAAGTGTTGAAAGAAATATAGCCAGTCTTTCCACCAGGTCTCACACCAGCGAATTCACACGGGAGAGAAACCATACATTTGTCCTGAGAGTGGAAAAGGATTCAATCAGTCATCCCACTTACTGAGACACCTTGGCAGCCACACAGATGATAAATGGTTCAGTGGCCTTGACTGTAGTTGGTCATTCTCATTAAATATTATGTACACATCCTTTGTGACTGGAGAGCTAATAACAAGACACTTACAGACACAGAGCGGAGTAAGGAACTATACACCCATAATGTTGAACTGTGTAAATAATCTGTGCTAATAAAAGAATGGCTTCTGATTTTTGCTTCACTGTAAAGCTCCTTTTTTATGAAGGTGATAAATTTCAGAGAAAAAAAATGTTTCCACAACTGTTCAAAGAGGCAAAAGATGCATTTGGGGTAGGATGTGGGATGTGGCTAATTTAGATCTGGTAATGTGCAATGTGGTAGGTTTAATGAATTACATGAAGTTAAAAGATCTCCGAGAGAACAGTGCCCATCAAATAGTGTACTTATGAGTACGGTGGGTGAATTGTGGGATGTGGGTAATTCAACATGAATTACACCCTTTAATCCCGATTCTGTGTGTTCTGTTAATTAAACAATAGGAAGTCCATGCTGAATTATTAGCCAACACCATGAACTCTGACCTTGTGCTATGACTTTTTTGACTCCTTTTTGTGTGCTGTGGAAAATTGTAGTAGACTTCATCTACGGGCTCCCTTTATGAACTCTGCTGTTAATATTACCAAGCAACTCACGGATAATGGTTAAGACAATGAATTTCAAATCCATTGGGGTGTTTTTGCACGGATTCATATCCTGCTGACTGTGGGCAAAAGGTGGGAATGTATGCGAGGGCTGCTTGCTTCCTCCCTTCTGCTTGTGATAGGAATCAAAGCAGCAGGAACAAAACATTTCACTCAGACCACAAAGCCTGGGAAAAGGTAACTCACTGCCTGTCATGGCAGAACCAGCACAAACCTTCATAAAAGTTAAAGAGCTTTAAGATATCCAATTGCCAGGCCAACAGGTGAGGCTGTGAGACATGTCCTGGGAAATAAGTCTAAACAGTCAGTTCTGAGAAAGATTCACCCAACCCAAAACAGTCACCCTGATTTCCCTTCACAAATTCTGCCAGACGTATTGAACTTTTCCAGCAATTTTGGTTTTGTTCCAAGAACAATCAAGTTCAATGGATTGTGTTCGGGCAACTGTTTGATCCTTGGAATTCCTGAAACATTGTGAGATATACGTCGCACAAAGCCAGTCCCAGCTGTCTGCTTCCCTCAGCTTCATGCGTCTGAAATAAATACCTCATGTCGATGCACTGGCCAAGGCCACACAGGAGAGCTGATACACTTGTAAAGGTCTGAATGGTCTTCTCCTGTTCTCAGTCGGTCTGCTCCGAACGAAATGTAAAACTTCCTCGCTGAGATGGGAATAAATCGGTGAAGTAGAAACATATCACTTGCAGTATTTTTGTCATGCATGGCAGTAATTCGCCATGCTGTTTCAGACATGAATGGCAAAAGAATCAGGATTTCAGAGACCGCATCATGACACAGACAGAGTTCACTATTATGAGGGACAGATATCATCGATTGCGAATAACTACAGAGAAATACAACAGGCAGGGAGTCACTGTGGACTCGATGGGCTGAAAGGCTTCTTCCCGCACAGGAATGACGCCATGGGTTTATGACATCACTCTTCCTGTCTCTGTGAGGGAGCGGGTGGGGGAGAAATTCTGGCTCATTATTAACACTCCCTTCCACGTCGTACTGCCTGCAGCCCGGCAACTCAGGGCCGTTGGGGATGTCTCTCAGTGAGTGAGTGTTTTACTCAGATTCACTTGACATGGGGTTCTTGGTGTCATACATTAACTCCTGCTGTGGACGTCACAAATGACAGACGCCCCATGTGCAGACAAATTCTGAGCATCAAACAGGTTGCACAGAAAGATCGCATTTTAAGTTGCTGTAGTGATTAATCTCTAGTTTTGACTTCTATCTTTCCCAGCAGCTCTCCTTCTTTCTGTCTGCTTCTGATAAATGTCATTTGATGAAAATTCCAAATCACCTTTACAATTTGCTGGACAAGCCTTCTTCCACACTTCTGCTCCTTCCTTCTTCCAGTGTTTGAGAGACAGCGACAAAGTGTATACCAACCCCCAGCACTGCCTGCCTGTGGCCAAATGGTTGAAAGCATCTGCCAATGGAGAGAGTTCTATCCCAGCAGAATGGTGACAGAACGATAAAATGTTCATTGAAGCAACGGGGAGTAGAATTTGTTGCAGCTACTTGCTCAGATATGTGATTATATACCTCTGGAGTAGATAAAGCTTGAACTCTGTCTCCTACATCCGAGGTAGGGACACTGTCACTTCATGATTGACACCTCATTTATTGTTAAGTTGCCCGGCAGCAGACAGCATCATTGGTCTTCTGGTCTGCTTCTCACATCAGCTGGCTGTTAGAAATGTGAGAAACTGCTGGCTTGAATCCTGCATCAGCCATTGTTGCCTCTGATTTTGTTTTTAATGTTCAGGAGAGCCAGGGGGTGGTTCTTCATGAAGTCGATTTCAATCTATGTTCCCAAAAGGTGTTTTCTGCAAACATATCATATGCATCCGATTCACTGATGAAGGTTTAGAGTTCATAATAGTCGGAAATTACGTTTCATTGGATTGAATCATAAACTATCACAGGATCTGAATAAAATGATGGCAAGCTTTAATGGATATAGAGCTGACTGTGAAGCAGGCACCTGAGGATAAATCTATTTCTTTTGCAAGTGAAATTTACCGTTTCCCAAAGTGGGGTACATTGAAGTGAAGCAGTGACAGGGATTGCCTTTGCTGCAGCTCAACTCGTGTATCACATTTCCACCTTGGTCCTTGTAAACATCTCAACTCAACAAGAACCTGGTGCCAACTGTGGGTCAGTGGCATAGTGGATAACGCATCTGACTTTGGATCAGGAGTTTGGAGGTTTTACTGCTGCCTGGCTCGAGCAAAGCATTTGCAATACTAGCAAGGCGACACCTTCACCTGAAGTTGGAACGTATCGCAGGTGATTTTGCAGTCAAATTCCCAGAAGCTGAAGTATGAAATTGGAATTTGCGCATGAGCAGCTTTGGCACCCTTTTTCAGCTCACTGTTCGTTTTAATTCCGAGCTCACAGCAACAGGTTTCATTGCCTGGAGAACTTGCTTGTGTTCATTGCAAATCTGCCTGTTGTCGGCAAAACATGTGTGGTGACAAAGAGTGAACGTGAAGCAGCTGGAGTCAGTGTCATCCTGAGGGAGGTGTCTGTGTATCTCCCTCTGTGGCTCAACACGAGGATGAGTTCCATAAGTCGGCTGTAACACAGTTTTACTGACAGAAAGCCTCAGTCCCGTTTGTAGATTACAGCATCAATCTCATTGATATTTGTCCCTGATACGTCAGAGATACATGGGCCAAGTGCTGAAAACTGAGATTAGAATAGATAAATGCCTGATGACACGCACTGATACAATGGCCCAGATAGCCTCTTTCCAAGTGATAAAAACTCGAAGACAGGGAGAAACTGACCTGTCACCAAAAGGATCAAAAATGGAAAGGCAAAAACTGTCGTTGAGAAATGATGCAAGCACCTCCAATGTATTCTCTGGTTGTCTAGTGATTCGGATTTGGTGCTTTTGGAACACCGGTCCTGGTTTGAACTGTTGAGTGGAAGATGCTCCCTCGGAGTTTTTAGTGATTACAGCTTTGCTGACTAGTTATAATTTTATTCATTAACTGGCACCACTGGCTGGGCAGCATTAATTCAATCAACCACATTGCTGTGGGTCTGGAGTCACATGTAAGCCAGACCAGGTAAGGGTGGTAGTTTGCTTCCCAAAAGGACATTAGTGAACCAGATGGGTTCTTCCGACAATTGATTGCATGGATTGTATCACCTCCCCTAAGCCGACAAGGAAAGGAGCTGTGAGGTAACTAACTCTGTCCCGAACGATATTCAAGCTAACATGAAACCAAGAACTGCAGATGCTGGGAATTGACAAAAAACAGGACTTGACAGAGAATCCCAGCAGGCCTGTGGAGAGACACAGGGTTAACGTTTCAGATCTATTGAATGGACGTCAGAACCAAGTCAGTTCTGCCTTTTCATATTATAATGCCAGGGAAATGACCACTTTTATTTGTCGAAACAGTATATTTATCAAAATATCGCATTAGCTTCCCGTCGTCTGCTTTACAACTTTAACAGACTTTTGTCGGCGGTAATACTGCTACCTTCACCCTCAGGTGGTCAAAGGCTCTGCTTAGATGGTTGGTTTTGTCTTTTCCTTTCCGTCAGTTAGCAGCGGTGTCGAATGGAGAATTGGGCCTTTTAGGCGCTACCACAATATGTGTGTCTATTTGTCTCTCTTTGTTTCTGGGTATTCACCTCACCCCCTTTTCTTTTCTCCTACTCTCTGTCCGTCTATATCTCTAATTTCTCATTGCTGGTCTTTGAAAAAGTCTGAAAATCGGGGAGTGTTTGAGAGTGGAGCTGCTGAGAGTCTTCCTCACCACAAACACCACTCCTACCCCCACTGTAAAGCCTGGAACTGGGCTCACATTCTCCAAATAGTGTTTCTGTCACTTAGGACGGAGGCAAGGAGACATTTATTCCCTCAAAACATGATGAGTGTTTAGAATTCTAAATAGTGTTCCTAATCCACCAAAAAGAAACAAAATGCCACAATTATACGATTACTGTGATGTTTTGTTTTTACTGTGGGTGTAAAACGAATGAATGGTGACAGCAGAGAATGAGGGTGATCTATTTGCGGTGTCCGTCTCACTACCACAATATCCCACAGTAAGTCTGTAGCTTATACTGCATTATCTTATTATTCCTACCAAACCTCAGGATGAATTATTTGTTGGCAGGAAACCATTCCCTGGTGAGGAGAAAATAGGCGACTGGAATAACTGCACTGAATGACAACTGTCTGCATTCAAGCAGAGGAACCATGCTCAGTTCTCTCCACTGACATGGAAATTAAAGGCCCAGTGGTATTATTGCTGGACTGTTTATTCAGAAAGTCAGGTAGTGTTCTGGAGATCTAGGTACAAATATCACCCTCAGAAGATGATTTCATTTGAATTGAACAAATATCTGGAATTAAGAATATAATGATGATCATTAATCCATCGTCGGGGAACCAAAACCCATCTGGTTTCCTTATGTCTTATAAGCGTCTTATATCCTTACCTGATCGTGCCTATATCTGACTCCAGTCCCACAGAAATCATGGTGGGTAATTAGCAATGGCTGATTGGCTAAATGCCCAAGCCAGTGACACCCTTATTCCATGAACGAATAAAGGGGCAAAAATAACTTTACGGTTGAGACGAACAGTATGGCATTTCAGAGAAGTTGAAACGAGGAATCTTCATTGGAAAGGTTAAGGACTGCTGGGATGTTAACTCGAGATCGCCTGTTTACTACACTCTGTTTTTTTTTCACCCATCCATTAGGGCATTTCCTTAGCCACGCAATCACAGGAACTTGGGGACCTTGCCTGTATCAGTGTTACTCAGTGAGAATTTCAATGCAACCCCACTTTTCAAAAATGGACAGTTCACAGCTGAATATTCTCCTGTGAAAATAAACAGAAAGAGGCAATTTCCTCCTAATTTGGTTTAAAACTGACATTTTCACCTGTTTAAGCTGACTGGATAAAGACCATGGGCTCATCCTCTCGGAGTCCATTAACAACGGTAACACACGCTGATGGAACCTGACAAGAGAAATGGGTACATTTTGGTTAATTGACCACCTGTCAAGCCTTAACCATTGGAACCAACATTGAGCCTTGCACCAATAGCTCCACACTCACTTCCTGCTTCATGCCCCCACCTGCCTCCCAGCAGTCATTGCCTTTCACTTTCGCTTTACTCCCACACTTCGCTTCTGAACCTGTTCCTGACCGATTATAGGGGCTCAGTTAGAAACTGCAATTGAACACGGATGCCTGGGAGAGGACTTCATTCAATGGGATTGGATTTATTGCCCATCCCTAATTACCCCACAGATGGAGGTGACGAGGTACTTTCTTGAGCACTCAAACTCCTTGGCATGTAGGAACAGCTTTGATTCAATGTGAAAGAGAGTTCCAGGATTTAAAAGCAGCGACAGTCAGGAAACAGCGGCATATTTCAAACTCAGAATGGTGGGAAACTTGTCGGGGAGTTTGTGGTGGGTGTATTCCCGTGCATCTGCTGCCATTATCCTTCAACGTGAAGGCAAACTCTCACTGGACTGATTCTGGTAGATTCAAGTATGTGTTCTCTGCATAGCCAGGAATTCATTTTCATTCCTAGAGTTAACAGGAAGAGATATGAACCTTCACGTCCTGACTGGGAATTGCACCCACGCCTGAGTGATGCAAACCCTGAATGCCAACCAGTTTACTTACACTAATCCGTGCGACATGACATGTACACACTCCCACGTCTGTTTTTGGACCAGTCGCACCTTCACCAGCGAAGTGCCTCTCTCCAAGTTTTGAAATGTTTCATATTATCACCCTGTGTTTCAAATTGGAGAGCGCGGGGCTGTGATAATCTGATATTGTTCAGTAGATATATTGCAGAAAAATTGCTGTTAACAGGAGATAGCATGAACTGCAGATTCTTTATTCGTACACAGGATGAGGGCGATGCTTGGGAAGACAAGCAATTTTCACCCATTCCTAATTGCCAGCGAGGGCAGGAAAGAGTCAACCACATTGCTGTGTGTGTGGAGTCACATATAAGCCATGGATGGCTGTTTCCTTCTCTCAAAAATATTAGCGAACCAGGTAGGTTTTTCACCACAATCGACTTGACTGCTGATATGACTAAATGTCTGTCTTTCTCAGCCTTGAATATACTTGGCATTGACAGCCTCTGTTTTCAAGAAATCCACAGATTTGCTTTTCCCTGAGCAGGAGAGCACACCCCTTATCTCAGATTTAAATGGGCAATTTGTTTCCCTGAGATAACACACCCGGGTATAAATCAGAGCACAACAAGCCTCCAAAGTTCGGTGTGAACTCACCGGCGTCTCCAGTGTCAGCTGTAAATGCTGACAACATTTTGTTTTTTGACTTCTAGTTCAACCAAATGCCCTGATTTGCACGTTCGATTTGCCAAAGAGGAATCTTATCAAATATATGGCATTGGCTATGATTTTGGTGGTGAAAGGCGTGATAAACTCGTTGCTCTGATAATTAAACTTTCTGCTCATGGAAGTTAATCCTTTCCATTCACAGTCTCTCACAATGTGTTTAGTTCAATTCAATCCCCCAACAGCCTGTTCTGTTCTGATCAAGTGAAGGGTGATGTTAAATATTCGGGTATTAGCACAGGCATCACAAATCGAGTACTCACCATTCCTGTCAGAAACATTCCATAAGGCATGTTAAAGGTTGGGTTGTTGCCTCTAGTTGTGGTTGATTTGTTAAAGCAATAGATTTGAAATTCATTGGGGTTTCCCCGTGTAGTTTTGAATCCTGCCAAATGCATTTCTGCAACTCATTTTAAATGACTTATTGATGCCAACAAACTCACGTTTTCTCATGTCTGCCAGTGTGTTGACATTCAGGAAAGACGTATTCTGATCAAGAATCTAACTATATTCAAAACCTTAGCTCTGTTTCTCTTCCGACCGACACAGCTGGGCTCGTTGAGTTTCTGCAGTATTCCGTGTGATTATTCTGAATAACTGCTATTTTTCATGAAGTAGCTTCAATCCCAGTCCTCTGGCAACTAAATTTTGTCGTCGGCACAGTTTCTCGCGATGATCAACTGGCCCATTCCCACAGCCAATCAACGAGGTCATTACATTCAGCACCATGAAATCTGTTGTTTTGCTCCAAAGGGAACATCCTCGGCCTTGGGAGTCTGTCCCCGAAACGGGACGTCCTCATTTCTGAACATGGTGCAAGAGATTTTGGGAAAATATTTTCAGGTGGTGGGGAAACGCTATTCAGGAAGCAAAATTTGGTTTCAGCGGCAGCAGCGTGAGCCAGAGCACCGACAGGAAGGTAAGGTCGTTTTTATTTGGTGGGGGTGGAGGCTATAAAAACTCACCTCATGCAGCAGCGACCCTCTTGTTTTCAGAGTAGCAGCACGACCCAGAGCGCCAACAGGAAGGTAAGTGAGGTAATATATTTGGGCGGTTGCTTTACCCAAAACACTACTTCAGTAGTGTCTCGCACCCATCCTCCGCCTCTCATCAAAAAAAAACAAAGGATCTGAGCACTGATTTGGTAGGATTGCTTTTTTTTACATTTTCAATCATCTGTCTGTGGGTTTGGAACAGAGGAGTGGTAGCCAGGGCAGTTGCATTCTCCTCCCGTAAGATGGGAGAGGTAAAAGTCACTCCTCGTGACCACACTGACTTCATTTGCAAGTTGTGCATACAACTCCCGGTCCTCATAAACTGCTTTCGGGAACTGGAGCTGGAGCTGGACGAACTTCGAAGTGTTTGGGAGGCTGAAGGGGTGATTGAGTGTTACAGGGAGGTAGTCACACCTCAGGTTCAGGACAAAGGTAGATGGGTTACAGTCAGGGGACAGAAAAGGAACAGGCAGACAGTACCGGGATCCCCCGTGGCCATCCCCCTCAATAACAAGTTTCCCGTTTTGGATACTGTTGGAGGCGATTACTGACCAGGAGGAAGCCATAGTGTACAGGTCTCTGGCGCAGACCCTGCCTCTGGTGCTCAGAACAGAAGTAGGGAGAAGAAGAGAGCATTAGTCATTGGGGACTCCATAGTGAGTGGGGCAGATAGGAGATTCTGTGGTGACGAGAGAGACTCGCAGTTGGTGTGTTGCCTCCCAGTTGTCAGGGCCCATGATGTCTCAAATACTATTTTCAGGGTCTTTAAGGGGGAGGAGGAGAAGCCCCAAGTCCTGGTCCACATAGTTACCTATGACATGGGTAGGAAAAGGGATGGGGATGTGACGCAGAAATTCAGGGAGTTAGGGTGGAAACTTAGAGCTAGAACAAACAGAGCTGTTACCTTTGAGTTGATATCCGTGCCACGTGCTAGCGAGGTGAGCAATAGGGAGCAAGAGCAGTTGAACCCGTGGCTGCAGGAATGATGCAGGAGGGAGGGATTAAGATACCTGGATAATTGGGGCTCATTCTGGGGTAGGCGGGACCGCTACAAACAGGATGGTCTACACCTGAACCAGAGGGGTACCAATATCATGGGGAGGAAATTTCCTCTTGCTCGTCAGGAGGGTTTAAACTAATTCAGCAGGGGAATGGGAACCAGAATTGTAGACCCAGTATACAAGAGGTTGGGAGTAGGGAAGTCATAAGTAACGTTCCAAGGTCACTGGAGTGTGCTGGCAGGCAGGAAGATGGTTTGAAGTGTGTCTACTTCAACACCAGGAGCATCTGGAATAAGGTGGGTGAACTTGCAACATGGGTTGGTACCCGGGGCTTGATATTGTGACCATTTTGGAGAATTGGATCGAGCAAGGACAGGATTGGTTGTTGCAGGTCCAGGGAATAGATGTTGCAGTAAAATCGGGGAAGGTGGGAAATGATGGGGAGGGGTTGCATTGTTAATCAAGGGCAGTATTACGGTGACAGGAAGGACATATGGTGAGGACTCGTCCACTGAGGTAGTATGGCTGAGGTTGGAAACAGGGATGGAGCGGTCACCCTGTTGGGGGTTTTATGTAGGCTTCAGAAGTTCCAGAGATGTAGAGGAAAGAATTGCCAAGATAATTCAGGATAGGAGCGAAAGTAACAGGTTAGTTGATAGGGGGAATTTAACTTTCCAAATATGTACTGGAAACACAAAAGGTCAAATACATTAGATGGGTCAGTTTTTTGTCCAATGTGTGCAGGACGGATACGCCAACAAGAGGTGAGGCCACTTCGGATTTGGTTCTGGTTAATGAACCAGGCCCGCTGGTAGATTTGGAGGTAGATGAGCACTTCGGTGATAGTGGCCACCGTTTGGTTACGTTTACATTAGCAATGGAAAGGAATAGGTACATACCGCAGGGCAAGAGTTATAGCTGGGGAAATGGAATTATGAGGTGATTAGGCAAGATTTCGGATACATAGGATGGAGAAGGAAACCTCAGAGGTTGGGCACAATTGAAATGTGGAGCTTGTTCAAGGAACAGCGACTGCGTGTCCTTGATCAGGTATGTACCTTTCAGGCATGAAGGAAGTTGCCTAGCAAGGGAACCGTGGTTTACTGAAGAAGTTGAATCTCTTGTCAAGTGGAAGAGAGAGGCTTATGTAAAGGTGAGACATGAAGGCTCAATTAGGGCACTTGAGAATTACAAGTTAGCCAAAAAGGGTCTGAAGAGAGTGCTAAGAAGAACCAGGAGGGGACATGTGCATTTTTTGGCAGGTAGGATCAAGGAAAACCCTAAAGCTTTCTAGAGGTATTTCAGGATTAAAAGAATGACTAGAGTAAGATTAAGGCCAGTCAAGGACAGCAGTGGGAAGTTGTGTGTGGAGTGCGAAGAGAAAGGAGAGGGGCTAAACAAATATTTTTCGTCAGTATTCACACAGGAAAAGGACAATGTTGTCGGGAGAATACTGAGATACAGGCACTGAGGTTCACAAGGAGGAGATGTTAGCAACCCTGGAATGTGTGAAAATAGATAATTCCCCTTGGCCGGATGGGATGTATCCTAGGAATCTCTGGGAAGCTAGAGAGGAGTTTGCAGAGCCTTTGGCTTTGATCTTCATGTCGTAATTATCTTCAGAAATAGTGCTAGAAGGCAGGAGGATAGCAAATGTTGTCCCCTCGTTCAAGGAGGGAAGTAGAGACAACCCTGGTAATTATAGACCAGTGAGTGTTCCTTTGGTTGTGGGTAAAGTGTTGGAAAGGATTATAAGAGATAGGATTAATAATCATCCAGAAATGAATAATTTGATTAGGAGTATTCAACACGGTTGTGTGAAGGGTAGGTCGTGCCTCAAAAACTTATTGAGTTCCTTGAGAAGGTGACCGAACAGTTGGATGAGGATAAAGCAGTTGATATGGCGTATATGGATTTCAGTGAAGCTTTTGATAAGTTTCCCCACAGTCGGCTATTACAGAAAATACTGAGGCACGGGATTGAGGGTGATTTACTGGTTTGGATCAAACATTGGATAGCGTTCAGAAGACAGATGTTGGTTGTTGGTGGGAAATGTACATCCTGGAGTTCAGCTACTAGTGGTGTGGTGCGAGCATCTGTTTTAGAGCCAATGCTGTTTGTCATTTTCACAAACGAGCTGGATGAGGGCATAGACAGAATGGGTAAATTTGTGGTCAACACCAAATTTGGTGGAGTTGTGGATAGTGCAGAACGATGTTGCAGGTTACAAAGGGACATAAATAAGCTGCAGAGATGGGCTGAGAGGTGGAAAATCGAGTTTAATGCAGATAAGTGTGACATGATTCACTTTGGAAGGAGTAACAGGAATACAGAGTACTGGGCTAATGGTAAGATTCTAGTTCGTCTGAACGAGCAGGGAGATCTCGGTGTCCAGTTGCACAGATCCCAGAAAGTTATCACCCAGGTTGATAGGGTTGTGAAGTCCAGGGTGTTAGGTTTTATTGGAAGGAGATTGAGTTTTGAAGCCATGAGGTCATGTTGCAGCTGTACAAAACTCTGGTGTGGCCGCACTTGGAATATTGCACACAATTCTGGTCGCGTCATTCTCGGAAGGATGTGGGAGCATTGGAAAGTGTGCAGAGGAGATTTACCAGGGTGTTGCCTGGTATAGAGGGAAGGCCTTACGACGAAAGACTGAAGGGCTTGAGGTTGTTTGCATTAGAGAGAAGAACGTTAAGAGGTGACCTAACAGAGATATGCAGGACAATTAGGGGCTTAGATAGGGTGGACCGTGAGAGTCTTTTTCCTTGAATGGAGATGGTTAGCTCAAGGGAACATAGTTTTAAACTGAGGGGTGATAGATATAGGGCAGATGTCAGAGGTGAGTTATTTACTCAGAGAGGAGTATATGTGTGGAATGTCCTGCCTGCGACAGCAGTGAACTCGCCAAGTTTAAGGACATTTAAATGGCAATTGGATAAACATATGGATGATAATGCAATAGTATAAGTTAGGTGGGCTTCAGTTTGGTTTTACAGGTCGGCGCAACATCGAGGGCCAAAGGGTCTGTACTGCACTGTAGTGTTCTATGATCTATGTTCTAGAGCACCAGGATAAATGGGATCGTCTCTGCATGGTGTTCTGATGCGAGCAAGATTCTGCAATTTTCAGTTCTTGGGATGCAGAAACAGAATGTAATGTAGCAAAATTCCAAAATGACATTTAAACAGTTGGTAATGCCGGCCGTGATGGGGAGATAACGAGTTTACAGATGAATATTAAGTAAAAAGTAACAAAAGAACTGTGGATGCTGTAAATCAGTAGACAAAACAAAGTTGCTGGAAAAACTCAGCGGCCCTGGCAGCACCTATTGAAGAGAAAACAGGGTTAACATTTCGATTCCGGTGACTCTTCCTCAGAATGGTTCGGAGGAAGGGTCTGCAGACACGAAATGTTAACTGTGTTTTCTCCTCCATTGATGCTGTCAGACCTGCAGAGCTTTTCCAGCAACTTTGTTTTTGTTACAGATGAATATTGAGAGGTTAGGAAAATGGGTCAGAATTTGGCAGATGGAGTTTAATGTGGATAAGTGCAAGGAGTTCTATTTCGGACAGAAAATTACAGGATACATTCTTCTTTAAGTTGAAGCAGATTCAAAGTCTGTGAATGATGAAGAATTTAGGTGTCTCTGTGTACAAATGTCAAAGGAGGTGTACCGGTGCAGTATACAATAAGAAAGGCAAATGAATCCCTTGCATTTATTGCAAAAGAACTGCATTATAAAACGAAAAAGAGTTGTTACAATTAGGCTTTTTCGAAGCCACGCCTGGAGTATTGTGTCCTATTTTGGGCTCCTTACTTATGAAGGATGTGGTTAGCACTGGGGTCTGTTCAGAAGAGGTTTAGCAGTTTGATTCCAGGGATGAAAGGAATGTCATATGAGGAGAGGTTGAATAGCTTGGGGTTATACATTGCTGGAGTACAAAAGAATAAGGGAGGATCTGATTGTGGTATATGAACTGCTGAAGGATGTTGATAATGTGGAGATTGGCAACATGTCCTCTTATGGGACCAACTGGCCTTGAACAAGTTGTCAGAGGTATAGAATAAGAAGAAGAAGGTTCAAAATTGACATAAGATGAAACTACTTCTCTCAGCTTGTTGTGAATGTGGAACTTATTGCCCCAGAGTGTAGTGGAGGCAAAGTCAATCAACAATTTCAACAAATAAAGAAATGGGATTCTAATGAAAAGTGGGACAAAGGGCTGTGGGGAACAGGCAAGAAAGTTGAATTGCAGCAGGATAAGATTAGTTATGATCATATTAAGAATCACAGTGGATTCCAAAGGTTAAATTGTTAGTTCTGCTATTAATTCATATGTTCCAATGTTGTTCCATCTGAAGTTCTTTGGCATTCAGACTTCAGTGAAGGTTCGGGTGAGGGGAGTCGAGGGGTTTAGTTAATGCAGGCTTCTTGGTGTGTGAGGAGCAAGACAGGAATGTGGATACAAAAACGGATCACGTCTTGCTGATTGCCAGAGCAGGTCTGTGAACCAGTCGGCCTATTCTCGTTCCTAATTCCTGATATCCAATTGCCTTGAGTAAACAAAATCGAAATGTCACAGTCAGACAGAAAGTCCTGAATTAATATGTCAGTTTCACAACAAAAAGGCAAATGGCCATTTACATAAGAAGTAAAATCGGGGACCATTGTTTTGAGTTTTAAAAATTATTTTGTGCACTACAGAGGGGGAATTGGGTGATGGGACTGCACAATTTGTCAGTATTGTCACAAATTGGCAGTTTGGATATGGGGGAAATTGTCAATTCCAAAGGAGCTTTGTTTTATTGTTGTTCATTCAAAGGGCGACAGTGTTACCTGTTTGGCCATGACTTATTGCGCATTCCTAATTTCCCAGAGGGCAGTTGGGAGTCGGTCTGGAGTCGCATGTCGGCCAGAACAAGTAAGAATTGCAGTTTCTTACCCAAAAGGGGAATAGTGTAAAAAATGGGCTTTTCCAGCAATCGGTAATTGGTTTGTGGTCATCATTAGATTCTTAATTCCAGATATTTGTTCTATTCAAATTCAACCACCTGCCATGGTGGGATTCTTACACAGGTCTCCACAACATTACCGAGATCACTGCACTAACGATCCAGTGATAATACCATTGGGCCATTGTCAACCCGAAAGCAGGCAATTTATATTTTCTGATTGTATTATTAAGAATGTAAACATTGAAAATTTTAGAAGGGGAAAATACGAAGAACACATGAGTCGATAAAGAGATGTTGCTGTGTCAAGTGAACAAACAAATTACTGGTGTATGAAGGACAGTAGGGAAAATGTGTCTCTGTTCGAACATGTTGACGGTTTGAATGGAAAATCTGTGTATTATTTCAAATGAGAGTTTGCAAACATGAGGTAGAGAGGAACCAGAAATCTATGTTAGAAAATAAAACGTTGCGTGTACATCAGCTTTGTAGGGAGGCAATGCAAATGGTGAAACATTCCAAAACAGAATGCTTTCAGAAATAGGGCAGTTTTTGGACAGTTTTCCAGAGTAATGGTGAAATTTCATTGAGAGAGCTGTGGGTGTGATGAATTCGGAAGCCGCACAGAGATGATTGATTGAACTGCTTCCTGTGAAAAGTATTTGTCTTCAGAGGAAATCATGACCCGACTGGCTCTGGATTTATTGGACTTTAGACAAATGACACATGGTCTTGTTTAATCCCAAAATATTCCGAGCAGTCTTTTCTAGTTGAATGCTGAAACAATATTTCAATTTGTGCTGGAGGTTACTACCAGTGGATGGACTGGTAAACTGGAGAATAACTCAGGCAATGATGACTTATTTTCTTTACTGTTTCAAAGGATTGTGTGTTTACAAAAGTCTTTCCAGAGGGAGATGGAAAACATTGAATATTCTTCAGGGAGAGGCAGACAGATTATTGTCTAAGAATGACACACTAATGTTATAAGGGGTGGAGAGGAATGTTTATTTGAGGCCACAACCGGATCATTCAAGATCACATCACACACAGGATTTGGTTTGACTTTTTAAAACACTTACTCCTGATCGAAGTTTCTACATTTTTCTTGTCTTTAGATACTGGAAAATGGTGAGAAAATTCACATGTCCACGAAGGCCCACTCTTTCAGATAGATGGGTTCAACTTCCAAATACAAATTTTAAATGGCACTATGAAAATACTCAGGAAAATTTCATGATTTTGCAGAAAGGTCAGAGATATAGACCAAAGTTAAAACCTCATTAAAACTACTTTAGTAATCAGATAGGGCTAAATATATGTCTTTAATAGTACAGATTACTTTTATTTGTTCTGTTGAGATGGGTTTCGTTGTCAAGACGAGCATTTATTGCCCCTGTCTAACTTCCATTCAGAATATGATGGTGAAACACAGGGGCACTAATAGATACGTTTTCTGAAGTGGTTCAGGAGTCTCAGCAAGTGATAGTGAATGGAAAATGATATGTATCCAAGTCAGGATGCAGTGTGGTCTTGGAGATTGTAATCCTCAACAGGTGATGCTCACATTCTGTGAAAATTATGAGACTGCATTTTCTGTTTCCAAAAATTAAGGTCAGAGAGTCATTCAGCATGAAAACAGGACCTTCAGCTCAACATGTGTATTCCAGTCAAAAAACAAAACTGCATTAATCACACTTACGTTGACGTCTACAGCCACTAGACCCTGGCATTTTGAGTGCTCCCACAGTTGCTTCTTAAATGCTGCATTATCGTTTATTATCTGTGACCTGCGCTGTGATTTGGCCTTTTCTTTCAATTTATGCAGGAACAGGTTTGCAAATATACCCCACAATATGAAAGGCAGTGATTGGTTTAATAGATCAACAGAAAATCAGACGTACATTTTAATTCATACGGGATTTTATTCTGTAGACCAGCATTAATTGACCTTGACAACTTCCAGCTAGAAGTTCACCAAATTGGAAATGCAGTGGACACTAGTTCAGAGTACAATTGGATCTTGATCAGATGTGCTAGTGGGCCAAGGAGTGGTCAATAGAGTTTAATTTGAATAAATGTCGGGTGCTGCATTTTGGAAATCAAATTAGGGCAGGGTTTATACTCTAAATGATAAGGCCCTGGGGATTATTGCTGAACAATGAGTCCTAGCATGCAGTTGCATAGTTCCTTGAAAGTGGAGTCAGAGATAGATAGGACAGTTTTTGTTGGTCAGTGCATTGTATATAGTAGTTGGGATTTCCTGTTGCGGCTGTACACTGGTTCAGCCACTTTAGGAGTATTGTAGACAATCCTCATCTCCCTGCTAGTGAGAGGGATGAGAAATGATTTATAAGGATGCTGCCAGGGTTGGAAGGTTTGGAATTTGGGAAAAACTGATTAGTCTTTTGTCTGGAGATTATGAGGCTGACTGGTGAACTTATTGAGGTTTACAAGGCCAGGAGGGAAATAGAGGGTTAACTAGAAAAGAAATTTCATCAGAGTTGTGGAAGCACCAAATTAGATGGTGTGGGTTTAAGGTGAGCTGGAAAAGATTCAGAAGGGACATCAGGGGTAAATTTTTCACCCAGATGGTGGCGTGTGTGTGGAATGAGCTGCATGGGGAAATGATAGAGTTTGGTACAATTACATTATCTGAAAGGATGGGTATGTGATGAGGAAGGTTTCAGAGGGATATGGGCCAAATGCGGAAAATGGGAGAAGATTTATTTGGGATATGTAGTTGGCATGCACGAGGTGAACTGATGGGTGTGTTTCCATTCTTCATAACTTTATGACTCAATGTTTTGGTGAATTTCTGATTAATAGTTACATCCAGGATATTTGTCACTGGAAGTTGATTATCCCATTGAATATCAAAGTTGTCGGGGGAGGGGGTGTGCGCAGAGGGTGCTTTTGCATTGCCTCATCTTGGAGATAATTCCTGCCTGGCAATATTGAAGGACTATTCTTGTTTGCCATTCATCAGCTCAACCTGAGCGGTGCCCACATATTTTGAAATAACAACATAGACAACTGCAGTAACAGAGGACTGTGAAACTCTGCTGAGGAATCAGTTTCAGTACAGTTGGGTCAGTGATGTTTTCAATCCCTGTCAATATGGCCTGTTTGTGAACATTACAATCTTGGCTCAAACAGAAACATTCTCTTCGGAAATGCACATTCGAGTGGCACGAACATGGAACCAGATCATGGAAACAGCACTGGAGGGGAGTGGGGATTAAGAACTGGCAGGAAACAAATACATTCTCAAAATGTGTACATGGGAAGAAGGAGTTGATTCTTCTTTTGAGGAATGACACCGTAACAGCGAAAACACTTTATTCTAATGAAGGGAAAACTGTATCCATTTTACTGGTTTCATTAAAATAATGGCGATAAACTGCTGGAATAATCTGGCACTGACCATGGAAAAAATCCTGGATATTTTCAGAGATAGCTGGACTTTCCTAGGACGAGTAAGTGCTGATACTTTTAGTGATGTGGTTTTGAAAAAAACAAAATCTGAGCACAGTTGATGGAACAGAAAAACATTTGCCATTATCAAGTACTTTGGAATATATCAGACCTTTCGTGGCTGCTATTACATGGAATCTTACAATTGAGAAAAGACTCATTGAGGCAGGACCACCATGTGCTGATACAAGTGCTTTCTAACATTTGGGATGTTGCCTGCCTCAACCACCCTCCTAAGCAGTGGATTCCAGACACCACATAGTCTCATCACCAATAGGACAAACGTCTCCTGACAGAATCCGAAGTCCATATCGAAAATTTCTTTGGAAAACGATGAGGACAGTGAGCCCAGTGTCTGTACGTTCGCTCTTTATTGATTCAGCCAATGTTCCAACATCATTTGAAGTGAGATCAGAGTAACTTTCCATGCCATCCGTGTTACTTCCCTCATTGCGGCATCAAGAGCTCTGAACAAAAATGTGCTCGATGCGAATTGGGGAGAATCTTGCACGAGTAATGCCCTCGATTGAACAAAGGGAAAATCAATCTCTGAAAGTTGTCGTTTAAGTCACTTATCATACTGGATAGGCATTAAATTGCTGCTTCTTGACTATGTGGTATTGAAAAAAAAATCATTGAACCCCTTATAAACAACGTTGTGTCTACTTCTGCAGCACATGGATGAGAAGCGTTTCACGAAGGCAGGTCAATATCACTTTCTCCAGAGTTATTGGTGATGTCAAATAAACTTAGCCTTTGCTCGTGCCGCTAAAACCCATGGAGAAGCATGTCCTATATGAAAGATCAAGATATTTTATATTTTCACAGTTTCGTCTAAAGTCTCAGAAAGGTAACAGTTGGCTCAATGAGTGTAACCCCAATGACATCATAAGCGCATCATGACATTGAGGTAAGGGTCTGCATCGTTTTCAATGAGAGGACTGATCGTGCGAAATCAGTGGCACTGATTTCAAACTTTTCTTGGCTATTTATCTCAATGCAACACGCCATCGATTTTACGGACTTTATGAAAGAATGCCTCAATTAATGGCCGTTCACAAATACTTGAGTGTCAACTCAAACGGCAGTTTCACTGTTCTGGTTCTGATCACACAGTCCAATTGTGGCAGTGCAAAAGAAAGAAAAGAAATGCTGGAATAAAAAAAAATCAAGTCTAGCAGCATCTGCCATGTGACTTTTTCAGAACAGGTTCATAACAGATAAGAAATGTTAACTCAAAACCTGTCTCCAGATGTTGACTCATCTATTGCATTTCTCCACCAATTTCTGTTTCCATGTCAGATTTCCATAATCTCCAGTATTTTGCGTTTCTTGATGCGCCCAGGTGCTTGACTTGGTTATATTTGGACAATATCATCCATTCCTGTTTCCATTAGAGCTATTGTGCTGATTACACTTGTATTACATCAGGGTCTGTCTCTTATTTAAGCTCCAAAACAAAATTGTGAAAACCATCCTAAATGCATGAATTTCAGGAAATCGATTCTGATTAAAAATAAAATTTAGAGGCAGCTGCAATTCATGAGACAACAGAAATAGATTACTCACGGTGGCACAACTTGTAACTTTCCTGGAAGTGTTTACCCTTAGGCTCTGAAAACTTTTCATACATACCTCAGAATAATTACAGCAATAACTACAGTGGTCACTCAGCCCATCATCTCCGCTCCAGCTGGTGGTGAATGATATCCTGACTATTATATCCTGTAATCTGCCTAGACACCTAACATGTTGAAATCTTTGTCTGCTTCTAATTCTGAATATAGTGTGCATATATAAACAATTATATCATTCTGCACAAATCCCGATTAAACAGTGTTTACTTGATATTTCATCTCCTGCATAACATTTAAAATTATCATGTTGTGTTCCATCTGCCAAATATAACCTGATTTCTTGCTCTGCATGACATTTCATGCTGTCTGCTTGCATAAGTGTGAGTCATATACTGGCAACATTGGGATCTCACTGTCCTCTCCAGTCTCTACAGCCACTTCCACCATTCCGCTGTGTCTCCGAACCAATGTCTCATTCATTCTGTCCCTGGCTCTTCAGTCCATGTGCTTTAATGAACAACATTATTGTACACACCACGTTTGATTTTAGTTCTGTTCAAATGAATCAATAAACGTAAGTTTTACTGCTTTAAATGAGTGAACTGTAACTGTTTGTTCAGTGACTGTGACTGATATCAGTCTCCATGGATTCTAACTGTGTCACAGCAGGCTTTCCCTCTTCTATTACGAAGAGGCTCCATTCTTTGTGTTATCCCAGAGTATGAGCGGGAGCATCAGCGACAGCACTAACAGGGATCGGCAGATGCAGAGACACGGGGCAGAGAGATCAGAATATGAGAACAATCGACTGGAATGTTACAACAATGGACAGGAGCTTATTCTTGGGTCTTTACTATCTCAGTGTGTATTGATCAATATTAACAGTTCGGAGAGAAGCTGTACTGTTGATTATTCAGGCTGGTTACTGTCCCATTTTCGCTATTGTTGGTGTTCCCGGTAAGTCTATCTATCTCTGTCCAGTCATTACTCCCGCAAGGCATATACACCTTTATTGCTCTTTCTGTGAGCTAGATTTGGAAAAGATGGAAACAATGATCTTCAGTTTTAATTAAAACTTCACTTCATTGTCCATGAATTATAGACTCATCTTTTACAAACATCTCAGAACACGACTTGTTCACTAAGTCGAGGGCCTTTTGTTGCTTTATGTTTCGCTATTGTCTCCATCACCTATCCATCACGAGCTCCATAATACTGCCACTCTCCCCCTCTGCCTCTGTACTGTTGCTGAATAAACCATTATCTGCGCCGTGGTAAAATTCAGACTTCATGGTTCCAGCTGTCTTCTGACCAGTCTTCCAAGTTTTAAATAATTTGATCACACCCTTGTTCTTGTTTCTGAAGTAACTAACGATAAGTACACCATGTCAGAGTAGTTAAGTCACTCAGCAGGTAATTCAGATACACTGGTTATTACATGAAAGATACTGTTTCAAATCACACCACAGTTGGTGGTAGAACTTAAATCCTCATGATAAGAATTGTAACCATTGCGAATTTCACTAATTGCTACCATAAAACCAGCAGCATCTTGTCGAAAAAGTGATCTCATTTCACTGATGCCCTCTCATAAAGAAATCTAACGTTTTTATCTGGTCTGGATTAAGTGTGAATTCAGACCCACAACAATGAGTTTGACTCCAGCCTGCTTTGTGTGTTGGTCACCGTTAAAGGCAATTAATGATGGTTAACCAAAGCTGCTCTTGCCAGTGATTTTGACATCCCATGAGAAAAAAAACGTTTACATCATGGAAAGGAAGGTGTCAGAGATCTGAAACAAAAAGAAACACAGCAAAGAGGAAACTGAGCAGGTTTGGCAGGCTCTGATGAATTATACAGAGTAAGAATTTCAAGTCCAATGAACAGATATCAGAACTGAAATCAGCTCGCAAAATTCTGATTTGTACGAGCAACAGAAATGATTGTTTTGAAGGTGAGAAGGAATGAGTTGAATAAATGGAGAAAGAGACAGTTAGAAGCAGAGAAAGGGATTGTTGATGATCAGGTGGGATATAAATAAAATGTGAAATTAATTACATTTATTTTTCACCTTTGCCCATATTCCTGAATATCATGCCCATGTAGATATACGTCTATGTACATTTCTAACGTAACTTATGTCCCCTCAGTCTGTCTTCCCTGAGTGTAGTCATCTTCATTCATTCATTAATGGGTTGTTGGTGCGCAGCATTTATTTCCCTTTCCAGGTTGCCCTTGAGAAAGTATCTGTCAGCAGCTTTCTTGAATCACTACAGTCCACATGCAGCACATTGCTGGTATATAGGTCTGTCTTGTGTCATTTCTTTGAGACTTTGTGGAGATTGATATAAGTGGCTGCCTTGGTCATTGCAAAAGGCAGTTGAGTGGGAGCCCACATTGCTGTTGCTCTGGACTCACACGCAGGCCAGACCAGGAGAGGATGGCAGATTTCCTTCCCTGGAGGCCAGAAGTGAGCCAGGAGGGTTTTTAAATGATCAACGATGGCTTAATAGTTTCAACATTCCAGATATTTTGTTGAATTCAAATTCTGCAATCTACAGTGGTGGGATTTGAATTGGGCTGTGGGTCATTACCTGGGTCCTTGGAATAATAGACTAGAAATAACGCCACAAGGCCATCTCATCCCCAACATCCCCAGTCAACTCCAGCAGCAACAGTGGTGTCGCTGTTATTGTGATTGTGGTACAGAAAATTGTGCAATTTCATTGTCAACAGCTTCTGTTAACAGCGGACCCATTAACATTTCAGGTCACTGTGGCTGTGTAGAGATATAACAGTTTATCAGCCAGGAAAATAAACTAAGGAGATGAAGGCATTTTTAACACTGAGAGAGAGTGCAATGTATGTACCAGGGAGAGGTCAGTGCTGACAAAGGGGATCGAGTGAACTGGTTCCATTGCAGAACTTCCTCAGAGATAGTAGGAACTGCTGATGCTGGAATCTGAGATAAAAAGGTGTAGATCTGGATGAACACAGCAGGCCAAGCAACGTCAGAGGAGCAGGAAAGCTGATGTTTCCAGTATGGACCCTTCAAAACGTCAGCTTTCATGCTCCATTGATGCTGCCTGGCCTGCTGTGTTCATCCAGCTCTTCACCTTGTTATCTTGTTCTCCAACTTTCCGTGCAGGAGGCTGGTGACTTATCCACCATGTGCCAGAGTGCCATTCTCCAATATATTCACGACATGGCACAGGCCAGCTCCGTCTGGTGTGGTGCATGTAATGTTCTGTCTCTCTGAAGGGAGGAACAGAAACTCTTCCAGAAATAGCAGGGAGCAGAGTGACGGGTGAAACTGAGAAACTGAGGGAAATTAGCATAAAAGGACTAGTCAGAACATTCAATTTGTTGAATGTTGGTAAGTTGTTGCACCAGACGTGTGATGATTTTAGAGGCCGATGGATATAAGGCTGGAGATTTGAGTGTGCTGGATAGCTGCTCCAGAAGCCAATGCACACACAATGGGTCAATGACATTCCTCTGTACTGTATATTCCATGATTCCATTAGCCATTTCCCTGAATCATGAAGAAGATCCAAGTTCTTCAGAGCTCCTTAGACTCTGAAAAATATCTTGCAGTGTGGAAAGTAGGTCGTGTTACTGAAAGTGTTTAAAACAAGATGGAGAGGAGTTTGGAGACAGATAGAAATGTACAGCATGGAATGTAATCGTTCTGTAAAACGCATCCATAATGCCCAGATATTCGAAATTAATCTAGTTCCATCCGCTAGCATTTGGCACATATCCAGGTAAACCTTTCCTGTTTATCTTCCAATCCGAGTGTATTTTTAAATGTGATACAGTAACAGTCTTCACCACTTCCTCTGGGAACTTATTTCTTACATGTATCGCCCTCTGCCTGAAAATATTGCCCCCTAAGTTCTGTTAAAAAAAATTTTCAGTCTTTCCTTAAACATACACCCGCTCGTTCCAGACCTCCTCCCTGTGAAAAAAAGACATTGACTATTCACACTATTTCTGGCCTCTCACAATTTAATAACCTTCTCTAAGCTCACATCTCAGCCTCCTTGGAAAATACCCCCAGTCTATTCACCCTGGCCCTATAGCTCAAAATCTCCAGCCCCTTTGATATCCTTGTGAATCTTTACTGAACTGTTCCAAGTTTAACAGCATCCATCCTATAGTAGGCAGAACTGAACACAGTATTCTAAAAGTAGGCGAACCAATGTCCTGTGCAGCTGCGATATGACTGTAATACCTCCCAACTCCTGTACTCAACGCACTGACCAGTAAAGGAAAGCATACCAATTTTATCCTTTACTATCCTGTCGATCTGTGACTCCACTTTTAGGGAACTATGAACCTGCATTCTAAGGCCTCTCTGCTCAGCAGCATTGGCCAGCACCTTTCTCAGTGTTTCCCTGACTTGCCTTATCAAAATGTAACATCTCACATTTATCTGAATTAAACTGCCATTCCTCGGCCCAGAGCCCACTTAATCAAGGTAACATTTTACTCTGAGATAGCTTTCTTCATTGTTCGTTACATCACCAGTTTTGGAGCCATCTGCAAACTTACCAACCTTACCTGCTATTTTAAAACGGAAATCATTATGAAATGAGAAAAAAAGGACCCAGTACTAATACTTGTAGCATACCATTGGTCACAGATTGGCATTTCGAAAAGCAACCCTCCATCACCGCGCTTTGTCTTCTACTTTTGAGCTAATTTTGTTTCCAAATTGTTAGTTCTCCGTGTATTCCATGTAATGTGACATTGCTAACCAGTGTACCATGTGGAACCTTGTTGAGGACCTGTCTGTAATCTGTACAGACAACGCCTAACACTCTGCCTCCATCAATCCTTTTCGTCACTTCTTGAAATTCAATCATGTTATTGAAATGCGATTTTCCACCCACAAAGCCATGTTGACTGCCCTCAATCAGTCCTTCCCTTTCCAATTTCATGTAAATGCTGCCCTGAAAATGGCGTCCAACAACGTGCCCATCACTGACGTCCTGCTCACCAGACTATAGTTCCCTAGCTTTCCCTTATCACCTTTCTTAAATAGTGGCACCATATTAGCGAGCTTCCAGTTTTGCAGCACCTCATCGGTGGCTACCAATGATACAAATATCTTAGCAAGTGACCCATGAGTCAGTTCCATAGCTTCCCATAAATGCCAAGGATATACCCGGTCAGATCTCGGGGATTTATCCATCTTTATGCATTTTAAGGGCCCTTGGTACGTGTTTAACAGCTGGATGTGCTGACGAGACTCCACTTCTCCCTGTGTAGTTGGCAGGACAGCGCGAATGGGCTGGGCCGCTTACTATCCAATAGTTTTGTTGGGCTGAATGGCTTCCTCTTATTCGTTTGAAACCCGTTTGAGGTTCTCGATAAAATCCTCTTTTATGACCATGAAATGAGCAGTGTATCACAATACTGTGACATGAATATTCCCGACAGTTCAACAGCATAAGCTTGAATGTTGTCTTCCTGCACATGTACACAGACTGCTTCAGGAAGTGAGAGGTGACAATTTTTTTCTGAACATTGTCTGATCATCAGTGAACGTCCCACTTTGGATCTTCTGTTGGGAAAGGAAGTCTTTGATAAGCCGCTGAAGATGTTCATGTTGAGGAATCTACACTGAGGTCTCCTGCAGTGATATCCTGGGACAGAGAGGATTGATGCCCACCAATCACACACATCTTCCTTGGTGCGATGGCTGACTCCAACCAGTAGGGAGTACAAAACACATTGCCATTAAGTACAGTTTTGTTCAGGCTCATTGATACCTGGTCCAGAGCACCAGGGGAGCTATATTACTGAAATGTTTGGAGGTGAGGGTGAGGGGTTACTAATAGAGTTGGACACATCAGAGAATTGAGGGCTACAAGCAATTGTGAATGAAAGGGGAGATGAGAACAAAATCAAATCAAGCCTGATCTAATTGAAGGGAAACCAGGTTTGAGGAGCTGAATAACTGACTCCTGTTTGTGGTGTTCTCACATTTTGTTTTTGGAAAGTAAGCGGCTGTTATTTTCTTGGAAGTTCTGTTTAGGAATGTTGCAATCGGATTTTGTGCTTGCAGTATGGCGGGGGCAGAGTGGAGGTGCTGCTGTATTCATTGGGAATCTGGATCTGCAACATAACCAACAAATGGATACATGGGAAATTCTGGAAAGAGAGATTAGTGGTCAGTGTCAGATCAGCACCCACTCTTTTTTTTTCCGAAAAATATTTTCTGTCTCACTCTAAACTATGTGCAACAGTCTTCAGAAGCTGAATTGCCACTGGTTCGATTCACTGGGTACCAAGAGCAAGTGGTCTCCAACTGCTCCTGAGTAACAGCTTTGTGGGGTGGGGTGGAGTGGAATGTAGGGACATAGGACTGAGGAGCAAGACTGCAACATTAGGCATTTCGACCCTGCTTCACAAGACACGAAGATCTTGGTCTATGTGTTCTCGGCCTCACTTTCCTATATGTAGTTCATTATCCTTAACTCACTTTTCTGACAAATATCTAACTAACTCTGCTTTGAATAAATGCAAACACAACACAAAGGTACCACAGACTCCTGGGGAAAGAAAATTCCAACGCAAATGGCCCCTCGACAATTTCTCCTCACACCAGTTCAGATCGAGTTTTGACGGTCACTGTGATCATTTCTAGTCCCTTTCCTCCATTGATCATGACAAATTTTAAATGTAACCAGCTTGATAAAATAGCCAATTATATAGATCTCAGACTGGGTTAATTTCAGTGTTAGGGCCAACTCAGGCAGGTGCCTTAAATCTGCAAAAACTACTGGTACATAATCAAAGCAAAGTTACTCAAGCTATGCTGGAAAGATAAATGATAAACAGTTTAGTCACTCAAATATATATACAGCAATATTTATGTGTCAATAAATACTGAGACACACAGAAATGCACAAACACAGAGACTCACACATATATGAACTCACAAACAGTTGTGCAATAAGATACACACAGACACACTTGTCTGCGACAAACAGAAATAATTAAATCTCTGCAGAATGTTAGTTTGGAAGATTTTTGTACACACAACAGCTCAACGTATGGCAAAAGAAAAAAAATGTGATTGTCCAAATGTTGTTCTGACTCTGAAGTTATTTGCTCACACAAGACGCCAAAAATGAGGTTTCTTCATGGAAGAGTTGGATTTAGCTGAATTTCATTAGGCAGTTGGGAGATTCCAGTGAATCCTCAACTGGAATCCTCCACGAGTGGCAAAGATGACTGGCGGGTTTTCTGCTCTCATACATTGCTGTGAGGAGGAATAAAGAAAGAGAGACTGCAATTAGTTGCTGCTTCTCTGGCAGGTTACATTTTCTCCTTCTCCAAACTAAAACATACAATACCGTTTTCTCACCACAAAACTGAACAATGTGACGTCTGCTTCAACACTCTCTGGACTGTATATCTCCATGATAGTTCCTTTCTGCTTGTCCAAACAACTTATCTTAATTTGAAGATATGCTCATACGTGTCTGAAGAATGTTCGTCCAATAAATTCACGTGTTCATAATATCTGTGTTAAAACAAATACATTGCTTTCATTAAACTGAATCCTTCGTTTCATTCTCCATACAAGAGGAAACATCCAACAGGTATGCACCTGATATGGTCTACTTAAGATCTTATGTGGTACAGTATGAACATCTCCCATTTGCAGGCCCAAAGTGACCTGACATTGTCGAGGTTTGTAAAATTTTGAGGGACATAGATAGAGTGAACAGCCAAGATCATTTTTCACAGGAGAGGGTGTCCAAAGCTGGAGCACACAGATCTAATGAGAAAGGGGGGAAGGTTTAAAGAGATCTGATGAGTAAGTGTTCCATGCAGGGCATGTTGTGAGTAAGGAATGAGCTGGCAGAGGAAGTGCCGGAGATTGGGACAGTTACAACATTGAAAAGGCACCACTATGGGTACATGATTAGAGGTACACCTAAAAGCACCTGTGGAGGAAAAAAAAGACAAATGAACGTTTCATTTCCAGGGACCCTTCATCATAGCTCCTCCGAATTCTTAGGAAGATTCACCGGATCAAAAATGTTAACTCAGATTTTCCCTTCACAGATTCTTCCAGACCTGCTGATTTTTTCCAGCAACTTTGTTTTTGAACATTGACAGATTTTTGCATGAGTATTTTGCATCTGTTTTACTTGGGAGAAAGAGGATTCGGGAACAGAATTCGAGAAGATGGAATGTGAAGCCCTTGAGCAGATGGGTATAAAATGAAAGCAGGGATTTAGGGTTTTGGCTGATATAAAATAGGACAAAACCAATTGTCTAGCTGATTTGAATCACAGAATGCTGTAGGCAACAAGAGAGGGAAGGCTCTGGTCCATTTGTTTTTTTTTTATTGATTTGCCACAGGGAAGGCGCCAGAGGACTGGAGAACAGTTAATGTGGTTCCCTTTTACAGGAAGAATGGCAGAGATAGACCTGGCAACATTCAGCCAGTGAGTATCAGATCAGTGTGAGGGAAGGCATGGGAGAAAACAGGAAACGAGAAAATTGATCTACATTTAGATAGACAAAGTTTAATCAGGGATAGGCAGGATGATTGCGTCAAAGGGAAGTCATGTCTAACAAATGTGATTGACTTTTTTTCAACGTGCTCATTTCAATGGTGTCCAGTGAGGCCTTTTAACAAAAATGATCACATAGGAATCTTACAAACAAAGTAGAATCTAACGGTATGAATGTTAACTTGGCAAGTCACATTCAAAATTGTATTAGTGACAGGAGACTGAGGGTGTTGATAGAAGGCTGTTTGTCTGACTGGAGACCAGGTCCTTGATGAGATCTCATCTTGAACATTTTTCAGTATTGTGTCCAGATTTGGTCTCCATACCACATAAAGGACGAACCTGACAGAACGGGAGTGCAGTGAAGGATGACCAGACTGATGTCTGTGATGACAGGCCTGTTGTCTGAGCAGAGTTTGAATCAACTGGGCCAAAATTCTGTGAGGTTTAGGAAAATGAGTGAAGATCTCAGTGAAATGTCTTGTACTCACACAGGTGAGACAGATTGGAAACAGGGATGATCATGCCCCAGCGCGGACATCTAAAATAATGGGACACAGTATTAGGGACAGGCAGGCCACTGCATTGAGATGTGAATAAACGTCTGTTCTCCGAGACTGGTCACCTGGGGCATTCTCTACCATGCAAAGATGTGGAAGCAAGGCACTGAATTTAAATAAGGCTTTCTAGGCACAAAATTGATACAGAGAGGATAGGTGTATAGGATGGGTGATAGAGGATTGGCCATCATTATGTTCTATGGTGGAGAAAAATCAACGGATTGAACGGACTACTGACGTTCATATTTTATATTTTTCAGAAGATTAATCACGTTAAGGGATGTGTACAGTGCGTGGGAGAAGTGCATTGAGGAGATGTTTGGCCATGAACTAGAATGGGGGAGACTAAATGGATTGAATGGCCGACTCCTATCCCGATGTTTCTGTGCAGTCTGTGGGAAATCTCTGTACATGTTCTCACAAGCTCTCATATGCAAAGCAGGTCTCTGAAGGTTTGACAGGACAGTGTTTCATTTTCCCTTTCCCAATACTGAGGCCGAGGCAGGGCGTTCTGTCCAGGTTTATCCTTTCCGATGTAGGAGTCGTTTGATACGATTGACTGCCACTTTTACTGACACCAAATTTCAAATTTCGATATTTTATGAATTGGTATTAACATTCCTTGGCTGCTAAAGCATTAGCCTGCTCTGGATTAGAAATCCAATGGAATTTCCACAACAGCACCATCTCCACATGGGGACCCATCAGAAACCACCCTGAGCAGGATATTTCTGTGCTGCTTGACAACTCTGTCAAAAACATCTTCCAACAATTCGACTATCGCGATGAGACTGAGGGCGTGGCAGTTTGTCAGATTGTAACTATTCTCCTCTTAAGGGACTGGGCACAGCTGAATGATTTTCCACGTTGCCAGGTAGATGTCAGAGTTGGGGCTGGAATGAAACAGTTTCCCCAGGGGCACTGCTTGTTGTGCAGCACAAGCCTTCAATTCTATTGCAAGAATGGCAACAGGGCCAGTTACCGTCTTCGTACCTTTAGTTTATCATTGTCTTTTTCCTGATATCATGAGCAGTGAATTGAATTGTTTGAATACTGGCATATATAATTTTGTGGGCATCATGATCAGGGCGAGCTCAGCCATCTGCTCGATACTTCTGGCTGAGAATGTAACAGATATTACATCCTTGGCTTTTGCACTGATGTGGAGGGCTGTTCCATTGTTTAGCATGGGGAGATTTGTGGATCCCTCTCCTCCAGAGAGTTGTTTAACTGTGAATCACCATTTATGACTGGTTGCGTCAGGATTTTTGGTCTGTTGGTCTTGCAATCATGTTGCCCTGTCTGTCATGTTTTAGTTCTGATGTTTTTAATGCAAGCAGTCTAATGCGGTCTCTATAATGGGTTGCCATCGGGTTTGGATTCAAGTGATTCTGACCCCGGCATGTTTGCCTGCACTCGTCACTGAGCTATTACTCAGCTTGATGGTAATCATAGACTGAGGGATTATCTAGGACAAAAAGTTACAGATTGTGTTTGAATACGATTCAGCTGTTGCTGCTGTGGTTTACATCACCACATGAATGCCCAGTTTTGAGCCGCAATACATGCACTGTAATTGTGCTGGCTGTCCCCAAGTCCAGACGCAGTCCCCATCGCTCCTGTACTCAGTGAACTACTCTGGGTTCTGATGTGGGAGCACTTCTATTTTAATGTTCTCTTCCTTCTGAGAGTCTCTCCATGATGTCAAGCCTCCAACTTGTTACATTCCGCAAAACATATTTAACATATTCATCTGAATCTTTTCTCTCCCCGGAGCGATATCTTCTGCTTTTAAAGTGAATGTGCTTCTTCCTGACCATGATTAACTCCTCTGTAGTGCCAGTGATGCCAGCCTTAACCAATGAATGAGAGCACCTTGCTCTGCCATTCACTTCCCAGTGTATGATGCTTCATGTTTGACAGGGCATTTGAGCAGCTTTGACACACATTGTTGGAATTTATTCGAAAACAGAAATTGTTGAAGAAATTAAGCAGGAATGACAGCATCTGTGGAGTGAAAGCAAGGTTAACCTGCAGTAATGTGTGTTGCTTCTTCAAAACTCCCAGTTTTATCAGCAATTTTTGTTATTGATTCAGATTTCCAATGTCCATAGTTGTATGTTTTGTCGAAAATTTATTTTGTGCTGGTACATTTCGGGAGAAACTCAGCAGGTCTGGACGCATCTGTGGAGACAGAGAAACAGAGTTAAGGTTTCAAGTCCAGCATGAGCCTTTTTACAAACTGAAAAGGATTGGAAAATAATCTTTTCAATACCTTGATAGAGGTGGATGAGGAGTGACAGAAAACAGAGGGTGTGGGGGTGCAGTGCAAAATACAAACAGGTGTTTTGTTGTGGTGAGAGAGAAACAGATGTAAAATGGGAGTAAATACCGGTGTGAATGGGGGAGATGGGTTCTTTCCATTGAGCGCACGATAAACAAGACACAAACAAGACAAGGTCACAGGGAGATCGGGAGGGAGAACGTAAGAACGAAGCAGAACATTCACAATGGTGTCAGGCTGTGAGGCTATGGAGTTGAATATAAAGGCCTACAAACGAAAAAGCACAAAGTCTAAAATGAGGTATTACTCAAGCTTGGGATGTCCTTCATTGAAACATGGCAGGAGCCCAAGACTGAAATGCTAGCATGAGAACAAGGTAGATTATCGAAATTTGAAGCGATGAGAAGGTTCGGATTATTCCTAGAGGCAGAAGGGAAGTGTGTGGCAAAGCAGTCTCTCTTTGCTCTCGCCAGTGTAAAGCAGACAGCGTTGTGAGCAGCAATGACAGTAGACTGAAAGGGTGAAATGTGGCTTTACCTGGTAGGTGTGTTTTGGGTTGCTGAGAAAGGAGGAACAAGTCTGCGATCTTTTTAAATATCCGGCTTTGTTTCTTCCTCAATATCGACGACATTGTTTTACGTAGGGACCTCTGCAGCAACAACTTTAATTGTGCTTTTTAGACTTTTTAAAAACTCAATTTACTCACAAGCTGTTCCCGACATCCTTAAGTACAGGGTCTCGGCGACAATTTGTTTGTTATATATGGTCCTGTAGGCTTTAAACCGATTTTCTTTGTTTCAACCGCACTTGCAAGTCTGCTGTTTGTAATATAATTTGCAAATTTAATGCTTGTTATGCTGTAGCTTAATCAGAAAAAAAAATAATACACTCCACAACTTCCTTGCTTTTACACTCTGTACCTCTGTTCATAAAACAAAGGATCCACTCTGCCTTGTTTACAATATTTTTCACTTGCCCCCATCACCTATAATCTCCTGTCTCTGTGCCGCTATCTTCTGAAACGGGGGTGTATATTTGCCAGTCTTCTGGGACCCTACCTGACTCCAGTGATTCCTGAAAGATCACCAGCAAAGCCAAAAAACTCTCCTCTGCTATCTCCTTTGAACTATGGCGTGCAGTCTATCTGATCTGGTTAATTTATCTACACTCAGACCTTTCAGCTTTCCCAGCACCTTCTCCTGACTGACGGTCACCACACTCACCTCTGCCCTCTGATTTGCTTGATGTTCTTGCAGGCTGCTGGTGTCTTCCACTGTGAAGACTGATGCAAAGACCCTATTCAGATACTCTCCCATTTCGATGTTTCCCATAAGTACTCCAGCCTCATTTCCAGCAGTCCGGTGTTAGGTCATGCTTCCCTCTCTTCCCTGTTTTATATCTAAAGGCCCATTGCAAGCTGTTTTTGCATTATTTTCAAGCTTGCCATCATATTTCATCTTCTCCTCCCTATTGCTTTTATTATTTATCCTAAAATGGGATTTGAAGTCTTGCTAATCCTTTGGATTTTCAGTTGTCTTCAACACATTGAATGCTTTCTCTTTTGCTCTCATGTTGTGCATGACTTCCTGTATTGTGGACAGCTGCCTTGTCCTCCACTGAGCGTACTTCTTCTTCCTTGGGAGGAAATTAAAATGCACCTTTGAATTATCACAAGAAACTCCTGCTATTGCTGCTACACTATCTTCCCTGCCAGGCTTCCCTTCCCATCAAGTCTGGCAATTTTCTTCCTCCTTTGTAGTGATGTTCCTGTATCGTAATCACGTCACATCCACAAATGAGCAATAGATCGAACTGAAAGAGGGAGGTTTGAGAGATGTGACATCCAGCACTATTGGAGGATTTATTAACAAGATATAAATAGAGAAAGAGAGACACCGAGACATCGAGGAAGTGTGGCTGAAGAGGTGAAAAATAGCGAAAACTAGATTATTAACTGAAGGAAATGTACTTTGCTATTTTGGCCATTTCTGTGTGCTGTTGCCCTCTACATAATGTATGTACAACACAGCAACATATTCATATTCTCTGGCTGATGCCAGAACTTTTATTTCCACTAATATGACAGACACCAGACATTGAAAGAACCCAGCCATTTAGTGTATTTATTTTCTTGCAGTGTGTTAACTAATTGAAATTATGTGGGACACCCGAAGCAGAAATTTATAACACATAAACTGATAAGAATGAGAGACTAGAGCATGGAAACCCAGAGAGGCGAATTTCCTGAGAGAAAGGAACAGAACAAATTAGCTGAGAATTAAATAATGTTTAAAGGATTTTTAAATTTTGTGTATTGTATGCACCATATTTGGTTAACCATGACTCAGTTGTTAACTCTAAATGATCTCCAGCGCGCATGAACAATTTTATCGATCTGCACACGCCGACAGAGAGCACATATCAAAATAATTTCTCCACAGTTCCAAACTGTAATGTTTTGTTTTGCAATATCACTCACCATTCCTTCAGCGAAGTACATTCTGTTTCCTTCTCCGCATTTTATTTTATTCTGATTATAAGAAGATATTGGTGTTTGGGGGATATCACTTTACTCCTGCCCCGTCTCCATAGGCACTTTCTCCTACTCCTTTCTGTTTACTAACCAATCACATAGATGCTGTCTATGGCTCTTTAATCCCAATAAACAAGGCAATAAAATTCAGTGAAATCCACATTTCCTGTCTTTCTTCGTGACAGTTGTGTCCAGAGACACATTTTAGATTGGCAGTTGTAGTGATAGAGACTTCAAAGCAGCAACAACCTCTCAATTGGCTCCTCGGAATGTGGTTACGCTATGCATCTCATGTGGATAACACAGCAGAATCATCGATCCTGTGAAGAGGAAGCATCACCTTTGTGTTTTGCTTCTGTCATTGTGTGAGAGGAATTGGAGATGGGCACTAAGACCAAAAGCAAGCAATGTCGGCATCCCAGTCCGGGTATTGTTGTTACAATAAGAGTGTTGTAGTGAGAGGGGTTTACTGGAGATGTTTGTGCTGTGACTTGAATTAATGTCAGTCACCATGGATACTAACTGTGTCATGGAGGGTTTCACTCTTCTATTAATAAGGGGTTTCTTCCAATGCGTTATCCCATCGTATCAGTGGGTGTGTTGTCCTCATCACGATTGGGATCAACAGCTCCAGAGAGAGGGAGAGATCAGAATCTGTAACCAGAAGATCGGGATGTTCCAATTATGGATCGTATTGTGAGAACAATGGACTGGAATGATCCAATAACGGATCAGAATCTCAGAACCGTAGACGGAAATGTGACAACAACGTACCAGAATCTCAGAGTAATAGATTGGAATCTTCCATCAATGGACAGGAGATTATCGTATGGACTTTATTATCTTTCTTTTGATCAGATACCATTAATATTCCGGTTAAAATATGTACTCATGATTATTCAAGCGTGTTAGTATCCCATCCTCACATTTTTTGGAGTTCCGGGTAAGTTTCTTGATCTCTGTCCATTTATTAATTCTGTAAGCCTTTGTGAACAGCATCTCAATTTCTAAGCTCTGTCTTTGGTATAGATGGAAACTATTGTATTCACTTTCAACTACAATCTCAATTCTTATTCCATGGCTGTTTTCACCTTCACTTACAAACATGCGAGGAGGAATAAAAGTGTTCATAACCATCATTGGCCCATTTTGTCCTGAGCTTATTTATATCACAATATTCCCTTTATCACCAATAATATTCCCAGCTTTCACTTCTGCCTCAGTACTGTTTCTGATCAGACTATCATCCACATCTTTCCAGTTTAAATTCTCTTCTGTCCACACTTGCAGTTACGCAAATTTTGATTGTATACTTATTCTTATCTCTACCTGGGCCTATGCCAGTTGCAAAGTGTGAAGCCAATTTGATTCTAAAATGAAGTGGTCACAACTTTGTGTCACTAGTCTAAGCATGATGCATCGTTGGCCATCAATTCACAGTTTCATAGAACTGTTTAGATTCTTGAACACTCCAAGCAGGGGTGGTTGCCAGGTCGATCATGGCCTAAGTGCAGTGCTCCGATGTATTCACTTGGTGACAGAGGCCATCTCTCGTCACCTCAACACCCCAGTGACCCACCGCTGACTGGGATACGTTACTCTGTCTCCACAGAAGAAGATGCAGAAAATCTTCCAGAAATTCTACAGGACCATGACTGTTGAAGGGAGAAACTGTGGGAGATTAGAATTAATAAATAGGAACTACTCAAAACTAATTGAACTGAAGTTTGGTACGTTGCTCATTATGTCGCAGAATATACATGGAGGTGGCAATAGAGCTCTTCAGTCCAACCAGTCCATTCCAAAAATAATGTCAAACTATCCTAGCCCCACCTGCCTGGGCTTGGCGCATATCTCTCCAAATGTTTCCTAATCATATACTTATTTAAATGTCATTTAAAACTTGTAACTACGAGAAAGAATTACTGACTGCCATTCGAAATTCCTTGGATTCTGGAATTTTTGGCTCCCACAAAATGGAAAGTAGCTGTTGTAACCCCAATAGAAACTGGAGTGGAAGAGAAAACAAAATAAAACTAAATTTTGTGCAACTTGATGCCTGTTAATGAGGAAAATATTGGAATATTTTATGACTACTGTGAAAACTAGACACTTGGGGAATCATAAAATAACTTGGCAGAATGAGCTTAGATTCAGGAAAAGGAAGATATCTTTGAAAAACCTGTGAAGATTGTGTTAATTAAATTTCAGTCCACAAATTTCAGGTGTGTGCCCAAATTATCCCCAGAAATGTCTTCCATTGCTGCTTCACCATCTTCCCGACTAAAATTCTATTCCTGTTAACTTTGGCCAGTTCCTCCCACATAACTTTGCAGTTTCTTTACTCAATTATAATCGTGTCACATGCAAATGTGAGCAATACATTTAAACTGAAAGAGAGAGTTTTGAGAGATCAGACCTGGAGTAAGATTGGAGCATTTATTAACTCGATATATGTAACGTACGTATGAGAGACAGAGAGAGGGAGAGAGAATATGGATGATGAGATGCAAAAATAGAGAAAACTAGATTATCAACAGAAGCAGATGTTCCAATTTGTTTTGGGAATTCCTGCGTGTTGTGGTCTTTTGTTCAGTGCATGTACGGCCGAGTAGTTTGTATATAATAGTTGAAACGTCCGCACATGGGAACCAGTGGGAGTGGTGTATTTGAATTGACAGAACACTTTTGATATGGTTGCACACAGGTGAGTAAGTAAAGCTCGAGTCCAGGGGTTAAGGGAAAAAGACTGCATGGATTGAGAATTGTTTATTTGAGACAACATAGCCATTGAAGGCCATTTTCCAGACAGAAAGCTGTTGTGGGATATCGCATGTACCAGAGTGCTGTAATTTGAGAGGCATTCTACAATTTGGACGTGGCCAGCAATAGAATACATCACATTTTGTAATGATTAAATGGTGAGATGTTGGGAAGTGTTGTTGTCCAAAAAGACCTCCATGTCATTGATCGTTGGTCAGCACAATTAGTACATACAGGGTTATCAGTAATAAGGGAAGTAAATGGTCTGTTGTCATTCATTATCAGATAATTGAAGTGCATATATAAGACCATATTTCTGCAATTGTACAGCCTTCATGAGAGAGCACTTAGAGACATTGTGTACAGATTTTATCTCTGTTGCAAGGAAAGATCTCCTTGCCACAGCCACGGTACAAGCAGGTATCCCCAGTCTAATCCCTGAGATGATGGTACCATGAGGAGAGAGTGAAGAAACTGAGTGTTTAATCTGTTGCACTGTGAAAGAATAAGATAATTGCATTAAAAGTTGAGGGTTGGCCTTGAACACTCACAACCAAGAAAGACATTGATAGGGTGAGAAATTCCAATACACTACCCATGTTATTACATGCGGATTAAACATGTAAAATGACATAGAGCCCCATGTCAGTTGAGAGAGAAATGCTGGAACTGAATGAACTCTCCCCACGTTAATGTGCGACCCTACACTGAATGCCATGTTGTTCACAATCCTGAGATTAGCCATAATACCTTACTTCTGAAACAGAAAGCCACCCCAATCACATTCTGATCTCCACAGAGAACATAAGTCTGTCTTCGTAGACGATGCCACCTTGAGATTTTGCACAAAACATTAGGCTTCCCACCTCACTGCTGGAAAACCGCTTTAAAGTACCACATGTGTACCACGAGCAATGGACCCACGAGGAACAGCGTGAAGCAGACTATCTGGGCAGCTTCTGGACATTTGCTTGTCATGTTGGAGCGTCAGTTACCTCACTCTGTCTCCATGTGAGTGACTTTACGGGCTGAATGTCCTCCTCCTTCTCCTATATCAGTGATTCAGGGGGCTGTCCAGCAGGGCCACATGCCGTTTGGGCTTCCCCGGTTTCCTGTGTAACAGCTCGATGTGCGAACTCGTGTAACAATGTTGTAACTGTGTGAGGTTATTTTGTCCTGGATTCTTCGAAGAGAGAGATTGAACAAGCGTCACAAAGCTGTCTCATTAATAAAACTTGAGGAAACAGCTTGAGAGTTTTTTTTTCACAACACCTGTCAACTATTTCCCTAATGTATCTCTGAATAAATGTAAACAGAAAGGCACCACAGATTTCTGACGAAGAGAATTCACAGTCACAATGAACCTTTCGGATTTCTTCTCATCCATCTTGTACAATAAGAAACTCACACAGCACAGAAACAGTCCCTTTAGTCCAACTTTTCCACGCTGACCAGACATGTAATCTGATCGATTCCCATTTTGCAGTATTTGGCCAATAACCTTCTAAACTCTTCCTATTTATTTCCCAATCCATTTTCTTTTAAACTGTGTAAATGCAACCGTCTCCAACATTTCTGACAGCACTTTTTGTACACCCACTACTTTCTGCATGAAAATGTTGCCCCACATTCCCTTCTATATCTTCCCCCTCTCACCGTCATCAATGCACTTTACTTTTTGACTCCTGGGAGACAGATCTTCGCTATTCAGACTATTCACTCTCCTCGTGATTTTATAAATCTCTGTAATGTCACCACTCAGATTCCAACACTCCAGGGGGAAAAGCTTTAAACTATTCAGCGCCTCCCTCTCGCTCAAACTCTCCAATCCGGGAGCATGCATGTCAATCTTTTCTGCTCCTCTCAAGGTTAACAACATCCTTCCTTTCGCAGAGCTAACCAAAATGTGCACAATATTCTGAACTTGGCCTCATCAACGTCCTGTAGAGGATGAGCAATCCTTATAACCCCTACACGCAATGCTGTGACTGATACAGGCAAGTGTGAATAATGTGTCCTTCAGGATCCTGCCTACCTGCTACTCCACTTCCAAAGAACTAAGTGCCTGCACCCAAGGTCTCTTAATTCAGCAACACTCCCCAAGACCATAGCATTAGTTGTATAAGGCCTGCCCTGCTTCACCTTACCAAATACAAAACATCTCATTTGTCTAAATTAAATTAAATACACCTTGGCCCACTGGCCCATCTGATCATTGTTCCATTGCACTCTGAGATCATCTTTTCCACTGTCCACTGCACCACTTTTGACGTCATCTGTAAACTTACTAAACATGCCTCTGATGTTCACATCCAAATCCTTTATATTAATGATGGAAAGCAGTGAACTCATCACTGATACTTGTGGCATACCGCTGGTCACTGGTCTCCAGCCTGGAAAACAGTCCGCTGTTTTCAAGCCAATTTTGAATTCAATTGGCTATCTCCCCGAGATCCCATGTGCCCTCCAAATTAATAACCTGTCTACCATTCGGAAACTTACCAAACACCTTCCTAAAGTCCACACCGAAAATATCTGCCACACTGCCTTCATCAATCTTCTTTATCACCGCTTCAAAATAATCCAGTTATTGAGACATGTTTTTCATCACACAAAGCCATGTTGACTATCTCTAATCAATGTTTGCCTTTCCAAATGCATGTAAATCCAATCCCTCAGAATCCGGTCCAACAACTTACTCAGCACTCATGTCAGCCTCACTGGTCTATTGTTTCCTGGCTTGGCTGGTCATTGTTTCTTTTTCCAGTCCCACTCTGCGACTGGACACAACAAATTTTAATTGTAACCAGATTGGTGATGTGGCGGATGACATAGACTCAGGCTGGGTCAGGTCAGTGTTAGGAACAATCAGGCAGTTTTCTTTAATCTGCTAAAAAGCTGCTCAAGCTGTGATGGAAAGAAGAATGTCAAACCGTTTTGGTCTGAAAATATGTACGTTGATAGCGAGGTTTGAAAAGATTTGTAGTTCAGGTTGAAGTTCTGGATGTGAGTTTGCTCGCTGAGCTTGAAGGTTAGTTTTCAGATATTTTGCCATCTTACTTTTATTTGAAAAAATATACTTTATTCGTAAGATGTACAAAAAAGTAAAACATATTTATACACCTACCCAGTCATGCAACCCGCCCCGGGTTACCCGGGGGTATGTACACCAAGTAAAGGAAAAAAAAACAAAGAAGAAAAAACAAACAAAGCAAAGAAAATACCCCGGTAGTCGTCACCCTGCACAGTCCCTGTTGGCCCCCTGACCAGTTGGGGAATTTGCCAGCTCGACCCAGTTACCACATAGGGCCTTTTGTTTCTATTCTGAACGGGGGGTTTCATCCGGTGGTCTTTCCCCACCGCACCTTGGCGTCAGCTGCCCCAAGCTTTAGCAAGTCCCTCAGCACGTCGTCCTGGACCTTGGAGTGCGACAGTCTACAACATTCGGTCGGGGTCAGTTCTTTCAGCTGGCAGACCAGCAAGTTGCAGGCAGACCAAAGAGCGTCTTTCACCACACTGATGTTCCTCCTGACGCAGTTGATGTTGGCCTCGGTGTGCGTCCCGGGAAACAGCCGATAGAACACGGCGTCCCGCGTCATGGAGCTGCTCGGGAAAAAGGTCGACAAATACCACTGCATCACCCTCCAGACCTCCTGCGCATAGGCACACTCAAGAAGAAGGTGATTGATAGTCTCGTCCCCCTGCGCAGCCGCATCGAGGGCAGCGTGCGGTACTGCAGAGATTCCAGGCATGCATAAAGTATCTCACTGGCAGAACCCCTCTCACTGACAGCTAAGCAACGTCCTTGTGCTTGTTTGAACGTTCTGGCGATGAGACATTCTGCCAAACTACTTTGGCAGTCTTCCTAGGGAACCGCACGACGGGACCCACCCTCTCCTTTTCCCGAAGAGTCACGAGGATACTATGTGCTGACCATTGCCTGACGGCTTTGTGGTCAAAGGTCTTTCCCTTCAAAAATTTCTCCACGAAGGGCATGTGGTACGGGACAGGCCAACTACTCGGACCGTTCCCAGGCAACGAGGCCAAACCAATCCTTTGCAACACTGGTGATAGGTAGATCCTCAGTAACTAGTGACACTTGGTGTTTGTGTACTGAGGATCTGTGCAAAGCGTGATGCAGCCAAAGACAAAGGAAGCCATCAGGGCGAGGGTGGCGTTCGGTACGCCCTTTCCCCCATTTTCCAGGTCTTTGTACATGGTGTCCCTGTGGACCCGGTCCATCCTTGATCCCCAAATGAAGTGGAAGATGGCCCATGTGACCGCAGCGGCACAGGTCCAGGCAATAGGCCAGGCCTGCGCCATATACAACAGTACTGAAAGACCCTCACACCTGACAACCAGGTTCTTCCCCGCGATGGAAAAGGACCAGAGCGTCCACCTGCCCAGCTTCTGCTTCAGTTTGGTGATACGTTCCTCCCAAGCCTTAGTGCACGCCCCAGCTCCACGAAACCAAACAACCAGCACATTCAGGTTGTCTGTCCTGACGGTGAAGGGGATGAAGTAGCGGTCGTCCAAGTTCCCAAAGAGCATGACATCTCACTTACCCCTATTGACTTTGGCACCCGATGTCAGTTCAATCTGGCAGCAGATGTCCAGCAGCCTACTCACTGACGGACGATTGGTGCAGAAGACGGCAACGTCGTCCATGTACAGGGAGGTTTTGACCTGAAGACCTCCGCTGCCTGGGATAGACATGCCCTTCAGGCTCATGTCCTTCCTGATGGATGTGGCGATGGGCTCCACACAGCACACGAACAAGGCAGGAGAGAGCAGACAGCCCTGCCTGACTCCAGATCTGACTGGAAAACTGTCCGATTCCCACCCGTTGATCAAGTCTGCGCTAATGAATTTGTGTAGAGCAGCAGGATCCAACTGCGGATGCCCTTGCAGAACACAGATTTGGAGAGGACGCCCCTCATGTAAGCATGAGAGACCCTGTCGAAGGCCTTCTCCTTGTCCAGGATGTCGAGGCAAGTGTCCAACCTCCTCTCCTGCACGTAGGCGATTGTATCCCTGATGAGCGCGAGGCTCTCAGCGATCTTCCTCCCCGGCACAGCACAGGTTTGGTCAGGGTGAATCACCGACTCCAGGACAAACCTGATCGGGTTGGCTATGACCTTGGCCAGGATTTTGTAGTCCACGTTCAATAGTGAAATGGGATGCCAATTCTTAATTTCTTCCCTCTCTCCATTCCTCTTGTAAATGAGGGTGATGATAGACTTCCTCATGGAATTGCCCATTCCTCCTGCCCGAAGCACACTATCATACACATCCAGCAGGTCCTGGCGACCAGGTCCCACAGAGCTGAACACAGCTCGACCGGTAAGCCGTCGCTCCCGGGAGTCCTATTCCTCTCCAAGACTTGAGGGCTTTGGTCAGCTCCTCCTGTGATATCGGCCTGTCCAGCTACTCCCTCGTGCATTCGTCTAAGACCTCCGTGATAGACGACGGAACAACTCGGAGGCCGTGCTGTCCGTGGGCTTTGCATTGTACAGACCGGCATAGAAGGATCTGCTGATCCTCAAAATGTCGGGCAGAGACAATGTCACAGGGCCGTCGTCCTCCTTCAGCCGGCTAAGCACAGAGCTCTCTTTGTGCACCTTCTGAAAGAAGAAACGCGAACACGTCTTGTCCTGCTCCATAGAGCAGACACAGGACCGGAAGATTATCCTGGAGGCCTCTGCAGCAAAGAGCGAGGCTTGCTGGCCCCTCACCTCGTGGAGGTCCTCTGTGACATCAACCCCCATCGACTGCAGAAGGAGCAGGTTCTGCACACTTTAGTGGAGTCGTGACAGATTTCCCCGCCTCTCTCTTTAGTTCCGAACTCCCTTGAGGAAAAAGAACCTCTTGATATTCTCCTTCACCATCTCCCACCAGTCACCATAGACACAAAGAGGGGTTTCATTGTTCTCCAAACAGCGTGCTCCCTCTTAACTCCTTGAAATTCTCTGGGGTCAACAGAGTCGTGTGGAGATTCCACGTCCCCTTGCCGGCCTGCTGGTCGTCCTGAAAGTGACAGTCGGCAAGCAGGAGGCAGTGGTCAGAGAAGAACACCGGCTAGACGCCGGTGGAACTGATCGAGAACGCCCGTGACACAAGAAGTCTATCCTTGAGTGGATAGACCCGTCCGGCAGTGACCAGGTGTATCTCCGCTGCGCTCCATCTGCAGGGGTGCTGAAGACGTCCAGCAGCTTTGCGTCCTTCACCGTGCACATCAGGAATCTGGACGTGACGTCCAGTTGACTCCCCCAACCCTCTGTCCCCACGCCGGATTTCTATCTGCATCGATGATGCAGTTGAAGTCTCCGCCTATGATTCCGGCCTGGACATAGCCAGCAGGGGTGCAAGCCACTGCAGCACGGCCAAACGCTCACTCCGAACCGATGGGGCATACACGTTGATCAGTCTCATGGGTGCGTTCCTGTAGGTGACATCAGCCAATAGGAGGCGCTCCCCCACCACCTCCTGACTTGAGAGATGGTGAAGTTGCGCCCCGGCAGGAGAATAGCCAGGCCCAAGGAGCGACAGTCGTTCCCCCCCGACCAGATCGAAGGCCCACACATCCAGGCGCCAGAACATTTCCCGTACCTGTAGAAACAGGAGTTCTGCCTTGACGGTGGTCAGGTAGGCAAATGTGCACAAACATCTTGTGGTGGACTTGACGCTGGGCTCATTCATGCTCACAACCCGGACCCCCATTGTGTGAAGTGACCGCAGTACCCTTCCCGAGTCCAAGGTCGAGCCCCTCCATTTGTCCCCTCATGTCCATTGCCTGGCCAAACTGCTGGACGGCCTCTGGCTTCAGGAAACCGTCCGTGCTGCCTTCTGGGTGGCATCCCCACGTCGGGGGAAATGATGCAGGATAGTCTGCCTCTGGGTCAGGCTGGGGACATGCTGATTCAAGCTTCCCGCCTGAAGGTTGCAGGGTGGACTACAAGGCCACAGCGGCGCATGTTTGGGTGTCGGACGAAGCCTCAGGACGCCTCTGGTCACCGGGAATCAGGGTGCTGCTTTCCTTCTCCCTTGAGGTCTTTAGCTTCTGCTTTGGTCGTGCACCTCTGAATACCCTTCGTCAGAGGAGCTCTTATAGCCCCCATGTAGTGGCCTCTTCCCACATGATGGTTCCTGTGGCGGGGCCCGCTGGCGCGTCTTTCTCCTAGCTTTCCGGACTGTCGTCCACTCCCCTGGGTAACCTGTCACCCACTACATCGACTCCGGGTTGTCGGTGGGGAGTGGACCCTGCAGGAGCGCTTTGCTGACCTCAGGTCTGTCTTGCGGGGCTGGGCCCTACTGCACGACCTGGCCCTCCTTCACATTAGGAGGGTCCTTGCAGGGGCATGGTGCCTTCCTCCCCTCTGGGAGGGGGCCGTGCCCCGCATTGCCTTTGCTGGCGACCTGGGCGTTGGTGGTCCCCTGCTGCAGGCATGCCCTATGGAGGTGGCCCTCTTCCCTGCAAAGGTTGCAGTTTTTTTCTTTTGGGCAATCATTTGCAAGGTGTACCTCCTCCCTTCAGTTCCTACAGATGGTTGCTTTGCAGTCGGCTGCCACGTGTACTGACCCACCAAGCCATGGCAGACTTTAGGATGCCCTGCTTAGGTCAGGTAGCTCTTGCTCAACCGATCGTGAAGCTGGATGGTGGGTGCATGCTGTTCCCATCTACATCCGTCCTCAGCGTCACCCGGACCTGTCTCTTACTGTTTCACATCCAGATGGGGACCATGATGCTGGTTAGGTCCCCTTCCACCTTCACGTACCTTCCAAGGAAGGTCAGGACATCAGCTGCTGGCACATGCGGGTTGTACAGGTGTACAGTCACCATAAGGCTCCTCTGTACCGGTATCACCAACAGCGGGACAGCGATCAGAAACCAACCCAAGAAAACTTAAACAGATAAATAGAATACGAATCATAACACCAGTGCTTCGTCGGAGGCTCACTGTTGATGTTACCTAGAATGGTGATGAAACATCTGGGAATGAACATTCCAGCTCAGTGAACCAGCTTAAATCTCGAACAAAATAAGGACCCTCTCATTTGTGGACCGAGAGAAGGAGCGCATTAACGTGTTGGAGGTGGAGGAAAGAAGTCGGGTTGGCTGTGCACCCTTGCAAACGGTGGATCTTAATGCTGGCTTCGGCCAAACGCTGGTTCAGGGGAACAGCCAACCTGCAACGATGGCTGCGGAGAGTGCTCGTGCCTCGGGTCAGGGGTTCCGGAATACCATCCGCGTTTCCGTGCACCTGTGAACTGCACCTTCTTTGTGAAGAGGGTCCTGTTGGACTGTTGTGGATTCAGTGCTGCGGACATTTACTGCCTGAAGGATTTCCCTGGAGGAGTTTTTATGATGTAGCCTTCAGGAGTGCCAAGCTTTGTGAGCGCTTCCTGGAGGTTTTCAAGGAAAATGGAGGTGAGGGCCCCCTCTCTGTGCTGACCGCTGTCCTGCTGTTGGTGATGCCGGTACAGAGGAGCCGTATGGTGACTGTGCACCTGTACAATGCGCATGTGCCAGCAGTTGAAGTCCTCACCTTCCTCAGAAGGTACGTGAAGTTGGAAGGGGCCCTAACCAACATAAAGGTCCCCTTCTGGATCTGAAACAGTAAGAGACAGGTCAGGGCGATGCTGAGGACGGACATGGATGGGAACATCATACACCCACCGTCCAGCTTCGCGATCGGTGGGAGCAAGGGCTACCTGACCTATGCAGGGCAACCTAAAGTCTGCCATGCCTATGGTAGGTAAGGTCACGTGGCGGCCGACTGCAAAGCCACCATCTGCAGGAACTGCAGGGAGGAGGTACAAATTCCAAAGGTATTGCCCACAAGTAAAAAGCTGCAAACTTTGCGCGGTAGCGGACCACCTCTATTGGGCATGTCCGCGCCAGGGGACCACCTACGCACAGGTCGCCGGCAGAGGCAATGCGGGACAAGCCCCCGCGGAGGAGAGGAAGGCAGCAGGGCCCTGCAACGACCATCTAATGTGCAGGAGGGCCAGGACGTGCAGGAGGGCCCAGCACTGCAGGATGGACATGAAGCCAGCAAAGCGCTCCTGCAGGCTCCGCTCTCTCCCGACAACCCGAAGTCGATGGAGGAGGTGACAGGTGACCCAGGGGAGTGGACGACGTTCCTGAAAGCGAGGAGGAATGCTCACTGGGGGGCCCAGGCACCGCAACCATCAGGCAGGAAGAGGCAGCTACGGGGTTCCTATAAAAGCTCCTCTGACGAGGGGGATTCAGAGGAAGACCACTCAAAACAGAAGGTAAAGAACTCAAGGGAGAACGAAAGCAGCACCCTGCTTCCAGGTGACGGGAGGAGTTCTGAGGCTCCCTCCGACACCCAGCCACGCGCAGCTGTGTACCTGGAGTGTGGCCCGGAGCTTTTAGGCGGGATGGAGCAAACAGCGTGTCCCCAGCCTGACACAGAGCCGGACTCTCCTGCCTCCATACCCGCGACGCGGGGAGGCCACCCGGAAGGCAGCACTGACGTTTTCCTGAGCCCAGGGATGGTCCAGCAGTTAGCCCAGGCAATGGGCATGAAGGGACAGATGGAGGTGTTGGACCTTGGTCTTGGGGCGGGTACTGCGGTCACTGCCGACAATGGGGGTACGAGTTGCAAGCATTAATGTGCGCAGCGTCAAGTCCACTGCAAGATGTGTGTCCTTATTGGCCTACATGACCACCGTCAAGGCGGACCTCCTGTTTCAGCAGGAGTGCGGGATACTGCATTTCGGCAGGTACGGGAAATGGTCCAGCGCCTAGATCTGTGGGCTTTCAATCTGGTCGGGGGGTAATGACTGTCGCTCCTCGGGCCTGGCTATTCTGCTGTGGGCGCGCAACTTCACCCTCTCTCCAGTTCAGGAGGTGGTGGGTGGGCGCCTCCTAGTGGCTGATGTTACCTACAGGAACGCTCCCCTGATGCTGATCAACGTGTACGCCCCAGCACTACGGAGTGAGCGGTTGGCTGTTCTGCAGAGGCTTCCACCCCTGCTGACTACGTCCAGGCCGGACATCCTAGGCGGAAACTTCAACTGCATCATCGATGCAGATGGAAGAACTGGCGCGGGGGCAGCGGGTGGGTTGAGTCAACTGGACGTCACGTCCAGATTCCTGATAAGCACGGTGATGGACGCCAAGCTGCCCGACGTCTTCAGCACCCCTGCAGATAGACCTAGTCGCGACTCGACGGGTCTATCCCCTCAAGGATTGACATCCTGTTTGTGTCACGGGTGATCATGGTCAGGTCCACCGGCGTCGAGCTGGTGTTCTTCTCTGACCACTGCCTTCTGCTGGCCGACTGTCACTTACAGGACGACCAGCAGGCTGGCAAGGGGACGTGGAAGCTGAACACATCTCTGACGACCCCAGAGAACGTCGAGGAGCTTTGGAGGGAGTTCGGTGATTGGAGAACCGTGAAACCCCGCTTTGAATCTCCAGGCGACAAGGGGGAGATGGTGAAGGAAAACATCAAGAGGGTCTTTGTACTCAAGGGTGTTCGGAAGGCAAGAGAGAGGTGGGGAAATATGTCGCGACTCCAGGAAAGTGTGCAGAAACTGCTCCTTCTGCAGTTGATGAGTGTCGATGTCACAGAGAAACTCCACGAGGTGAAGGGCCAGCAAGCCTCGCTCTTCACCGCAGAGGCCTCCAGGATAATCTTCCGGTCTAGGGTCTGCTCCGTGGAGCAGGACGAGACGTGCTCGCATTTCTTCTTTCAGAAGGTGCATAAAGAGAGCTCTGTGCCTAGTCGGCTGCATGAGGATGATGGCCCGGTGACGTCGTCTCGGCCCGACATTTTGAGGATCAGCAGACCCTTCTCTGCCAGACTGTATGACACGAAGCCCACGGACAGCATGGCCTCTGATTCGGTCCTCTCGTCTATCACGGAGATTTTTGACGATGGCACGAGGGAGTGGCTGGACAGGCCGATATCCCTGGGCGAGCTGACCAGAGCCCTCAAGTCCTTGTCGAAGAATAAGACTCCTGGGAGTGACAGCTTACCGGTCGAGCTGTATTCTGCTCTGCGGGACCGGTTCGGCCAGGAACTGCTCGAGGTGTACGCTAGTGTGCTTCGGGCAGGGGAAATGTGCAATTCCATGAGGAAGGGCATCATCACACTCATTTACAATAGGAAGGGGGAGAGGGAAGAAATTAAGAATTGGCCTCCCATTTCACAGTTGAACGTGGACTACAAAATCCTGGCCAAAGTCATAGCCAACCCGGTCAGGTCTGTCCTGGAGTCAGTGATTCACACTGACCAAACCTGTGCTGTGCCGGGGAGGAAGATCACTGAGACCCTCGCGCTCATCAGGGATACGATCGCCTACGTGCCGGATAGGCAGGTGGTCACCTGCCTCGTCAGCCTGGACCAGGAGACGGCCGTGCAAAGGGTCTCTCATGCTTACGTGAGAGACGTCCTCTACAAATTGGCGTTCGGCGAAGGCATCTGCAATTGGGTCCGGCTGCTCTACTCCAACATCGTTTGCGCAGTATTGGTCAACGGGTCGGAATCAGACAGTTTTCCCGTCAGATCAGGAGTCAGGCAAGGCTGCCCGAACTCTCCTGCCTTGTTCGTGTGCTGTGTGGAGCCCTTCACCACATCCATCAGGAAGGATGTGAGCCTGAAGGGCGTGACTATCCCGGGCAGCAGTGGCCTCATGGTCAAGACCTCCCTGTACATGGACGATGTCTCCATCTTCTGCACTGATCATCGGTTGGTGAGTAGGCTGTTGGACGTCTGTGGCAAGTTTGATATGGCTTCGGGTGCCAATGTCAACAGGGGTAAGAGCGAGGCCATGTTCTTTGGAACTGGGACGACCGCTTCTTCATCCCCTTCGCCATCAGGATAGACCTCCTGAAGGTGCTGGGTGTTTGGTTCGGTGGAGCTGTGACGTGCACTAAGAGTTGGGAGGAGCGTATCACCAAACTGAAGCAGATTGTGGGCAGGTCGACAGTCCGGTCCCTCTCCATCGCGGGTAAGAACCTGGTTGTCAGGTGTGAGGAGCTTTTGGTACTGTTGTATGTGGCGCAGGCCTGGCCTATTCACTGGACCTGCACCACTGTGGTCACCCGGGCCATCTTTCACTTCATTTGGGGGTTGAGGATGGACTGGGTGTGCAGGGACACCATGTACAAAGACCAGGAAAATGGGGGAAAGGGCGTACCGAACGCCAACCTCGCCCTGATGGCTACCTTTGTGCGCGGCTGCATCAAGCTGTGCGTAGTTCCTAAGTACGCAAACACCAAGTGTCACTACTTACTGAGGTTCCAGCTGCCCCCAGTGTTGCGAAATGTGTGCCTGGCCTTGTTGCCTTTGAACACTCGGAGTAGGTCCGACCCGTACCTCCTGTCCTTCATGGAGAAATTTTCGAAGGGAAACACCTTTGACTGCAAGGCCGTCAGGCAGTGGTCAGCACATAGTATCCTCGAGATCCTTCGGGAAAAGGAGAGGGTGGATCCTGTCGTGTGGTTCCCCATGCAGACTGCCAAAGTCGTTTGGCAGAATGCCTCATCGCCAGCACTTTCAAACAAGCAACAGGACATTGCTTGGCTGGCGGCGAGATGGGCTCTGCCAGTGAGATCCTTTATGCATGCCAGGAATCTCTGCGCCACCGCACGCTGCCCTCGAGGCGGCTGCGGGGGGGCTGGGATGAGACTGTGTCTATCACCTCCTTTTGCAGTGTGCCTATGCGCATCCGGTGGTATTTGTCGAGGTTCATCCCGAGCAGCTCCGTGACGCGAGACTCCGTGCTCTACGGGCTTTTCCGGAATTCCACACCAAGCTCAACAACAACTGCGCCTGGAGGATCATCAATGCAGTGAAAGACGCTGTTTGGTCTTCTCGCAACTTGCTGGTCTGCCAGCTGAAAGAACTGACCCCGGCCGAATGTTGCAGACTGGTGCACTCCAAGGTCCAGGGCTACATGCTGAGGGACGCGCATAAGCTTGGGGCAGCTGCCGCCATGGAACGGTGGGGAACGACCAGCATATGAAACCCTTCATCCAGAATAGTAAAATTGCCCTGTCTGATAACCGGGCCGAGCTGGCGCTTTCCCCAACTGGTCAGGGGGCCAACAGGGACTGGGCAAGTAGACGACTGCCGGGGCAGTTTCATTGCTTTGTTTTTTTCTTCTTTGTTTTGTTTTTTCTTCTTTAGTTTGTGTACGTACCTCCAGGGTAACCCGGAGCGGATTGCATGACTGAGAAGGTGTTTAAATATGTTTTATTCTTGTACGTCTTATGAACAAAGTATAATTTTTCAAATAAAAAAAAAGTTGATTAAACGTCTGAAAACTAACCTTCCAGCTCATCGAGCAAACTCACATCCATGTACATTGATATTTTCCCTTTCTAAAAATAATGGCACACACACACACACGTACGTACATACATTTGATGACAAACTTAAATCTTAATTTGAAATCGCTTTGTCCACATAATAGTTGAAATCATGATAAAAGGGAAAAAAAATGTGAGGTTGCCCCAATTGTTATTCTGCTTCCAAATTTTTGGCAATGGGATGACTTCCTGGAACAGTTAGGTTTGGCTGAATTTCCTTCGCTTCAGGCAGAGGGAGATTTCAGTGAATCCTTGTCATGAATCCTCCATTACTGGTAAAGATGACTGACTGGTGTTTAGCTCTCATACATTGCGGTGATGAGGAAGAAAGAAAGAGAGAGGGATCAATAGGCGTTGCTAAATAGAGACGTTACATTGTTTTTCCTTGTCTGAGTTGAATCCCATAATAATGTTATTCGACCCCCAAACTGGACCATGTAAGGTCTCCTTGAACTTTGTCCGAACCTTTTGTTACCGCCACATTCCCTGCTCCATGTCGGTGCATAATTTGTGCTGTCGTACACAGAGCCATTTCATCAGCAATAGATGGGCCTACATGATTTAAATATATGTTTAAATGTGCCTGCAAAATTTAAAAATAGACTGCTTAATGTCTTCACAATATCTGTATTAAAATGAATGCGTCTTATTCCTAAATAAACACGGAAATTGCTAGAAAAGCTCAGCAGGCTGGGAGCATCTATGAGGAGAAATTTGAGTTAATGTTTCTGGTCCACTGAACCTTTCTCAGAACCGTTTGTTTTCATAACGTCCTCAGTTTTATTCTCCCATACATGAGGAAATATCCATGAGGTATTCACGAGCTGCACTCTTTTCAAAATCCTATATTGTTACGAAGAAGATTCTTTTTCTCAGGTCTGAGCTGTTAATCCTCCACAACATAATGCCTTCATCCCAGGACGGTCTGTAGAGAATCATCTTTAAAAATCTTCAAACTCAGTTGTGTTTTTTTTCAGTTTAGGGCATCATAACTACACACAGATCATCAAATGTGGTCTCAGTAATGCCCTGTACAGATGCAGGGAAACATGCCTAAGATCATACCTGACACCCTTTGCAAGAAACAACATCATTCAATTCACTTTCCAAATCACTTGCGACTTCTTCAGAATAATATTGAATGATTTATGTACCAGGGCACACAAATCTCTCTGCAGTACCGACCTCTGCGTTCCTTCTCCAGTCATATAATTCACTGCTGTTTTATCCTTTCCCCAAAACACAAACTTCCCATAACCCACACTGTACTGTTTTATTTGCAATGCTGAAATTTTGCTCATTACCATCCCCTGTCGGCAGCCCGTTGCAGATGATCTGCCTCCACTTCACATCTTATTGGATGACTACGTTGGTGCAGTAACAAATGGAGCTCCAATCCCATCAGCCCTTGATCTATACCTTTACCTAGTGTGTAAACTGTTGATGATCTTACACTGATCATTGAGGAATTCCAGTAGTTGCAGCTTTAAAAATGAAAATACATAATTATCTGTCCTCTGCATTTCCTGTTAGAGAACGAGGGTGCACTGTGTAGCAGCTGAGAGAGATTGCAGGGCCTCTCCTGTGGTGTGTATTTGGTTGTTGAGGTGTATCTGAGCTCAGCAACACACGATTAGCGCTATTTGCTGTCAGATCATCAGGTAGAGGTTGTACTGTCATTCATTCTGATCCTTGATTTGTTAAAAGACAAGCACAGAATACAGACTGACATTTGAGTAGAATGCTGCACGGTCAAAAATTCTGTCTTTCAGATGCAGCAAGAAATCCAGTCTGCCCTCTTAATCAGTTGCTCACTTTTCCCCAGAAATGTATTGAGGAGGAGGGGAGATTTCCTATCAGTCTGCTTCACATTTGTCCCTTTAACAACACCACGAATACAGGTAATCTTAATGATTAATTTCATTTTTGGCTGTGGGTGCTGTGTGGAAAAAATGCCACAATTGGGACACAATAAAATATAATAAAATGTCTTTGACGCGTGAACTTACAGAAGTTTGCAAAGCCATAAGGGACACTGATGTGTAAACAGCCAAGGTCTTTTCCCCGGGGTGGGGGAGTCCAAAACAAGAGGGCACAGCTTTAAGGGGAGAGGGGAAAGGTTTAATAGGGACTTAAGGGGCAACATTTTCATGCAGAGGGTGGTGTGTTTATATAATGAGCTGCCAGATGAAGTGTTGGAGGCTGGTATAATTACAACATTTAAAAGACATCAGGATGAGTATATGTTTGCGAACGGTTTCGAGAGTTATGGACAAAATACTGGCACATGGGACTAGATTTGTTTAGGATATCTGGGTGGCGTGGATGAGTTGGCCAGAAGGGTCTGGTTGCATGTTGTATATCTCTATGTCTCTATGACTCCATGACGGAGCACTTCATTCTAGTCCTACGGACCTCGGCGGGGAGAATAAAGATCGACTATCTCATTGTAACAACTACGATGAGGGATTTCCTTTCCCTCTGTAACAGCTTTGAGGGTTGATTTGAGAGAACAACACACCGGATAGGAACTGCAGTTGGCCTATCAGATCCTCGTACCTGCAGCTGAATTTAGAAAGATCAAAGCTGATCTGTTTGTGGCTGAACACCCCTTTCACATTTATCCTGATTCATGGACTCACTTGTCCATTAACGATCAGTTGAATTCTGCCTTGAATATCTTCACGAACCCAGTCTTCACTGTTCCCTGGGGATGAGAACACCACAAGCACCACAATATTAAAGAGAAAGAGATATTCTTATCTCAATGTTTATTGGGAGACTCCATAAAGTGTGTTAACCTCAAGCAAGTTACCTCCTCTTTAAAGAGCACAACAAGTAGGAGCAGATATAGATCATTCATCCACTCAAACCTACTCCATATTCCATTTGAGTCTGATCAGTAAAGTATCGATCCATCTCAGCCATCACTGCTCTCTTGAGAATATATTCCCGTTACGTTCAGACCAGACAGCATAAGAAATTGGAGCAGAATTTACTATTTGACCCATCAAGTCTGTTCTGCTATTCGATTATGCCTTACATGTTTCTCAAAACAATTCTCTTGCCTTCTCACGGTAACCCTTAATCTGCTTCTTGATCAAGATGTATCTGTCTCTGTCTTAAAGACATGAATGTGTCTGCATCGCCATATGTGCGTGTGTGTCTGCGTGTGTGTGCGTTTCTACTCAGGACTCAGGAGACAGGGTGGCCATGGAGGATAGTTCATCAGACTGGAAGCCTGTGACCAGCGGTGATCCACAGGGATCCGTGCTGGATTTACTTTTGTTTGTCATTCAAATCTTTTATTTACATGAAAAGTATAGAATGCATGATTAGCAAGTTTACAGAGGACAGTGAGATTATTTGAATGTAGACAAGGAAGGATATCTTAGATTACAAAGAGATCTTGAACAATTGGCTGAATGAATCCTAAAGATGTAACAAATCATTTTGTCCAACATGTCCATCCTGACCAGATATGCGAAATTAATCTAGACCCATTTGCCAGCGTTTGGCTTATATTCCTCTGAACACTTACAATTTCTTTACCCATCCAGATACCTTTAAAATGGTGCTTTCACAAGCCTCCAGCACTTTATCTGGCAGTTCATTACATTTTTAAAATTATTTTTCACCTTGCACCTTAAACCTGTGCCTTCTAACTTTTGACTCCCCATACACTGTGAAAAAGACCCTGACTACTCACCCTATCCATGCCCTTCATGGTTTTATAAACATATACAAAGTGTAATTTTTACTCCAATCCACATGAATGGCTGTGCTTTCTGTTATCCCGGGCCTGAAGTCTGACATTCAAAACTGCTACCGCTTCCTTCTTGATCAAGTCACAATTCTAGAAAAAAATCAACCAACTTGTTCAAACGTATTATGAATCAGCTCTGTGCGATTTGATTCTAGATCTTTATGCCCAGAGCTAGGGATATTACCACTGCACTGCAATAGTTTCTGATTCTGCAACATTATTATTATGTATATTTGCCTATCAAGCTGTTCTGACAGGCTGTGACACACCTCTGCGACTGGCAGGAATTGAATTCAGAACTTCTGGTCCAGAGCTAGTGACATTCCCACAGATTCAGTGATGGGAATTGAATCCAGAGCTCTGGCACGGAGGTATTGGCACGACAGATTAAACAATGCCAAAGCCATGTCCAGATTTTGAGTCACATTTTGCATGCCAGCTATCAGCTGAGCTTGGATTCATCAAATTTTGGTTAACTTTACTGAATTAGACAGGTAAGTTTTTTTCAGCGTTGAACAAGTGCAAGCTGCTTGCCTCAATTATAGGATGTTGAGGGCATGTGCTCTGCCATTGAGATAAACTATTAACATCTTTAATTGTTTTGGCCAGGATTTCCAGCTTAAATGGCTATTATCTGTAGACTGCAACGTGAGGGGAAGAAATTCTGCAGGTGTACTCTGCCCTATGAAGATTCTTGTGTAGATAATATTACTGAACACCAGAAACATGAAAAGAGCATAAGCTCAGTCCCCAAAAGACCATATTGCAGATCACTATTTGCCACCTCTAAAGTGTGACTACACTGCTCCATAAACCATTAAATGTTACAAAGCAACAAATTATATTCGATCATGTCCTCACCACTGGCTAACCTGCAATCTACACCCCACCCCTCCTCCTGGCCGCAAAAGGTAAACCAAGCGTGGGGTGATGGGAAAGTAAAGGCCAGATATTGTAGACCTTCTGGAGATGGGAGGTTCTTTCAAGACATGCCAGGGTTGTGTGCGGGGTTGGGAATATCATTCACTGGGCTGCGGTGTGGCAGATTGTGTTTAATTTGCATAAATGCCAGACATTGCTTTGTAAAAACAAATAAGGGCAGGACATATAATTCAAATTCGGACCTTTGGTAATGTTGCAGAACAGAGACAAGACAGTTCTGTGAAGTCTGTGGCACATATAGACAGGATGGTTCAGAAGGAGTTTAGTTTGCTGCCTTCAACGCTCAGACCTTTGAGTTTCAGAGTTCGGGTGCCATTTTCAGATTGAACAGGACGTTGGTGAGGAATCTTTTGCAGTATTGTGTCCAGTTCTGGTCGTACTATTGTAGGAAGGTTAATATTAATCGGGAGAGGGATCAGCAGAGATTTAGCGGGATGTCGCTGGGAATGGATGGTTTGAGACATAAGTAGAGGCTGGATAGGGTTGGACTTTCCTCGGTTGTGTGTTGGAGATTGAGGGGTGACTTGATTGAAGTTTAGAAATCGTGAGGGGTACAGATAACTTGAATGTTCGGTACCTTTTGCCAAATGTGGAAGATTTCAAGACGATGCGGATATTTCAAATTTTGAGGAGCAACCTATTATTTTTTAAAAGACATGGGGTCAATTATTATTTCAGAGAATTGTTCATGTATTCAATGAACTTCCAGTCAAAGTGATGGAAGTGGATACAGTTACAATGTTGAAAAGACATTTAGATAAGTACATGAAGAAGAAATCAGTTTGATTGGTGTTGTGAGCTATAGCCCTCCCAGGCCCTCTCTGAATAAATCCCTGTTGGTTCTCATCCACTGCCGCTGCCTGTGCAGTGGCGTGTAGAGACCAGCAGAGGGTGGCATTGCATCACAGCAAACAGCACAGAGACTGTCAGACCAGCCCCACACAGAGACACACAAATACATCGATACACACACAAATAAGGTGAGCCTATCAGAATTTCTCTGGCTCTGTGGTTTGTCAATGTTTCATTCATTCCATCTGGTGTATGTCAGGATTTCTCTTATTCCGTGGACAGCATTTCATCATTTGAGTCACTCCATGCGAGTACATGAGTATTTGCTCACTCCAGTGAGTGTGACAGTATTTCAGTTGTTCCATGGGGACTGTGACTCTCTGAGATTTTCAATGCTTGATTATTGAACGTGTAAGCACAAGTTGGGAGACTAGTAAATATTACAGTTTAGTTTCAGTACCTGAGCTCTCTGAATGAGGAGGTGTAGGAGGGAGACTCCGTGCTCCCTTCCTGGTAGCTGGTGGAGACAATGTGCTGTTTTCCCACCCTGCTGCCCACTGATACCGCGGGGATTCCATTTGTACCGGCTCGATATAAAAGGGAGATGGCATCAGGGGCACGGTTTCTAAGCTGTGCCAGGTGGAAATGGAACAGACAGTGGGTTTAAACTGAGAATTACCGTTCTCCGAACATTGCTCCTTACTTGGTCGGTGGGACATGTATATTTTGGAATCTCCACTTGGGTCATCCTGGTTCTCTCCGGCTCAATCCAGGGTCCTCGCCATGAGGCAGAGGAAGGTGGGTCAGGGAACTGATGTGGGGAACACCACCGCCCTGCCTGGCCCTTTCTGTCCTATTCCAGGCTGTTTCTCCTGGAATGAGGGAAAGGGAGGGAGGAATGAAGGTGAATGTGCGTTGCCCTGCTGTAAGTGATGCTGTAGGTGAGGATGACGTGGTGAGGTATCCGGATTGAATCAATCGACAGTGTTGGATCCATGCAGTGTTTTCAAATCGGGCAGTAGCGGTGTGTGTGTGTGTGTGTGTGTGTGTGTGTGTGTGTGTGTGTTTGTGTGTGTGTGTGTGTGTGTGTGTGTGTGAGAGAGAGAGAGAGAGAGAGAGATAGAGAGAGAGAGAGAGAGAGAGTGGGGGAGAGAGAGAGAGAGCGATGGAGCAGAGAGGATATTGTGATACTTACCCTGACGGAGCAGGGAAGGCTATTGTTGCCTGTCCTGTGTTCCTGGACCTTTCTTCAGACTGCAGGTACTGAGCTGCCTGGTCAGCTCAGGCCATGTCAGTGGGTCTGGTAGTCTGGTTTTCTCTGCTAAAAGCATGGTCCTCCTTTGAACTAGCCCACCCACCAGGACCTCCGTGCCCCTTTCGATAAATTTTGGTACAATGGCCCCTAATCTGCCAGCTCCGGGTGAACCGTGCAGACTGGCTCCGAACTAAGAAAGGCCAAATGTGTGCCCATTGGACTTTTAAAGCTGGCACCTGCACCAGGGATCATGGAATACCCAAGCCATCCACGCGATGGGAACTATTACCAGCCATGATGGGTGGGAGAATCAGGCTAGCATTGAATGAAAGGAATGGCATGTGCTGTTTTAGGTAGATAATGATGGGAGTTTGATAAGATAGCATCGGAAAACTAGCTCGGCCTCCTGCAGACTATCCCTCTGTCACACTCAATTAAAATGATACTGAGTCAAGTTATTGTGCAATACATCCTTCCATGACACTGTCTCTCAATCTCACCCTCTCTGTCTCCATATCCAACTCCTCCCATTTGTTCGTATTTGAACTGATTCCCCACCATCTCTCTCTGGCAGTGATTTTCACACCCATGGCACCCCTTGTCAAGGCACATTGGAGATAGGGAGCTGTAAATGGATGGGACGCTCACATTCTGTCACTTCCAACATGGGATGCAAGTCTCCCCAGGCCGGGCAGTGATTTCACACAGCGTTACTGAACACTACAGTGGGATGGTCTGTACAGATCTACACGCTGGGAGGGTAGCTGCTCCGTATTTACAGATCAGTTTAGTGGTGTTCACTTCACAGCCCCCCATGCTGAAGAGATACCCGGTCCGGTTTATAAATCAATGCACTCGTGTGGTCTGCACAGCTCCCCGTGCTGGACTGATATCTCTTTGTCTGGTGAAGCCTGCACAGTGTCCCACTCTGGACAGATTGCCGGGTTGTATTGAGCAGAACACTAGCCTGGTCTGCACAGTGCTCCATGCTGAACAGATATTTCATCTGGGTTTGTGGTGTCTGGGCTGTTTCTGTGAGGTGGATTGAGAATGTGAGATAACTGACCCCTTCAACTGATCTGGCAATGTCTTTAATTTGTGTTTGCCAGTTGTGTTGAGTTTGGGGAGAGATTTCCACCGCGAGGCTGAGTGGGTCTCACCAAAATTGAAGGACAGAAGGGCCTTTGTGATGTGGGTCTTTATGACTCCATCACATTCTGTAACCGACGTTCACTGGAACATTCTGTAAATGACATTCTCCGTAATATTCTGTAACTGACATTATTTGCAAACGGCTGGATGTCATTGAATTGAACAAAGATAAGACCCCGAGGGGCAAGATCCCATTCCAGGGAGAAGGAGACACAGTTTCAAAATTCCTTCAGGCAGGTAAAGGGGTGAATACATTTTCCCTGTGTTCGTGTTTCTTCACAACCGAAAATTGACCACAATTTAGACCGCAAGACTGAAATTTCCAAACTTCATTTGTGTTCAAGGAACTGGAAGAGAAACTGTAAAGAAGTGACCTGTGCCTGCTGTCAAGCACGTGGGAATGTTCTCGAAACCAACTGTTCTTATGGATGTGCATTTGCGTCTTTCAGGAGGGAGATTTTCTTGTGCTTTATGTTACTTTTTTGTAAAAGAATGATTGAGACATTACTATTTGTTATTTCAGCTTCATTTCTTTTCAATAAATCAGTGATACATTTGAAAATGTCACTGGGTCCTCACTCAAACTGGTAACTTTTCCTCCAATCTGATATATATTTCATATGTTTTCCTTCCTCACAGTTGATGTAGTGACGAACTACGTCCTGCTTTATAAAGATTGTGGATTGTCTCCATGTTTCAGACTTTACCTGGGGGCCATGGCAGTGGCGGATCTACTGTTGATTATCCTCGACCTGCTCCTGAGACACATTCCCATTGTTTAACGGCAACAGTTTGATTACTTGTATTTCACCCCCATATGTAATATCCATGCCGTCCTGCTTTATGCAGCCACTGACTGTTCGGTCTGGTTCACCGTCACTTTCACCTTTGATCGAGTTGTGGCCATTTGTTGCCAGAAGCTGAAAAGTAAATATGGCAGTGAGAAGACAGCGGCTGTGGTTCCATGAACAGTGAGCTTGCTGAGCTGGTTAAAGAACATTTTCTCGTAATTTCTTCTCACGGCTCGCTTTTCGCTGTGGAACGGCCCCTAGTTTTGTGATGCCATATTCGATTTTGAATTCTCTCGTGTCTGGCTCACAATCGAGTTCCTCCAAAACATTCCAACCCCGACTCTCCCATTTCTCCTGATTCTGCTGCTCAAAGTTTTCACCGTCAGACACATTTTAGTGACCAGCAGAGCCCGCAGGAGACTCCGGGCTCACACCAATGGGGACGGTCAGTGTGACACAGAAATGCAAAATCGAAAAAAATCCATCATTTTACTCATTGTGATCTCGGCCAATTTCATCCTGTTATGGTCAACGTTAATGGTGTTATCTATATGGGGCCAAATTATGATTTGGGGTATGCCTATGATTATCTAAGTTACTTTGTGATGGAATTAGGCATCATGCTGCAGCTCCTCATTTGCTGCACAAACACCGCGATTTATGCCTTGACCCAAACTAAGTTCAGGCAGCAGATGAAGAATTTGCTGAAATATTCCTTGACCCAACTTCATCAATCGATCAAATTCACTCATTAATCAATCCATCCAGGATTTTCTCATTTCAGTTCAATGTTTCAGCAATGAAGCAGCCTTTTGCTATGGTAACAGACTGGAGGGAGCGCTGCTCCGAACTTATCTCGCAGTGGGTTACAGGGAAACATTTCGATGATTGTCTCAATTAAGTTGGCCAGTGAGAAAAGGCACCATGCCCCTGACTATGTCTATCACTTCAATATGTAATTGATAAATGTGTACATTAAATTTTTCCAAGCAGCAGAGTGAACTGTATTATTGTTGCTGTTCGTCCAGTTTCCGGGCAGCAACGATGTGGCACTGGAGGAGACCCAGGATGGGCATGTTGTCCAAGGAGCGGGAGGGGTGGTTGAAGTGGTTCGCGACTGGGAGGTGCAGTCGTTTTTCACAAACTGCGCGTAGGTGTTCGATCCTCTGATTGGTTTCCCTGATATACAGGAGTCCTCATTGCGAATAGCGGATACAATAGACCACATTGCTGGATGTGCAGTTAAACATCTGTTTAATTTGCAAGGTTTCTTTAGGCCCTGGGACGGTTGTGAGGGGGTGCTGTAGGGGCAGGTGTAGCACCTCCTGCGGTTGCAGGGAAAAGTGCCGTGGTGGTAGGGCTCGTGGAGAGTGTGAAGCAGACGAGGGAGTTGTGAAGAGTGCAGTCCCTCAAAAGACAGATGGGATGGAGAGGGAAATATATCCTTCCCATCTTCCACACTCCACACTTGATCTCATACGAAGACCAGCATCCCCCCAACCCCTGCCTCCTTGACCGGTCCGTCTTCTCTCCCACCCTATCTGGTCCACAATCTACCTTCTATGAATGCCGCCCTCTCCCTATTAATTTTTGACCCTCCGTCCCCCTCACCCACTTCTGAAGAAGGCTTCTGACCCAAAACATCAGATTTCCTGCTCCTATAATGCTGCCCAGCCTGCTGTGTCCCTCCAGCTCCACACAGTGTTATCTCAGACTCCAGCATCAGCAGTTCCTACTATCTCCCAGTGAGTTATCTTCAATGTTCAGCGAAGTGATGGAAGTGGAGTGGACAGGGCTCTCAAGCTTCACATTCTCATCAATAAGCTGCTCACTGACACAATGTCTTCTAATGTTCACAGTCTTTGTTTGTCCATAGTCCCACTTTGCTTCTCGCGTTAGATTTATCACATTCCTTCCGCACCTTTTTCAGGAAGGGGTCGTTCACCCACCGGCAAATCAAAGATGAGCTTTCCTCATTTGATTAGATTAGATTAGATTCCTTACAGTGTGGGAACAGGCCCTTCGGCCCAACAAGTCCACTCCGCCCCTTGAAGAATCCCACCCAGACCCATCCCCCTATAACCCACACACCGCTTGAACACTATGGGCAATTTAGCACGGCCAATCCACCCAGCCTGCACATCTTTGGACTGTGGGAGGAAACCGGAGCACCCGGAGGAAACCCACGCAGACACGGGGAGAATGTGCAAACTCCACACAGACAGTCGCCCGAGGCTGGAATCGAACCCGGGTCCCTGGCGCTGTGAGGCTGCAGTGCTAACCACTGAGCCACCGTGCCGCCACATGATGGGCCAAACTCCAGGGATGAGACACAGAGAGAGAGAGAGAGAGAGAGAGAGAGAGAGAGAGAGAGAGAGAGAGAGAGAGAGAGAGAGAGAGAGAGAGAGAGGGAGAGGGAGAGAGAAAGGGTGGGAGGAGAGAGATGGAGTGAGAGAGCTGGAGAGGCAGAGAGAGAGGGGGCAGAGACAAAATGAGGCGGGGGGGACAGAGAGAGAGAGAGAGAGAGAGAGAGAGAGAGAAGGATCTGCGTCTCATTCCCGATTGCGCAAGCATCTGCAGTTCCCATTATCTCTGATCACAATTTTAACCTCACTGTGAAGCCTCTTCCAGGATGCCTAACCTGAAGAAGTTGTCCTCCCCTCTCTGGACCAACCTCAGGGGATCTCTCTCCCACTGCAAACCATCTTCAGTCCGCTTCCCCTCTCTCCCTGTTTATTTCTGAATCCTCTACCCGTCCCACTTTTCTGAAGAAGGGTCTAGGCCCGAACATCAGCTTTTGAGCTCCTAAGATGCTGCTTGACCTGCTGTGTGGAAGCCAGCAGGGACTCAGTCACAGAGAGAGAGAGTCGCCCACGGCAGTGTGAAAACACACACACACACACACACACACACACACACACACACACACACACACACACACACACACACACACGCACACACAAACACACACACACACATACACACTTAGACACAGAGACACATGCACATATAGGCACACCCATGGAGACACACAGATACATTTATGCACACACATGTACACTCAGGCACAGTCATGCAAAGACAGAAACACACAGATAGACATAACCACACACAAACGCAAAAGCAGACACCACAAACACACAGAAACACACAGACACAAAGAAACAAAATGACACATAAAGATTCCATGTTCAGTAATAAGCACAGCCCTGAGATTAATCATCTTTAAGACAGTTTTTGTGAATCAGATAATGCCTAGCTATTACGAATGAAAGGTCAATGAGGAAGTGGGACAGTGCTGTGATGCCATTTAGCTATTGTGAGGGAGAAGGTGAATGTTTTGAAGAAACGCATGATCATTTGTGCAATGTACAGACGTCCAATGGGTCAACAGATCCATGTCATCACTTGAAATCCATCTGTGAAATTGATTCATGTTCATTCTCAGAAAATCATTAAATGTAAACTCGCCAACTATACTAGTAAAGTTCCATCCCACTCACATCTTGAGTTTGTCTGTGTGAAAATATGGCTTTCCCCTGTGGGACAAATCTGGATTCCCTGTCTGCTGAATACTCTGTTCCCTTTTCTGAATGAAAGGGTGTTGTAGCTTGTTTGAAACTGTAGCTTTGTCTCTTTGTGGATTTCAGGTCTGGGGCCAGTGTGTGTGTTTGTGTGTGTGAGAGAGAGCGTGAAGGAGTGTGAGATAAAGAGAGTGGCTGTTTCAGGGGGGGAAGGGACGGGCAGACATGAGCCAATGGACAGAACGTTTGGGTTGTTGCTTTCTCTCACACCACCTCACACCCCCTTTTAATCTCACAAAGAAGCCTCTTCCTCTGAGGAAGGTATATGTCAGATAGAGACAGCTGGGAACTGACTGGAAGAACTGTGATCTGGGACAACAGAAGGGATTGAGGCACAGGCCTGGGATAGAGACAGAGAGGGAGTAGAGAACAAAAGAAACCAGCGAGAGAGACATGAAGACAAAACCCGAGGAAAGGAGCAGAGAGAGAACAATAAAGCCGGGTTGAAAAATAAAAGAGAGAGAAAAGCCATTCAGAACAAGCACAAGAACAGAGAGGTGAGAGTAACGAATAAATGCAGAGTCGAGAGAGAAGAACTGACAGAGAGAGAGAGAAGTCCCAGGGAGAGAACGAGAAAGCATAGGTACAGAGAGAAATCGAAGGAGTGGAGAGCAAATAGATACCATGGAGAGTGAGTGATGGAGATAGAGAGAGGGGTGGTCAAAGGTAGAATGACCATCAGGCAGAGATAAAGGTGTGGAGAGAGGTGGACAGGGAAGTTCAGAAATGGGAAAAGCTGAACGTTCAAACAGTTCCTGAAAAAAACTGGGGAAAGGGGTGAGAGAGTTGCAGGAGAGACTTGAGGAGGTGGCGTATTGGTAAACGGGGAGATGTGAAGGATGTGGGGGAGACAGAAATTTGTAGAAAGCTGTGGGAGGTACAGGAAGCTGTGAGTGTGGATGCAGAGAGAGATGGAGACAAGGCAATCTGTGAGATCAGACGGTGCAGCAGGCCCACATCATCCCGAGTTCCAGCTCCCAAATCAAACCTCCTCGGGGATGGGGTGTGGAAAGAAAGAGAAATGAAAATTGAATAAATAAATAAATGCATCAAAAGCAGAGCAAGGTCCCACTGCTGGTTGGACTTCACATCCTGACATCTTCCCACTCCCCCAGCAGAGCCCCTGACGTTAAACTGAGAGAACGGCAAACAGGAAGGTGTCTCAACCTGTCTCAGGCCTGTCCCAGTGTTTCTGTTTGAGGGGAAGGGGTGGGAGAAATGTTTAGTCCAGAGGCTGGGATTCACATCCCCATCCCCACTCCCAGACTCTGTTTGTCTCCCTCCGTCTGTGCCCAAGCTTCAGTCTCTCAGAAATCCCCCGGGGGGAGAGAGAGAGGTCGGGGGAGAGAGAGAGAGAGAGAAAGAGAGAGAGAGCGAGAGAGAGAGAGAGAGAGAGAGAGAGAGAGATAGGTGGAAATCGATCACATAAAAGTCAATATATTTTGAAACAAAACGAGGTTCCACCACTGACTGACTTCCAAAATCTCCCCAATTTTTCAGCACCTTCCCCTCATTTCAAATCCAGAGAATTGGAACAGATTTCATGTGGATTCAAGGGACAAATGCTTTCTGATTGCTCCCAGGGTTTAATTTCTGAGAGGCTGGGCAATGACTCAGTGGTAGGAGTGAACCCACAGGGCCTGTGTCTCTCCCTCCCTCCATGTTTAACCTGCCCCCTCACGCTGTTTTTCTGACATTATGGGGTGGGGGTGTGTTGAAAAACAAAACCAATGCCCCCCTCCACACCCAGACCACTCCCATTCACTGGGCTGAGCCCCCGTGTACATTCTGTCTGGGATTGGTGCTGTTTCTGCGTTAAATATTAAAAATGAGCCTTCCAGTGGTACAGTCACATCTCTCTCTCTCTCTCCCTTCTGCCCTGTGATTTCCCTCTCAATCCCGATCAATGTCTCCATCTTTGTTGAGCTTTCTGTTGCTCGATAATTGCTCAATGCCCCACTCTCTCCCGATTTTCTGTCTTTTTGATAGCAGTTCCCTCTCCTGCCTCACATTTGCCAAGCGTTCCCATCTCCCCGCTGTGCCTGGGAGACATTCGCAATGCCAGTGTCACATTTTGGAGGGTGAGGTGGTGACGAGAGGTGTTGGGGAGGGGCATGTCTGACCTTTCGCGGGGGGAGTCGTGATGATACAACACACCCACTATCAGACTGTCAGGAAACTCAGCCTGGGTCCCTGCAGACAGTCTGAGGGCGAGATGTGGCCAAAGGGGGTACACGGCAGAATCCCACAGGCTTCGGTATACAGCACTGCCGATGGATTCACTTAACAAGCTGTTCGAGCCCATCCCACCACAACCACAGCGCCCCCACATGGAGAGGAGCTGACATAGGAATGCAGGACATTCCGCACAACAGGATCATAACTGTTGTCCCCTGAAATGCCCCCGCCACACACTGAAGAAGCCTGAAAGTATCTGCATCATTATCACCCACTTTCGGTAACACTTTCTACCACCACCCAACCTAATCTGAATTTCGAAAGTGTAGCCTCGCTACTGTATAGCAAACGTCTGCAGGTTGTGCCCACACAGCAAGATGCCACAGGCTGCAAAGCGAAATAAAAGGGCCTCACCCACCAGCAAACACTAAACTCTCCCTTTTCAACTTGGAGCTGGGCTCGGACTGAACACGAGAGCTAACCACTCATCAGCACCTCCCTAGATCCTGTACCTAGCCCTGCTTAACATGCTCACCTTTACTACCTGTTTCAGCTGTGATAACACAGTGGAGAGCTGGATGAGCACAGCAGGCCAAGCAGCATGTTAGGAGCATAAAAGCTGCCGTTTCATGCCTAATCCATTTTCTGATGAAGGGTCTAGTCCTGAAACATCAAAGTTTTGTGCTCCTAAAATGCTGCTTGGCCTACTGTGTTCAGCCACCTCCACACTTCATTATCTCGGAATCTACAGCATCTGCAGTTGCAATATCTCATGTTTCAGCTATATTCCTTTTCCCTCCACACTCCTGTCTCCACCCCAACGCCATCACTACAGCCCACGCTGTGCAGGATCCCACAAACAGCAAAACATGAAAATGGCCCCACGTTGATGGAGGAGTTTAACTCATCCAGAACACTGGCGTAGAGGGAGTGGGGTGAGGCATCAGATCCTGCCGTTTCTGCCGCTTTGTAATGCTGAGCCCCTCCCCTGTTCCAAAGCCTGCACTGGCCCCCACTCCCTCACCCCCACCCCTCCCAGAGATCAGAATACGGTACCAGTCAATGGGAACAATTCACTCCATTCACCCCCAAACCTCACAGACAGGCCAAAAGGGACCAAGAGGTGGGATTGGGACATAGGGCAGTGAGGGGAGGTCGTGGAACCCTACTCCTCCCTTCCCACATCCTGGCATCCCCACTCTACCCACCCACATCTCCATTAAAATGGCAACTATGCCCAGCAGAGTTTCTCCCAGATATTCCAAGATGAAATTCGGGAGAGAAAACAGTTTGATGGATAGACAGGAGTATCCAGATCACCCTCCCCTCCCCTATTGCCTTCAGCTCGCCAAAATATTTCATTCAAGTGGCGCCTGCACCTTCCATTTATTGCTTGCTGGCTCGTGGCCCCATCTGAAACACAGATATGACTCACAAATTTTCGCATTGGGTTAGGATTCCTGATCTCCCACAGCCCTCCCCTCTCCACATCGCCATACACAACACTCAGAAGGGGCTAAATTTCGAATGAACAAACAACTGCATAGTAAGATCCCAAAACAGTCTCACTACTTTACAATAGAAGCACGTCAAAAACACAACTTTTGTGCTCCAAAGAAGCTGCTTGGCCTGCTGTGTTCATCCAGCCCCACACTTTGTTACACTATTCCATTATCATCCATATGTTTATCCAACGACCATTTAAAAAGTTTTAAATTTGGTTAGTCTATGACTGTTGCAGCAGGGCATTCCACTCTCTTACGACTTTCTGAGTAAATAACCCACCTCCAGCCTCTGTCCTATATCTATCAACGCTCAATTTAAAGCTATGTCCCCTCGTACTCGCCATCACCATCCGAGGATAAAGGCTCACACTGTCCACCCTATCTAAACCTCTGATCGTCTTGTCTGTCTCTATTAGGTCACCTCACCTTCTTCCTCTCTAAGAGGAGGAGAAGAAATAAAATTTTGAAAGTCGAGTTAGAAATGGCTGCATGTAGTGCAGGCCATGGAAAGACAGGGGCAGAAGAGAGTGAGAAAGAGATATTGATTCTGGGAGCCACACTGACAGCAGGACAATCCCGAGAGTTCCTCAGCAAATATCCCCACTATATTTCCATTCCAGTCTCTTGTGGCGTCTGCAATCAGGTTTTTACGTGCTATTATGAGACGAATGTTAAATATTTTCGAACTGCACTGACAGAACTAACAGGGTTTTAAAATGGTTTCAAAGAACAAGGAAAAGCTTTATGAAGCTTTGCTGCCCTAGAGTTAACATCTCAATGACCAGGAAAATCCAACAAAAGACTCCAGTCCTGGGAATTACCATCTTTATTACGCAGAGGCCTCCCTAATGAGCAGACTGAGGGAAATTGCAATGTGCCAATGTGGAGCCTGAAAACCACTCACTGAGAAATGTGTCAGATTTATCCTGACACACTGGGAGAGTGAGCAGCACTCCCTGTTTGGTTGAGATTGTGCGTGTGTATGTGTGTTTATTAATATTTTAAGCCTCTGGTTTATTACCAGCTTATGATTTATTTGGTAGTTTGATGTTGCTATGATGTTTTGTAATGCCGTGGAGGTGCGGTAGTGCAGATACTCCTGGCCTCTTGTTGTGTAATTTTAATGCAAAATTCTCTTCCCCCCACACCTTTTCCACTAATATTTTCTCTTTCATCCCCAGGGATTTGTGGTTTGGAAAGCTGCAATGTGAAAATCCAAAATTTCTGTGGCCAGGAAAGCTTTGAAAAAGAACAACTTCCACAGGGTTTTAGAAAGTGTCGAGCTGGATGGACACAGCAGGCGAAGCAGCATGTTAGGAGCACAAAAGCGTGCGTTTCGGGCCGAGACCCTTCATCAGAAAAGGGAGAGGGGGTGAGGGTTCTGAAATAAATAGGGAGAGAGGGGGAGGCGGACTGAAGATGGGGAGAGGAGAAGATCAGTGGAGAGGTGACAGACAAATTAAAGGAGTCGGGATGGAGCCAGTAAAGGTGAATGTAGCTGGGGAGGTAGGGAGGGTATCGGTCTGTCCGGGGAGGACAGACAGGTCAAGGGAGCGGGATGAGGTTAGTACGTAGGAGATGGGGGTGGGGCTTGAGGTGGGGGGATGGGACAGGTGGGAGGAAGAACAGATAGGGAGCTGGGGACGAGCTGGGCTGGATTTTTGTATGCAGGAGGGTGAGGGGAGATTGGGAAGCTTGTAAGTCCACATTGATACCATTGGGCTGCAGGGTTCCCAAGCGGAATATGAGTTGCTGTTCCTGCAACCTTCGGTTGGCATCATTTGTGGCACTGCAGGAAGCCAAAATGCACATGTCGTCTGTGGAATGCGAGGGTGAGTTGAAATGGTTCGCGACTGGGAGGTGCAGTTGTTTAGTGGAGGTGTTATGCAAAGCGGTTCCCAAGACTCCAATCAGTATTCCCGATGTAGAGTAGGTCACAACAGCAACAGTGGATGCAGTATACCACATTTGCAGATGTGCAGGTGAACATCTGCTTGATGTGGAGAGTCTTCTTGGGGCCTGGTATGGGGGTAAGGGAGGAGGTGCGGGGGCAAGTGTAGCACTTCCGGCGGTTGCAGGGGAAAGTGCCGGGTCTGGTCGGGTTGGAGGTGAGCGTGGAGCGCACAAGGCAGAGACAGACTGAGTGGTCCCTCTGGAAGGCAGATAAGGGTGGGGAGGGAATAATGTCTTGACAATCTCTTTGGTCATGGGATCGGATTAAAGTTGACGCAAGTGCTGGACGATGATGCTTTGGACCCAGAGGTTGATGGGTGGTACGTGAGGACGAGGGAACTTTTCTTTTGTTGGTTATTACAGGGACAGGGTGTGAGGGATGAGTTCCAGGAAATGCGGGAGATAATGTTGAGGGCATACTCAACTACTGATGTGGAGAAGTTGTTGTCCTTGAAAAACGAGGACATCTGAGATGCAAGGGAGTGGAATGCCTCATCCTGGGAGCAGACGTAGTGGAGGCGAATGAATTGGGAAGAGGGGATGGTATTTATGCAGGAAGGCGTGTGGGAGGAGGTGTGACCTCGGTAGCTTTGGGAATCGGTGGGCTTGAAATGGATATTGGTTTCTTGGTGGTTGGCAGAGATAGACACAGAGAGGTCCAGCAAGGAGAGAGAGGTATTAGAAATGGTCCAGGTCAACTTAAGGTTGGGGTGGACGGTGTTGGTGAAGTGGATGAACTGTTCAAGCTCCTTGTGGGAGCACGAGGTGGCGCTGATACAATCATCAATATAACGGAGGAAAAGGTGAGGTTTAGGGCCAGTGTAAGTACGGAAGAGGGATTGATCCACGTACCCTACAAAGAGGGAGGCATAGCTTGACCCAAGCGTGTACCCAGAGCCATCCTCTTTGCTTCCAGAGAGGGACAACATGGGCCAGATGCCTGTTCCCACTGCATTCCATGAGGGGCCTGCATGAGTCATATCTCTTTCTGACCCTGTGATTTAATGTGGGTTCTGGAGGAGGGCAGAGTGATAAAATGCGACAGTGAGAGAAGGATTTGAAGAATTCAAAGAGTGGGACAAACAGGAGAGCCAGGGAGAGTATTTGCGATTGTGAATTAACTGTAATGCCAGGTTCTGGGGTCACAGTAAATAATTAAACTTAGCCAGCATCACAGTTGGGAAAAGAAAATCAGATTATCTGGCTGCTGGGACACTGCTGCATGCGGGATCTTGCTGTGCATTAATTGTGCCAGTGCCCTTCTTACAGCCAGTGACTGTTTTAATCTGGTAACCCATCATTTCAAAGCTTACAAATTGCCTGGCATGGAAACTCACCGCATTACCCAATATGTTTGTGTTCATATGTTGCTGAGAGTTTGTCCGTGTGGAAAACGCAGAAACTTGCTGCACTGTCTCTGGTTTGCTTTTCAACCATTCCTGTCACTTCTTTTTTTACTGCAAAGGGATTAGTAGATCCAAGCATTTGGGGCCCTCAAGACATAGAACAAAGGCTTTCTCCATTGGAGGACATCATCCTGAGGCTTGTTGGACAGGCTGCGCCCCAGGGGTTGAAGCTTGGGGTTAAAGTAAGCGGGGCCTTGGGATTTGACACAAACATGTGTCAGGACTCCCCAAGGAGGAAATTAAAAGTGTAAATGGGAAGTCGCACAAGACTTGTTCTACTGTCAGAGTAAAAATGTGTGAATGTGAAGTCGTCATTGGGAGTGAGAGACAGACTTGCAACCGGGAGAGGGGCCGGAAAAAAGGGAGGGGGAGGGAGTCGGAGGCATTTGAGATTCTTAAGTATCTGTCATGGGAGTGCCTGGAGATGCAGAAAATATTTACCATTTCACCAACATTGGGTTTATTTTGTTCCTGACACATTGCTGGCAGTGTGATCTTGCTGTGCCTCATTTGCCTGCAGCAAGGCGACTGTCTCGATAATCTCAGAGATAATGGGAACTGCAGATGCTGGAGATTCCAAGATAATAAAATGTGAGGCTGGACGAACACAGCAGGCCAAGCAGCATCTCAGGAGCACAAAAGCTGACGTTTCGGGCCTAGACCCTTCATCAGAGAGGGGGATGGGGGGAGGGAACTGGAATAAATAGGGAGAGAGGGGGAGGCGGACCGAAGATGAAGAGTAAAGAAGATAGGTGGAGAGAGTGTAGGTGGGGAGGTAGGGAGGGGATAGGTCAGTCCAGGGAAGACGGACAGGTCAAGGAGGTGGGATGAGGTTAGTAGGTAGCGGGGGGGTGCGGCTTGGGGTGGGAGGAAGGGATGGGTGAGAGGAAGAACCGGTTAGGGAGGCAGAGACAGGTTGGACTGGTTTTGGGATGCAGTGGGTGGGGGGGAAGAGCTGGGCTGGTTGTGTGGTGCAGTGGGGGGAGGGGACGAACTGGGCTGGTTGAGGGATGCAGTAGGGGAAGGGGAGATTTTGAAACAACTGCACCTCCCAGTCGCAAACCATTTCCACTCCCCCTCCCATTCTCTTGATGACATGTCCATCATGGGCCTCCTGCACTGCCACAATGATGCCACCCGAAGGTTGCAGGAACAGCAACTCATATTCCGCCTGGGAACCCTGCAGCCATATGGTATCAATGTGGACTTCACCAGTTTCAAAATCTCCCCTTCCCCTACTGCATCCCTCAACCAGCCCAGTTCGTCCCCTCCCCCCACTGCACCACACAACCAGCCCAGCTCTTCCCCCCGACCCACTGCATCCCAAAACCAGTCCAACCTGTCTCTGCCTCCCTAACCGGTTCTTCCTCTCACCCATCCCTTCCTCCCACCCCAAGCCGCACCCCCCGCTACCTACTAACCTCATCCCACCTCCTTGACCTGTCCGTCTTCCCTACACTGACCTATCCCCTCCCTACCTCCCCACCTACACTCTCTCCACCTATCTTCTTTACTCTCCATCTTCGGTCCACCTCCCCCTCTCTCCCTATTTATTCCAGTTCCCTCCCCCCATCCCCCTCTCTGATGAAGGGTCTAGGCCCGAAACGTCAGCTTTTGTGCTCCTGAGATGCTGCTTGGCCTGCTGTGTTCGTCCAGCCTCACATTTTATTGTCTCGATAAGCTTCTCCTTTTAACCTTTCCTGATGGGTCTCGGATTGAAATTTCTCAAAGTTTTCCCCAATTTGACCATAACCTGGCGTTGATGAGGGATGGCTTGTGTGAAGGAGAGACATCAAACCCTGGCCTCTTGCTGTGCGATTTCTTTAACAATGTCCTTCCTTTCTAGTTACAATAATTTCCCCACTCTTGCTCTATCCATTTATGTTGGATCTATAATGGAACAAGAAGTCCTTCCCTTGGACACAAGTTTCCTCCAGAGCGAGGAGAGGCGGGGTTCTGGCATCGGCCAGAGGCCTGTTCAACAGGGATTTGACACAAACATGTGCCAGGACTCCCCAGGGAGGAAATTAAAACTGTAAATGTGAAATCTCACAAAAGACCTGTTCTGATGTCACAGTAATAATGTGTGAATGTGGAGTCGACATTGGGAGTGAGGGACAGACTTGCAACAGGGAGAGGGGTAGGAGAAAAGAGAGAGGGAAAGTGAGAGGCATTTGAGATTCTGTCATGGTCGTGCCTGGTGATACAGAAAACAATTACCATTTTACCAACCATTTAAACATCACTGGGCCCACGTGAGTTAGATTTCTTTATTCGCTCAAGATTTGAATTCCTCCAGTGTACTCTGGTTTTCTTTACCCTGTTTAACTTAGTTCTGCCAGAGTGCAGCCCTTTTTTTTTCAAAAAAACTGGTTTGAAGCCTGGGGTTATTGCAAGCCGGGCTTTGAGATTTGACGCAAACATGTCAATTCTCCTCCCAGTGAGTGTCTGACAGACAGGACTCCCCACGGAGGAAATTAAAACCATAAATGTGGAACTCTTTCCAAAGACTCATTTGCACGTCAGAGTATGTGTGATGTGTGCAGGCCACGATGAAAAAAAAAAGATAATCGCATTAATAAAACATTGTTTGGCTATTTTACTTCAATCGCTTGACTATCTGCAAGGGCATCTCTGTCTTTCTCTCTCTGTCTCCTCTCCTGAACCCTCTCCAGCTTCCTTTCATTGTTTTTTTTTCAAACAAACAGAAACAGTGGGGGAGTTCGAAATAGTTTGCAGCCCAAAGTTTTTTTTTAACCAACAAACACAGATGTAGACAAAAATAGTGAGCGGGAGGGAGTGAGGGATAAAGGGACATGATATGTCGTTGTGGCTGTGCTTGGAAAGGGAGATAGGGTCTGGGGGAAGGGGTGTGTTGTGGGGGAGAAAACTGGGGTCTCCAATATCTCTTCACTGCCCAGCTCCAATCACTTTGTTCCAGAATGTGCCATCCACCAAATTAAATCCTGGGATGGAGACGGTGATTTATTTTTAAAAAGAAGAGTTCCGAAGAAACTGATAGCCTCTTCCCTGAATGGAAATTGTGATTTCAGCAGATTTTGGAGCAGGAAAGGACAACCTGTGGAATCACACTGTCTATCAATGGGCTGCAGCATTACTGGCACAGAATGCTGGGAGGCAGTGCCCCAGTTTGTCAAACAGAATATCCTCAAATATCAATGTCACAGTCTTTTAAAGGATAAACATTTCAATGCACAAGATTAAATCTGGGAGAGAAGAGAGAGAAAGAAAGATCAGATATGAGGGGAGTGGGGAGGAACAAGTGAGACAGGAAGAAATACAGAAAGATCAGAGGTTTAGAGGGACAGAGAGAGAGAGCGACATGCAAAGAGGTGGAGGCGGGAGAGACACAGAGAGAAGAGAGAAAGAAGGAAGCATTTTGAATTTAGCAGGCAGCAGGATTGGTCCCTCTTTGTCAGCCTGGAGCCAGAATTGAGCCCTTAACTAGCATCAGTGAGACACGGTCTATCTGCAGTCACAGTGCTGCTTGTAGGTTCTTGCTGTGTAACAAATTACCTGCAGCGTGGCAAAAAGACGCTCAGTGTCAAGATGTTGTTTCCAGATCCTTTGATTTTACATTTTCTTTGTCTCTGTCTCACTCTGTCCATTTCCTTCTCCACGCAACTTCCTCAGACTGGAGTCTTCCACCCTTTCTCTCTGGCCATATTCTAGCTCTTTGCTTCTCTCACGTAATCTCTTCCCCCTTTCTCTCTCTCCAGTGCAATTCCTCAGTTTAGGTCGTCCTCACTTCCACCACCCTCTCCAGACCGTCCCATCGTTTAAAACAGTCAATGCTGCGGTGTGACAGGTCAGATTTACGAAATGACAGGGGTGACAACATTTCAGAAACAGAGGTTTAATTCCGAGACAGTGTTGGGGGAAAAGGGAGATGAAGTTAGAGAGGAAAAGCTTAGAAAGGCAGGAATGGGAGTGAGATCAGACAGCCTTGGGAGTGGGGAAGTAAGGATGTACGGGAGGGAGGGAACAGATACAAGGGCTGGGGGGTGGGAGTCTCCAGTCAATGGGATCTTGCTGTGCTGTTGTTTGTTCATTCCAACTTTACCCCTTGTTGGGTGTTGTGTATGGGGATGGGGAGAGGGGAGGCCTGGGGGAGATCAGGAATCGTAACCCGATGTGAAGCTTTGTGACTCATTTCTGTCTTTCAGATAGGGCCACGTGGCAGCAAGCTATAAATGGAAGATGCAGGCACCACTCAAACGAAGTGTATTGACGAGCCGAAAGCTATTGAGGAGTGGAGGTGTCGAGTGACCTGGATACTCGTGTCCATCCATCAAACTGTTTTCTTTCCTGCATTTCGTCTTGGTATATCTGGGAGAAACTCCGCTGGGACTTATTTTCATTTTAACGGAGAGGTGGGTGGGTAGGGTGGGGATGCCAGGCTGTGGGAAAGGAAGAGAGGGATCCCACGACCTCCCCTCTCTACCCCATGTCCCAATTCCATCCCTTGGCCCCTCTCGGCCTGTGTGTGAGGTTTCGGGTGAATGGGGGGAATTGTTCCCATTCTGGATGTAAGTTTGTTCGCTGAGCTGAAAGGTTCATTTTCAGATGTTTCGTCACCATTCGAGGTAACATCATCAGTGAGCCTCCGGTGAAGGCTCACTGATGATGTTACCTAGATTGGTGACGAAACGTCTGAAAATGAACCTTCCAGCTCAGCGAGCAAACTTATATCCAGAACCTCAGCCTGAGCTACAAATCTTCTCAAAACTCGCTAATTGTTCCCATTGACTGGGACCTTATTCTGATCTCTGGGAGGGGTGGGGATGAGGACGTGGGGGTCAGTGCAGGCTCTGGGACAGAAGAGGGGCTCAGTATAACAAAGGAGCAGAAACTGCAGGGTCTGACATCCCACACCCCACCTCCGATTTCCTCTACGCCAGTGTTCAGGATGAAATTAACCTTCTCAACAAACGTGTATTCATTTTCACAGTTTGCTGTTTGTGCAATCACGCACAGTGGGGAGTGTGGAGGTGGGGGTGCGGTGAAGATGGGAGTGCTGGAAGGAAAAGGAATAGAGCTGAAACAGTTAGAGCTGGGCATATTTGGGCTGGCTAGGTACAGGAATTGGGGGAGTTGGTGGTAAGGGGTTAACTCCCGTGTTCAGTCTCAGCCAGCTTCAAGGTGAAATGGGGGAGTATAATATTTGCTGGAGGTTCAGTGGGGGAGAGGCCGGTATTCACATTGCAACGTGTGGAGGGGGTGGGCCAGGCTCCGGCAAGGTGCTGAGGGAATCCCTCAGCAGTCCCGCATACAGCGGCCAGTGGGATCTTACTGTGCACCACTGCAGCCTGCAGGTCGCCTTCATGTGCGACGCGAGGCTGTATACAGGGCCCTGAGCTGAGTTTGCTGTGGGCCTGACACTGAGTGTAGTGAGTGGGTGTGTCGTCCCTAAATCCTCCCCCACAGCCGAGACCCACCCCACCTCCCGTCACCCCGTCAACCTCCAAAATATGACACTGACGTTGCAAATATCCATGAGACACAGCAGTGAGATGGAAACACATGGCAAACATAAGGCAGGAGAGGGCATTGCTATTGAAACATGGAGGAAATGGACAGAGTGAGGGACATTGATCGATTCTTGAGCAGGAGAAAGTCAACAGAGACAGATCCATGTCAACAATGTGTGGAACTGGATGAATACAACATGCCAAGCAGCATCTCAGGAGCACAAAAGCTGATGTTGCCTGCCTAAAAACGTCATCAGAAAAGGAGGATGGGGAGATGGCTCTGAAATAAATAGGGAGAGAGAGGGAGGCGGACTGAAGATGGAGAGAGGGGAAGACAGGTGGAGAGGAGAGTATAGGTGGGGAGATGGGAACGGGATAGGTCAGTCCAGGAATGACGGACAGGTCAAGGAGCGGGATGAGGTTAGTAGGGAGGAAATGGAGGTGCGGCCTGAGATGGGAGGAGGGGGTGGGTGAGAGGAAGAACAGGTTGGGCAGTCGGCGACGAGCTGGGCTGGATTTGGGATGCAGTGGGGGGAGGGGAGATTTTGAAGCTTGTGAAATTCGCATTTATAGCATTGGGCTGCAGGGTTGCCAAGCGGAATATGAGTTGCTGTTCCTGCAACCTTCGGATGGCGTCATTGTGGCACTGCAGGAGGCCCAGGATGGACATGTCATCTGAGGAAAGGGAGGGGGAGTAAAAATGGTTCGTGACTGGGAGGGGCAGTTGTTTAGAGATGGACCCATGGATAGGGACAGATAAAAGGTGGGAGCCTGAGGCGGGGAGGGAAAGAGAGACAGGTGACAGGACACTTTGGAAGGTTCATCATTGATATTTCATGTCGAAACAGTGCCAATCCCAGATGGAGTGGGCATGGGGTTTGTGCCTGGTGAATGGGAGTGGGCAGAGGGGTGCATTGGTCATTTCTTTGGTTACTCTCACTGAATTGCCAGAGAACAAGCTGGTGGGGGCAGGTTAAACATTGAATGGGGAGATGGAGAGGGACAGAGACACCTGCTGTGGGGAGTGACTCCCCACCACTGTGTCTCTGCCCAGCCTGTAAGAAAGTAAACCCTGGGGGCAGTCAGAAAGCATCTGCCCCTTGATCCCAGTTGAAATCTCTTCCATTTCTCTGGGTTCAAAACACCCAGGGGAAAATGCTGATAAAATGGGGAAATGGTGGAGGTCTGTCAGTGGCAGGATTGCCTTTGTTTCTGCCTGCTTTGTTTCAAAACATCTTGGCTTTGATTTGATCAATTTCCGACTGTTTATTTCTCTCTCTCATTCTCTCTCTCTCTACCCCAGCCCCCATACCCCCGCCAACCTCTGTCTCTGTCTCTCTCTGTGCTGGGGCAGGCGGGGAGATACCTGACACTGAAGCTTGTAGACGGAGCGAGGCACACAGAGTCTGGGAGTGGGGTTGGGCGATGTGTGAGGGGGTGTGAATCCCAGCCCTGGAGTAAATATCTCTCCTGCCCTTCCTCTCAAACAGAAACACTGGGACAGTCCTGGGACATTTTGATACATCTTCCTGTTCCCCGTTCTCTGGGTTTAAAATCAGGAGCTGTGCTGCTGTTTGGGTAGGAAGGGTGGGGTGGGGTGAGGTGAGGACAGCATCAGATTGTGGATGCTTAGGCAAGTTCAGGAGTGGGATCTTGCTGTACTGTTTGGGGAATGTCTCAGATTGCTGAAGGCAGCAAGTGGTGAGGTTTTGTAGTGCTTTTGGTGCTTTTTCTTAAAAAAAATTCCATTTTCATTTCTCCCTGTCTTACCTCCACCGCCAAGGAGGTTTTATTAGGGAGCTGAAACTTGAGATGATGCAGAGACAGAGAGAATCAACTCATTCTGCAGTGAGGAATCGTCAGACAGGAGCTGGGACCAGAGAGACAGAGATCGAGAGAATCATATTTAACTATCCCGTGTCTTTGTCGTTCATTTACACACTCACATGCTCACAGGGGAAATGAATTATGCGGCTCAGGCAGTCTTTGAAGTTTGGACAAGGGGCTGAGCCCTGGGCTGGGGCTTGGGGGAGGCAAAGGGGTAAAAATGGGGCTGCTGCACAGTCTGATCCAACAAATTTCGCTGCCTTCCTCTCTGCCTCCATATTCCCAGCTTCTTGTCTCTCTCACAGCTTTCTCTAAATCTCCATCTCACCCACATCCTTCAAATCTCCCCCATCGACTGTCCCCCAATCCTCTGATAGCCTTCGTTCGAATCATTTGTTCCCTTCCAAGGATTTTCAGGAACTGTTCCATTGTACAGTCTTTCTGAAATCCGGCCTCCCCAATTCACCTTTCTCTACACTTTCACTTTCCCGTTGTCCTATGGGATCTTGCTGTTCCTGCCTGACGGTCATTCTATCTGCATGCTCCTCACTGTCTCGCGATTACCTGCTCTCGATGGTAACTCTCTGTCTGCTCTTCTTTCACTCAATTTCTCTCTTTCCCTCTGTATCTCTCTCTCTGTCTCTGTCTGTCTGTCTGTCTGTCTGTCTCTCTCTCTCTCTCTCTCTCTCTCTCTCTCTCTCTCTCTCTCTCTCTCTCTCTATCCTTTCCTATTTTCTCCCCAGGATTTCTCTCTGTCTGTCCGTCCTTTCTTGTTCTCTCCCTAGGATTGCTCCCTCTCTACCTGTCATTTTCCATTCGATACTTGGGTTTTCTCTCACTCCAAGTTACTTTCTGTTTCTCTCCCTGAGTTTATTTCCACCCCCCTCCCCGACACCCGTCTCTCCCACTCTCCCTCTGTCCTTTATCTTTTTCTCAATGGGATTTCTCTGCCTTCTGTCTCTCCCTGTAGTATTTTTGTTCTCACCTGCTCTGTCTCTGCCCCTGTGTTTTTGCTTCATGTCTCTCTCCCTGGGATCGTTCTCTCCCTACTCCCTCTGCCTCTCTCCTTTTCTGTTTTTGTGCCTCTCTCCTCTTTCTTTCTCCACCTGTCCTCTCTTCCCCAGACTCAAGTTTCACTTTCTCTGGGTTCATGTTTCTTTCTCACTTGTCTGTCCTTCTATCTCTCTCTGGGGTCTTTCTGTCTGTTTCTCTCTCCCTTTCTTTTCCTCTCCGTCTGTCGCTGTCCTACACCTTTTCTCTCTCTGGGATCTTTATCTGTCTCTCTCTCCTTTCCTCTCTCCCTCTCTCACTTTCCCTACCTCGTTGGGTTTGCCTGCCTGCCTGCACATTAGTATCTCTCCCTCCCCAGGGGTGTGTCACTCTGCCTGTATCTCTCTGTCTTTCTCCCTACGGTGGATTTTGACCTTGTGCCAGAGTGGAGAGAGCTGAATCGTTATTGGAGTAGGATCCTCCCTGTTTTCCTCTCTCCCCCTCTCTCTATGTGTTTCCCTCTCTCTTTACCTGCCCCCCCTGTCCCCATGACTTCACTCTCCTTTTGTCTCTCTATGCCACTTTTCTCCTCTTGGATTTTCTCTCTCTCTGTCTCTCTATCACACACACACACCCCTCTCCCTCCCTTTGACTGTTTCCAGTTCTCACTCCCCGTGGCTGGTCTCTCCCTTGGCCTTTCCGTGTCTCTGTTCTCCTCTTGGATTCTCTCTCCCATCTCTCTCTGTGGCCCTCTCTCCCCATCGCTTGTCTCACCCTCTGATCTTCCTGATCCCTTCCCCCGCCCCCACTCTGAGTTTCACCCCTACCTGCTCTCTCTGAACTGAAAGGCGAGGTTGTTAGGTTAAGAACCTGCCTCAATGAGGGTGACACGGTCTGGCTGGGGACCAGGATCTTGCTGTGCTGTAAGGCAGTCAGTGAAAAGGCCCTGAGTGCCTCGCCCTATACCCTGTGTCCTCTGTCCCCAGGTTGGGGCAATGAATTGTTGAGGTGGAGGGGTAATTGCCCACAGAGGGAAATGCTGAGTGCCATTTATCTACAGTGGAGTTGTGGTCATGGAGGAACTGGGAGAGGAGAGAATCTCTATTGGGGGTGGCAATTATAAACTGAGAGTTGAAACATTTTGTGAAGGACAAAATATTAGTGGAGTAAAAATCAAGGTGGGGAATTTTCAAAGGGGTTGCAAACATTTGTTGAGGGGGCAATATCAGAGGGAATGCAAAGTGGGGGAGTCCCAAAGTTGGGATGGAGGGCAAACTTTGCGTGCAATATTGTGGAGAGCAACTGAAATGGGGGAAATAACAAAATGAGGGAACAATATTTGACAGGTGTGGTAAATTGTTTACAAAGGGGGAGTGCAATATTGTTTTGGGGAGGCACAGGATTTGGAAATGGGGTACAATACTGTGAGGGTAGGGAAAAAAGTTGAGGACACACTTCTGCTGTGGTAAAAGGGGCAAAACTTAAAGGCAGCGAAAAATGTTGCGTGGAAGATTTGGATGAGAGGCCAAAAATGGAGGAGAGGAGAATGTGAAATGAGGATGGTTCAAAATTGCATGCCACAAATTTCTCGGGGTTATATTGTCAGGGCTCATTTCTGGGGACCATATTGGGAAGCATACATTATTCAAGGAAGGCGTTTGGTGAGGTTCCCCATGGTAGGCTTATGCAGAAGACAAGGAGGCATGGGATCGGGTGGAAATGTGGCGGATTGGGTTCAGAATTGGCTGACTCTGAGAAGACAAATGGTGGTAGTGGATGGAAAATATTCAACATGGTGCTCAGTTACAAGTGGTGTACCACTAGGGTCTGTTCTGGATCCTCTTCTATTTGTGATTGTTGTGAATGATTTGGATGAAGGAGTGTAAGGGTGGATCAGTAAGTTCACAGGCGATATGAGGGTGGGTCGGGTTGTGGACAGTGTGGAGGGCTGTTCTACGTTAGAGAGGGACATTGATTGGATGAAGAGCTGGTCAGAGAAGTGGCAGATGGAGTTTAACCCAAAAAAGTGTGAGGTGATTTATTTTGGAAGGACAGATTTGAAAGGAGAATACAGGATTAACAGAAAGATACTTAGGAGTGTGAAGGGGCAGAGGGATCTTGGGGCTCATGTCCACAGTTCCCAGAAAGCTGCCACCCAGGTAGATAGAGTTGTTAAGAATGGGTATGGTGTGCTATCTTTGATTAATAATAGAGCGATTGAGTTCAAGAGCCACGAAGTTATGCTCCAGCTATACAAAAGCCTGGTTCGGCCACATCTGGATGTATTGTGTCCAGTTCTGGTCGCCTTTTTACAGGAAATATGTGGAATCAATGGAAAAGGTTCACAGTAGATTTACAAGTATGTTGCCTGGGACGGAAGGAAGGTCTTATGAGGAAAGTTTGAGAGATCTAGGGTTTTTCTTTTTAGAACGAAAAAGAATGAGAGATGATTTGATAGAGGTGTACAAAATGATTAATGATATAGATAGCATGGACTGCCAAAGACATTTTCGTAGGGTGGAGGTAGCTGGTACGAGGATCATAGTTTTAATGTGAGTGGAGGCAGATATAGGGGAGATGTCAGAGGTAGGTTCTTTATTCAGAGAGTGGTAGGGGCATGGAATGCATTGCTGGAGCACGTAGTGGAGTCGGCCTCCTTAGGGCATTAGAGTGGCTAATAAATATGCATATGGATGATAGTATAGTAGGGGTGGGCGTTCAAGAGACCTTCATTTTAAGGTAAACGTTTGGCACAACATTGTGGGCCGAAGGGCCTGCACTGTGCTATGTCCTATATACACTCGAGGGGGTGCCATATTTGTGGGGAGCTACTTGTGGGATCCCACCGAGCTGAGTAGGGTAAGGGGAGAATGTTGGTGCAGGAGGGAAACGGTAGACAGCTGAAAGAGGGAGAGGTGGGTGTGATGGGGGGATAGGTACAGGATCTGTGGTGAAGGGTTAGGGGAAAGAAGTTTACTCCGGAGTTCAGTCCGAGCCCAGCTCCAAGTTGAAATGGGAGAATTTAGTGCTTTGCTGGTGGAGGAGGCACTTTTTTCACTCTGCAGCCTGTGGGGTCTTGCTGTATGGGGACAGCCTGCAGCCGTTTCCTTTACAGCAGCGAGACTACACTTTCCAAATTCAGATTAGGTGAAGTGGGGGGCAGGGTTTCTGATAGTGGGTGGTAATGATGCAGAAACTTTCATGCTTCTTCAGTGTGTGGGGGATGGGGCTTTTCAGGGGACCGCTGGTGGGATTCTGCTGTGCAGAATGTCCTTCATTCCTATGTCAGCTCCTCTCTTTGTGGGGACGCTGTAGTGGTGAGGGAATGGGCTCCTACAGGTTGTTCAGGGAATCCATTGGGCGTCCTGCTTACGGTAGTCTATGGGATCTTGCTTTATTGGCTGCATGTCGCCCTCAAACTGCCTGCGGGGACTCAGGCTGAGTTTTCCGAGAGTCTGATAGTGGGTGGGGTGTATCATTCCTCCTTTAAACCCCTAGGTCAGACACAACCTTCCCCACCACCTCTACTCACCCCACTCACCCTCCAAAATGTGACACTGACATTGCAAATGCCTTCCAGACACAGCGGGGAGATGGGAACAAGTGGCAAATGTCAGGCAGGAGAGGGCATTGCTCTCAAATAGCGAGAGGGAATAGAGAGAGAGTGAGGCATTGAGCAATTATCGAGCAAGAGAAAGCTCAACGGAGATTGAGACAGGGATAGGGACAGAGAGAGAGGGGGGAAAGCGCGGGGTGGAAGGGAATGAGAGAGAGGTGGGTAACTGTACTCGTGGAAGGTTCATTTTAAATATTTCATGTAGAAACAGCACCGATCTGGGACAGAACGCTGAGCACGGTGAATGGGAATGGACCGGGGGGGAAGGGGGAGAGGGGGTGTAGGTTTTGTTTTTCAAACTCCCCCCCAACCCATAATATCAGAGAACCAGCTCGAGTGGGCAGGTTAAACACGGAGGAGGGATAGACACAGGCTCTGGGGAGTGACTCCCTACCACTGAGTCATTGCCCAGCCTCTCAGAAAATAACCCTGGGGGCAGTCAGAAAGTACTTGCCCCTTGAAACGAGATGACATCTTTTCCCATTCTCTGGAGTGAAAATGAGGGAAAAGTGCTGAGAAATTGCGGAGATTTTGGAAGTCAGCCAATGATGGGACATCGTTTTGATTCTCTTTATTTTTGTTCCAAAATTTATTGGCTTTGATGGGATCAATTTCCGTCTCTCTCTCTCCCCCCGGGGGATTTCTGAGAGTCTGAAGTTGAGACACAGACAGAGGGAGTCAAACAAAGCCTAGGAGTGGGGATGGGGGTGTGAATCCCAGCTCTGGAGTAAACGTTTCTCCCGCCCACTCCCCTCAAACAGAAACACTGGGACAGGCCTGAGACTGGCTGAGGCACCTTCCTGTTCGCCGTTCTCTCAGTTTAACATCAGGGGCTCTGCTGAGGGAGTGGGAAGCTGTCAGATCGTGAAGCCCTACCTGCAGTGAGATCTTGCTGTGCTTTTGATGTTTTCTTTTACATTTTAATCAATTTCCATTTCCCTATATTTCCATATCCGACCCTGAGGAGATTTGATTTGGGAGCTGGAACTCGGTCGATGTTGGGGTCCTGCACAGTCTGGTCCCACAGATTGCACTGTAGCCCTCTCTTTCTGCCTCCATATTCCCAGTTGCCTGTCCTTCCCACAGCTTTCTATTAATCTCTGTCCCCCACAGCACTCACAGCTCCCTGTTTGCCATCACTCCAAATCTCAGATCCCTTCACCAACTTTCGCACCCCTTCTCCCAGATTTTGCAGGAACTGTTTTAACATTCAGCTTTTCCCATTTCCGACTTTTCTTCTTCACCTCCCTGCACACCTTTCTCTCTGCCCAATGGGATCTTACTGTTCCTGCCTGATGCTCATTCTATCTGTGACCACCCCCACCCCCAACCCATCTCTCCATCACTCGCTCGCCATGGTATCTATTTGCTCCCCTCTCCTTCGATTTCTCTCTGTATCTGTCCTCCCTCGTTCTCTCCTTTGGATTTTTCTGTCTCTATCAGCCCATCTCTTAATACTCCAGATTTATTCCCCACTCTCACCACTCTGCCCTTTTCCTTGTTCTGAATGGAATTTCTCTCTCTCTTCTCTTTCTCACACCGTGGCTTTCTTCTTCTCTCTCTGTTCCTTTCCTTGTATTTTGTCTTGTTGTCTCTCTCACTGGTTTCGTTTTCTCTCCACTCCCTCTCTGTCTCTCCCTGGCTTGTTTCTCTCTCTCTCTTTCTACATCTTTCTCTATCTCAGTCTGTCTTCTCTCTCTACCTGTTTCACACTCTTTCTATCCCCGTTCCTCCCTTGTCTCTCCTTCCATCTCTCTCTGGTCTTTCTGTCCCCCTTTATCCATCCCTCTGTTTCTCTTTATACCTGTCTGTTCATCTCACTTTGTCTCTGTCATGCGGGGGCAACATATTTATAGGGAACATATCAGGGTGGAGAATGTTTAAAGTGGGCAATCATTCGTGGGAGGGGTCAATATTTGACAGGACATAAAGTGGGGTGTTGATAAATTGGGATGAGGGCAACTGAAGTGGGCAAACAAAATATTTGAGGGAACATGTTGTGCAGGTGAGGGCAAAATATATCTGCGTGAGGGGATTGCAATATTTGAGGGGGTGATTTTGTTTTGCGGGCACAAGATTTGGGAATGGGGTGTAATAATGTGAGGGTGATGCAGACAGTCCGAGGAAGGGGAAAGACAAGCGACAGAGGGACAATCCCCCCGCAATAACTATTCAGCCCCCTGCCCCGACTCTGGCACTGAATCCAAATCTGAACCCAGACAGAGTGACAGAGGGATAGGGATACACAGGCAGACAGAGAGTGAAACTCCCAGTTAAAGAAAGAGAAGGGTAGAGATAGAGAGAAACCCAGGGAAGAGTGCCAAAGAGATAGATTCCAGGGAAACAGTGCAGGACAGAATGGCGGACAAACCGCTTGGGGTGGGGTGTGTAAAGAGATAGGCAAAACTAGGAGGCAGTGATGCAGACAGAGATAAAAAAGAGACAGAGAAAGACTGAGGAAAAAAGACAGAGAGAAAGATCGGGAAAAAGGTGGGTTGGGGGGGCAAGGTGACAAAATTGAGAGGTTACTGGTGAGGGAGGGGGTACTGAAATAAAGAAATACAAGAGATGATTGTTTGTGACAGAGACAGAGGTGCAAGGAAGAGAAAGAGAGATAGATAGAAAAGGACCAAGAAAGAGACAACTGGAGAGACTTTAAGAGAAGAAGACAGGGACAGAAAGCTAGAAGAGAGAAAGAGTAAGAGCCAGTGAGAGAGAGAGATAAATCAGAGACAGAGACAGGAAAGACAAAATGAAGAAGTGATCCTCTCCATTGCTGTGGGTCCCAGCTCTCTCTCTCTCAATTGTTTCTCACGCTCTCCTCTGTCCCATGAGGGACCAGCCCAGCTCCCCGGGTTTACTTCAGCCTCATCTGCTTCAGGGAGTGGGTGACAAAAGTTAAAAACTGGCATTGAGTTTCCAGCAGGACACATGTGCACACGCACACACACACGCACACACACGCGCGCACAGAAACACACACGCCGACACACACACACACACACACACACACACACACACACACACACACACACATACACACACACACACACACACACACACACACACCTCTCCTGACTCCATCCACATGGCAACAGGAAATATGGCTGAGATAACAAGGTGTGGAGCTGGATGAACACAGCAAGCCAAGCAGCATCTCAGGAGCACAAGAGTTGACGTTTCGGGCCTAGACTCTTCATCAGAAAAGGGGGATGGGGAAAGGGTTCTGAAATAAATAGCGAGAGAGGGGGAGGCGGACCGAAGATGGATAGAGAAGAAGATAGGTGGAGAGGAGAGTATAGGTGAGGAGATAGGAAGGGGATAGGTCAGTCCAGGGAGGACGGACATTTCAAGCAGGCGGGTTGAAGTTGGTAGGTCGGAAATTGAGGTGCGGCCTGAGGTGGGAGGAGGGGATAGGTGAGTGGAAGAACAGGTTAGGGAGACAGGGAAGTGCTGGGCTGGTTTTGTGATGCAGTGATGGGAGGGGAGATTTAGAAGCTGGTGAAGTCGACATTGGTAACATTGGGCTGCAGGGTTCCCAAGCGGATTATGAGTTGCTGTTCCTGCAAACCTCGGGTGGCATCATTGTGGCACTGCAGGAGACCCAGGATGGACATGTTGTCTAAGGAATGGGAGGGGGAGTTGAAATGGTTCACGACTGGGACATGCAGTTGTTTCGTGCGAACCGAGAGGAGGTGTTTTGTAAAGCGGTCCCCAAACATCCGCTTGGTTTCCCCAATGTAGAGGAAGCCTCACCGTGTACCGTGGATGCAGTATAAACACTGCAGCCCAATGGTATCATTGTGGATTTCACCAGCTTCAAAATCTCCGCTCCCCCCACTGCATCCCAAAATCAGCCCAGCTCATCCCCGCCTCCCTAACCTGTTCTTCCTTTCACCTATCCCTTTCTCCCACCTCAAGCCGCACCTCCATTTCCTACGTACTAAGCTCATCCCGCCCCCTTGACCTGTCCGTGCTCCCCGGACTGACCTATCCCAACCCATACTCTCCTCTCCACCTATCTCCTCCTCTATCCATCTTCGGTCCGCCTCCCCGTCTCTCCCTATTTATTTCAGAATCCTCACCCCATCCCCCTTTTCTGATGAAGGGCTAGGCCCGAAACGTCAACTTTTGTGCTCTGAAGATGCCGCTTGGCCTGTGTTGTCCATCCAGCTCCACACTTTATTATCTTGGATTCTCCCACATCTGCAGTTCCCATTATCTCTGAACATTACAAGATATTGAGTGTCAGTCAGCAGCTTATTGTTGAGAATGTGATGCTTGACAGCCCTGTCCACTTCCCTTCCATCACTTTACTGAACATTGAAGATAACTCAGAGATAGTAGGAACTGCTGATGCTGGAGTCTGAGATAACACAGTGTGGAGCTGGAGAGACACAGCAGGCCGGGCAGCATTAGAGGAGCAGGAAATCTGGTGTTTCGGGTCGAGGCCCTTCTTCAGAAATAGGGGAGGGGGAAGGAGGCTCTAAAATAAATGGAGAGGGGGCGGTGGTGACAGAAGAGAGCTTGTGGAGCAGATCAGGTGGGAGAGAAGATGCACAGGTCAAGCAGGAGTGGTTGAAGCTAGTAGAGGTGTGTGTAGTGACGGGATTGGTCAGTGAGGTAGTAGGAGAGGCAAGCCAAATCTTTCTCTCTATCTGTATCTCTCTCTCTCTCTTTATCTCTCTCCCTCTCTCTCTCTCTGTATCTCTCTCTCTCTGAATATCTATCTCTCTGTGTGTATCACTCGCTCTCTGTATTTCTCTCTCTGTATCTCTCTCTCTCTGTATCTCTGTCTGTATCTCCCTCGCTCCCCCCTCTGTCCCTATCTCCCACTCTGCCCCCACCCCACTCTCTCGACAACACCCCCCCCATCCTCTGGCCCCCTCTCTCCCCAGTCCCCCTGTCTCTATCTCCACCACCCTCTTTCTGAGCCGCTCTCTCCAATCCCCTCCTTCCCTCTCTGCATCCTCTCTCTCCACCACAAATGTTCACACCACTCTCTCTAAAGCCCCTGCCCACATCAATCCTGACCCCCCCCTCTCTCTACCCTTCATCTTTCGCCATATCTCTCTAATCTCTTGTCACACTCTTTCCCTCTCTCTGTACCCCTTCCCCATCCCCTTCTCTTGTCTTTCTTTGCCCTCCTGTCTCTCTCTCCTTCACCGTCTCTTTCTCCATCATGTGTTAATAATTTGTTGCAAGAAGGGAGTGTGGAAGGGTTCACAGGACATTGGTAGAAGAACAATGGAGATGTGTTGACAGGACATTGCTAGCTTTAACGGAATGTGGATAGGATTTCAGGCTTGTGTTATTGGAGAATTGTGCGAATGGTTCACAGGTCAGTGCGAGGGTAAGAGAGTAAGGATGGAGGCACCTGTCTGTGGTGGGTGAACAGGTTAATAAAGGGTTCACTGACCTTTTCTAGGGGATCGGATTGGGGATGGGCTCACAGGCAGTTGCTGAGGGAAGAGAGTGCGGATATTTTCACAGGCCTTGTTGGAGGAACAGGCCTTTCCTGGCGCAGAAGAGTGGCGATTGGTTCACAGTTCATTTTTAAGGCTACAGATTAAGGGTTGGTTCACAGGTCACTGCTGGGGGAACAGATTGAGCGTGTGGTCACAGGTTGTTGATATGTGGACAGAGTAGGGGTGGGTTCACAGGCCATTGCTCGGGGAAGAGAATGGGGATGGCTTCACAAGCTGGTACAAAGATAATGGAGAAAAGATCGGTTCACATGCTGTTGCCATGACAGCAGTTTGGGGATTATTCATAAGTTGTTGCTTGTGGTACAAGGGAGATGTGATTCGAGGCAGTTGCTATGAGATCAAATTGGGGATGGATAAGGGCATATTGCTTGGGGACAGAGTGGGGATGGGTTCGCAGGTTGTTGCTGGGGGAACAGATTGGGGATGTTTTACAAGCTGTTGCTGGGTAACAGCGTGAGCTTGGATCAATATGTAATTCCAAGCAGATAAGCATGTAGACGGATTCACAAGCCAATGCTCGGAGAAATGAGGATGGATGGGTCACAAACTGTGGCTAGGAAAACTGGGAATGTCTCGAAGGCTGTCTCTAGGAGAACACTGGAGATATGTTGACAGGCCGTTACTAAGGGAACAGTGTGAGGATGAATTCACAGGCAATTGCTGTGAGAACAGTATGGGGATGGGTTGACAGGTCATTGTTAGGGGAACATATTAAGGGTTGGTTCACAGGCCAAGGCGGTAAAAACAGAGTAGGGATGGTTTCACAAGCAGTGAGGAAAGATTGGACGTACGCTCACATATCACTGTTAGGAGAACAGGGTGAGAATATGTTTACAGCCCACGGCTTCGGTTACATCTTTAGGATGGGTCCATAGGTAATTGCCTTGAAAAAAAATGTGGAATGTGTTACCAGGTTTTTGCTAGGGAGAAAAAAAAGTAAGGATTTGTTCATATGTCATTGACAGGGCAAATTTGCCAGGACAGTTTTACAGGCCATTGCAAGGAGAACAGAGTGGGTATGAGTACACAGGCAGTTACTGGGGAACACGATTTGGACGGGTTAACAGGCCATTGCTGTAGGAACATTGTGGGAATGCGTTCATAGGCTGTTCTTCAGGCAACAGTGCAGTGATGGATAACTGGCTATTGCTTTAAGGCCGATTTGGAGATGGGGTCATAGGTAACCGATAGGTGAACAGATTGGGGGGCATTCGCAGGCTGTTGCTAAATGAACTAATTGGAGATGGACTGACAGGCTGTTGTTAAGGGAACAGGGTAGGTATGGGTTAACGGGCCATTGCTAGGGGAACAAAGTGTGGATGGGTTCACAGGCCAAGGCTGGGGCTACATAGAGCAGATAGGGTCATAGGCTGTTGCTAGCAGAACAGACCAAGAACGGTTCAGAGTGCTTTGCTGGGACAACAGAGTAGGGATGTGTTCACAGGTCATTGTTCAGTGTACAAATAGTGATGGGATTGCATTGCCATTGCTCAGGGGACAGTTTGTACCTGAATTCACAGGTTGTTGCTAGGGGAAGAGAGTGGGGATGGGTTCACAGGCCATTGGTCAGAGACAGGGATAGAAAGAAACAGGCAGACAGACAGTGAACTCCTCCAGGATAGAGCCAGGGTGATAGAGAGACACAAGATGACAGAATGAAACTCCCAGGAAGAGAGGCAGAAGGATAGAAAGACATAGGCAGATGAAAAATGAAATCCCCAGGGAAAGAGACAGTGTGGTAGAGAGACACAGGCAGACATAGAGTGAAATCCCCAGGGAGACAGAGGGACAGAGAGAGAGAGTGCGAGGGTGAGACCTCGAGAGAGATACAGAGAAAGATCCCAGGAAGATAAACGGTGTAGGACCGACACAGAGAGAGATCAACAGACAGATAGAGAGAGAAACAGAGGGATGCATAGATTGATTTGTTGTCACATGTACTGAAATACAGTGAAATGTTTTGTTTATGAGTGGTACAGGCGGATCCAAACAGAGTTAGTATGGTTTACAAAAAGTAAGTCACGCTTGAGGAAAACTTTCAATTAAAAAAACAACACTAATCCAATCACTGTAAATTCTGGAACACTCATGCTGCAACTCACAGCACTCACTCCGCACTGTAATCAACTGACTCACAACACTCTGATTTTGCATCTCTTTTTGCTTCTGTCCCTGTCTCACCTTCAGCTCCCTCAGCCAGGCTAGATCCAAGGTCAATTAGTGCCCAATGTCAATGCAGGCCAATGGCAAATCCAATGTTCACGTGGAAAGCGAGTTGGAGGAATATAAGACACAAGGATTCACATGCACAGATATTTGAAGGTAACAAAACAGAATAACTAGTCAACAGAGAAATTTGGATCTTGATCGATTTTAAAAAAAACAAACTGAGCCAGCAGTCGAGAGAAATATGCAAAGGTACACGGATAAAACAAGGGAATAGGACTGACTGGATTGCTCTAGGAGTTGGCATGGACTGAATGGTCTGCACTTTTTGGCTTTTTTTATATGGTCCTCTTGTATTTGAAACTTACAGGTTAACTTATCAATCAGGCAAATCTGTTCTGCATCCACTCCACTGCTGTTAGATGGTTCCTGACAGCACGTCTGCGAACTGAGACAGCTAATCAAATGTCATCTAACCACAGTTAGGTTATCCCAATCCCTGATGTCTTAAATCTTTTCCCACAGGCACACACGTACATACCTGAAAGTTACCACATTCAGATGCTGATAATATTCATATTCTCATCAATCAAGTTACTCTTTCACATTTTGGTTTGAGGTTCAAGTCTGCCAATTCCTCTGCTGACATGGATCGGTAAGATTGCAAAATCTGTCACGGTCAGTCCAGGATAGAGATTCAGAACAGAATAAAAAAGAAACATTTCTCTTGTTTTGAAGTTGCTGTTAGTAAATCCTGCCCGCCTTACCTTCGCCCCGTTCCCAAAAAATAAAGGACATGGGCGCGCTGTTCCTCCAGTGGGCCCCAAACAAAGATGACGGACTCTCACGTTTCAGAGAACTTTGCCCCAAATAAACATGGCGGCGCCCATCCCGGCCCTGCAAAAAACGGAATTCAGCAATTCCAGACTCTTGGTGACAAAACCAGGATCGGTATTTTCTAACTCAGTGACGGTGGCCACTCTCAGTCTGTGTAAAGCCTCTCTGCCCACTTTGTGGAATACTCACTCAGTCGATTTCTAATTTTCTCCTTTCAATTCCTTATCTCGCCTGTTCCTTGTCAATTCGTCCAGCTCTCCTTTGCCTCCAAGTCTGCGCATGTTTAAAACGCATCAGATCGCGCGCACGCAACCAGGCACATGCATTCCCGCCTCGAATGCTGTGAAGAAACCCTGCCATTGAGCAGTAATATTGATATAACAAACATATGAAGGAATATGCTCGGACGAAAGCTGATGGGATCCATTGATAAAAATGCACGGTCCCTTAGTATATTTCTGTCCTCATTCTAATTAACTGCAGAACAAAGAGATGTCAGCACACACTCAACGGGTAAGGTGAACTAAATATATACCTTTCCAGTGTAGAATATTTGAATTTCGCCGCAAGAAGAATGCATTTATTGGTGATAGAAACATTTCAAATTTCAAAGCTGAATGATGCCAGGTTGGAAAACTAAATGAATCCGTTCTCACACTGAAGTATGAAGAGTCTTTCTCTGGTGTGACTGTGCTGATATATCAGTAAATTAAGATTTTCAGGCAAATGTGAAACTTCAGACAAGATTGAGATATCAAGCACTTCTTGTAATGAGTTTCATATTCTCAGCACTCTTTGAATACACAAGACCAGACTCAGTCAAATAAAAATATTCAGCAGCTGTTGAGAGAGGAATGCACTTTCTATTACATGGCTTCTCTACATCAGTCCACAAAAAGGGAAAACTAACTCTTTTTTCTCAAGCCAGAGATGTTATCATCTAGACTGAACATTACCAACATCTTTTTGTTATATACACAGTCAAATAACTGATTTCTGAATTGTACAATCGATTCATTTGTGACTGGTATTTTGTGTGTGTCTGTGTGTGTGTGTCCACACATAAGTGGAAACATCTTCCGAGTTTAATCTGTCAGTCAGGCTTAATGCAGGAGTTAGGTGACAGTTCCAACCACTAATCAAGTCCGCATTTCTATCCTATGTTTTAAAGGGTTTATTTTCTTTTTTTCTTCAAAGGAAAAGAGCGTCCAGAAATGATTCTTGCCTTGTGAAGAGAGAAGATTTCAGAGAAACAGTGAAAGAGTACAAGTCCAAACACACCAAAAGCTGGACAATATCTTGACTTCAGCTAACAAGGGACGAGTATCATTTGCTTCATGTAAATGCCAAGCAATACATTCTCAAATAAAACAGAACATAATCACAATTCTTTGACATTCAATGGTGTTACCTTCACTGAAACACCCACTGTTAAAATGCAGGGGGTTCCCATTTCCCGGAAACTCGACTAGACTTGCAACATACACACAGCGAATACAAGTGTAGCCAAAACCGAGGAAATACTGCTGTGAGAAGCTCACCTGCTGACTCCCCAAAGCCTGTCCATCATCTATAAAAGTGTAATGGAATAGCATTCCATTTTCCTGGACTGGTGCAACTCCATTAAGACTCAAGAAGCTTGAAACCATCCAGGACAATGCAAACCACATCACTGGCAGTACATCCACAAACATCCGCTCCATTCGCCATGGGCCTTCAAATACACCGATGCGTTTTGGGGCAGCAGATACATGGGAAAACCAACAACTACCATTTCCCCTGCAGATCGCTCATTATCCCGACTTGGAAAAATATCACAATTCTTTCACAGTTGTTGTGTCAAAATTCTGGAATTCGCTCCCTAACAACATAGTGGGGCGAATAATAAAACTAGGACCACTGCAGTTTAAGAAGCCTGCTCACCACCACTCTCTCAATAGTAATGAGCGATGGAAAATAAATGCTGGCCAGCTACCAACATTCACATCCCACAAATGAATTAACAAATAAAAATCGGTGGGCTGCTATCTAAGATGAAGGAGGGAGGTTTTTTTATATCAATTTTATGTATATTGATGGTCAACAAGAGAGTCAAAGGTTATTATGATAGATAGCATTGTAGAGTTGAAGCTACACTCAGTTCAGACATGGTTTTATTTAATGACCAACCAGGCAAGAGGGGCTGAATGGCACATATCTGCTTCTGATGCAGACATGTATATGTACGGTCATATTGAAGCTTTTCACAGCAACTCAGGTATAAGCTCAAAAATTAGAAATTTAAGTAAAAGCTGAGACATTTGACTGAATGAAATGATATATCTGATGTCTGCTTGGGAAGCTATTCCTAAATGTGTCCGTTTTAAACAAGTGTGGTATCAGGAAGAGACTACAAAAACAAGAGATGGAGATTAATTTATTTTGAAATGGAAAGAAAACAAAAAACGAAGGCACTTCCAGGTGCTCTTTAGGCGACGACGTTTCTCCTCATTTCATTTTGAAAATATTTAACCCAAGTCCTGAAACGGTGACCCTTTTTCTGTAATTCCCCATCATTGGAACATCTTTCCTGCATCTCCCTTGCCCAATCCTGATCGGAATTTGGAGATTTTGATGAGATGTTCTCATTCTTCTATTCCCAGTGGATGCAATTTTAACCGACACAATCTCACTTCATACATTATTCCTATCATCCCAGGAATCAAGTTGGTAACCACATGCAGTACTCTGTCGAAAGCAACGTCACTCGTCTTGAGATATGCATGCCAAAACTGTACACAATGTAACAGGTGTCGCCTAACTTAGGCCCAGTGTACTTGCAGCTAAGCATTCTTGTTCCTGTTTTCGGATCCTTACTCTCTGAAGATAGATAACAGATAATTTGTCTTCCTTACTGCCTGCTGCATCTGTGCACTTACTGTCAGCAACTGGTGCACAAAGATCTCCGGTCTCGTTGACTACTCATGTGCCATTCAAATGATCATCGATTTGAATTTTAATTGCTACAATGTGGGTACGCTTACATTTATCCAAATATAATGTAACTGATATTTATTTGCCCACTCACGAAGCTTCTCCAAGTCATACTGCAACATGTATGCACCCTTCTTCTGGCACACACTTCCACCCAGCTTTGTGCCATTTAAAAGTTTGGAAAAAATTATCTTTAATTTCCTCATCTAAATCAGTAACATACATTGTGAATAGCTGGGGCTCAAGCACAGATCCCTGCAACAAACCACAAGTTACTGCCTGCAATTGGGCAAAAGGCAAATTTATTCTTAATCCTCGTTGACTATTTGCTGGCCAGTTTTGTAATCAACTCAATGCACTAACCCCAATCCCATGCATTTCAATTGTACACATTAACCTCTAATGTATGTCTTCTTCAAAAGCTTTCGTAAAACCAAATAAACACATCTACTTGTCCATCATGGTCAACTCTACTCATTACTTTCTGAAAGGCAGTCATCAGATTTGTCAAGAATGATTTATCTTTTGTAAGTCTGTGGTGACTGTCTGCTTCTTCTCTTGGATTCTCAGTACTGTGTTTCAAAATCCTTGATAATGGAATTGAGCATCTTCCATATGATTTATCTCAAACTCACTGGTCCATTATTATAGGGTTTTTCTCTTCCCTTTTAATTGGTTCGTCACATTAACGACCCTGTAGTCTGTAGGAACTGTCAAAGTGTCTATGAAATCATAACTGATAGTCAGCAATACATCCATTATTTTGAAGGCCACTTATTTAAGTCAACTGGGGATGTATCAGCTTCTGATCCCATTAATTTCTCTAAAACCATTTCTCTACCAGTACAGATTTTCTTTAGTTACCACACCGCACCCCGCCTCCCCTCCCCTGCCACCCCGACACCTTCACTAAGTCCTGTGTTTTCCAAACTTTTCTGGTGCACTATTTGTATATTATTTGATGAAGACAGAAACAAAGTATGAATTTAGTTCGTCAGTTATTCCTTTGCTTGCCATTATACATTCCACCGTGTCTGATTGGAACAGGCCTATATTAGTTATCACCAATCCGTTACCCTTTCTATACGCACAGAATGTTTTTTACAGTCAGTTGTTATGTGGCGGAAGTTTACTCCCGTACTCTACTTCCCCTTTTCATTTAATCTCTTGGTCCTCCTTTGCTAACCTCTGAACTGTTCCCAATCACTCAATGTATTTTTTCTTGCCAATCTGTAAGCATCTTTTTTTGCATCTAACATAAACTCTAACCTGTCACATACGCCATGGTTTGGCCATTCTTTTCTTTGCACTCTTGCAGCATACAGGAATGACAATTTCTGTCATTCAGTGATTCACTCTTTGAATGTTTGCCCTTGTTGGAACACTGTCATGTGAGAAACATTTCTCAATCCATAATACCCAAAGTATGCCTCATATCATCGTCGCCTTAAACTTCAAACTCATGAGGAATTCTGTCATTTTACAGTCATTCATCCCCAAATGGTGTCTCTCAAAGACATTGTTGATTATTCATTTCTCATTGCTTAAATACCCCAATCTAAATGCCCTCTTCACTCGTTGGTTCCACAAACTATTCATCAAGAAAACCATCCTGTACGCACTCTACTACTTCCCTCTTCACAGTATCATGGCTATTTTTTATTTAACATATCTGTATGAAGATTAATATCTGTCACAACGATAGATAATGTTTTACCACAAGAATCTCTGATTTACTGCTTAAAGCCATCCCAATGCCATCACTATAGTTTGGTGCTCCAAATAATACTCATATTACCTTGTTTCTCAATTATCTACACGCAGATTCTATATTGTATGAGTTAGTATCTTTCATCAATAATATGTGTATATCCTCTTTAAATAGTAATACGACTGCATCACGGTTTGGGAATTGGATTACATTTACTCAGACCAAATTACACAACTTTGGTAGCATCAACAAGACAGATGACCAAAAAAAAGAAATGAAGCCAGAGAGATCCAACTCACCCCAGTTCCATGGACACCTAAAGGTACACAAACCGGATGCTTCTCTCAGACCCATTGTCTCACTATCAGGCACACCAACATATAGGCTTGACAATGAGCTACAACAATGTGAAATACTTTGTCAGCAATACTACCCACTACATTCATTCATCCCAGGAATTCCTCACTATCATCCAGCACACCAGGATAGAAGAGGATAACGTCGGCAGGCAACCAAGGAGACCAACAACATCAATAAGGACACCAAAATGAAACTATCAGATCTGTGCCTCACAACACACTTCACCTTCAATGACAACATAGGCAAAAAAAAACCACGATCAGGCCTGATTGCAGAAGAAGTAATGCAAACGTTAAAATGGACAGCACTCCCCACTGGTTTAAATTAGTTGGCTGATTCCAGCTCGTTGCCAAAACATCAAAACAAGCTGAAGGTTTCCTATCACACAGTTAATTGGTACACATTTCTATTTTAGAACTGGCTGTACATCTTCAGCTACATGGAGACTTTTTTTTTACTATGTATAAATCCCTAAGCTCAGAAAAGCACTTTACCTCTTAATGGGGCCATGCACTCTTGAGCCATCCATTATTTTACACAAACTCCAGATTCCTGCCTTCAAATTCACGATTAGTCGACTCAACTTCCGCTCATTAATATGATTATGGCTGATCGTACACTTCAGGAGCCCCATATCTTCGATCCCTTTGGACTTCAGAACTATATGTAACTCCTCCTGGAATACAGTGACTGCATTCGTCTCAGCAGCCTCCTGTTACAAAGAATTTCACATGCTCGCCACTCTCGGAGTAAAAAGGAAATCTTCTCATCTCAGTCTAAATGGTTTTCATCTGGTCCTTTTCTTTTTTCTTCACTGATTGTCTTCACTTTGCATTCGGGATTGCTAACGGCCTAGTCACACTTCATCTGGACACTTGTTTTATCTCTTTGCTTCTCCACCATCATCACCTCTACTTTTGCAACATGAACCATTTTGTCAGTGAGTATTTCCCGCTCTTCACCCACTCATTGCTTTTGTTCACTGCCACCTCCACCCATTGCTCACCGAACTGATCATTCAACCAGTTTCTGTTCACACAGACTTGACTGGATTCATGGCCCACATATCCAGAGCCACAGAAGAGACCATTCAAAGCATTGAGTCTGTCCCAGTCAAAACACGAACACACAAACTATTCTAATTCCTTTTCCAGCACCTGGCCCATTGCCAATTCTTTGGCATTTCAAGTTTCTATCTGAATAATTCTTAAGTGTACTGACGATTTCTGCACCTACTATACTTTCAGTCCTTTACTTTAACTCATGCTCCCAGTGATTGATCCCTCCAACAAGGATAACTATTCGTGCTGCCACTTCTATCTATGTCCCTCATTGTTTTTACACATCTCAATCATGTCCCCCTCTCACTTTTCTCTGCTCGAAAGAAACTAACTCCAGACTTTGCGGGCTGTGTGGTTCCCTGCTGATGGAGAGTGATTAGATTCTACCCTGCCTGACATTCTGGGGAGGAGGATGTGCCATTGCCACCACATACTTTCTACACACCTAAATCAACACCAAGATAGACCATAAACCCTTCTTCGCTCTAAACCCTGAACCTGCATCCTGTAAGCGGGAATGGAAGAAATGGCAAGAAAAATGGGGAACGAAAAATCACTAACACTTGCATGGAACTGAAATCCATCAAACTTACCAGTACAGGGCCAGAGAGCTCAGAAACGTTCGACTATTTGAAACCCCAGGGTCAATATTCCCACAGGCCTGTCACTCACACCCGAATTCCCACCAAGTTCAGAGCAAACTTACATCTCAGAGCTTCCAGGTCCTAATCGCAGCATTGCCCAGCAGTGGGATAGTTCGAAGTGAGTACCTCAATACCTCATGTTGAGATCTTCTTTCTCTGACCCAATCATGTGCCTTTTTTTCCCATTGCTCCCTTCCCAGTGATTCCAACCTTCTGCAGTTGTCCCTGTCTCCCAGATTAATGAAAAACTTTCCTCCCATTTCTCTGGTGATCTTGTTGGGGTGTGGGGTGCATCAGGCTGTGAACTGATTTGTCGATTGTCGCTCGAATTCACTATTAGTCTTTCAGATGTAAACAATCGGCAGCATTTTTCAGTTCTCTCGTGCCAAAAATGACCTAAAGTTTCACTTCATCTGTAAGTTATAGTCTCCTCAGAAATGTGACTAATTTTCGAGCTGTTTCTCAGTTGGGACACGATTCAGATGTAGTTGTAATGTAACCACCTCCCCAATTCAATCAAAATCGTTCGTACGAATAGGAAATCCTTAGTAAACATCAATGGAAATTGTGTGGAGGGTAGAAGATAGATTAAGAACGGATATCAGGCAAAATAAATAATTTTTAAAAAAACTAAAATAACTGTGGATGCTATAAATCAGGAATAAAAACAAGTTGCTGGAAATGCTGAGTAAGTTTCACAGCCTCTGTAAAGAAGAGTCAGAGTTAAATTTTAGGGCCTGTTGACCAGAGAAAGGGTCAGTATGGGCGGACGATGCTTTTTAAAATGTGAAATATCGAAGTGGGTTGGTATCCTCCTAATGAAGGTAGATGTCATTCGTGTGGAATTCTGGGTCAAAAATCGAGCTCTGTTCCCAACTTCTGATCAAAATAGCAACTGGAACTTAACAACTACTGTAATAAAATGAAACAATTTCATTTCTGACAATGATCCACTGAATTTGAAATTGTAACTGCTTCCTCTGTTCTGATTCTGCCACATCCCCAGCATTTATCCAGCAATTTATTTTTCTGTTCCAGCACAACATTTGTTCTGTTATTGATGGTTGACCAACAGCTTCATAAATGCTGCTGGTTGGAGAGAGCCCTTCACCTGAATAATGCCGTAACTCTCTCGATCCGTTTTCTAGCTTGAGATGCAAAGGCTAGAGACACACTCGCTAGTGGCCGCAGAAAGACTCACATTTCAAAAAGGCACAGAAACCGCTGTCAGCATAATTGTGGGCTTCCCGTATTGTCAACGCATGCTCAAAGCGATTGCAATCCATGCCGCTGGTTCTGCAGAGAAGACCATCAATCAATTCGTCCAAAAAATGGGAGTGAATAAGGGGCGGGACTGTAAAACTTCGCGGAGCGACTAGTCCTCCAACCAATGGGAGTGAAGGAGCTGTGTTTTGAATAATATCCAGCAGCTTTCATGACAACTTTCTCCTGCACCAGCCTCACAAATTTCCAGTTACATTCAGCTCCATTTCACAACCTGCCCTTGTGCTTTTGTGTGCTCTCTTGCATTTTTTTTCCAGTTTTGTTTTTAATTTCAGATTCACAGGCTACAAAGAATATTAGAGGGAGGGAGCACGGTGTTTCAATGTTTCACCCTGCTGCCTCAGATGGCCAGGGACCAGCTTCGATTCCTAACTCGGCTGACTGTGTGGAGCTGTCACACTCACCCCGTGTCTGCGTGGGCTCTTCTCAAAGATCAAAAATGTGCAGGCCAGTGGATTGACCATGCAAAATTGCATATTAATTCCAGGGGTGTATAGGTTAGGTGATTTAACCAGGGGAAATGTAGAGAGATGTTGAGAGATTTGGAGGTGGATCTGGATAGGATGCTTCTTGACGAGTTTGTGCAAACTTGATCAGCCATATGGCCTCTTTCTGCATTTTAAGGATTCCATGATTGGATGTGCAGTTGGGAAACTCAATCCAAAACAGCAGATCAGAATCTGGAAGACAACCAGTTCATGGTAACCTGAAGATTCCTGGATTTTGAACATTCAAAGAAATATCATTGTTCACTTTGGAGAGAAGCCATATATGTGTCTTACGTTTGGACAAGGATTCAGCTGATCATGAAGCCGGCCACATCATAAATGTACTGTTGACTCAGAGGAGCCATGGAAAAGTAAGGAACGTTGAAAGAGATTTGCGTTCCTGTTGAACTGGGAATACACTGACCTAGTCACAGTGGAAACTCTGCTTTGACGGTAGGGAAGGAGTCACAGTGAGTCAATCTGCAGTTGCACCAGAACTTGCACAATGGGGAGAGATCATTCAGGTACTCTGACTGTAGGACTGGGTTCAAACTTTCATTTCAACTCACTGCATTGCATTGTCATCAGACTGGGAGCAAGCTGGGAAATGTTTGCCTGTGATATGAAGGAAGCATTGGATGGAGTATTTTATCAAGGACCAAAATTTGAATTAGTGTGAAAATATTAATTTGTTGGAAGAATCCTGAAGAAAAAGGAAGATGATTCTGCTTTCCGGAGTCCAATCATCTCAGCCCGAGAGCATCACTGCAATAATTCCTCAGTGTGGCGTCTTTGGCCCACACACCTTCAGCTGCTTCATCAACAAAGTTGCTTATTTCAAAAAGTCATAAATGGAGATATTCCCCAATGATTGTACAATAATCCAGAATATTCATTTCGCCTCAATCACTGAAATGGTATCTATCTATGTAGAGCAAGAATTTGACAAGATGCAGTCTTGGAATGAATATAGGCAATCGCCAGGTAATGGGCATCTACAACAGGAAGGAATCTAAGGAACTTGCATTGATATTCAAGGGGATTTTCATCATTGCATCCTGCACTATCAACATCTTGGTGTCTTCTTTGGCCACATACTGAACGTAACCAGCCACATAAACTTTGTAACTACAGTATGCCAGAGGCTAGGGAATTTACAGTGACTTCACATTCTGCCCACGAGCGAAGAGGAATGTGTCAGCAATGTGATGGAATACTCCCCACTTGCCTGGATTAGTGGAGCTCCAAAAACACTAAGCAACTCAAATACATCCTGCATAAAGCAGACCCCATAATCTTTGTTCATGAATCAAATGATTCAATGAGGGAATTAGACCATTAGCTGCAATGTACACGGTTAGAGGGAGAGCGCAGGAGAATGGCATTGAGTGAGATATTCTCATTCTGAAGGCCAGTACAGATGCTATGGTCAAATGGTTTCCTTGTGTGCTGCAGCAATTCTGTGATTCAAACTCCAACGATGACCTTCAACATTGTCTTCCTTCACTACTGATAGAAAGCAACACTAGTTTTTACCAAGACCAATATGCACTGAAGCAACTTCTCTTGGATCCTTCAACACCACTTCCCTAAACCAATAGTACTCAGTTGGTTTGTTTGTGGAGAGAACCGATTTCACTGTGACCTCTGTCACTCATCCCATGGAACTGTTACCTCTGTGTTCCCATTCTGCTGCAGACCCTTTTGTCTTCCAAAAATATACTTTATTCTTTAAAAAGTCCTATGTGTATGTATGTATGTGTGTGTATATGTACATGCATATATTTCTGCATCTCACAAATGCAGTTTAGTTATGGAAGGTCGCACAGCAACAAAACATACATTAAGGAACTAACGGAGACTACAACTTACTCTAACCTCGCGACTGTGGGATATACAGCCCGTTCGAATGATCCAACTTCAAGTCATGTGAAGTTGAAACCAGAAACTGATCTAGTTTTCAGACTGCATACACTTTTTCGAAACACTCCGACTTTAGTCAGGCTCTGCATTTGACATATTTCCAACATTCCTGTTGCATCTTCATACCTGATAATACATTTGAAAGAAAAGCGTGAAAAATTGGAATGTGAGTTTTTAATTATTATGATTGTTGGGTACCAATCATATTATTCACATGCTTTTTACATTCTCTGTGAATTCTGAATTACAATTAACTTTGAAAAAGCAATTTGGATTCCTCGGTGCCGTACTGAAATTAACCTTAAACTCAAGGGTATGTACTCCAAATCATGTTGATGTTTGGCACAAGGCTGTGGTGCGATATCACAAAATATTACTTAAATTTGCATGATATCATGGAACTCTAGTAAAACTGAAATTAATGGTGACAAAGGATTAAACTATCAAGTGACTTGACATTAAAGATGAGATTCATAATATTACAGACCAATTGCCTCAGACAATTACTTCAGATTAACCTAAGGGCACCATAGTGAAGAAGGTCATTGCTTCACTTGCTTTTATTGGTCATTGGATTGAGTATTGCACTCAAACACAGCATTCACCATTTCAGCTGCTGAGATAACAAGCTCTGGAATTGCCTCCTTCAACCTCTCTAACCCTCTATAAGATACACAATGTAAAATAACCCTTTTTATTCAATGTTTGAAAAAAAATTAGTTTGATGAATATCTGAAACGTTCCATACAAATGCAAATTGTTGCACTTATTGGCTTCCATCACGGCTGCAATCAATTTCAAATTGGAAAATTAATCTTGACAGCCCGTTTTTAGCATTCCTTTTGTTCTAACTGACTGCAAAATGTAAAGGATCTCATGTTCCGAGTCTCGGAGCTGTGAACCATGGAGAGCAGCTGAGACGCATTCCTTCCCCACCTCACAGTGAACCCTCACTCCTGAAGCTGAGCAACAGCAAGGGAAACGGGAAACAGGAAGCATGCTTCTCCCGTCCACAATTACAGCGTACGCGTGATTGACAGCGGGTCCGGCCAATAGGAAGGAAGGGGCGGAACTAGATGACGGGGTGGGGCTGGAGTGTTCGGTCCTCCAACCAGTCGAAAACAGCAAGGGGTGGGAGGCTGAGCAACGACACGTGATCAATCTTAACCGAAACTACAGCGGATGCTGCAAATCAGGAACAAAAACAGAAGTTAGTGGAAAAGCTTAGCAGGTCTGGCAGCATCTGTGAAGAAAGAAAAAAAATAGAGTTCACGGTTCGTATCCGGTGAGCCCTCTTCAGAGCAGAAACATTCCGGCCGGTGTTTGCAAGCACGTGCACCGTCATTTTGACTGACGTAAGCGGGTGAATGCTTGTTTTGTCAGAGCAGGTAAAGGAACAAAGAACAAGGCCATCGGGGAAACGATGAAGGTTAGTGTGGTCTGGGAGGCTTCACACCACTTGTGTACAATTGTAGGTCCGAATTAGACCTTCTTGATCATGCATTTTCAGTGAACTGAAAAGGGCTGCAGGTTTCAGGTGGCGAGAGGCCCAGGTTACCGCCAGAATATTGGCCCAATTGACCCGCGTGTTTCGGACAGAATGGTCCCTGCTTTGCACTGAGGACCTGGGGGTTGGAAACGTTTTCTTTCTCAATGAATCCTTAGACCCTGTGTAAAGTGGGCCACCATGCAACCTGTTTAAAACAACTAACAATTTCAATCCTTCCCCTTTCAGGCTCATACCTGCACTAAATCCAATATGATACATGAGCGTGCAGTTTGCAGGTAACATAAATACTGTGGACACATAAAGCATATCGCCATTCCACTTTGTCCACACACAAACCTGACTCATCCTTTTCCTAATTCCATAATTCAGGCTTGATAATATGTAATACTTATTGGGGTCCAAGTGAATCTATTCGCTTTCATTCTTATTTCAGTTCGCTGTGTGCCTGCCACAGCCAGCTTCACCCCTTCCCTAACTATACTGCCATAAAACACATTTCCATCACTAACACCCCCAGGGTCACTCCCTGCACACAATTCACAACTTATCATTCCCATTGCATTGTCATATATGCAAGCAAACTTCTCTTCCTCTGGTTCAGCTGCTTTCAGAATCCATAAATAATTCCCAAAGCGGGTGATGGTGGTGGCCACCAGCCTGTAAAGAACAAGAATCCAACACAACTTGCCGGAAGGGTTAACAATCATGTTTGGACTTTGCATAACTTCAAATGGGACCATTGCTTCCACTGTGGCCCCATTTTTAATATCTACCAGAGTGCACATCTCACCTGTAATGATCACCTAGTGCCATACGATTGGATAATATTTTACCAGGACCTGATCTCCTGGATTAGGAATGCCAGCTCGGATGCTTCTATGTTCCCTTTCCCAATCTCTGATTCTGTGTCCGTATGCAACGTCCCTCCTCAGCTCATGCAGCTGTTTTGCCAGTTCTTCCACAAGTTATTTGACCCTGTCATTTCCATCGCACAGTTCTGGCTGTTCTCCGACCACGCCCTCTCACAGCTGCATAGCCTCTCTGGTCTCAAATTCAAAAGGGGTCAGGCTCGATCCTTTGCTGGCGTTAACCTCAGTTTCGTTAGACTGGTGGGGTGTACTCTCAACCGTCTTTGCCTTGTCTCTGTCAGGGTCTTAGGCCAGTTTTCAGTGTTCGATTAATTTGTTTTACCTGAACTTTAGGGTTGGTACAGGAAATGGAACCTTTTACTTTCCCTGTAAAATGTGCTCCTTTTTTTCAGAATCTGCAGAGGAATGTTTCCACCCACCCAGTAAATCTCAGGTGAAGTTAAATCTCAGGTCATGCTAAATTCCTGCTAGTGTGTAGGGATGTGCAGGCTCAGTCAGCTAACTATGGTAATTGTGGGGTTACAGGCATAGGTTGGACTGTCCCTCTTCAAAGCGTCAATGTGGATTTGATGGGCTGAATGACCCATCCCAAATGTTAAGATTCTGTAATCTATGATCTCAGGAAAGACTGGGTCATTTGGGTTAGAGACTGGAACGACTGGGCACGTATTCACTGGAATTTGGTAGAATGAGGGGCGATAGCATAGAAACACAAAATTCTGCTGAGCCGAAATGGGCTGGATGCAGGAAGAATGTTCCGTACGATGAGCAAATCGAGAACTAGGGGTCATAGTGTAGGAACAAACCATTTGCGACTGAGATGAGGAAGAATGTCTTCATCCAGAGCGCGAATCTGTGGAATTCTCTCCCCAAAAAATCTCTTGGGGCCAATTAATTTGATATATTCGAGAGGGAGCTCGCCGTTTCCCTTGTGGCAAAAGGGAGGAAGGAGAGTGGAGACAGGTCAGGCATGGGATACTGAGATCAAACAATCACTCATGATCACTTTAAAAGGTTGTGCAGGCTCGAAGGGCCGAATAACCAACTCCTGCGTCTACTTTTCTGTCTCTAGATGTTCAGACCATTCAGCATTTATTTTTCTGGGGTAAGGGGCCTGTATAATCCATCTGCAATTGTTCCCATGAGCCCCCTGAGTTATGGCTGCTGTCTGCATTTAATCTTGATTGCTTCCCCTGACTCTCTGTGCAGTCAACATGTCTTTGATAACATTTTATTATATTGTTCCCTATTCCAGGCCACCACCAGCAACAAGTCATCCGATGTTGCAATTTATTCCACTGATGATACGTTGTGGCACTGTCTGATCCACCGTCGTTGTGACTCCATTCTGCCCTCTCATTGCACTACCCTTTTCCCATTCACGTTTCTCGTGTTGTGGGACTGTTTCTTGAAATGTCTTTAAACTTTCTTCTCTTCCTCCAATAACGACTGTCGCTTCCTCAAATATCTGTACTGTTTTAGTAAATATTTTAACTGCCTGCCCGGCATACTCATTGCCACCCTGTTGTCGGGTTTCTACTTTCCTGTGAGGTCTAATCTTCATTACTGCTACTTCAGTCACAATATTATCTGCTTGCATCAACTCTTTAATTTGGTCTTCGTGCTGTATGTGGCCCCCAGACAAGGTGACGTACCCTCGCTGATCCCAGGCCAATATATGATCATGAACTGTACCAAAGACATAAGGACTGTCTGTGCGTATGTTGACTCTCTGGCTCCTGGCTGATGCCAACTCTTTTAGTAGTTGTGGCAGTTCTGAAAATTTTCCACATAATCCCTACAATAATTAAACACTCCTAAAGTTTGTCTGACTCCTTTCATGGCGTGTGACTGAGGTGTTTAAAATCACATTCTTTCATCCTCCATGGAACTACCCTGTGTCCCTACCTGACTGATAACCCAGATACATCCCTCCCTGTCGTTTGCGCTTTCTGTGGTTTGATTTTTAAGCCCTGCCTGTCTGATGTGACTCAATACTCTGTTAAAGATCCGGGTATGTTCTATCTGACCGGCTGAGGTGGTGTGGGCTTGGTAAGATCAATTTGGCTAATTCCTTGAGCCATACATCAGTGGATAATGGCTGGACTATTGTGGAATTGCTGAAACGACTGGGACCATGTGTACTGTGTTCCTCAGAATAAACAGCAGCTTATTCTGGGATTCCAGGTCCACAGGTACTGACCTGGACTGATACAAAACCTGTTGCGATTTCAGCTCATTAAGTACAGTGTGGATTTTGCTACTGCAGGCAACTCTCCAGTGACAGTTGAGTTTAGGGAGGTATAATCATCAGGCTTCAGTGAATTGGTTTGGGATGCTGTCAGTCTGACTGTGACCTGCTTCTGCTGATTGTTCATAATCACAATTATTGCCTCTTCAGCCCCAGCTTTGATGGGGTTCTGCTTGTGTGGTGGAATGAGAGGGCCCTTGATCTTTTACAGGGTCTACAGATATTAACGCATATTCCTGTTTGAGAGTGTGTCCCAGATATATCTCCCCAGATTGTCTGACTGTCCCATTCTCCCTACAGTGTAGCTAGACTGGAGATGCAGCCTGTCTTTTACCTCCTGCCCCTGTCCTGGCCAGAGGGTCCCCGTCACAGTTCGAGTTTCTACAGCGTTAGAGGCTCCTCGTTGTTTTCAAAGATCAACCCACAGAACTGTCCTTATCTCATTTTTATACATGTCACATTCCCAATTTCATCAGAAAAGGTTCACTTCATCTCGCTTCCTTGCTTCCTCGTGCAGCTCCTTGAATTTCAGTGGGTGGGCTGGCGAGGGCAAAATCTGTATGGGTATGTTACTTTAGTTTCTGTCAATGGCCACAGAATCATAGAGATGTGCAGCATGGAAATAGACCCTTCGGTCCAAATCGTCCATGCCTAGCAAACATTCTGAATTCATCTACCGTGTGCCAGCATTTGGCACATATCGCTTTCAACCGTTCCTGTTCATAGTCTCATCCAGATGCTTTTTAAGTGTTGTAATTATATGATCATCTACCACTTCCACTGGCAGCTCAATACATAGATGCACCACCCTCTGCGTGAAAACGCCACCCCTTAGATCCCTTTTAAATCTTTCTCTCTCACCTTAAAACTATTCCCTCCAGTTCTGGACTCCCAACCCTGGGGAAAAGATATTGACTATTCACCCAATCCATGCCCGTCATGACTGACTAAGCCTCTGTAAGCACCCCCTCCCACTGCCCGCTAGCCTACAATATTGCAGGGAAAATATCCCCAACCTATTCAGCTTCTCTCTTCAGATCAAACCCGCCAATCATGGCAACGTCCTTATAAATATTTTCTGAAGCTTTTCAAGTTTCACAACATCCTTCCTGTAACAGGGAGACCAGAATTGAGTGCGGCATTCTAAAAGTCGCCTAACCAACGCCCAATATGTCTGCAACATGACACATTGACGCCGAGATTCAAGACACTGACCAATAAAGGCAAACGCACCAAATGCTGCCTTCACTACCTTGTTTTCCTGCAACTCCACTTTCATGAAACTATGAAATTGCACTCCAAGATCTCTTTGCGTGGTAACACTCCCAGGGCCTTACCATTAAGTCTGTAACTTCTGCCCTGATTTGCCTTCCTAAAATGCGACACCTCACATTAATCTAAATTAACCTCCATCCGCCAGTTATCAGCTCATTGGCCCGTGTGGTAAAGGTCCGATTGTACTTTCGAAATAACCTTCTTCACTGTCCAGTACACCACTACTTTTGATGTTATCTGCAAATCATTTATGTAAATGACAAAAAACAAAGTCCTTTTGTCGCTTATTGTCTGTCCAAGATTTAACTTTGATCCACAATGCGTCTACAGGCATTACCTTCTCATACTTCCAGGTCATCGGACCCATTGTTGTCCCTGTGCCCAGAAGTGGGTGTTTTGTCATCTAACCCGTTTGCGTCAGTGTCATTTTCCTCACTGCCTTCTCAGTAGACGAGAGCACGAGGTACCTCCCCGACTCGAAATATCATCATGCCGTTTCACTTTAAGCACTCATGAGAGAGCTGCCATCTTTGCTTGTTCCCATTTCTCATTGGCCATATTTCTGATGGATGCTCTCAGAGCGACAGCTGCCTTCTCATATCTCGATATTTTTCTTGTCTGTTCCGCCTGGGTCTCTGCTCTGTTTTTGGGGCATCCAGGTCATAACCCTTCCTGATCATCTTCATGATCAGTTTCTTTTTGCAATCCAGTGTTCGTAACAACCACCCCTCGATGCCTTTTTATTTGTCCTTCGCTATGGTCCAAACAGACGCCATTTTGGCCACCTTGGGCTGATGTCTCCCGTCGTGCCCCACTTTTCCACCATGACGTCCTGCTGCGTGGCTCAACCCTCCCAGGTGCAGACTGTCAATTGTCCACTGAATTCTCCCTCACTGTTCTTTTTATCGTGCCAAGAGCGTTTCTTGGATTGACTGTCTCCCTGAAGTGTGGTAAATATTAAACATAATCAGTTGATTAGGATCCACACAGCTGATCACTGACTGGTTTAATATACTGCTCACAGAGCAATTTGTTGAAGGAGAAATATAAAAGAGGCATCAAGAAACAATGAGTCGATATTCATGGTCCCTATGACACTGGACTGTGAAATATATTTACTTTGATTCATGGATTTGATAATAATGAAACATATTCTGTGATTATTGGAATACAGAAGAACAAAGTGTGACTTTTTAAACTTCACGTGATAATAACTTGATATTCATTTTATATATCTGCCGAGCTGAAAGTAGACTGATTATTACAGTGATATTAATGTGATCACAGCAAAAAAAAACATGAGGAACTAACAACATTTAATGAGATATGATTATTTGCACTAATTTTTGTATTGAAAATTCAATCTTACTTAATGCTTGTAAAATATTATGCTATTCATTGTAATTCAAGTATACAGTAACAAAATGATGTCTTTTTTTACTGACTTTAATTTTAGCTTTACTGTGATAATGGACGATTACAATAATTGGATGAGTGCACTGTTAACTGTAATATATATAATTTTGGCTGTGATGAGAAAAGTAAATTGGTTTAAAAGGTGTTCTGTGCTCGGAATAATGAGAAATTAATTGTGACTATGAATTGGCCATTTAAAAGATAATTACAGTAACTGGCTAAAAATATTTACATTTTGCTAAGATAATTGAAGCAAGGAAGATACAGGTTAAAAATATGTTTATTCAACAGAATACACAAGAGATTTGTTTTCCCCGCAGGAACGAATTATAAATGCGCAGCTCAAATTAGCTTGAAAAATACACAGAAGCCGAATGATCAATGAATTGAGAAAGATTCCATAGTTATATCTGACAGTTTAAAAGTCTAACTATATTGGCTACATCTTCATGCTGTTCAAACAGGTAACATGAGAATCAAAGTTTAACCTTGTACGGACAGTCGGGGACAAAAGGACGCTGCTTTTTGCCAATTACATAAATGATGTGGATGTGAATATTGGAGGAGTGTTTGCAGATGACATCAGAATAAGTGGCAGGTTTTCATGTTTGGATTCTTGTCTGTTTATCTACAATCTGTTCTGCTCTCAGTGTAAGACGATCCTCTTGTGTGCGGTGGACTATCATTTGCAGTGTAATTTACCTGAGAGTGCTCGGATTGGGTTTCCTATGCCTGCAAAACAGGTAGCCAGTAACCTATATACCAGCTTTTCTTAGGTGAAGCAGTGATTCATTTCCCGGTGAATACGTGTTAAATACAAAGTTATTTTACTCAGAATGGTTTCGAGGACACACCATCCACCAGAGCGTCTGGTAAGTTTTTTTTTTCTGAATAACTGCAATCTCTATCTGTCGATCTGATGGTACGTCTTCCTTGTCAGTTTTATGAGAATTCAACCCTTTGTTGCCGAGCTATTTTTGTCAATGATTTGGTAAACCTACTGCTTCACTGTGTGGAGTCTAAAGTCGTTATGAGCCAGTTGCACTAGTTAGCCACAGTAACTTACCCCATCTCTCTGTATTATACATTTTTTTAGCATTATCTTATGAGGAAATTCTTTAATTATAGGGACAAGGAGTGATTTTCTTATGACTTTTTTCTGCTTAGTATTTTGATTTAAAACATAAGACGATAGCTTGTATTTGTGAGAGGGTGATGTTGCTGTGTGCAACAGCCTGTCATTTATGGGATTACATTGCCGTGAACACAGATATCTTTTGTCTACAAATTTTGCATGAAGTTACTTGAGCACCTGGAAAAATGATGTGTTCGTTGCAGTGTGATTTCCATCAATGCACTTTGTGGAACCTTCTGAAGCCAGAGATACACAAATGTGTGCAGGTTTGTTTCCCTGACTTGAAGAAGCACACATGAGCATTTGAGTGATTTTAACACTGGGGCAGCAGACTTATTCTTGGGACTGGAGATTATAATGAGGTGTGACTGAGTAGGCTAGTTGTGGATATCCTATATTGCATGTGAGTAAAGAGGTGTTCTCTTTGAACTGTGTGTTATTACCAAAGACAGTGACAGGATGCATGTTGGCAGCTATCTTTGCTGATAGGAATCTATAATAGTGGATTAATCTCAGAACGGTAGAGCAGCCTGAGTGACTGAGATCAGCAGAAATATCTTCACTCAAATACCTGTGAATCTGTGATCATTTCCACCTGAAGAACCGAATCACTGACTGTATTCCAGAAAATGGTTTGCAATGTTTGCGATGCTAAAGGGATCAAAGAATGTTGCAAAATCTGGATGAGTGCTGACAAGTCAACAATGATGTCACTAAAACGAACTGTGGATGCTGGAAAATTGAAACAAAACAGAAAATGCTGCAGTAAGCTAGCCAATCTGGTAACACATGTGGAGAGAGAAACAGAGTTCAAGTTTCAGGTCTGATATGACTGTTCTTCAGAACAAACAATGTTGTTAAACTGCAAGTCAGGCTCCAGGTGCTAAATGATGTAAATCTGACCCAGTCTCTGAAGAAGGGTCTCGGCCCAAAACGTCAGCTTTCCTACTCCTCTGATGCTGCTTGGCCTGCTGTGTACATCCAGCTCTGCACCTTGTTATCCCTATCTCTGTTTCTCTGAAAAAGAACTTCAATCTCCCCACTTGGTCGATAGTGGCACTGAGATTGCGCTATTGGAACAGAAAAGACTCCTCCTGTGTCTCGTTGATGCCTGTGTATAAATTAGCATCTATTGTTCATCGAAGAAACTAGAGGGGATTCTGACACACTGACATATTCAATTTAAAATGCTGTTTTTTTGACCAACAGGAAGACTTTCCCCTCGCAGGGAATTCGGTCGCGATCACTGATCCTCACTGACCATGACAGGACTCAAGTCTAGAGGTTATTTTTTGTAACTAACACAGTCAGATGTGCTGTACTGTACTCGCACCGTCCTGTATTTCCCCACACCCCAGCTTCATGATTCTGGGCCAGAGGATCTTGATATAGAAATATTTCCTATATAGGGGACAATACAGCACAGACCCTCTAAGGACATTTTCCCTCAGAACACGTTCCTGACACGATATTTAGTTATGGTGAAGTCTAGACTGCTTGAAGTGTAGCCACTGTTCTCACATGAGTGATTGAACTGTGTTGTTTGGCTAGTTCATTTTAATCATTTATGGATGTGCCCATAGTTTTCATTTCAAGTGGGAGCTGGAATGTGTCAGTCCTCAGATGCGTTTCAGAGGAAAAATGTTAGTGTTTGCAGTGGTCTCCTCGGATAGTTGCCTCGTGTTTTCAGGGAGCTCCCTGAAAAAACATCAGTGTTGACTGGGAGCTCTGGGGCGGGGAGCAGGGGGCGGTGGTAGCTGAAGAAATGTGCCAGTGTTTACAGGAAGTGTTGGAATGTTCCTGGGGGAGTTTTCATTGTTTACAGCGTGGGTGTCTGGGGAAAGGTGTCACTGTTTCCAGTGGGTGCCTGGGAGAAGGTGTCATCCTTTATGGGGGGTGGGGGTGTGGCGCCTGTGGGAAGGTGTCAGTGTTTGTCGAGAATCCCCAGTGAGTGTATGAGTATTTACACTGTGTATGTGGGGAATGAGTATCGGATTCCGGTTTGCAGTTACTTTCCTGATGTTTAAGTGGCTTCAAGATGCGTGATTCTGAATGCTGGATTTATTCATGGGGATGTGAATGAGGAGACATCAGACAGATATTTAAGGGAAAAGGAATTTCTCTATATTTAGGTGCATAAAGGTAATTATAATTTCCGAAATATATCTCGGTAAATTCTATGAAGTTAATACAATACGCTATGGAAAGAGATTCCCTCTGTTAGAAATTATTTACTGACACACAGAAAATGAAGTGTTTACATTGACACTCTCAGCCAGAATTCATCCCAATAGGGTCCCAATGCATTGCTACCGATGTTGGAATTTGGGATCTCGGAGTTTATGCTCCCATCCCAGAATGTGGTTTTGAAGTCCCAGTGGTAATCTAGATCACCCCACCTGGAGCCTGGTTGAAGACTTTGGACTGTGTGGGTTTTTACGTTTGGGTTCAGTCAGCTGATGCGCTAAGGCGTGTTTTGGTGAGTAAACGTTTCTCTTCACCTTTGGGTTTTGTGAGCGGGTTTTCACCTCGAGTTGTGACTGAGGACTCGTGGCTACGGTGAAGTTATTGATGGATGGTGCTGTCCGTGTCTGGTCCGGATGGTCTGGGTCAGGTTCTTGCTGTCGGTGTTCTCAGTTCAGGAAGCCTCGTGTTTGGAAGCTGTTTGTTCAGATTCCTCCTCCTGGAGACCAGGGCTGGCAGTTATACTGACTGAGTCCCATTATCTTCGCACCAGATCTGTAGTTTTCATTCTGCTTTTAATGTTCTCTTCTGAGGTTAATTAGTTTTCCGATGTGTGAATGGATTTGCATGTCGAGTATCTCTGTAGGCTCCTGCTGTCACCCGAGGGGTAAAAGGTGCCTTGGATCAGTTCCTGCTATCACTCGGGTCAGGCTTCATTGGTTTCAGTCAATTCTCCTTTGTGAGGAGGTGTAAAATGGGATTCCAAGCTGAACAATAATTTTCTGAAGAATGGTCTCGGCCCGAACCGTCAGACCTCCTGCTCCTCTGATGCTTCTTGGCATGTTGTGTTCATCGAGCTCTACACATTGTTATGTCAATAATCCCACATGTGTATTTCTCACAGACTTAGTCCAACTGTCTCTTTGAAAAGTTTGGAAGTCCAGGATTCTGCCCAAAAATGCAGAGTTGTTTGAAATGTTTTACTATTGGCGACTGGTTCTGGGTCCTGCATGAATCAGTATTCGTGCTGGTTTCCCAGTGAGTGTGTCAGTATTCACAGTGAGCCTGCAGTTGATAAGTCAGTATATGTAGAACTTTTCCAGTGATTGTGTGGAGTGCTGTTTACACAATGATCATTTGGAACTATCTCAGTGCCCAAGCGAGTTGCTGGGGAGCTTGTCCTCACTGCAGTGAGCGAACGGTATTTCAGGTGTCCTTGGGGAGTGTGACAGTATTGACAGTGTGTCTAGGGTATTCATTCAATATTTACAATGGGTCCAGGAGGACTTTGTCATGATTTACTTCAGGGTCCCTGGTAGTGTATCACTATTTACATGGCGTGTTTAGGGACAATTCCAATTATAATACAGTATCCCTGGGGCGGTCAGTCAGTATTTACAGGGAATCATAACAGCATTTTGATGGATCCAATGCCGAGGAGATGGAGGGCTAACCCGACAGAGGTTTTAAAATCCTGAGCGATATCGATAAGGTGAATGGTAGATTTCAATTCAAGAGGGTGGGGATTTCGAGGCTGAGTTATACTGACCAGGTGAGAGGAGAAAGATTTAAAATAATGTATGGAATTTTATTTTTGTTTACACAGGATTCATGTATGGGATGGCCTTGCGGAGGATGTACTGGGTGTGGGTGCAATTACAGCATTTAAAAGGCAGTTGGGTAAGTACATCAATAAGAAATATTCGGAGGGACATGTCCCACCTTCCTGTGCTTGGCCCCAGTTCAGTTTGGGTTTATGGTCAGCATGAACTGGTTGGAAGGAAGGATCCGATTCTGAGCTATGTGGCTGTGTATCTCTAAAAGCAGTATCCGCAGGGAATCCAGGATGAGTGCGTCAATATTTACAGGGGATCCAGAGGGGATGCATCAGTATTTACAGCATGCCCCAGGGAGGATTTTCAGCATTTACTGGGTGTTTCAGAGGAGGGCATCAATATTTAAAGAGCATTCCTGAGAAGTGTGACAGACATTCTCAGGAAGTCCCAGGGCAATGCATCCATATTTACAACAAACCCATCGGGAGTGCATTAACAATTCCTGGGAACCTGACTGGGAGTGTTTCAGTATTTCAGTGAAGATCTGCGGAGTGAGTAATGTTGACAGAGAATTCATGTACGATCTGTTAGAATTTTCACGGGTCTGTGGGCAGTATATCAGTATCTGCAGAGAATCCAAGCGGAATGTGTCAATAATTGATGGGTGCTCCAGAGGGAATACAATAGCATCGTGGGTCTCTGGGAAAGTCTCTCAGCATTTGCAGCCAGTCCAGGGTGACTCTGATGATGTTTACATGCGTTCAGTGGGACTGTCAGTATTCACAGGGGATCTTTGTGCACATGTCAGTATTTTGAAAAAAAATGTTCCAATGTAATGTGGTAGAGTTTACAAGGAATCACCAAGAAGTGTGGCAATTTTCAGAGGCTTCTCCCAAGGAAATTATTAATATTTGCCAGGATTCTCACACTGTGACTTTACCAGAATGCTGCTGACAGTGTGTCACCATTTACGTAAGATGGTGTCCACGTTTGCATGGGTCTGGGTGTAGTGTATCCATGTAACAGACTTCCACAGAGAGACTATCGTGAGTCGCCAGTAACTGACTGTAATTTTCAGGTGTGCCCAAGGACAGAGTCAGGATTTTGTATCTTTGGGAGTGTGTTCATAATTATAGGGGATTTGTGGGGTAATGAGTCAGTATTTATAGAGATTCCCCAGTGAGCGTGTTAGTGTTTACACAGTGGGTACAGGTACAGCAGGGGCTGAAGAAAGCAAATGGTATGTTGGCATTCACAGGGAGAGGATTCAGGGAGATCTTGCTGTATTTGCACAGGGTCATTGTGAGACCATATCTTTTGCATTATGTGCTTTTTTGATCTCCTTTATCTGAAGAAGGGTGTTCTGACCATAGAGGGAATGCTTACCAGACTGATACCAGGTTGGACTGACATATGTAGAGACGTTAGATTGATTAGGAGAGTATTCACTGTACTTTAGAAAAATGAGGGTGGATCTCATGGAAGTCTACAAAATTCAAACAGGTCTAGACATGGTAACAGTAAGAACAATATTCCCGATGCTGATGACTAAAGCATCTGGAAGCAGGGCTTACAGTCTAAGGATACGGGATAGGCCATTTAGGACTGAGATGAGGAAAAATGTCTGCCAGAGATTTTTTTTTCATTCATTCATTCATGGGATGAGGAAGTCGCTGGATCAGCAGCATTTTTTGCTCATTCCTAATTCCGCAAGGGCAGTTAAGAGTCAATCACGCTGTAGTGGCTGTGGAATCTCATATCGTCCAAAACAAGTGAGAATGGCAGTTTCCTTTCCGAAAGGACATTAGTGAACCTAATGGGTTTTTTTTTCATCAATCAACACTGGATTCATGGTCAAGATTAAACTCCTAACTCCAGGCATTTATTGAATTCAAATTCCACCATGTGCCAATATGGGGCTTGAAGCCAGGTCCCCATAATATTACCCTGGCCTGTGGATTAATAGTCCTGTGATAATGCCACCAGACCATCGCCTCTGGGTCTGTAGAATTCACTGCTGCAGCAGGTAGTTGGGGCCAAACTATTGAATGTTTCCAAGAAAACGTTTAATTGAATTTGTAGGATGAAAGAGAGCACGTGATACAGGCAGTCAGCGAGATCAGAGGGGGATTGTGTTCGATGACCAGCCATGGTCATAGTTATTGGTAGCACAAGCTTGAGTGGGCAGATATATTCTACTTTTGCTCCTCATGCATATTCGTGTTCTTACAGATGTTTCGAGGCCCCAAGGAGCAGGTCAGTATGTAAAAGGGACGAGGGAAATATGTTAGTATTTACGGTAGGTCCCATGGTGTCCTGGGGATTGTAACAGTCTTTAATGTGGGCCCCAGGGAATGCATCGGTCTTTAATGGGTATATACAGAGTGTAGCACCAGACTAGATGAACTGAAGCTGTTTCCACGTTTGCAAGGGTCTCAGCTCGCGGTAGGTGTGCGTAGTGTGTGACAAAACTGTCACTTAAAAAGGTTATTGTGTACTTTTATTTAGAAGATCACTTGTAAAAACAGAGGTGGTAAAGTGTCCTGGGATTTTAGGAGGTTTTTTTTGTTTAAAACCACCTGGAAAATGGAGGGCTTTGCGGGGTGGTGGCGCGGGGTGGGGGTGGGGGTTTGGGTGTGGCCAGTTCAGGATTTATAATTATATTTTAGCTGCAGCAGTCACAAGATTTATGCCCTGAAGGGTTGCAAGCTTCAATAAGTAATTCCTATCTGGCTCTCTCTGAAATCTCTGTCTTGATGTTGTTCCCTTCTGCCTTTTAGAATCCGTGTTTGAAATTACATTTTTGCCAAGGGATGTGTTTATGGAATGTGACAATATTGCAACAGTTAATTCGTAATAGTTTCTTATATTCGCTGGGTTAGCTTGTCAGATACTTGTTATTCAAAATTCTACATTCGTCTGGTCATGTCTTAACTGTAGTGTTTAAATAAATTGTGTTTTGTTTCAAACCAAGTGCGTCGTACCTGGAACACGCGCTTGAAATCTGCCTGTGATGTAAAAAAGTTCGGTTCTAAAGATAACAGTGTGGAGCTGGAAGAACACAGCAGACCAGGCAACATCAGATGAGCAGAAAAGTTGACGTTTCAGCTTGGGACCCTTCTGACTAAATCAAAGTTGTGGTCTGAGTTATTTCCTTAAAATATTGTGAGGAAATTCTCGCCTGGCCCATAACAGACTGGGGGCTCTTGTTGCAATAATTCCACGTTGGGATGAGGGTTAATTGACTCAAAGGTGGTGAGTGGCTGTTGTTAGTGTCTTTTGTTTCGGGTGTTGCATTCCCTTGGTTTAAACAGAGAGTGCCTTGTGTAGGAATGGCTCTTTCAGTCATCACTCAGTTTTCTGGGGGTGGAAGCAGTGACTTTGGGGTTTTTGCAAAAAGTGACCAAGGCAAAGCTGTTGGAATTGGCAGACCAGCTGGAGTTAGGGTTACACTTGTCTGTGAGGAAAGCTAAGGGACTGACAACTCTTTTTGGAAATGGCTAGGATTCAGTTGCAGATGAAGCAGCTTGGACAGGAAAAGGAACTCAAATAGCCTGGATTCTGGTTAAATGCAGAGGAAAGAGGAAAGAAAAGAATCACCCTAGCAAATAATGTGGATAGTCAGAAAATCTTTCTCCAGTGTCAAAACTGTCAAATACTTGAGTGCCCAGGTAGGAGGAAATTTTAAATCAGACGTGTGAGGCACATGAATGAAGTTGTGTGAGATTGAGACAAATGCAATGAACAGACAGAGGATTGAGGGATATTGACTATGTGCAGGCGGATGGTATAAGTTTAGCATAGCATTGTGGTAGGCACAGCCATGGTCGGCCGAAGGGCCTGGTGACGAGCTGTACTGTTATATTTTTTAACCCTGTTGAAAAAAAAATTCAGAATCTTAGATATTTCATCGTATTTCTCCCTCATTCTTCTAAACGACAATGTGACAAGCTCAGACTACTTAACCTCTCCTCATTAGAAAATCCCTCCATTCCCAAGATCAGCCCAGTGAACCTTGTCTGGACTGTCGCTAATTCAAGAATATCTTTCCAAAGAGCTGTCATACTGTTCGTCATATTCTTGGTGCAGTTTGAGTCAACTTATTTGTTTTAGCAAGGACTCCCCTATTTTTAAAACTTCATTCCCTTTTTAATAATTGTCAGAATTTGATTTGCCTTCTCTATTACCTGCTGAACGTGTAAGCTCCCTTTTTCCGATTGATACTCCAGGATTCCCAAAACCCTTTGTGCAGTCAGACCGAAGCCAAACGGTGTGAGCCTGACAGTAAGTTAGAAATGTGCTAGACTGTATGTTAAAGGATATGACTATAAACAATAATTGCACCCTTTCAAACAACAGAAGATACATGATAGAGAGTTTTGAGAAGATTTTTAGCTCAGTTTGATGTTCTGGAAGTGAGTTTTCTCCCTAAGCTCGAAGGTTCGTTTTCAGACGTTTCGTCACCATTCTAGGTAACATCATCAGTGAGCCTCCGACGAAGCGCTGGTGTCATGTCCCGCTTTCTATTTATCTGGTTAGGTTGCCTTGGGTTGGTGATGTCATTTCCTGTTCATTTTCTCAGGGGATGGTAGATTGGTTCCAAATCAATGTGTTTGTTGATGGAGGTCCGGGTGGAATGCCATGCTTCTAGGAATTCTCGTGCATGTCTCTGTTTGGCATGTCCTAGGATGGATGTGTTGTCCCAATCAAAGTGGTGTCCTTCCTCATCTGTACGTAAGGATACGAGTGATAGTGGGTTATGTCGTTTTGTGGCTAATTGATGTTCGTGTATTCTGGTGGCTAGCTTTCTGCCAGTTTGTCCAATATAGTGTTTGTCACAGTTCTTGCAAGGTATTTTGTAGATGACGTTCGTTTTATTTGTTGTCTGTATAGAGTCTATTAATTTCATTAGCTGCTGTTTTAGTGTGTTGGTGGCGTTGCGGGCTACCCTGATGCCAAGAGGTCCGAGTAGTCTGGCAGTCATTTCGGAAATGTCTTTGATGTAGGGGAGAGTGGTTATGGTTTCTGAGCCCGTTTTGTCTGTTTGATTGGCTTTATTGCTGAGGAATCGGCGGAAAACAAGACATACGGACCAAATACTGAACGACAGGAGCAACCATCCCAGCACCCACAAACGAAGCTGCATTAGAACATTAATCCAACGAGCCACCATACGCTGCAGCACAGAGTAACTACGCAGAGCAGAAAAAGTCACCTATACAGCGTTTTGAAAAAGAATGGATACCCTATGAACACAGACCGCCAATTCCTCAGCAATAAACCCAAACAAACAGACAAAACCGTCTCAGAAACCATAACCACTCTCCCCTACATCGAAGACATTTCCGAAATGACTGCCAGACTACTCGGACCTCTTGGCATCAGGGTAACCCACAAACCCACCAACACACTAAAACAACAGCTAATGAACTTAAAAGACCCGAGACAGACAACAAATAAAACAAATGTCATGTACGAAATACCTTGCCAGAACTGTGACAAACACTGCATTGGACAAAGTGGCAGAAAGCTAGCCACCAGAATAGATGAACATCAACTAGCCACAAAACGACATGACCCACTATCACTCGTATCCTTACATATCGATGAGGAAGGACACCACTTTGATTGGGACAACACATCCATCCTAGGACAAGCCAAACAGAGAAACGCACGAGAATTCCTAGAAGCATGGCATTCCACCCGGACCTCCATCAACAAACACATTGATTTGGAGCCAATCTACCATCCCCTGAGAAAAAAGAACAGGAAATGACATCACCAACATAGGAAATGACATCACCAACCCAAGGAAACCTAACCAGATGAATAGAAAGTGAAGCATAACACCAGCACTTCGCCGGAGGCTCATTGATGATGTTACCTAGAATGGTGATGAAACGTCTGAAAACTAATCTTCCAGCTCAGCGAGCAAACACACATCAATAACCTAATCCTGCTTTCTCCCCATAACCTTTGACACCATTCACCCGAGGTACTATATCGAGTCACCTCCTGAATACATTCACTGTTTTGGCATGAATGTCGGAATGAATTTCACAGGCTCATCACTCTTCAGGTGAAGAAATGCATCTTCATCTGCATCCTAAATGGTCTACCCTGTATCCTTGGAATGTTGCCTCTGGTTTCGGTCACACCAACCATCAAAACACCCTAGCTGCATCTACCCTGTCTCGTCCTGTTAAGAATTTTAAACATCTCAAAAATATTTCCCTCCATTTGTTTTAACTCCAGCGAAAACAATCCCAGCCTCGTCAATCTCTCCTCATAGGTCAGTCATGCAATCCTCAGAATCAGCCTGAAAAACCTTCACTGCACTCCCTTGAGAGCAAGAGCATCCTTCCTCAGAAAGAGTGACCAAAACTGTACACAATATTCTTGGTGTGGCCTCACCTAAGCCCTGTATAACTGCAATAATACATCCATGCTCCTGTACTTGAAACCTCTTGTAGTGATGCCATCATGCCATTTGCCTTCTTTACCGCTTGTTGCGCCCACATGCTTAACGTCAGTAACTGGACACCCAGGTCCCACTACACATTCCCCTCTCTCAGTTTACAGCCAGTCAGATAGTAATCTCTGTCAATGAATACGTAAAAACCAACACAGTGGCTGTGGATGCTGTCATCAAGATGCCAATAGGAGCAGTCAGGGTGACATCCTTGGGAGGGGGTTGGGGAACAAGTTCTAGATCTTTGGGGAGAAAAGGAAATTTGGAGGGGACGTCAAGGTTGGTTTTCAAAAGAAGGATTCAAATATGAGAGTGACTCCTATGGATGGAAGCAAGAAGTGTTAACAATATCAGTAAACCGGTGTCTCCCTGAGGCCTCCTGCTTGTTCAACAACAACCAGCAGCCGACCCTGTTCTCCTGGGCGATCTTGAGCGCCATGTGACTGCTGCTGCCCAGGGAGCTGGCTAAAAAAATCAGCCTTTGAGAGCACCAAAGTAGTCACCACGTACACCAGTTCCAAGTACAACCATCTCATTTAAGATCGACTGACAAAAGGTGAAGATGGAATGCTCAGCAATTAACTGGAAAGAGAGTCGAAGGACTAGGTGGTGGGTCTCATTGATGTGAAGAGCTCTGTAGCAAGGAGAGGGCATAGACAAGGTGAAACTTCAGAGATAGTTTCAGGGAAATGAGGGACATGAAGGAGACAGATAATCAGACTGTCTCAATCGGAATGATGAAGCAGCTCCATGAGCTCCTCACAAGATGGAGTGATAGGAAGGGCAAACACTTCAAAGGAAAATACTAAAAACAGTAGGAAGCTTCAGCAGGCCATGTGTTTCCCATGAACATGACCATTTTCAATCTGTCTCTTCATTAACATCTATAACCAGGCTGGAATTTATGAAGGTCAGTAGAAAAAAAAAGACAACATTGAACAGAGCTGTGTCCTGGATGCGATTAACAACAAACCACAACTCCTGCAGTCAAAAATCGATCACTTTAAAGAGTACTAACATACATGAGAGATTTTAAGAAGTGGATTTATTTCACTTTCATCCAGATGTTCTGGCAGAGAGGGAGGAGCAGAGGAAGTGGGGATTTATTCACAGCGAAAACCAGTCAACGTCAATGCTCATGAACTCGCTGGTGTTTTCGCAGGCTGGATTTCACAGTGAATCCCTTCACACAGTCAGTGCAGGTGTACGGCCTCTCTCCTGTGTGAGATCGCTGGTAGGCAGTGAGTTGGGTTGACGACTTGAGCCTAGCCCTGCCGTGAGAGAACTTGAATGGTTTCTCACCGCTATGAACACGTTGATGTGACATCAGGTCCCCAGGCCTTTTAAAACATTTCTCACATTCTGGGGATTGAAAAGTGTCTTCTCTGTGTGAAGTTGCTGGTGTTTAAGTAGGTTGGATTTCTGAGCAAATCCCTTCCCACACTCGATATGCGTTCACTGGTGTACAGTGAGTTGGAGTGACCACCTGAAGCCAGTCCCACAGTGAGAGCACACTGTCGAAAGACAGTTCAGGTTAACGCGTTGATGCAACATCACGTCCCCAGATCTTTTATAGCATGTCGCACAGTCTGGGCGTTTATAAGGTCTGTCCTTTGTGTGAACTTGCTGGTGTTCCAGTAGGGTGGATTTCCGAGCAAAGATCTCACATTCTGAGCAGGTGAATGGTTTCTCCCCTGTGTGATTCCGCTGGTCTTCAATGAGGACAGATGATTGCTTGAATCCAGACTCACAGTGAGAGCAACTGCAGGGTTTTTCACCAGTGTGAACACGTTGATGCAGATTCAGGGCGCCAGAGCTTTTGTAGCATGTCCCACAGCATGAGCATTTAAACAGTCTGCCACCTGTGTGAACTTGCTGGTGTTTCAGCAAGGTGGATGTTTGTGTGAGTCTTTTCCCACGTCAGAACAGACGAATGGCCTCTCCCCAGTGTGACTGTATTCATGCTGCAACATGGCAGATGATCTGCTGACGCCTTGTCCACACATAGAACATGTGTACAGTTCCACCCTGCTGCAAACGGCGTTTTTTCCTTCCACTTTCAACATCAAAACGGGTAAAAATAGAAAAAAAACGGGAGTGAGAAAGAAACCAAAAAAAAACAAAAAAAGGAAGATCAGAATATGTGGAGCAGGAGTAGGTAATTCAAACCAACAAGTATGCTCTTGCTATTCAATGAGATCAGGATTGCTCTGATAATCCTCAACTCCACTTTCCTTGCCTTACCCCAACATCTTTGTTTCATTTCGTGATTAAACATCTGTTTATCTCAGCCTTGAATACACTGAGCAGTCCAGCCTCTGCAGTGAGGAATTCCACAAATTCAGTAACCTGTACCCCTCCCTCAGACAGAAGAACTTCCTCATCTCTATGTAAGACTATGACTCTTGACTGAGATTATGTGGTCTGCTCCTACACTGTCAAACAAGGAGGAACAATCTCTTTGAATCTATCCTGTTAATGCACCTAAGAATCTTATATCTTTCAATGAGGTTTCCTTTCATTCACTGACAAAATCCACCCATGTCTGGGATCAATCCCCTAAACATTCTAAGCCCTAAGATGCTGCTTGGCCTGCTGTGTTCATCCAACTTCACACGGTGTTATCATTATTCCAGGTGTCCTGTACAGTTTTGACATATTCTCTATTTTTACACCCCATTTCCTTTAAAATAAAGGCCAACAGGCTATTTATCTTTCTGACTACCTGCTGAATTTGGGTGCTAGCTTTTCGTCTTTCAAGCACGAGGACCCACAAATCTGTCTGTGCTGAAGCTTTCTGCATTGTTTTTCTTTCTTATTTAATATTCACCTATTAGTCTTCCTGCAAAAATCCATGAACCTCGATATTTCCCACATTATATTCCATCGACTGAGTTTTGTCGACTTACATAACCTGTCTCTGCCCATTTGCAGTTTCTAGTTGTCACTACTCGCTTCCATGTATCATGTGTCATTAGGGAAACCTCCCAAACTAGCCACTTCCACCAAGAAGATTAATGTGGCCTCTACAGGAGACATTGCTTACTTGGATTTAATAGTAAAGCCTTCGGCAAGATTTGCATGATAGACTAATTAGTAAAGTTAGATTACATAGGTTTCAGAATGAGCTTGCAAATTGGATTCAAAGTTTGCAAAATGACAAGAGACAGCGCGGTGGTGAAGGAGCATTGTTTTTCGGACTGGAGGCCTGCAACGAGCATTGCTCCACATGGATGTGTGTTGGGCTCACTTTTGTTTGTCATTTATACAAACAATTTAGATGAGACAGTGAAGAAGGTTATCGAACATAACAAAGATCTTGCTCAAATTGGGTTTAGGGTCTGAGTAGTGGCGGATAGAGTTTAATTTGAATAAATGCAAGGTATTTCGTTTCGGCAAAACAAACAAGGGAAACAGGACTTATACAAATAAAAGTAGGGCTTTGGGCAGTGCTGTAGAACAGAGAGACTTCAGGGTTCAGTTATCTAACATTTGAAGTTTGCATCACATGTAGACTGGGCCGTTAAGAATGCATTTAATATGCTTACCTTCATTGTTCAGATCTTTTGCATGCAGGATTTGGTACGTCATGCGCGATTGTCTTGGATGTTGGTGAGGCCTCTTCTGTAGTACTGTGTCTAATTCTGGTTGCCCTGTTAAAAGAAGAATATTATTTAAGCTGGTGAGCATTCAGAAAAGATTAACCAGGATACTGCTGGGAATGGAGGGACTGAGTTATAAGCAGAGGCTGGAGAGGCTGGGACTTATTTCACAGGAGCATAGGAAGTTGAGGTTGAACCAATAGAGGTTTATACACGGTGAGGGGGAGAGATAAGGTGAATGGAAGGTTTTTTCTCCCCCGAGGGTGGGTTATTACAAGGCTACGGGGTAGTATTTTAAAGTGAGATGAGAAAGATTTTAACAAATGACGTGAGCAGTGTCTTTTGTAATTAGTGGTTCATGTGAGGAAGGAACTTCCAGAGGAAGTGATAGATGCGTCTCCTGTTACAGTTACGATGTTTAAAAGAGATTTGTATAAGTACATGGATAAGCTGTTTGCAGAGATATGTGCACATGCAGGCAGTTGGGGCTACTTTAGTTGCAGAAAATGGTCAGCATGGACTGGTAGGGCCGAGGGGCTTATTCCTTTTCTGACCGACCCTACGTGATTGAATATGATAAAATACTGAGAGTCTTGGATAGATAGACATGGAGACAATTTGTCAACAAGCAGGATAAACTTGAACCTGAGGTTACTGCCTTGCAGTAAAGGACTGACCCTTTAGATTTGAGATGAGGAGGAATTTCTTCTGCCAGTGGGTGTTGATTCTGTGGAACTCATTGCTGTTGAGCGCTGGGGAAGCCAATTCAGAGTGTACCTATGACAGAGATAGATAGATTCTTGATTGGTAAGGGGATCAACCGTTATGGGAGAAGGCAGCAGAATGGTGTGGAGAAACAGATCAGTCGCGCTCAAATGGTGGAGCTGACTCTATTGGCCAAGTAGCCTCAGTCAGCTCCTATACCTTGTGCCTGTTAAATATTTAAAAGGCATTTGGACGAATACATGGATAGGAAATGTTTACAAGGATATGGGTCATGTGCAGGGAAATGTGGTTAGCGTGGACGGACATTTGATCAGCATAGATCTGTCTGGCGCTCTTTACAGGTAGGGTCTGTCTCCATGTCACAGGACTCTGTGACTCAAGAACCCAAAAGGAGCACAGGCCATCCTCAACTACGTACAGTTGAATGGTCGGCCATGAGTTACTTCAATTGGCTACCGGCTGGTTTGTAGTGCCGAGTGATGCCAACAGCATTAACACAATGCCTTAACTGGCTGAGGTGACCACAAAGGCCCTACCATCTTAATCTTGTTCCTTGTTTGAGATCTGGTGATCCTCAGGATAAAGCACCATTCTCTCTCTCTCTCTCTCTCACTCTCTCTCTCTCTCTCTTTCTCTCTCTCTCACTCTCTGTCTCCCTCTCTCTCTCTCTGTCTCTCTCTCTCTAACTCTCTCTCTCTCTCGCTCTCTCTCTCTCTTCATCTCATAAATGAGAGAGCAGTCCAATGGTCTTCTGGGACGATGGCAACTTATAATTTTAAAATTTGAATTGTGTACTGAGAAGGAGAAAATTACTAATCTAGCTGTGAAGCCCCTGATGTGTGAGTGAAGAAATCAGTGAGAAAACTCTTCATTAAAGTGAAGAGTGAGAGAATTGATTCTGAGCCGAGGGACCGAAATCTCAGTCAAGGTAATTGGGATGATACGATACACAGGCAGGCTATGGTAAATTGGAAGATAACTCAAAAGGGATGACAAATATTTAAAGTGCATTTTGCAGTACTGCAACTGTTGCTCATTCCTGGCTGGTGCAAAATCAAGCGGGAAAGGTGACCCTGCCATGGCTAACAAGGGATATTAGAGGTAGTACTGGATCCATGGGAGAGGCATACAAATTGGCTCTAAAGAGCAGCACACCTGAAGACTGGGAGCAGTTCATATTTTAGCAGAAGATGACTAAAGGTTTGATTCAGAGGGGAACAATGAAGTCTCGATTGAGCTTGCAGGGGAGGTACAGATTGATTGTAAAAGCTCCTAAAGATAATACAAGAAAAGAAATCAATGAAAACAGATCACTTACAATCAGAAACAGCGGACATGATGAGTTGGAATAAAGAGATGGACAGATCAATGAACGACAAATGTTGTTTCTGTCAAAGAACGACAGAAATAACATCCCTAAAATGCTGGAGAAGAACTGAAGGAAATCACTGTCAGTGGAAAAATGCTGTTGGAAAAATTGACAGGATCAAACACCAACAAATCCCGACCAGCTGGTAATCTGCACCCCAGTGTACTTGACAAAGTGGCCCATGATAGAGCGGATGCATTCAAAAACTAGGGTCTTGATTTTAAATACAGGAAACTCATGGACATCCTTCAAGATTCTACAGGCTTTGTAACAGTTTCACTGAATTGGAAGGGAGCTACTGTAACCCCACGATTTAATAAAGCTTGTAGAGAAAAAAAACATTGAATCATAAATAAGGCATAGAGCCGGATGTACACAGCAGGCCAAGCAGCGGGAAAGCTGACGTTTCAGGCCTGGACCTGTCAGTTTTTCTGCTCTTCTGATATTGCTTGGCCTCTTGTGTTCATCCACCGCTATACCTTGTTTTCTCAGATTTTCTGCATCTGCAGTTCCTACTGTCTCTGAATCATAGATCAGTTAGCCTAACACTGGAAAACAGTGACAGTATTGGACAGTCAGCCAGCCAGCATGAATTTCGGAAAAGGAAATGAGAAAAGACACCTAGTGTCCATGTACACAAGTCACTGAAGTTAAGCAGAGAGATGCAGCAGGAGGTGAACAAGGCAAATGATGATAGCGAAAGCATTTCAGTACAGGAGCAGGAACATCTTGTTGAAATTGTACAGGGTCTTGGTGAGACCACTGCTGGAGTATTGTGTGCAGATTTGGAATATGGATCTGATGTAGGATTTTCTGGCTGTGGAGACTGTACAACTAAGGTTTACCAGATGATTCCTGGGATGGCAGGACCGACATATAAGGGCAGAAAGGATTGGTTAGGATACGATTCACTGGAATTTTGAAGAATGAGGGAGGATGCCACTGAAACCAATAAATTCTAATAGGACTAGCAAAGTAAAGGCAGGAAGGATGCTCTCAATGAGCAGGGAGCCAAGAGCCGGTGAGTCACACATTAAGGATATGGAGTAGGCCATTGACAACTGAGTTGAGGAAAGTTTTCTTTCCTCAGAGACTGGTAGGCCTGTAAAATTTGCTGCAACAGAAAGCATTTAAGACCAAAACATTGAAAGTTTCTGAGAAGAAAATAGATATAGCTCTCAGGGCTAAATGCTTCAAAGGGTATGGGTCTAAAGTGGGAACAGGTTGCTGAGTGGGATGATCAGCCATGACCGAATGCAATAAAAGGCCTATTGCTGTTCCTATGTATTATTTTTTCTATTCTGTGAAAGGTGGGATATACAATAAAAGAATTACAATTGACTCAAGTGTCAGCACTATCTTATCACTATCAGAAAAAAAAGTCTGTAATTCCTTACCGAGCAGCAGCCGCGGAGCAGCTTGACCACACGGACTGTGGCAGTTCAAGAAGGTCAAGGAGATGCAGAGCAATTTTCAAAGCTTCTATCGTGGCTGCTCTGTCATACGTTTTCTATGCAGTTCTCAAATTGTTGAATGTTCTGACAATAGTGACACAGTATATAGGAAATAAGGAAATATATTTGTGAAGATTCATGATGCCGGGGGAAGGAATGGTTAGAATTGGAGGGGTGGGGGTGGTGGGGGACGACGGGAAGCAGTGAGAGTGACCGGGAAACAAATGGCCCCAATTCCCACTCCACGCAGTTGACTCTCTCCATTCCCTGCTCCAATGCTTTCACATTGGCAGCCAGCTCAGTGACAAAAATGTGCATGTGGACACTTTTCCATCAATCTTAGTCACGAGGACATGAACAAGCTTTTTCCAACAACATACTGCACGTTCTGCTGACAGCAATGTTCTCAGCCCCATTCACACCAAAGACTGATAAACAAGCTGTCAAGTAATAAATTATAAAAGCAAAAACAAATCTGACAAGATTACTTTAATAGCTTCCGGTATGCACTGTTTAACAGATACAAATAATTGTCAAGGTTTCACGTTGTGACATCCACCACCAAACAAACACCTTTACTTGGAAATCCCCAGTTCATAAACTCCAGCCCTTCCTTCTGTTTGATCATGTTCTCTCACGGACTTGCTTGCACCAGTTTGCAGATACCGACCTCATTAATGGCCAAATGTGTGGGTAAAGTTTCTGATCAAGAGCCAACCTGCAGTTAACTTCCAGGTCTTGCTACATAAACCATCAACAGCTTTATTCTTTTTAACACAAGCTGCTGCCCACAGCCCAGAGGTTACCTTTCAGCTCTCCAATTCGAAGCAAAAATGTTTAAAACAAAACAAAACAGCGGGGTTCTAACACATTCCGCAAAAGATTCAGTCAGGCATCCAACTACGAAAACACCTGTGGGCTTACAGGGCTTTTCTGGAGTCGGATTCTGTTGGTATTGTTGCTTTTTATCACACCCAGCTTCATATTGCATGTTTACCACAGTAAACCCTCCAACTGGGAATAATCGAACAAAACTGCAGTGACCCAGATGGAGATGGAGGAGACAGGAGCAGGGGGGCGGCGGGAAGGACTGAGGGAGATCAGGAACCAGGGACCCCGCCCACTCACCTGAACATCAACACGTTAACCGCGCCTGAGCATTATCACCGCCTACGAAACCCAAATGGTAAACTTTCCGAGCGGACCTGGTTCTGGGAAGAAGCCCGAGTATCTTCGCAACTTATATCGCAGCACCAGAAAACCCATGTTTGGGGCCTAAGACCCAAACTGAGCAACTATAACTTCTTTTTGCTGGACAATGTGCTGAACCTTGGTCTTCCCTTTAAACTTCATTTATCATGTCTGGAGGTGACAGTCAAACGTTTCTCCCAATTCCCCCGTCCCCAACATCTCATTTTTACCATGGATATCTGGTCCCTGTACAACTGTGTTCCCCACTCAGGTGGTTTAAAGGCCCGCTGTTTCTTCCCGTCCTGCAGGGCTGACCATTCCCTCTCCACTGACACCCTGACCCACCTACCCGAACTCGTCCTCACCTTCAACTGCTCTTTCAATTCCTCCCACGTCCGAGAGACAAAGTGGGTGGCCACGGGCACCCGCATGGTCTCCAGCTATGCCTGCCTCTCAGTAGGTTACGTAGAACAGTCCGTCTTCCACACATACACTGGCCACAAACCCGACCACTTCCTCCGTTACGAGACTCACAAGGAGCTCAAACAGTTCATCCACTTCACTAACATCTTCCACCCAACACTTCCGCCATCTGCAATCCAACCTCACTACGTAAGACATGTTTCCCTCCCCACCCTTGCCCGCACCACAGTTCCCTCCAACCCCACCACACCTGGCATGTTTCCCTGCAACCGCAGGCTGTGCTACACCTGCCCCAACATCTCCTCCCTCAGCCCCATCTCAGGCCGCAAGGAGACTTTCCACTTCAAACAGAGGTTCCCTTGCGCATCTGCCAATGTAGTATACTGTATCTGCTGTACCCGTTGTGGCCTCCTCTACACTGGGGAAACCAAATGGTGTCTTGGGGACTGCTTTGCAGAACACCTATGCTCAGTTTGCAATAAACAACTGCACCTCCCAGTCACAAACCATTTCAATTCCCCCTCCCATTCCTTAGACGACATGTCCATCCTGGGCCTCCTGCAGTTCTACCCGAAAGTTGCAGGAACAGCAACTGATATTTCGTTTAGGAACCCTGCAGCACAATGTGGATTTCACAAGCGTCAAAACCTCCCCTCGCCCTACTGCATCCCAAAACCAGCCCAACTCGTCCCACCTCCCTAACCTGTCCTTCGTCTCACCTATCCCCTCCTCCCACCTCAAGCCCCACCCCCATTTCCTACCTACTAACCTCAAACTGACCCCTTGACGTGTCAGGCGAAGCAGCAACTCAGGAGCACAAAAGCTGTCGTTTCTAGCATAGACTGAGATGCTGCTTGGCCTTCTGTGTTCTTCCAGCTGCACACTTTGTTATCTTGGATTCTCCAGCATCTGCAGTTCCGATTATCTCTATCCCTTGACCTATCCTTCCTCGCTGGACTGAGCTATCCCCTCCCTACCTTCCCACCTACACTCATCATTACCTGCTCCATCCCTGCCCCTTTAACTAGTCTGTTTCCTCACCATCTATCTTCGTCTCTCTCCACTTCGATCCGCCTCCCCGCTGTCCCTATTTATTTCAGATCTTTTCCCCTCCCCCATTTCTGGTGAAGGGACTAGGCACGAAACGTCAGCTTTTGTGCTCCTGAGATGCTGCCTAGCCTGCTGTGCTCATCCAGCTCCACACTGTGTTATCTTGGATTCTTCAGCATCTGCAGTTCCCATTATCTCTGAGACAAACGTTTCTGTTCAGCGATCGCTCACGGTGTGCATGCTCAGTCACTATTCACTGTATGCATGCTCCAACACCCGCCACTCTGATTGATAGTCGTCTAACCAATAGAAAGAAAGGGGCTGGGCTAGAGACTGGAACTAGCCCTGCCGACTCTCCAACCAGAGGAGGATGGCAGGGCTCGTGCTCTGACCAAACAGAGAATGGACTCGATCAAAAACCGACATTTCTGGAAAAGCTGAGCAGGCCGGGCAGCATCTGTGAATAAAAAAGTTCAGAATTAACGTTTCGGGTCCAGTGATCCTTCCTCAGAACTGAATGGGTGCAGGTTTGCCCTCCAAACTGTGTAGGAGTGAGTGGGCAGGGCCTGTGGGTGGGTCCGTGGAGCCTGAGTATTGTTTCAGATTGAGGTTTCATTTTCGTATGTTCTCAGGTACGGGCTACATTAAAGTGTCCCCACACAGTTGTGCTTCAAGTACCCAGGCACAAAATTATAGTTACAGAAGTTGAAGGGTAAAGAAATAACTTAAAAACTTCAGCAGGACCGTCTTCTTAGCATAAAAGTGAAAATAAAAATAGAAATACCTGTCAAGTTAAAAAGTCACACACTACAATCCTTCCTGCAGAGAGTCCAAGATGGGCTTCCCCAAGAAAGCATGCTTTCCCCTTCACTGGGCATGGAACCATCAATTGTCACCAACAGCCGTCACAGCTATCTACGGTTTCTGACTATCATTGGGCACACAAGTCCTCATTTCCGCTCAAGCCACCTTGACTGTGATCACCACAGCAGCCATTCTTTGCAGGCTCTATTGACATCCAGCCCATTTTTGGCCCCAGTCCACTAGCATGATCAAATGCTGCATTAGCCAGATTGAAGCCGAGTCCAGCTTCGGCACCGGTCTGGACATTGATGAGGACACAATGTTCCTGATCATGACCTGTTCCTTGTGGCCAACCTTTAATACTGCCATTCGCAGGACCGAGCTCCGAGGATTCACAAGAGAAAAATAGAAAAGTGAAAAGAAAAGTGTTTGGACAGGACAAGGTTTGGTGAGGAGCCCTTCTCAGCCACACATGATGTAGGATTGTGCCCTGGACAGATGGGAGAATTGCTTTCTGTCCTCTCTTTTTTTTTACAGCACATTCAATGGGTAGCATTTCCAGACCATCAATTCCAACCAGATACCATAGCAACAGCTAAGAGAGTCCCTCTACTTATAAACACCTTACCATCATTGGCCTTCCATGGTGTACAATACAAGTTTGTTTATTGTGTCGCTGTGAAAAGGTTTCCAAGATCAGCATGACGGCAAAAGCTCCAAGAAGTTAGAAGCCATGCGTAGAGCTGCATTGGAGGATTTCTCTGGGCACTATAGCTGAGGAAGCAGAGACTGGACGTTCCTGAGGTGACAGCACAGATTTATGATGCCTGGACTCAAGTGTTACATTATGAGCAGAGGTTGCAGAAATCAGTCTAAGATTGATTATGGGACAGAGAATTAATTTTGCCTATTATATCAATGCTAACTTTCTGCTCTAAACCTCTTCCTCCCTAAAGACTTGCATGATTATCTCCCTTAAAAGCTATTCTAATTACCTTTTTTTTAAGTAACTGATTATCTTCATTTCCAGTTCAAAGCAGGAGAGGACTGTGTCGAACGACTGATTCTGGGGAAAAAAGAAAGACTTTCATTCTTCCTGGATCTGTTGTTGCTGAAGCAGCTCAATTGGTAATATGTTAGTCTGAAGATACTAAGGCTCTTCATTCACTTTCAAGTTTCACTCGGCAATTTTGGGCAGCACGTAAGCCCAGTAGTTGGCATTGCTGTCTTCCAGTGCCAGGAATGCGGCTTTGATTGTTTGTGTGTGGTTTGCATGTTCTGCCCATGACTGTGTGGGTTTCTTTAGGAGAGCAGTTTTCCTCTCCTGCTCCAAGGATGGGCAGGTTATGTGGATTGGCCAGGCTAAAAATTAACTGATTGCGTCCAGGCAAGTGCAGCTTGAGTTGATTAGCCATGGTAAGAAACCCGATGGGGGTTATGGGGATGGCATGGGGGAAGAGTCAAGATGGCATGCCGTTCGGAAGAGCAGTGTATCTTTCTGCATTGGAGAGATTCTTTGATATGATTTCTTGCCTGTGTTGCAGATGTTTGGGCCTAATTCACTACAGAACCTTTCACAACTTACATTAGTCACTTAAGTGAGAGGCGAAAGTAGCTAAAGATAGACAGACAAGTCTATTGTGATGAAGACATGAGGTTGCAGGCAGACATAGGTACACTCATGGCGTCATACAGCACAGTAACAGACCCTTCAGTCCATGCCGATCAGAATCCCAAATTAAACCCATCCCACCTGCCTGCTCCTGGCCCATATCCGTCCAAACCTTTCCTGGTCATATACTTATATAAATGTCTTTTAAAAATTGAAAATACACCTGTATCTATCAATCTGATGGAATTTCATTCGACACATGATCCACTGTCTGTGAAAAAAAAGTTTTCCCTCATGTCTTTCTTAAATTTCTCTCCTCTCGACTTAAAAAAAATCTTCTTCATAATCTTAACATCCCTCACACTACGAAAAGGACACCTGGCATTCAACTTATCTGTATCTTAAAAACTATATGACCCTCTGTAAGGTCACCCCTCAAACTCCTGCACTCCAGTGGAAAAAGGTCCCAACCAATCCAGCCTAAATTTATAACTAAAACCAGCACACCCCCACCTCCCCCACCATTCCAAGCAACATCATGGTCACTCTCTTATGAATCATCTCCAGCTTAATAATAATTCTTCGATAACACCATGCCCAGAACTGGACAGTACTCTAGAACAGTTCTCAGCAACGTCCAGTACTATCTCATCATGACTCCCAACTACTCTACTCAAAAGGTCTGGGCAGTTTAGCAAGCCTACGACTCGACTTCTCAACCAACCTGTCTAAATATGACACAAGCTTCAAAGAATTATATGCCTGAGTCTGCTTTTAATTCTGTAAGTCCTGTGGTTGTTTATTTTACCAAAATGCAGTAACTTGTATTCATCGAAATTAAACTCCATCTGCCACTCCTCAGCCGAATGATCCAATTGATCAAGATCTGTTTGTAATCTTAGATAACCTTATTCACTGTCAACTGTACCACCAAATTTGGTATCATCCACAAACGTACTAGCCATATCGTCAATATTCTGATCTAAATCATGGTATAAATGACAGACTGACGTGTACCCAGCAGTGGAACACGCTGGTAACAGGCATCTAGTCTGAAGAATAATCCTCAACCACTAGTCTCTGCTGCCATTATGCCACTTTTGTATCCATTTGCCAAACTCACCATGAATCCCATGTCATCTAACTTTACTAAACAATCTACCAAACAGAAGCTTGTCAAAGGCTTCATAGTGCAAATAAACATTGTGCATTATCTGCACTCATCAATCTTCTTGGTTACTTCCTCAAAAATCTCAACCAATTTTGGGAGACAGAATTTCACTCACATAAAACCATATTGAATAGGCCTAATCATTGCTTGCCTCTCCAAATGCATATAAATCCTATTTTTCAGAATACTTTCAACAACTTACCCACCACTAAAGTCAGACTCACAGATCTACAGTCCCCAAGTTTCTCCTTGCATCCATTTTTAAACAAATGCACATCATTACCCACCCTCCAGTCATTCGGCACCTCACCCCTATGTATAGAACATGCAAATATTTCTGCAAGAGGCCCAGAAATTTCCTCCCTAACTTTTCAAAATGTCCAGGGATACATTCAGGTTCCAGTGAATGATCCACCTTGACATTTTCAAGGACCTACGAAACTTCCTCTTCTCTAATGTGAACTTTTTTTCAAAATATCAATACTTATTTCCCTGAGGTCACTTGCCCCCATTTATTTCCCCACAGTAAAAACTGAGAGAAATATTCATTTAATATATCTTCCATCTCATGAAGGTCAACACAAAGATGACGTCTTTCGCCTTTAAAGGACCTGTCTCTCTTGCTAGTTGCTCTCATGTTCCTAATGTACTGGTAGAGTCTCTTTGGATTACTGTGCCCCCCATTTGCTAAGATGATCTCACACACTTACTTTGCCATTCTGATCTCCCACGTTGGAATATCACTATAGTCTGTAGACTGTTCATGAGATTCATTTGAACCCAGTTATTTAAATCTAATATGTAACATTTGTTTTTATGCAACAAGCCATTCATTCCAGCGATCAACTTTCTAAATCGGCTCCGGAACGCACCAAAGCAAACACATTTTTCCTCATATACAGGGGCCAAATCTTCCCATAATATTCCAAATACAGCACGACTCAAGCCTTTTATAGCCTCAGCAATACATTCCTTCTCTTGTTAGTTAGCTGTCTTAAAATCAATGCATACATTGCATTTGCCTTCCTAACCACAAACTGAACCTGCATGTTGATTTAAAGAGAATCCTGAATTAGAACTCTCAAATCCCTTTGGATGACAGAATTCTGAAGCCTTTCTCCATTCAGAAAATATCCGTGTTTCTTGCCTTCTGAACCAAATATTTCCCATAAAGTATTCCACCTGCCACTTTTTTTGACCACTCTCACATCCTTTTCATTCTGAAGCCTTCATAATATGATATGATCCCCCACCCCCCACCTATCATAATGCAGTCTGCAAACTTAGTAGCAATGCCCTCAATTCCGTTAACAGATCATTAATGCAGAAGGTGAGTAATGGCGGTACCAACACTGATTGCTGCTGATCTCCACGAGTCTTCCGGCTGCCATCCTGAAATAGAACCCTGTATTTCAACTCGCTGCCCTCTCCCCATCAGCCAATCTGCATCCATGCCATTACCTTACACGTAACACTACAGACTCTAACGTTTTTTAGCATCTTCCCTTCTGGCACATTGTCAAATGTTTTCTGGAAAGCCAACAGATCACATCTACAGGCTCTCCTTTATCCAGGCTGTGCAGTACCTCCTCAAAGAATTCCATTCGATTTGTCAGGCATTAACTCAACCCCACTTGACAAAGCCACACTGAACGTTTCAGGGGCCCTGTGATCACAGCCCAACAATGACCTGCCACACTGTGTTTAACACAAAGGTAATAATTTGAATTTTATCCAGAACATTAACACATTGCTGTTCATCACATTCAGAACTAAAACCAAAGTACAATTGCTGTTGAGATCTGTGAACTTTGTGCTGTCTCAGCAGATTTGAATTGTGAGTTAATTCCTTACCCCACATCGGGCAGGTGAATGGTCTGTCCCCCATTGAGATCTCTCTGCTGTCTCAGTAGAGTCAATAAGTGAGCAAACTGTTTTTCTCACATGGGCTGGGTAAATGCTTTCTCCCCTGTGTGACATCCCTGCTGCACTGAGCATCGAGAAGATTGCCTGAACCCAACCCCACATCGTAAGCACCTGAAAGTGTCTCATTATGTGGACATGTTGATGGGACACCAGTTCCACAGAACTTCGATTGCACTCTCCACAGACTAGACATTTGAAAGGTCTCTCCTCGATGTGAACATGTTGAAGGCACTTGAGTTCCGCAGTATTCCTAAAGCACTTCCCATAGTCGGAGCATTTGAAAGATCTCTCCTCAGTATGAACACGTTGATGACAAGTCAGTCCCTAGGAGTTTGTGTAACACTTCCCGCAGTCTGGGCATTTAAAAGATTCCTCCGCAGTGTGAACTTGCTGGTGTCTCAGCAGTTTTGATGACCGAGTGAATCCGCTCCCACACTCAGAGCAGCTGTATGGTCTCTTCCCAGTGTGTACCTGCTGGTGTTCCGTGAGGTCAGATGCTCGCCTGAACCCAGTCCCACAGAGAGAGAATCTAAATGGACTCTCCTCAGAGTGAACACTTTGGTGGGACATCAGGTCCCTGGAGGTTTAGTGGCACTTCCCACAGCCTGGGAATTTAAAAAGTCTTTCATTAATGTGAGCAAGTTGATGCGACATCAGGTCCCCTGGGACTTCTAAAGCACATGCCACAGTTTTGGCATCTAAAAGATCTTTCCTCTGTGTGTGCAATTTGATGGGCCATCGGGGCCCCAGATGTTTTTCAGTATTTTGCACAGTCTGGGCATTTAAAAGGTCTCTCGTTAGTGTGAGCAAGTTGATGGGACACCAGGTTCCTGGAGGTTTTAAAGTATTTCCCACTTTCTGTGCACTGAAACGGTCTCCCTTAAGTGAGAAGTAGCTGGTGTTGCAGCAGCTGAGATGACTGAGTGAATCCCTTCCCACACACTGAGCTGGTGAATGGCCTGTTACTTGCGTAACTGTGTTGATGAGTTTCCCGCTCAGATGGGTAAATGAATTTCTTGCCACAATTCCCACATTTCCAAAGTTGCGCCCCACTGAGACTGCATTTGTGGTTTGTGAGCTCTGATGATTGGCTGAAGCCTTGTCCACACACACAACATGTGTATGGTTTCTCTCCAGTACGAATGGAGCGTTTTCCTTCCATGCTCAAAGTCTGATCATGTTCCATTTGTGACAAAATCGGCGATCCTGGTGTGATCGTTGATTTGTCAATCTTCCCCTTCTGATGTCCTGTGAAACTGATGTTGAATAAACAACTACATTGAGAGAAAATCTCTCACAAGACTCTACGTTCTGTGTTAAGGTAGGAACTGAAGGGGAGGGATTTTTGACAACTACAACTTGACCAGAACTTTGTCAGAAACTTCCAAATACTCAGCCTCCACCACCGAGAAGGGGTAGGGAAGCAGGTGGATGTGAACACCATCAGCTCACAGTTCTTTCCAGGTCAAACACTATCCTGACATGTTTGCCATCCAAGACTGATGCAGCAGAAATCCCCCCGCCCAATAAGTAAAATTGAGGCCGTACTCTCAAATCCCCAACACAAACACCACAGCATCACCACTGACTCCACCCCCCTCCCTGGCAACTGTGAGTCTGAACTAAAAATGTCATTCTCAAGGACAAATATTCCAGCCTGAGATGAATTTTAACCACATTTCGCCATCATCATGAAGGCGACCCACTTCTACCTCAGTACCATTATCTGACTTCTTCTAGTCTCTGCTCATCTGCTGCTGAAGTTCTTAGCCATTCCTTTGCTACCTCTGGACTGAACTGTCCTAATGCATTTCGCACTATCCTCTCACATTCCTCAGTCTGCATTTGTCTAACTTCCTCTGCACTTTTTAAGAGCTCTGTTTAGTGTTTTATTGTTCCTTCCACTGACGGTATCTCAATGAGGTTTTTATCACTGCCCTTTCTCTCAATCATCAGCTGCTGCCTTCACAGCTTTTCCTTCTGGCAAGAGCTCCCATAATGCTGTAAGAGTAGGGGCTACGGGTTATTTTCCCAGTGATGTAATCTTGAGGTCATTCAGAATTTTGCTGCCCACTTGTGAATTCGCATCCAGACTTGCTCATTCACCACTCTGTGCTTATTAGCTAAATTTTAAGTTTAAACCTCCTTTTATTCAATGATTTGATAATGTCCTATCTATCTCTGTCAAGTCCTCCAACCTTTCCATGGGCAATTAGGACTGGTCAAAAAGTGTTAACCCACCAGCAATGCCCATATCCCAAGAATGAATTTTTGAAAAGTCCCTTCCAGCTATCTGCAATATCTCTAATTCCACCCTCCTGAGCATTGTCGTTTTTAATTGTTCCGCGTTTAGTGCCCTCAACCTTCAGCTGTCAAGACCATAACTCTGAAATCTCCTCACTCAACTTGTCCCTCTCTTGACCTCAGTTTTGCACTTTAAAATATTACTTCAAAACTATACATTTGGCCATAAAACACTTAGTCATCTCTCTAATATCGCGTTTTCTGAATGGAATTAAAAGTTACTTTATAATACTCACAAGGAACAGTCCGCGAGTTTCCATTATGCATTATGTAGAGAACTGAAGTGAATTAATTGTCCTTGAACTGAACACATATCACAGTCCCTTCATCATTACTGGGCGAATAACCACTTACCTAACAGCGTTATGAGAACTACTAAGGGAAGAGAATTGCCAGCAACAAATGGTCAGGGAATGTTCACCTGTAAAAACCTAATTTAAAGAGTCCATGGAAGTAACAATAAAATATCAAAGACTGTTACACTTATTATTGGAGACAGAGGAATTTAGACAATGACAGAGAGTTGATTAGAGAGAGCAGAGATGAAACAGAACAATCAGTGGAAATTGATTCAAATACGCAGTAAAGGGTTGCACCAGCTTTAGAGTCATATCCCGTTTTCACACCTTGAGAACATAACTGGAAGCTGAAATATGTAGGTTACTGGTTAAAGATGTTGAAATAATTTCATTGTTTTCAACTTTAAAATCGAACGTCGCAGTCTGCAGGTCAAAAGACATCAGAAGCGCTGGGGTCAGAGGCTACTCTGAGAGTTTCAAGAGTTTAGGACATACTTGGCAATCAGCGTGATGTTACTGAGTAATTGGCCATGTGTTGTTAGATCGTCCACACGAACACAGAGCATTTGAGTCTGCACTGACAGATGATCACCACAAAAGATGTGAGGATCAGTGGAGAGATTTAAAAGCAGATCTATCAGAATGGTTTAAGAAACTAGGGATATTAGTGTTACAGTCAGGTTGGAGATCCTGAATTTTGTCGTGCACAGGGCAAAGGAGAATGAAATGAGATTTGATAATGGTGTCTAGTTTTATGACACGTTGAGATAAGGTAGGTAAAGAGTAACTACCCCCATTAACCGGAAGCAAAAGTGTTTGGTACACAGATTTAAGATATTGGGCAAGAGTTACTGGGAGATGTAAGGAAGGAATTTTATGTTACCGTTGTTTTCCTCATTACTTACATTCAAAGGCCAATAATATCCAGTACTGAATGAATAACGAAGAAAATAAAATGTTCAGATCTTGGAATGCTATTTGGATTGGGTTTCTGATCTGTAAATCTTGTTCTAATATCATGTAAAATAAGTTTACAAAGGCCATCTAACACAGTCTGGGACAGAAATTCAGAAGAGACAACTATTTCTGTTAATTGAAGTTTGTTGTGAGCAAATCATCTCCTCCTCACTCACTGCAAAACATTTTACAAACTTCATCCCTGTCAGTCTTTGAGTGACATTCACAACATTCTCTCCCCGGCCCAGGATGATTGCACATGCACCCTGCTTCCCTTTGTCTCCGATAGAGATAGCGGCCGTTACATGTGATTAGCGAAGAAGCCTCGATTTGTCGTGTTTTGTGAAACAGGGGCAGATAGATTCTTTCTATGGGATCTATTACATCCACAAAGTCTTTACAAAGCCTCTCCGTCGAACCGCCCGGTCCAGCATTTCTTCTGTTCTGCCTCATTGGTATCTTTCTTTGAGCCAATGAAAAGGGGTGCGTCTTCTCAGGATCTCTTCAAATGTGCATGCTCCAGACTGTGGGCGAACGCAAGATAATGAGCATGCACACTGATGAACAATTTTGTGCAAGGAAAAGATATTCACTGCCATTCCGAATTCTGGATTAAGCCGGTGCCCTCATTGACTTCAAATGTATTTGTTGCTATGAGAGCAAGAGCAAGTAATCATTCTATTTTAATCCTGCAAGGACAACATTCATATACATTACATGTAAGAGACAATAAAACGCCCCTTGTGTGTCACAGGGGAAGAACAAATTCTGACACCGAACCCCACATCAAAGGGTAAAGCCAAGTTATACTCAATCTGAACCAAAGGTCTGCTTTCTTATTACAGAGAGAAAACTGGTGCGGATTTAACCTGAGGAATACCACACCTAGGTTGAGCAGAGAGGTTGAAAAAGGGAGTCATTGGTAGTAACTTTTAATGGCATGAAATTTAAATCCGCACTGTTGGCAATATGAGGAAAACTGACAAATGCTCTGAGAAAGAGTTTGGCTTTCAGAACAGTCTTCAAGGAGGAAGATGTACATTTTGTATCAGTGATAATGGGAACTGCAGATGCTGGAGAATCCAAGATAATAAAATGTGAGGCTGGATGAACACAGCAGGCCCAGCAGCATCTCAGGAGCACAAAGGCTGACGTTTCAGGCCTAGACCCACGGGAAGGCGGACCGAAGATGGAGAGAAAAGAAGATAGGTGGAGAGGAGAGTATAGGTGGGGAGGTAGGGAGGGCATAGGTCAGTCCAGGGAAGACGGATAGGTCAAGGAGGTGGGATGAGGTTAGTAGGTAGGAGATGGAGGTGCGGCTCGGTGTGGGAGGAAGGGATGGGTGAGAGGAAGAACAGGTTAGGGAGGCAGAGACAGGTTGGACTGGTTTTGGGATGCAGTGGGTTGAGGGCAAGAGCTGGGCTGATTGTGTGGTGCAGTGGGGGGAGGGGATGAACTGGGCTGGTTTTGGGATGCGGGGGAGAATGGGAGATTTTGAAGCTGGTGAAGTCCACATTGATACCATTGGGCTGCAGGGTCCCCAAGTGGAATATGAGTTGCTGCTCCTGCAACCTTCGGGTGGCATCATTGTGGCATGCAGGAGGCCCATGATGGACATGTTATCTAAAGAATGGGAGGGGGAGTGGAAATGGTTTGCGACTGGGAGGTGCAGTTGTTTATTGCGAACCGAGAGGAGGTGTTTTGCAAAGCAGTCCCCAAGCCTCCGCTTGGTTTCCCCAATGTACTGGAAGCCACACCGGGTGCAGTGGATGCAGTGTACCAAATTGGCAGATGTGCAGGTGAACCTCTGCTTAATGTGGAAAGTCATCCTGGGGCCTGGGATAGGGGTGAGGGTGGAGGTGTGGTGGCAAATGTAGCATTTCCTGCGGTTGCAGGGGAAGGTGCCGGGTGTAGTGGGGTTGGAGGGCAGTGTGGAGCGAACAATGAAGTCACAGAGAGAATGGTCTCTCTGTAAAGCAGACTGGGTTGGGGATGGAAAAATGTCTTGGGTGGTGGGGTCGGATTGTCGATGGCGGAGTGTCGGAGGATGATGCGTTGTATCCGGAGGTTGGTGGGGTGGTGTATGAGAATGAGGGGGATCCTCTTGGGGCGGTTGTGGCACCGGCGGGGTGTGAGGGATGTGTTGCGGGAAATTCGGGAGACGTGGTGAAAGGCGTTCTCGAACACTGTGCGGGGAGTGTTGCATTCCTTGAAGAACTTAGACAGCTGGGATGTGCGGGATCGGAATGCCTCATCGTGGGAGCAGATGTGGCGGAGGCGGAGGAATTGGGAATAGGGGATAGAATTTTTGCAGGAGTGTGGGTTGGAGGAGGTGTATTCTAGGTAGCTGTGGTAGTCGGTGGGCTTGAAATGGACATCAGTTACAAGCTGGTTGCCTGAGATGGAGACTGAGAGATCCAGGAAGGTGAGGGATGTGTTGGAGATGGCCCAGGTGAACTGAAGGTTGGGGTGGAAGGTGTTGGTGAAGTGGATGAACTGTTCGAGCTCCTCTGGGGAGCAAGAGGCGGCGCTGATCCAGTCATCAATGTAATGGAGGAAGAGGTGGGGTTTGGGGCCTGTGTAGGTGCAGAAGAGGGACTGTACCACGTAACCTACAAAGAGGCAGGCATAGCGGGGGCCCATGCGGGTGCCCATGGTCACCCCTTATTCTGTAGGAAGTGTGAGGAATCGAAGGAGAAGTTGTTGAGGGTGAGGACGAGTTCGGCTAGGCGGATGATGTTGTCGGTGGAGGGGGATTGGTCGGCCCTGCGGGACAGGAAGAAGAGGAGGGACTTGAGGCCATCTGCATACGGAATGCAGGTGTATAGTGGCTGGACGTCCATGGTGAAAATGAGGTATTGGGGGCCAGGGAATTGGAAGTCCTGGAGGAGGTGGAGGGTGTAGGAGATGTCACGGACGTAGGTGGGGAGTTCCCGGACCAAAGTGGAGAAAATAGAGTCCAGATAGGTGGAGATGAGTTCTATTGGGCAGGAGCAGTCTGAGACGATGGGTCAACCAGGGCAGGCAGGTTTGTGGATTTTGGAAACGAGATAGAAACGGGCCGTGCGGGGTTGGGGAACAATGAGGTTGGAGGCTGTGGGTGAGAGGTCCCCTGAGGTGATGAGGTCATGAACGGTGTTTGAGATGATGGTTTGGTGCTTGGGTGTGGGGTCATGATCGAGGGGGCGGTAGAGGTCAGTGCGCCACACTACCACTGCGCCACGCTTGTCTGCGGGTTTGATTGTGAGGTTGGGATTAGATCGGAGGGAGTGGAGGGCCACCCGTTCTGCAGGGGAGAGGTTGGAATGGGTGAGATGGGTGGAGAAGTTCAGGCGGTTAATCTCTCGACGGCAGTTACAGATGAAGAGGTCGAGGGAAGTTAGGAGGCCTGGGGGTGGTATCCAGGAGGAGGACTTGTGTTGGAAGCGGGTGAGGGTGTCAGTGGAGGGAGGTTTAGGTTCCCGGTTGAAGAAGTAGGCGTGGAGGCGAAGGCGGCAGAAAAACTGTTCTATGTCCAGTCGTGACTGGTATTCGTTGATGTGTGGTTGTAGTGGGACAAAGGTGAGCCCCTTACTGAGGACTGACCGTTCGTCCTCAGTCAGTGGGAGCTCTGGGGGGATGGTGAAGATGCGGCAGGGTTCAATATGGCTGTCTTCTCTGGGGTTGCTGGCTGTGGAAGTTGTGGGCGGAGCGATGGGGTCGTCGGCCGTGTGCGGGGTTCCGTCGGCGTCGGACGTGGGCGCGGTTCGGTCGTCGTAGGCCGTGGGCGGGGTTCCGTCGGCCGTGGGCGGGGCTCCGTCGGCGAGGAACCGAGCGGAGGACACCCACAGTGGTGGAGAACGCCTTTGACCGTGTCTCCCGCATTTCCCGCAACACATCCCTCACATCCCGCCCCTGACACAACTGCCCCAAGAGGATCCCCCTCGTTCTCACACAGCACCCCACCCAACTCCGGATACAACGCATCATCCTCCGACACTTCCGTCATCTACAATCCGACCCCACCACCCAAGACATTTTTCCATCCACACCCCTGTCTGCTTCCTGGAGAGAGCACTCTCTCCGTGTCTCCCTTGTTTGCTCCACACTGCCCTCCAACACCACCACACCCGGCACCTTCCCCTGCACTCACAGGAAATGCTAGACTTGCCCCCACACCTCCTTCCTCACCCTTATCCCAGGCCCCATGATGACTTTTCACATTAGCAGAGGTTCACCTGCACATCTGCCAATGTGGTATACTGCATCCACTGCACCCGGTGTGGCTTCCTCTACATTGGGGATACCAAGCGGTGGCTTGCGGACCGCTTTGCAGAACACCTCCGCTCGGTTCGCAATAAACAACTGCACCTCCCAGTCGCAAACCATTTCCACACCCCCTCCCATTCTTTAGATAACATGTCCATCATGGGCCTCCTGCAGTGCCACAATGATGACACCCAAAGGTTGCAGGAACAGCAACTCATATTCCGCTTGGGAACCCTGCAGCCCAATGGTATCAATGTGGACTTCACCAGCTTCAAAATCTCCCCTTCCCCCACCGCATCCCAAAACCAGCCCAGTTTGCCTCCTCCCCCCACTGAACCACATAACCAGCCCCGCTCTTCCCCTCCACCCACTGCATCCCAAAACCAGTCCAACCTGTCTCTGCCTCCCTAACCTGTTCTTTCTCTCACCCATCCCTTCCTCCCACACCAGGCCGCACCTCCATCTCCTACCTACTAACCTCATCGCACTTCCTTGACCTGTCCGCCTTCCCTGGACTGACCTATCCCCTCCCTACCTCCTCACCTATACTCTCCTCTCCACCTATCTTCTTTTCTCTCCATCTTCGGTCCACCTCCCCCTCTCTCCCTATTTATTCCAAAACCCTCACCCCATGCCCCGCTCTGATGAAGGGTCTGGGCCCGGAACGTCAGCCTTTGTGCTCCTGAGATGCTGCTGGGCCTGCTGTATTCATCCAGACTCACATTTTATTATCTTAAGTTGTACATTTTGTATTTCAGCCAACAGCAATTTTTCCTACCATTGATTGAAAGAGCTGTTTTTATTCTGCTGAAGCTCTCAAGGCATTGAATAAATATTTAAACGTTTGCTTTCAATTTCACAGCACGCTACGTTATGGTTCATGTGGTTGGAAACTGAGTTTAGAAACGAGATGTTCAGTAACTGATGATGACATAATGAACCGAAGAGCCTCTATCCTTGCTGCAAAAATACTCTGTGACTACTATATTTCAACTGAACAAAAACAAATAAAAAACAACATCACCAAGAAAATTTGCAAGCATTGCATGCTCGCTCCTTGGTGCTTTTGTGTTTGGGATTCAGCCATCTCACTGCTGTTTCTTGGTTTGATTTTCAGTCAATGGATGAGGAAGTGTTATTCCCATATGAAATATTAAAATGAACAGGATTTCCTGACATTAAAATGGCAAAGAGAGCAACTGTGTCAGATTCAGTGAGAGTGTCACGTCAGCAATGAAACCCAATGCGAGGAAGCAATGGAACCCGACATCTTAGTCAGACACAGTACAATAAAAACAAATCCGCTCCTTATTTAAACGTAAAGGTTTGTTTTGACATTTTTTTAGGTTGGATGCAGAAAGCTTGGTGCCCTTCTGGTACAGTCTAGGACCAGAGTGCCTCCTATCAGAATGTGGCCACACATTTCAGACATGAATATGGAAGAAATTATTGTCTCAGGCGGTTGTGAATCAGTGGAATTATTTACAGAAGAGGGCTGTTGTGGTTGGGTCATTTGGTATATCAAGGCTGAGATCAACAGGCATTTAACTAGTAAATATATCAAAGTTATGGGTAAAGGCATTCATATGCAGCTCAGGATTATCAGATCAGACAACAGCTCATCGAACGGCAGAGTTAACTTGATGTATGGCCTCTTTCTATTCCCACAATTGATGGTGTCAAAATGAGGCTGCAATATTCTCCAGAGTACAATGTTCCAAATTAAAAATGCATGGGTCACTGAGACACTGAACCGAGGTGAGATGTGTCAAGGTCAACACACAAAGGATAATCAATGTGGGTGATTCATTTGGAGTGACATGTGCACCAGGGTAAACAGGAAAACTGGTCTTCAGCACCCAGATTGGGCCCAGCTCCACCAGGACTCCAGATAATGCTCACAAACCACCATTGGCCTCCCGTTTTCCTGACGTCCCCTTTGTTTTTGTTTTGAACTGCTTGCACGTCAGAAAAGTACAGCTGACATTGCTGATGAGGAACTGTAATACGCAGGGAAGCAATTCTGACTGTTCAACGACGTAGTTCTGCTTGTAAGGACTAGGCAGTATTTCATTTTATTACTGTCGATGGTTAATCATTAACAGGGCCATGGCAGCGAAGGCATTGCAGTCTAGTTATTAGACTCCCAGGAAGATCCCTGGTTAAAAACCAAAAGCACGGTAGGTGCTGCAAATCAGGAACAAATACAAAGGTTTCTGGAAAAGCTCTGGTTGCATCTGTAAAGAAAAAAAAATCAGAGTTAACATTTTCGGTCCGGTGACCCTTCCTTTCCATTGTGAGGGTAGGTCACTGTTAATATCTCGCTGGACACTATCCGATTTGGCATTACATTCTCCCATTCTTCTGCACACGTTACCATCAGTTCTGTCTCAATGTATTTATGTCTTGGCTCACATCATACATATTTTCCAATTATATGTTATATTGTAGTTTCTAATATATGAGACCCTCACTCGTCGGGCTTGATGCTTGCTCTGTAGCTGTGCGGTTCGAGCACTATTCTCATAAATCAGGTGTTGTGAGTTCATATCTCACTGGGGTGCGCAGCAGTTTTTGTGCAACTATTGTTTCCAAGATCCAAAGGGACACTTTAAAAATTCTCCGAGATTATGACAATGTCATTCCTTCTACAGGCCAGAAATGTGCTGGAACTGTCACATTCCGGTTTATCTTCCAGGAGCTTGAGGAAGACCATTAAGAACGACAGGAAGTAGCTGATGTAATCAGTGTTTGATCGGAAGGACGAGATGAGGCCGGGCTGTATAAACTGCAGAGTGACCTTGGAGGAACAGGGACCCAGGGAAGTAGCCGAGCTCGTCTCTTCTTTGTTGTAACCAGATTCTAATCTTGAAGCCTGAAATGGGGTCATTTAAGCCAAGTGGGTGAAATTCCACTTGCTGGGCCTTGGTCTTTCCTGAAGCCGCTGTGACCCTTGGCAGAATGTGTCCCTGTTTGTTTCTTTCTGTGAAAGAAAATAGGGGTAAGTTCCCCGAGGGGACATGAAAACAGTTTTCCCATCTGAAACTTCAATCCCATGTGTTATGTTGATTAAGATTAAAAAGTTACAGTGAAAGTACCATTGAGATGAATCCTTGAAACGTCTGAGCACATAAGGCCACATAAGGTTACATGCTAAGCGCTGGAATCTGGGATGTTGGGCCTCTTTCCATGCTGTAAAACTCAATGACTTGATCATTTTGAAGGAGAAACTGATATCTATTTAAAAATAGTACTGCCTTGTTGGTGATATGATGTCCTATGTTCTCTCATCATTGAGTCTGGGAATATTTATGAAGCTGCCTCCTTCTGTCATTGCACTCATTGCCCACCTCCATTCACGGCTCCCTTCAGCAGCACAGTTACAGATCACACCTGATCTGCGGTTTGAGAAATGTCTTAGCTGTGTCAATAACAAGCTACTTTCGCTGTTTTTCCTTCAGTTACTCACATGTTAAACACCACCACATTGACACACTCAGCCTTTGCCTGTGGCAATAGCTTGTGCACCAGCTCCTAGAGGTTTTCACCGACAGCAGCCAGTATTTGCATCCCACACTGTTCCACAGTCAATAACCTTTAGCCCCAACATTACACGATTCTGACAAAGTCCAATGATCAGATACCCACTATGTTCTCGGACCAATTATTGACTGCGCCACTGCTGTACTCTTCTCTTAACAACAGTCTTAGTCCTCACCCACACTGTTGTCCCTCACAACATCTTCTGGCCCAAACTGTTCCTCTAGCAACAGAAAATGGGAAAAGATTAGACGAAGAGGCGCATGTACACTGTAAGAAAACTGAGAAAAAGAGAGTGAGGTAGGGAGGCAGAGAATGTGGAAAAGGGGATAGAAAGTGAAAGAGAATGTAGGAGAAGGGGAGAGGGAGAAAAGAAGATGGCGAGAGAGAGAGGGACATGGTGAGATTTGGCGGGACATATGATAGGAGAGGTGAAAAGGGAGAAGGTTGAATTCTGCCGGAGCATTGTCAGAGTGGGTGGCTCAGAGTTGAAAGCAAGGGCAAACTGATTTATACCCAATGCTTGAGTTTTGCCCCGGTCCCCTATCCTTCCCCATGGACGAGGACATGGGGCCGAGTCTGACTCTCTCCAGCTCAGCTTCTTCAACACAAAGAAAAGTAACAATTTAGTTCACTCTGCAGCTTGACACTTTTTAATGAACATTTTTATTGTTTGTAAATTGAAGTTCTGGATACAGCCAGTTGAACAAAGTGTTTTCTCACTGCCTCCTGCGTTGAAAGAAATGTTGAAATATGTTACTGTAACCTCAGTGGGATAAGGTTGGATAAACCAGTGCTACCCTCAGTCTGTTACCATAGCGACAGGCTGCTTCATTGCGGCAAACATTGAACTGGAATGAGAAAATGGATGGATTGATTAATGAGTGAGTTTGATTGATTGATGAATTTGAGTAAAGGGATATTTCAGCACATTTCTTAGCTGCTGCCTAAACTTAGTCTGGGTCATGGCACAAGTCGTGGGATTTGTGCAGCAACTGAGGAGCTGCAGCATATCGGCCAAGTCCTGCACAAAGGGATCCAGATGCACAGAGTTATTCCCAATCCATGACATCCGGTACCATATAGAACACACCATTAACATTGACCATAACAGGATGAAATTGAATGAGATCACAAACTGTAAAATGATGGATTTTTTTTCGATTTCTGATTTCTGTGTCACATTGACTGACCCCATCGGTATGAGCCCTGAGCCTCTTGCGGGCTCTGTTCATCACTAAAATGTGTCTGATGGTGAAAACATTGAGCAGCAGAATCAGGAGAAATGGGAGTGCCGGGGTTAGAATGTGGTGGAGGAACTCGATTATGGCCCATACCGGAGAGATATACGCATTGAATGTTATATCACAAAACCAGGGGACGTTCTCCAGCTGATAGTGACCTTTGAGCATAAAATATCAGAAAATTTTCTTTAAACAGCTCAACACAGTCTCTGCTCCCAGAAACACAGCTGCCGTTTTCTCACTGCAATATTTACTTTTCAGCTTCTGGCAACAAATGGCCACAAATCGATCAAAGATGAAAGTGACGGTGAATCAGACAGAACAGTCAGTGGCTGCATTAAGCAGGACGGCGTGGATATTGCTCACGGGGATGGAGTACCTCAGAAAATAAAAGTGCTTTGGATAAACAATAGGAATGTGTCTCTATCTCAGGTCGAGGATAATGACCAGTAGATCCGCCACTGCCATGGCACCCAGGTAACGTCTGACACGTGGAGACAATCCACAATCTTTATAAAGCAGGACGTAGATCGTCACGACATTAACTGTGAGGAAGGAAAACAAATAAAATATACATCAGCTTGGAGGTAAAGTTACCAGTTTGATTGTGGGCCTCCTGGGATTTTCAAAATTATCACAGCATTCATGTATTTCTTGATCTCATTGGAGCTGAAATACAAAAGTAAGTTCCGAATTACTCAGAAAAAATGTGGCATAAAACACAAGAAACACTTTCTCCCCAACATAGAGACACACATCCATAAGAATAGATGATTTCTAGAATATTCCCAAACACTTGATCACTGGAGAGCAGACACAGGTCACTTGTTTAGAGTTCTGAATACAGTCGAAAAAAAAAATTGATGTCCTGAATGGCTCCTTCCCTCTTCTTTGAGGACAAATGTAAATTGGAACGTATGTATTTTAGTCCAAATTGTTTTCAATTGTGAAGACATGTAAAAGAAGAAGAACATATTCACCCCTTTAACTGTCTAAGCAGACTTTGAAACAGTGTTCTCCTTCTGTCTGTAATGAGATCTCTACCCTGGGAACGTCTGTTGAATTAATTGATCCCCAGCCTTTCACAAATAATATCAGTTATACAGTGTTCCAGGAAATGGCCATTTTCGAATGTGATAGGGTCATAAAGATTCACATCACAAAGGCTTTTCGGTCTCTCAAGTTTGGTGAGATCCACTCACCCTCAAAGTGGTCGTTTCTCTCCAAAATCATGTCAGCTGGGATGCTTCTTCCAAACAACTACAAAATTAAGGCAATACCTAAAGTTTTCGAGAAGATTATGTAGCTCAGATTGCGGATGATGTTGTTAATATGTTGGCTGGACTTGTGGATATGGCTGCAAACATTTCATTACCCTGATAGGTAACATTGTGTTTCACTGGAGGCACACTGACAATGTTACTTAGCAGGGTGACGAAATGTGCCGAACCATACCCATCGGCTCGGCGAGCATGTCTACAACCTAACACAATACCTTGAACATTTGATCTAAGATCCTCATTTACAATCATACAGGTGCCATTCCTCATTCGGAGATCCCCCCTCCTCCCGACCTCCTTTGATTTTTTGTCCAACAATTCCAAATGTAAAATGTTCTGGATAATCAGTTCCCAATATCAGTCAACCTGTAGCCATGTCTCTCTCGTGCCATTAAATCATATCCATTTACCTTAATGCATGCATTGCATTCCTCAATTTTTTTTGCGAATACAATACATATTCAGATAGCATGTCTTTCATTCAGCAAATTTTAAAACATTATTCCCAGCTCCATTGTCACCTTTATTTCCCATTTTGACCTGTCAAGAAACATTCTGACATCGTCATACTCATAGAATCAGACCCAATGACTAGCGTATCATGAAGAGCATCACCATTCCTGGGTATATCCTGCCATGCCAAATGGTCAGGCCCACCCGTGGTGGTCGCATGGCAGTTGAGAATCATGAAAGAAGTCTCCCTGGAATTCCCCAAGATTGATTTACAACCCCAGATCAAAGAAAATTAGGGCACAGGAAGATGACCTTCGGCCCTACAAGCCTGCACCCATATGCTGCCCATCACAACTAAAACCACTTAATATTCCAGGGGCAGTTTCCCTCCATTTCCATTTAATCATGTATTTGTCAAGACACTTTTTAAAAGTCACTATTGTATCTGCTTCCACGAATTGAGGCAGCAGCGAGTTCTGGGCACCCACAATCCTGTGTGTAAAAATCTCACGAGAACTAGTCAAGGATGGTCGATGAACTCGCCTGAGGATGGACAGCTACTGCTCTCCACATCACCCCTCGGAGATGAATCAGTTCTCCTTGATTTTGAAAAAAAATCATAGGAGTCACGGAGGATGACAAGGCCCAGAATGTGGGGTTGCACTTCAATGCCCATCACCAAGAGTGTCTCCACAGGCCCACCATTGACTGAGCAGGGCGAGACCTGAAATACATAGCAACCAGACTGTGGGAAACGATGAGTGGACAAACAGCAGGGAAACATATTCACCAAACTACTTGTCACAGATGTATCGGTCTCTGACAGTATCTGGTGGATGGAAATTCTCACCCTCATATTGAAGATACTGCCCACTGGGATAAATTAGAGTTTATCGGTTTAACTGAAAAAGATGAAAGCACTGACATATCGACCAGTGCTTGGTACTCAAATATTTGCAAACTACATCAATGGTTTAGATAAGTGTAACAGATGTATTCGAGCGAAATTTGTTAATGACACTTTGCTAGTTGGGATGCAGCTATCAAGTGGAGTTTTAACGTCTAAAAATGGATAAGCAATGTACAATTTGGTCAGAAGTAAAGAGGACAAGATTGAATAAACAAGTTCACTAAAGTGGTTAGTAATGATTTCTAGAGTGAATGTCAAGATTCAGAGTCTCAGCTGGAACAATAACAGCAGCCAGAAGTTAATGTGTAAATAGAGTAAAAGAAAAGAATAATAATGTAGTTAAGCCTGGTTTATAGATATGGTAATTGAACAGTGAGACTTTCCAGGGACACCAACGATAGCTAGGAGAGGGAAATAAAAACATTGAATAATGTAAAGCGTGTATTCAATCCGGTGTGATAATGACATTAAATCATGAAATGTAGAAAGAAGCCAGAAATTAAAGGTTAAACTCATGTCCATTATTGTAACATTCCAGTCGAATGTTCTCAGATTTTGATCTCTCTCTCTCTCTCTCTCTCTCTCTCTCTCTCTCTCTCTCTCTCTCTCTCTCTCTCTGTCTCTCTCTCTTTCTGGAGTTGCTGATCCTTGTCAGTGCTGCAGATGATGCTCTCACTCAGGCTGTGGGGTAACACATTGAATAGAAAAAAATTATCATTCAAAGATCGAAACTCTACACTGGGATAATTAAACTCCATGGAGACTGGTGTTAATTACAGCCATTGAACAAACAGATTCAGTTAACTCCTTCTTTACATCACTTTTCATATCACAATAAAAAGGAACATTTATTCAGTCTGGATGGAATGGGTGAGGGTTGCTGCGAGATGGACCATTAATCTTTTGCTCTTTGTAATATTTCTTCCCTGTATGTCGGTGTAGTGCCAGAACATGCAGGATTGTAGGTGTTCCACCCTGTTTATGAATTGATACAGGGGTAAAACAACAGAGCAGCTGCATAAAGTGACCAGTGAGGAAATTCGCAGAGATCATAAATGTGGGTAACAATATTTATTGTTCCTTGACTTTCTCTAATGCTGCTCCTATTACTAAGTGCTCTGTTATCAATACCTTTCATAAGCTTGAGACATCATTCAGAGCATTGCGACTGCAGCTCAGGAATGGGAGGAAACAATCCGTCTCAATGTGCCTATCACAGAGAGATAGGAGTAAGCCATTCAATCCACACTAGCCTATTACCAGTTGAAGTCTGGAATATTGGCACATTTTGCAAGAAGAGTCATTCAAAACATTGATAGGATTGGAAAGTGAATGAGAGCGGTTCAGAGAGATATGGAACAAATGCGGTCATCGGGCCTTATAGTTTCCATGCTGTATTGCTCTATGATTCTACGAGATTGTGCAGCAGTATGAGGTGTTACTGACAAGGTACGTGGAGTACATTATGTTGTTTGTGGTTTCTAAATTGAGAAGGGAGGGACTTTCATCAGACACTGTTTAGTAACTGCTCAAAATCCACGGGTTGCTGTGCTATTTAATGTCCTGAATCTATTGCGGAGGTACAGGTGGAGGCTGTGCAGCCTCTTGAACCTGTTGCATAAGAATCGAAGAAGGCCATTGAGCCTCATGGGTCTGTGACAGGGGGAGAAGGAGGCGCCATTCAGCCTCTATAGTCTCTTACAGAGGATACAGAGGAAACTATTCAGCCTGTCGGGATTGTTTCAAAAGAACAGGAAGTGGCCATTCAGCTGCGACAGTCTGTTTCATAGCAATAGGAGGAGGTCACTGAGCCTCTTGGCCAAGTTATGTGGAGGCCATCAAGTCTCTCACATCTGTTGTGCAGGAACAGGTGGAGGCCATGCAGCAACACAGGAACAGGAGGAAGCCATTCAGTTCTTGAATATTTTTACACAGGAGCAGGAGAGACCATTCAGCCTCTAAAATATGTGACACAGGAACAGGATGAGGCCATTAAGCCTCGCAAGACTTTTTTTACACAGAAGCAAGTGGAGGCCATTCAGTTTCATGAGCCTGTTACAGAGGGACAGGCAGAGGGCTTTCGGTTCCTCAAATACGTTGCAGAAAGGCACAGCCAGTCAGCTTGCTGAGTCAATTACAGTGAGAATAACACACAATATATCATTCAGATTTTAAGGATGTTTTACAGAAATAGGAGAAAGGCTGTCAGTCAATAGAGGCTGTATAGAAAGTGAAGATGACACTCAGCCCCTCAAATTCCATTCCATGGGAAAAAGCAGGAGAAAGCATTGCAATTCGAGTCTGTTACTCAGGAACAGGAGGACGACGTCTATTTTCAAAAATCCACTACATAGGATCAGGAGACAGCCATTCGAGTGCTTCAGAATGGTACACAGGCACATGCGGAGGGCAGTGAGCCACTAGGATCCTGTTACCCAGGAACAGAAAGAGGCAACTCACCGCTCACCAGTATGATACACTGGGATAGAAGATGAATTGGGTTGTTACAAACAGAAATATTAGAAAAAAGTTGCATGAGTGGGCCATTCAATCCTGTTCCCTCAATCAACATGATCATGACTGATCTATTTTTTAATCCCCATTCCATTTTACAGAGATTGCCCTCTCCACAGCCTCTGTTCCATTTTTTGGTCACTTTGCAGACCCAGATGTTGAAACTACAGTCACATGGCTCATCCAGAGTAGGTAACCAAAACCACTCTCCTTCCTGAATGCCCACAGCAGCATTAAAGCAAAACCTCCAATAAAGCAACCCCAGCATTTCCACAAACTTTCCAACCCCATAATTAAGTGAAACGCCACTCGACTCCAAGTTGGAAGTCTAACCTGAATCAATAATAGTCGAGGAGATTCCTCATATTACTGAACTCATGATCAGCAGAGAGAGACTAATTCAGGCACTCAGTAGATAGGCACAGAACAAGTTTCAAAGAGGTGTCTCAAAGCTGCTCAAACTCCCCTGTTCTACATGCAGCGCTGTGCAGGGTACTCGGAAATGAAAGAGTGAATTGTTTCTCGGCTTCTTAACGGGTGAGCAAAATCAAAGATGAGAGACAGGCAGAGGGCAGTAATTCACAGTAAAATTGAACAATTACTTCATGGACAACTAACGGCAGAAATATGCGGGTGGACAGAGCAATAGGTTGAGCTGGACGAGTTAGAATTTGAAGGGACCTGTTTTAAGAAGAAGAACACAAAGTAAAGGCATTGCTGGAACAGCTGAAATGGTTAATTATCAGGCATTCTCAGGCCACCTCACAGAGCCAGCCCAGAAAACACAAACCCAGATGAGATGCCTGCCTCAACGTGGAGCACAGTGCAGAGTAGAATAGTGTACTGCTCAATACAACCTGGCCATCTGTCCAGAGTGGAATACTGTGCAGACATCACTAGTCATTGATCTGTAATCCTGGTCTAGACATCTGTCCAGTATGTGAAGCTGTGCAAAACACAATTAATTATTAATCTATAAACCCATACTAGGTATTTGTCCAGTATGGAAAGCAGTGCAGACACACCAGTTCAATATTTTATACTCTACACAATGAATCTGCCAGAAGTAGACCAGTGAGATGTAGCCTCCATGTTGAAGGACAACGACAGGCGGTGCACGGGAAAACTACCACTGTAAATCCCCCTCCAAGCTTCTTATCATTCTGAGCTGGAAATATGTCCCTGTTCCTTCAGTGTCATTGGATCTAAATCCTGGAATTACCCTCCTATTGGCATCATAGCTGTATCTACCTGATAATGAGTTCAAATGTTCAAGAGAGTAACTTGCCACTTCCATCTCTGCTGCAATTAGGGTTGGACAGTAAATCCTATCACGGTGAGTGACATCCACATCTGAGACGCCCGTGTTCAAACTTTGCATTTTCTAATCAGAAGCGTGTAATCAGTTGGGAACAATTTCAGAAACAGAGAATAGGAGTGAAACTAAAATGAAAGGTAATGATGGTTGGGAGACATGAAGCAGGAAGTGAGTGTGGAGTTGTTAATGTATGGCTCTATGTCGGTGCTAATGAATCAGACTTAACTGTCCACTATTTACACTGACTCTTCCATCACTCCTGGTCAATTTTCCACAATTATGCTGCTCCACTTGTGAAGGTCCCTCTGTGTGTACTAACGCGGGCGCTGAGAGGTTGAACCAATCCTGCACGTGCCGTCAGTTTAAGTGGACGAAATTATAAGTTTTTAACAACTGAAAGTGGAGATTGTCTCTTTCTGTGCAATTTCGAGAGAATGTTCAGCTGTGAATTATCACCGGTGACAAAACCTGATTTGTATCCGTGCCCTTTTGAAATAAATTTATTTCTGTCATTCTGCCTGCATGTTAACCTTAGGAGAACCCTGAACAAGGGCTCCAAAGTCCTTGTCTCTTTCAGATTTCTGAAGCCTTTCCCAATTTAGAAAATAGTCTGTGCCTCTATTCGTCCTGCCAAAGTGTATAATTTCATAATTTTTGCGCAATGATGATCTACGTACAGCTTGTTGCAGCCGCACACAAAGGTAGCCATCAGGGCGAGGGTGGCGTTCGGTACACCCTTGCCCCGATTTTCCAAGTCTTTATACAATGGTGTTCCTGTGGACCCGGTCCACATGAAGTGGAAGATGGCCCGGGTGACCGCAATCGCGCAGGTCCAGGGAATAGGCCAGGCCTGTGCCACATACAACAGTACCAAAAGCCCCTCGCAATTGACAACCATGTTCTTACCCGCGATGGAGAGGGACCAGAGCGTCCACCTGCCCAGCTTCTGCATCAGTTTGGTGATACGCTCCTCCCAAGTCTAAGTGTATGCCCCACCGAAACAAACACCCAGCACCTTCAGGTAGTCTGACCTGACGGTGAAGGGGATGAAGGAGTGGTCGTCCCAGTTCCCGAAGAACATGGCCTCGATCTTAACCCTATTGACTTTGGCACCCAAGGCCAGTTCAAACGGGCCACAGATGTCCAAAAGCCGATTCACCGACCGACGATCGGTGCAGAAGACTGCGACATCGTCCATGTACAGGGAGGTCTTCACCTGAAAAGATCCGCCGCCTGGGACATTCACGCCCTTCAGGCTCACGTCCTTCCTGATGGATGCGGCAAAGGGCTCCACACAGCACACGAACAAGGCAGCAGAGAGCGGGCAGCCCTACCTGACTCCAGATCTGACGGGAAAACTGTCCGATTCCCACCTGTTGATCGAGCCTGTGCTAACGATGTTGGTGTAGAGCAGCCGGATCCAGTTTTAGATGCCTTCCCCGAACCCCAATTTGGAGAGGACATCCCTCATGTAAGCATAAGAGACCCTGTCGAAGGCTTTCTCCTGGTCCAGGCTGATGAAGCAGGTGTCCACCCGCTTGTCCTGCACGTCAGCGATCATTTCCCTGATGAGTGCGAGGCTCTCAGCGATTTTCCAGCCCAGCACAAGGACACGCTTGCTGGCCCCTCATCTCGCGGAGGCCCTCCATGTATCCATTGTACCTGGTGTGACTTCCTCTACATTGGGGATACCAAGCGGAGGCTTAGGGACCGCTTTCCAGAACACCTCCACTCGGTTCGTAATAAACAAGTGCACGTCCCAGTCGCAAACCATTTCCACTCCCCCTCCCATTCTTTAGAAGACATGTCCAGCATGGGCCTCCTGCAGTGCCACAAATGTGCCACCCGAAGGTTCCAGGATCAGCATCTCATATTCTACTTGGGAACGCTGCAACCCAATGGTGTCAATATGGAATTCACCAGCTTCAAAATCTCCCTTTCCCCCACCGTATCCCACAACCAGCCCGGTTTGTTCCCTCCCCCAACTGCACCACAAAACTAACCCAGCTCTTCCCCTCCCCCAAATGCATCCCAAAACCAATCCAACCTGTCTCTGCCTCCATAACCTGTTCTTCTTCTCACCTATCCCTTCCTCCCACCCAAAGCTGCACCTCCTTTTCCTTCCTCCTCACCTCATCCCAATTCCTTCACCTGTCTGTCTTCCCTGGACTGACCTATCCCCTTCCTACCTCCCCAACTCTCCTCTCCTCTCCACCCATCTTCTTTTCTCTCCATCTTCGGTCCGCCTCCCCCTCTCTCCCTATTTATTCCAGAACCCTCACCCCATCTCCCTCTCTGATGAAGGGTCTGGGCCCGAAATATCAGCTTTTGTCCTCCTGAGATGCTGCTTAAATGCTGTGTTCATCCAGCTTCACACTCCATGATAATAGCTTCGATTTTGCAATTGGTCAATGCATTCAGTTATTGAGAGAAAGATTGGTGTTTCAAGACTGTCCAGAAGCGCAGCCGCTTTTGTTTTACTACCCTTTGACATTTCCAGTCATACAGAAGATTACCAATCGCGATTGCGCCTTCAGAAGATCGCTTCGAAACTTTGTCACCTCCACTGTTGTCCAGTCAGACCCCAGAAATGCAAGTTTTATTGCAATTATTCGCAACATTGTAATCTAACGATTAAAACAGCGATGTACCTGCATTTAATTCATAAAAGTTTACAAAGAGTTTGGAATCAAACATACTCATCAATGATTGTCTTTTCCCCCAGCTGCGCACTGCGTGAGACAGGGACAAGCAGTAGGATTTGACATCACACTGTCCAATCCTCCCCTGTCAGCAGAATGCCGCCACTGCGTCTTCAATCAGTGGCTTGCTGTACATCCCTGGAATATAAGATCCTACATCCAGGGCCAAAATTCTCCGTCCACCGAACACGGGCTCAAGGAAAAAAAAATGGAAGATTTCATTCCGCTCAGTAAACCCCAGAGCAGCATTGACACACTCTCCAAGTGAGTGGAGTTTTCTCTGAGCTTACTTGGGAAAACTCTACTCAAAAAAATAGTGGAAACCTGGTCCTTACGAACGGTTTTTCTCCTGTGGAAAAAAAGGTGAAAATCCTTTTACATTTCACAAGGTCTGCAGCAAATTCTTCTTGACCTTCGAATTGAAGCTGCAGAAGTTCCTGATGTACGCAACAAACAAAGTGCTGAATGTATTGAGTGAGACTGGGCAGACAGATGTACATTTCTCACAGTCTGTAACAGATATGACTGCGTTTATTGAAGCAGGTTCATCGTCTCTCAGAGTGACTGAAAGTCACATGGGCAGCTAAAGGATAAAGGGCACCGATAAAAGATTTATGATGGTTTGAAAGAGTAACAGCTGAAAAGTGGAAGATGTAAATGATGTTATTTGTGATTGAGAGGAATGAACTGGAAACTTGTGATTTTCGAGGTGGTTCATCTTTAGCACAGTGAAATGAATGTGCAGGGGAGTTGGTACAATGTGAAAAGCGAAAATAAGGAGCATTGGGTCAAGACTGACTAGCTCAGTCAGTAGAGCATGAGATCCTTAATCTCAGGGTCGTGGGTTCAAACCCCACGCTGGGTGTCATAGCTTCTTACAGCTTTGCTTTCTGAAGTGAAGTTCAGCTCTCCAGTATTATAACTGAAAGCATGGCTTCTCGTCTGCTGCTTTGATTGAAATACTGGTTTCCAGTTCTGCAGTGAAAATTGTTTCCACTTCTCTGGAAATCCCAGAGATCAGTTTGTTGGTGCAGCCACTTGTATAATAAATGACAGGACTGGCAAATAGGTCAATCCCGAATCCAATCCTGCACCAACAAGTATATTCAGAGACAAAGGCTGACAGCGGTCACTTCCTGGGCGGCTACCTGTCAAATGGAGCTGAAACAGAATTAACTCATTCTGAGGATACCACGGAAAACGTCAGTGAAGTCTCGCTGAATGTTACTCGATTGACGAGGAAAGTTGTCGTCTTTTGTGACCATGTGGGCTTATTCAGTAAATTTTTTTATTCTCGTTAAAAGAGGGGGTAAGTTCTGATTTTCACTGTATGACAGAATTGATCTGGGTGAACCCAGAAATATAGTGCAGTCATGTGCTCTTTATCAATGTATAACCAATTTTTTTTTCTCACAGGCACATGATTTTATTTTGCGCAATGGAATCTATTAAGCTGTGTTCAGCTTTCTGATGGTATTTGTGTGGATTGAAGAACTATCAGCATCTGGGTGAGAAATTAACATTGTACTCAGACATTGCCGAGCAGCTAAGAAAATGAATAAGGAGGATAGCATTCCTCCAAGCATTTCCCTGTGCATTCATTTTAGTTGTGTGCAGGACAAACAATGGGAAACATCACGTTGTAGCTGTCTGGTAGTGTGACCGAACAGTCTCAGGTATTGAATTAAAGTTCAAGTCTCTGCGGAAATGTGGGTTCAAATGCCCCACTGTCAGGTGCTATATACAAGCTGCACAGGATGGGCTGTGATTAGCTTGTCCCTGCTTTGCCCAATGTGATCTTTGATGTGGGAGAGAACAAAAAATTCATCCAGTTCGTATCCATAGTGTGTTTCCATGGTGCAGTAGTTAACGTGCAGAAATCCCCTAATGCAACAAAAGGAATAAGTAGGCAGCGCTGCAGCTTCACATTCCAGGCAAGTTGCATTGCTCACCCCTTTGCTACAAGTGAATGCAGATCCTCACTTCGCTGCTACTGTGAATCCAAATCCTGCATTAAACTTACTCACTGTTATTTGCTTTTTTTTGGTGAAAAGCAGTATAATTGAGATGTGAAATTTCTGTCACTTCCCTCATGTAGGGAGCTGTTGAGCCACTTTCTTGATATGCTGAAATCGTTATAATGCAGGCACACCCACGTTGCTGACCAGAACGGACACCTAATCTAATCAAGACTGTGATTGCTTGCATTCACTTTTCGTGAGGTGTTCTTACTCTATTCCTTTATTTCCTAACTTGAGCAGTTTCCAGTAATTGTCGTTGCACTAAATTTCCGGTGTATTTAGAGGAGCAGTTTGGAATTACCCCAATGCCAGTTGTGTACGTAGTTCATAACCCAGAGGACTGGAGGTGTTTCGCAGAAAGCATTCATGCTTCGGTGTGTGTGGAAATGAATTCACCTTGTCATTTTTGTTTTTGTTGCGCATTAAGATCTATTTGTTTGGGGATTCGCTCGAGACCTGAGGTGCAAACACGGTTAATGAGGAATCTTGCTGAATCCAAAATCCTCACTGAGAACGTGGGAAAGTGTCACAGAGAATGGTCATTTTAGTGAAAAGTATACGAAGACTTCGCCTGTGGGAGGCTCTCATTCCTCTTCGCCCAAACAATTCATAGACGCATTCAGATGCGTTTGAAATCTTGTAATTTTTACAAGCCTCCAGCACGACCTCTGGCAGCTCACTTCATGCACATACCGCATTCAGCGTGAAATAATGCCCCTCAAAACTCTTTTAATTTATTCCCCTCTCAACTTTAATACATACCCTGGCAATTTTACGTGGTATCTTTTACTTTCAGTTATATCAATAACGCTGGACAGCATCGATCTACTTAAAACAGAGAAATCAAATGTTGAACAGCTACAAATTTCAATGGTGTTCGAAGGGCATCGGGCAGAGAACTCGGGTGCCAGGTTTCTGTCGTGTCGTGGCTGTCACCTGCGCCTCACACGCAGAAGGTACCCAGTTCAAAACCGGGCAGAAACAGTGGCTCTCCTTTCTGCACTGCAACAGGTTTCTGCATTCCCGTGGAGAGAGCTGCCTTGCTCTTGTCATAGCGAGACTTTCATTCTGGTCAGCCAGCCAAAACTGCTGTTATCATTACACTATTGGTGTGGAAAGGAGGGTAATTCCAATGCATTGCTGTGGAAAGTTTTGTTAATTTTCTCTCCTTCCTGCTCCTGAATATGAGGCGATTTGTAGAGCTCAGCTGCTCAACATTTTTACGAGTGCATTCGGTGTGCCCGTACTTTGTTCTGTATTGCAGTCATGTTGATATTAATTTCGGTGCGAAAGCGTCCTAGTTCAATGTCAAGGAGAAGGCTGGCGTGCTGGTGTCGCAGTGCACCACTCTTTCATGATTTACCCTCTCTGTCAAATGCATCTCAAAGTCGTCTCTGAGAGACTTAATTCTGTTGCTGTCTGCCCTGTCACAAAGTGTGTGAATCAGAACCAGAAGTCCTCAATCTTGTTTTGGAGTCGAGAAACATGGTGGCATTTCTAAGCACCAGACCAATATTAGCGGCTTATTGAGTCAACTACAGGAATGAATGGATTTACAGGCTCGCGCTCTCGTACAGAAACTGAAATCAAAGTGTTCTCTTGAACCGAAGCCATGTTGGAATTGAAACAGAAGAAATGAAAAGACAAGCAGCTAACTAAGATTGTTTATCTTTTCGGGGCAAAGGAGCAAGAAAATCTCAACAGGAAGGGATCGGAAAGCTCGGCCAACGCAGCTCCGGTGAAACACCTTCTGACTTATTCAGTCAGCAGCAAGAGACATGAAGGTGACTCAGGAACAGGAGCGTTTCACTTCTTGAACAAAAAGCTATCACGTTCTGTTAGCACCTCTTTGACTTCTCTGATCACCTTTTACATTCTGTCAATATGTTTACAAAGTGCTTTTTGTGCATCACTGAGCAAGTGTCCTGGAATGTAGTAAAAAGTAGTGAGTCACTTTTCTTCGTTTCCCACGCAGGTTTCCAAACCAGCTGGCTACCGTCTGACATTTGCTTATATCCAGGTCTGGGAAAGCTCTGCAGCAAAATGGACGGTTGTGGAGAAAGACAAGAAAAGAAGCAACACATACCTGCACTGAGGTTTGAACAGCCTCACAACGAAATCTGTTATTCTGGGAATTGAATGCCAATCTGGATTTATCAGATGTAGGACTTTCTTTCAGCCACTTGGCCTGCTAAACCAGCGTGGTAACAGTAAGTATGCTGCACGGCCTGCTCAGCTTGGTGCATTTCCCTGCAGTCCAATGCTTTTCATGTTCCATGTGAACGCAAAAGTCATTCTGTTTTGAGCAATGTGCGAAATCATTGACCAATGCTTAAATCCAAATTCCAGAAATTTGTTACAGTCATGTGTTTGTCGTCGAAGTATCAAAGTATAGCAGAACAAACCTTCTCAGAGGCACATTGCATTTTTTTGCTGAACCAAATCTCACGAGTTGCATTTAGCTTTCTGTTGGTATTTGTTTTGATTGAAGAGCTATCGACTTCTGGTGTGAAATTAATATTGTAGCCGGGCATGGCTGAGCAGCTAAGCAAATGGATGAGGAGGACAGCGTTCCTCCGAGCATTTCTCTCTGCCTTTGCTTTAGTTGCTTGCAGTAACAACACTGGAAAATGGCAGGTGCCGTCTGAGTGGTAGTGTGGCCGAGTGGTCTAAAGCGCTGGATTAAGGTTCCAGTCTCTGTGGTAGGCATGGGTTCGAATCCTACCACTGCCAACTTTTAGATCAGGGCTACAGAGGATGGGCTCCATTTAGCTTGTCTTTGTTTCGCCCAACAGAGCCTTTGGTGTGGGAGAGCGCACAGCGTTCATCAGGTCAACTTCCATGGTGCAGAGGTTAATACATGCAGAATTCCCCCAGCATGACAGTGGCAACAAACAGGCTGCGCTGCAAGTCACTGCTAATTGTTATTTCACTGCTGCCGTGAAACAAAATCCTGCATCGGGCCAGCTCAAAGTTATTTGCCATTTTTTGGTGAAAAGCAGGGTAATTGATATATGTAATTTATTTCACTTTCTTCCAGAAAGGAGCTGATGAGCCACTTTCTGGATATGCTGAAATTGTTGCGCTGCAGGCAAACCCACATTGTTCACCAGAACGGAAACCTAATCTAATCGAGTCTGTGATTGCTTGCATTCACTTTTAGTGGGTCAGTCTTAAGCTATTATTTTACTTCCTGACTTGAGCAGTTTCCAGTAAATGTCATTGCACTAAGCATCCAGCGCATTTGGAGGACCAGTATGGAATTGCCCTGATGCCAGTTGTGTGAGTCGTTCATGACACAGGTACCTGGAGGTCGTTCACAGAAAGCATTTATTCTTTGGTGCGTTTGGAAATACGTTTGAATTGTCATTTTTATTTCACTTGCACTTTAAGAGCTGTCTGTTTGGGAACTCACTCGATACCTGTGTTGCTAACACGGTTTCTCAGGTATCTTTCTGCATCCAATATCCTCACTGAGAACATGGGGAGGTGACACAGAGAATGGTTCTTGGGCGTAAAAGTGAATGAACATTTCACCTCTGGAAGGCTCTCATCCCTCTAAGCCAAAGCGATTCAGCTGCATTTGAAATATTGTAATTTTTACGAGACTCTGCCACTTCCTCTGGTAGTTCATTTCAGACACGCACCACCTTCAGCGTGAATAAATGCCCCACAGTTCCTGGTTAATTTATTCCCCTCTCACTTTAAATATATGCCCCCCGCCCCCATTTTGTGCTCGGGCCCACTCTGGGAAAATAATATTGACTGTTCCCCCTGTCCAGATGCCTCATGATTTTACAGTCTTCTATGAGGCCGTTCCTCACGTTCTGGTGCTCCCAGAAAAATAGCCCCAGTCGGTTGAGCCTCACCCAACAATCCAAACGCTACATGTCTGGTAACATTCTCGTGAATATTTTCTGGACAATTTTAAGTGGTATCGTTTATTTTTAACACTGCCAATAACGCTGGACAGCAACAGTTGGGTTGAAACAAAAAGGCAATGCACCAACAATTTCTGGAAAGTGGTTCATCACCTGCAGCTATGGAGTCATTAGAAGTGGACAATGATATTTCAGATGGAATTTGTGATTTTAACAAGAACAGCAATTGTCCTGTTACTTTTACTTTTCCAAAATATAGTCCAGGGCATTCATTGTGGAGGCACAGAAACAGTCTGATCCCATCCACTGCAGAGACAGCCGTGTCACCATGAACAGGTTCACCTGCAACCTTGGCCACCTCCCTTCGAGACTTTCTGCTTTTTGTCTGTTCCCAAGTCTCTTCTGGTGCCAATCCCCATATTTCTGCATTGAATTCTTGTTATTTCAATGTTTCAACTCAGTTAATGACACCGAAAGCATCAGGTTCAATGCCCCAGCATCATAAAGAAGGGAAAAGTGTTCTGACTGACTCTGTTCAATCGAAAATTTTACCCTTGTCTCTCTCCTGAGTCTGGTTTCCAAAACATTTTGAAAGATTTATGAGGCTGGAAACTGGGTTATCTGCTTTATTTTCTTTCCATGTTCCAACTGCCAACTGACAACGTTGGCGCTGTTTATAATGTTGGAGGTGGGTTTCAATGGGTTTGTTGCAGGTTGATTCAGATGTTACTGAGAAATTCTATCTAATGACCAGAGTCAGTAAAGATATTAGATGGATTTAAAGACGCTTCAAAGAGATGTATTTGCATTTATATAGCACTTATCAACAGCAGTGTGGAGCCAGTTTACTGATAGCAGACATTGCTTAAAACTTGATTCCTTTTCGTTCGAATGTGAGAAAAACCAGAACTCATGCGATATCAGGTTATAGTCCAACAGGTTTAACCGAAATCGCAAATTTTCAGAGCACGGCTCCTTCATCAGGTGAAGTGGATGGGTGCAATGTATTCACCGCCAAGACCTTTTGGGATCATACATCAAAATTTATTTCATTGTGAAACACCTCCATGCTCTCTCGCAGATTAAATAAAAACACATCAAAGACAACAAGGGCTCCTGCAGAATTCAAACTTGTAGCATCTCGCACACATGATATCCACCTAAATGATCACGAAATCAGCAATCTAGCCTGGTGATGTCCTACTTAAAAATACATCAGGTGCCACTCAGGCAGAGATAGTGTCCAATCCCCTGATGTAGGAGACCAGAGCTCACGTTCTTTCTGTTCCAGAGGTGTGCAACAATATATATGAACATGTTGATTAGACAGAAATGCTATTCTCCATTGCTTCAGGCAGTGAAATCAACAATAAAAAAACTTCTTCTCGTTCTGTCTCCCTGTTCCCGGGACGGTGCTAAATGTCCCTTCCGCTGGGAGGGGCCTATCTCCATTGGCAGATACATTAAAACATTCCCCTTTAGAGGCAGGCAGCCATAGGAGATGGTATACGCACTGCAGCTCCATCTCAATCACCAGAAGAGGGAAGGAGCAATGAGGTGGAATCAGGATTGCTCTTCAAATGATAAACCATGATTTGGATCTTTCATCAATGACATTCATCGGGGACAAACAGAAGGACGGACAGCTGCTGGGACTGGGACAAGATGAAACTGGAAATTAATCCCTTCTTCAACTTATAATGGGATCTTTCTTTGCAGTCTGTTCAGTGTTCTGGATTTGTCTGCACGCATCAATCCTGCAGAAACAACTTGGCAATTCGGGTGTACGTCCGTTTGCTGCTGCCAGAGCAGGAGTTATTATGTGACACCAGTAGTTCTGGATTAAGGGAATCCCCCCCATGACCCTGAGTTTTGGGGCGACAAACATTACAATGCAGAAGGGAGGGTTAAAAATGAGCCGTTGTTTCTCCCTCAGCTTCTCCATCACAGAAACAGGGAGAGTGACATCATCAACCTACGATGTCATTCCCATGCAGAAAGAATCCGTTAAGCCCACTGATCCCCTGGTGACTCTCTGTCACTTGTATTTCTCTGTGGTTATTGAGATTCATTAATATCTATCATAACAATGATGAACTGTGTATGTGTCCTGATGCTGTCTCCGACATGATGATCCTCTTATTATTCACGTGTGAAACGGTGTGAGCAATTACTGAATGGCATGGGGAAGAAAAAGGAAGTAATGTGTTACAGCTTCACCAGTTTAACCTCAACTTATAAAAGAATAAAAGGAGATAGGAGACGGTTATTGAGAGCTTAACAAGCGGGATACCTCATCTGTGTATCATCATGAAGCATTTTTAACAGATATATGGAGTAGAAAGCTGATGAAAACGTGAGCTGCAGAACGAAGCAGCAAATAGCTAAGGATGGTTTAGATCCATTAACTTCTGATCTATGGGCCTAGCACACACCGACTGCATCACTCTGCTTGCTGGTAAAATGTGTTTTTTCGGCAAGTATTCAGGTTTTCATTTGGCATGTGGCATGTACCTTCAAGGAAGAATTCAATAGATTTCATTGTTACTGTGTGATTCTCTGTTGCGTCGATGTGTCTGGCGCATGTCAACATAACTTTTATCTATTTTCCCACATTCTGTTAGTTTAATTCTGATTTCACTCAAAATCAAAAACTTTATCACAATGCAGACAGAGGCCATGCAGCCCACCTCAGCTGTGCCACTGTCTACAATGAGTAAACGATTAAATCTTTTAATATATCTCTTGCCTTCACCACCTAACTTTGCACTTTACTTTTAACATAGGCATCGAATTGCCTTTCATATCAACAGAATCTGCACCTTGGGTACTGTCAGACAGCAGTTTACAGACCTGAAGCTTCTCTGTTCAAAGCTTCGACCAGACAAGCTTTCAGGTTTCTCCTCCACAAAGTGAGCTCTCCCAACTTTCCAACGTAACTTTATTGCTGACATCCCTCAGACACGGCAGTATTCACACAAATCAGTTCAGTGTTGTTTCTGATCATTTTGAATCACAGAGTCTGGACATTTCACGCCCAGGACTGAGCAATAATGCAGCTGGAGGATTCATTCAGAGTCGGATTGAGTGTGTGAATAACCGGAAACGTTTGTTTTCACTTGGGGCAAATGTTTCCTTCGGGCATTGTGGGAAAAGTGAAAGGAGAAACTGGGTTTCACTGGGGAGTTTTGCCAGGGACCTCTCGGACCTCAATACCATATCAAAGCCTCAGCGAGAATCATACCCTGAGACTAACAAGGCAGTCCCATACTTGCTTACTCCGCTGAAAACCAGCTGAGACTTGATCTGAGCGAAATACCACCCAAATTGCTCCAGGAATTCGAAGCAACAAACAGTTTCAAGAAAATCTTCCTCTTATTCTGTCTCCCTGCTCCTGTTTGTCAATTCCACGGAATTGGCTATCGCAGATAAGGGATCAAATCAATGTCTTCCACTTGGATCACAAAAATATTGAAAGATTCGTGAAGCCAGAGGCTCAGTATTTGGTTTTCTTTTTCATGTTTCCATTTTTCCATCTACCAACTGATATTTACTCCCAAAATATTGTCGCAACCCTCCGGCCTCCTCATGCCCAGGGATGTGAGAATTCAGTTTTGTGGAGAGATTCTAGAGGCTGGAGTTGTTCTGTTTAATGCAAAGACGACTAAATGGAGATGGCACGAGAGCTTAGATGAAGCAGACAGCAAGAAACTATTTCCAGGGAATTGAAATTTTAGAACATAGAAGATGAAGAGAGAGTACCAGAGAGAGAGAGAGAGAGAGAGAGAGAGAGAGAGAGAGAGAGAGAGAGAGAGAGTAGGAACTGCCGATTCTGGAGAATCTGAGATAACAAGGTGTAGAGCTGGATGAACACTGCAGGTCAAGCAGCATCAGAGGAACAAGAAAGCTGGCATTTCGGGTGTGGAACCTAATTCAGAAATGATAAAGAGAGTTGTGCTCATCTTGGACTTTTCACCACACATAATGAGGTCTGCTGACAATGGAAAATCCTTCTTTCTTTAAAACTTGTTTCCTGCTTCTCCAAACTTGATTTCTTCGCCATAAAGATGCTGATGGATCTCAATCTCAAATTTGTCGAAAGCTGATCTCATACGTAAAGAATGGAGCTTAATACTGAATGCCCAGAATACTCCGTGATTCCAACCGACGAATTGCCCCTATTTACACTATATACGAAAAAAAACAAGGATCATACCCCTTGAGCAATGAACCAGCAACAGTACAGAGCCAGTAACACAGAAGAAACATAGAACAAAGAAAATTACAGCACAGCAACAGGCACTTCAGCCCTCCGAGCCTACACCAATTGAGATCTTCCGTCTAACCCTGTTATCTATTTTCTAAGTGTACGTATCCCTTTGCTCCCTGCCCATCCATGTACCTGTCTAACTACATCTTAAAAGACACTGCCATGTCTGCGTCTGCCACTAAAACACTAAATCAGGTGATCTTTCTTGTAAGCTAAGGACATTAGCGTTGCTTTGGAGAGTTAAAACCACATTGAGTGTTCATAAGAGCTTCTTCCTATTCTGACCCACCGTTCCCAAGAGGCTCTGTTTCCTCCCTTACTCCCAGACCAAGCTCTCCCTATTGGTGGCTGGAGTAGATTGTCATCCACTGGCAGGCAGTGCTTGGGGAGAACAACAAGAATGCGCTCTTCAGCTTCCTGTCAAACATGGTGTTGCAGGCCGTGGGACGGGGTGGTGGGAGTGACTGGAATGGAAAGTCAGGGAGGCTGTGCAAAAGGGAGATTATGCATGCACAGGAACTAACATTCTGTTGGGAACCTTGTCCAGATTTTTGCAGTTAAGATAATCAGAAACTGCAGAGCTGTTTGAAGAAAGAGAATGCCTCCATATTTACGGGAAAAGTGCTTGTGGCTTTTTCGATGTCACAGGGATTTCACAGCCGTCCAACTCAGTGCGGAGTATGACTACAGCGAGCTCTGTCCCTCAGGCACACTGCACCTGAGGTGTATAAACTTCACCAACTTGTTCCCAGCTCAGATAATAGAATTGACTATGCAAACCATCCAAGAGTGGCTGAAAACGGGAGAAGGCACTTCAGTCCATCATCTTGACAGCTCCTGGAGAGGAAGGAGATGTGTGAGAGCGCACTGTCTCTACTGTTGCATTTTTCATCAATTACAACCTTGGCCCGTGTGACAATAAAATCAATTTGAGAGATTCATTACGTGATGGCAGGAAACAGTGAGTCTGTTTACTCTGTCTCTGAAAATGTTTGAGTAAGTTGTGAAGAGTCGCAGCTAATTCTCCCTGATGTTCGTGAAATGATAAACAGCAGATGACAGCTTCCAGAATATGATATGTGCTCTGGGTCATGGGTCCACTGCACTCCCAAAGAGACACTCTGCTTGCATGAGCTGAACACAAATAAAGAAATTACTCAGTGACAAGATCTGTTGAATCAACCTCTGTGAGGATTTGCAACCTGTGGAATGAAAAGCCCCATGAGAGGAGGGATGCTACATTGTCTGTGAGGAATTGTTTCTCAGATTCGAGGAAGGTGCATAGTCCTGTTCTCAGGTGTCAGGCTTGGGACCAGCTCTCTTCTGGACAAATATGAATGATCCACACTTTTTCACAGAGTGGGCAGTTCCAAAATCTCTAATTACACAATCCTCACTAAAGTATACAGTACAGAAACCCACAGAAATTGTTTTTATACATATATATATATATATATATATATACAGATCTTCCTTGGCTTGATCTGATGCTGGAACATTCCAGCTGTGAGAGGGGCGCCATGAAGCTGATGAGTTGATATTCAGTGCTGTTGATTCACATTGTTCTCATCTTGTCAATATTTAAAACTCTTCGCTGGAAACATCACTGAAAATGTGACCAAAGCAGACCATTCAATACAGTCGCGACTGATAGAAAGTTTCATTGATTTTTTTTTTCTCCAACCGTCCACATAACCCTGTGTACCATTGGGAATCAGAAAGTTATTGAGTTCCACCAAAAATGAAGATAATTTGTCAACTATGGAAGGGAACGTTGGTGTTGCAAACCAGTTAAGCTTCACCATGAACTTGCAATTTTGTCGAGTGAGCAACTGATTCTGATCGGATTGTCTTTCAAATGGTATGATTCCCAAAAAGCTTGCCGTGAAAATCTGACTAATTTCCTCTGGTCAGCAACAGGGCCTGGGCACCAGAATGACAATAAATTGGCACGTGAAAATCATCATTGAATTGTCTCCAAACTTTGTTAAAGCTCAACCCTGGTGGGACTCGAACCCACAACCTGTGAATAGCACAGTCGGGCCTTGGAAACAAGGGTCACCAGACCCAAAACCTTAACTCTGCGTTTTTTTTTCACAGATGCTGCCACATTTGTCGAGTATTTCCAGGAAATTCTTGCTTTTGTATCGGTTTATCCTCGTTCCATTTTCTATTACCCTTGTTCCTATCCATCTGTGATCTGACACTTTAACTGATCATCTCTACACTTCTAAAATGTTCTGATCATTCTTAGTTTAACCACACCTTCAGACAGTGAATTCCAGATACCCAGAACTCTCTGGGAGAGAACACATCTTCCTTAATTCTCCTATCACACTTCTGTGCCTTGCATTAAATCTACATCAATGGTTAATCATCCTTTTCAATCAGTGCTGAGGTCTGGATGGCCGTAGCATCCTTAAACCCGTCAGAATTAAAACAGCATTGCGACAAAGTTGTACAGATTTTGGTTTAGGTTTAAAAATGTAGATGGTAACAACAAATGTTAGAGTTAGATCTGCTGTTGGGATGTTGCAAAGTGTCGTAAAGTGTCAGTGTTATCATGAAAACAGAGTCCAACAACTCTTCTTCAGAATGGACAGTGCCAAGGAAAATCTGGCCTGTAAGATATGCTCCCCTAAACAATGTGGCCTGTGTGTATATGTCTGAATATGAATATCTTTCTGGAGTTCAACACTTGTCTTTTAGAAAAGTACATCTTGTCTTTAAAATCCTTCCTGAGACATGGATGGTGCTTCATGTCCCTCAAGTCTTTCTGACTGTAATGTAGCGTTTTCGAGTATTCTGAAATACCTCCTTAAATATCTGCCGTTACAGGTCTACTGACCCATTCTTAAACCTAATTTTCCACTTGATGTCAGTCGGTCCTAACTGCGTACTCTTATTATTTCCCTCACTTTTGTTGAAAATGCTTATCTTATAACCAACCTTCCCTTCCTCAAAGTAAATATAAAACTCAGTCACACTGAGTGCTAATTTCTACCTAGAGGTAGCTTCACCATGAGGTCATCAATGAATCCTGTTCCGTTGCATATTACCAGATATCCTACTGTCTTGTTGCTTCTGGAAAGTAATGTTCTCATGAAATGACCCAATAACACCTGATCAACTCACCATTCAAACTACATTCGTCAATCTGGCTTGGCCAATTTATACCATCATTAGAATCACCAAAGACTGTTGCTCGACTGTAACTTAAAGGGAACGGACTGCTTTAAATGGGGCAGTAGTGGGATGACATAGTTCCAAAATCGAACAGTTGGCATCGGTGTACACTTTGGTTCAGCAATTAACAACCAAAGCTCGGTAGAAGCGGGAATTGAAGTCAGTATTTCCAGTTCATGAAAGCAGCACTTTCGCACAAGCCACCACATTCTTTCAGTGCCTAGGTGTAGGTAAGTTATTGCATTCTATCAGTTTGGTACACGCGAATCACCGTAGTTTGAAATATTTGGAATGGTGCGTTCAGGCAAACCTGAATATCATTGTACATGATACAGTACAGGCTACCATGCACAGAGAAATGACACTGAGAAATATAGCTTTTACGTCAACCTTTGCTGGCATAAGCTTGTAAAAGCTCAATATGTAAGTATTGCAGCAATTTCCTCAGGTGTATTGAACACACAAGTGCAGTTTGTTGCAGTAATGATCTCCCTAAACTGGAGAAGGAACGATTTGCCTTTGAGGTCACATCAGGAATGTCCATTCCATTCAACCCGGGACAAGATGTCTGTGTTCCACGGACATACGACTTTTTTCAGGTGGTGCTCCCAGAGTTTAGAATAATGAGTTGAGGGAAATGTCTGAATTAAGAAATTAATAATTAGGTAAAATTAAAGACAGGGAAACACGAAGTGATGGATAAAGGGGACACGAATTGTGAGAGCACAAGAGTTGTGAGAGCATGGAATGCGTTGCCAGCAGCAGTTGTGGAAGCAAGGTCATTGGGGTCATTTAAGAGACTGCTGGACATGTATATGGTCACAGAAATTTGAGGGTGCATACATGAGGATCAATGGTCGGCACAACATTGTGGGCTGAAGGGCCTGTTCTGTGCTGTACTGTTCTATGTTCTATGTTCTATGAATATGGAGAGATGATACACAATAAGTCTGGTAGGTTTTTTTTGAAAATTTTAGAACTCAGATCAATAATTGCCTTTGGCGAGGGTATTCGCTGTCCTAACCCAGTCAGCACTGGAAGTAAATGTACCCTCACATTGACGTGATTGAGATCATAACACAACTCTAACATCTGTATTTCAGCCTTGCTCGGAGCATTGTGTGAAAGACTTATCAGATTTGAAAAGACGCAGCTGGGGGATATTGGGATATAAAGTCATTAGAACGGACACAAACGTGTTTTATCGGGGTGGTGGATTGCAGGATTATATTCACGATAAGTTGGGAAAGTCGGAAATGTTGAAACTGATTCGGGGAAAATTAGGAACTGAATTAATGGATATTTTCCAGAAGACTTGAGGTTCAGAGTTTCTAAGCAAGTGGAAAATTCCCTCTTTCGACTGAATCAAAGTGAGAGAGGGAAGGCATTCAAAAGTGTCAGTAAATAGTAATGCAAATATTGGAGCAGAATTTCTTCCCCTCAGGGCATTATTTAAATCCACAACAATATTCCAGAAACAGAGGAGGTCGGTGATTCCAGAATGTTTTGAAAAACATATGAGCAAACATACAGGGAGTTAATTTAACAAGGAGAGAGAGTCTGTGGCCGGCAAGGCGGGAGAGATGGTGGGTGGCCAGGCCTCGGGAATGGTGAGTTTGTGGCGGGGGGGGGGCGTGGTGGGGGTTGTGGGAATTCAATTTGACTGTGATTGACTGTAGATGTGAAGAAATTTAGTATACAGCTGATTAAAGCTACTTATAAAAATGATCATGGTTTTAGAATATGTGACATTATTTGATCAAAAGAATACAAAATTGGAAACGAATGAGCAGGATTTTAAAAATAGCATAAAGGAAATTCAGGTGTAGCATTGACAAGAAAAGTTCTCACGGCTTTGAAACATGAGCCAATTTTTTCTCCGTGAAGCATTATAGAGGGAACACGAGATTTTTATTTTGGAAAAGAAAGTGAGACACTAATAATCAGGAAGTGAATAGTCTCTCAGAGATGCAATTCCTGATTGTATCTTGTGACTTGAAGATTTCACCACGCTTGACCATAATGCTCACGTTGACCTTGTGTCCGTTTCATGCTTATTGATCCCCGCTGAAGAACACCACCAACTCGGCTGTCTTTTGTTTTGTATTTTCAAGCCTCTGTTTTTCTCAGCCACACTTTAATTCAATGAATTCCGACAAAAGTTGAATGCAATGAGAAATGGTGCATTGACATAAATCTGATCCTTTTTCACTATTGTCATGGTTTCTGCCAGTTTGCAGCAAATTGAGTAATATGAAACAAGCTAAGCACCTTTTCCTTGCCTAGGGGGAACGCTATGCTGGTTAACCCATGTGAGAAAGGTGATTGAGCTGAAACATCAAATTTAGTTCTCTCTCCGCAGATGTTCCTGCATGTTTTTAATGCACACTAATTATTTGTTGATAGTTGAGATAGTTCTTGCCTAAAAATTCATTTTCCAATCCAAATAAATTGACATTTCCTAATTAAATCGAATTTGCTAAACATGAGTTTGATTCTTCGTGCACTGTCTCCATGTCATTAAGACCTAATTCATGTTAAACACATAATGAATATTCCATAGGCCTCTATATGGTCATATAACTATCACACACTGACGATTCGACCACCGGAGACACGTTTTCGATATTACGTTCATATTTTAGAATGTACTTAATGAATTTTTCACTAGGGGAATACTTGCCAAAGAACAGATGGACATGTAAGAAGCTCAGAGTGGAGCGAAACTTTGCAATTTGGTGTCCCAGACGATGTGGGAGAGTCAATAAGTGAGTTTGTTCACGTTTGAGGTTTCAAGATATCACACGTTCAGGGGATAGTGCAAGAAATTATTGAAATTGCATATTTCAAAAAGCAATGTAGATTAACTTTGTATCAGAGATAATGGGAACTGCAGATGCTGGAGATTCCAAGATAATAAAATGTGAGGCTGGATGAACACAGCAGGCCAAGCAGCATCTCAGGAGCACAAAAGCTGACGTTTTGGGCCTAGACCCTTCATCAGTAGATTAACTTTCACCAGTTTTCTCACACAAGGAAGTAACCACTGCTGCAGAAGACCATATCATCCCAGTTCCCAGGTCCAGAACCAGAGAGACTCAGTAGCACAACCACGAAAGTACAAACGGAAATGGGGATGGCAATAAATGCGTGGAGCTACTCTGTGGCAGCAGCAATGCATTCGGTGAGTACGTGGTCCTTCTATGACGGTACAGAGTTGCGTGAAATGCCGAAGCTGTGAGCTTGAACCTCATCCGGAGCAGCTTTTAATGACATGGAGCTGGGAATATTGGGGCATCAGGCTGTGTGAAAGGCTACTCAGCAATTCTAACTGGAAGCAAAATAGTTTTCGGCAACACAGATGTTTGCGGACTGGGGCAGGATGTGTTTGTGAAACTACCTTAAATATAAAGAAAAATGCTGCAAACATTCAACGTGTAAAGAGAGATACTTGTGCAAGGAGGAATGGAGGTAAAGTTTTCACTCTCCGAACTTCCTCACATGTTTGGCTCTGCACGGGGTTAAATTGCAGGAAGGGCTTCTTCCTTCGTTTCATATTATTCAATTTTCTGCAAACACACACAGGCAATTACAGTAATCTATACTTCCCAAAATTAACGGGAATATACGATGTTGTGATTCGGCTCCAGTTTTCCTCATGTTGTGGAGGAAAAGCAGGAAAGTGCAGTTGAGATTTATTCGAACAGTTATGATCTCATTGAATGGTTGAGTGGACTGGATCGGGTGAATGGCAGCTGTCTGAGGACAAATGCGTTTTCTTTGCCAGTGACACTCGCTGCATCACAAAGTCGGGGCCATTGAATGAAGCTGTGACGGTAATTATCTTTAGTCACTGTTCACGTTATGAATGTTACTTTTGCTACTTGTGTCCGTGTTAAAACTACAACTGAAGTGCGTAAGGGCAAGGCTTGCAAAGTGCCAGTGGTGCAGTGGATTCCGAGCCTGATCATCATTGAGGAGGTTATAGGTTCCACTCCTTCCTTTTTCGACCCCAATGTTTGAAACTTTTTTCACCTCCTGACTGCTCAGAAGATGATGTGCTGTTTGAACTTCTGCAGAAATGAGACACCTTTCTGTCTCCAGCAGCAAATGTTACCCATGTCCCAGCCTCATCAGAGAAAGTGAAGTTGAAATTGTCCCACAGGCTTCTCATGAGTAGCTTCACAAACCCACTGATCCAGTCATTGTAGCTAATGGGAATGGTAAGGAAACAAAAGAAATCGCCCAGGCTCAGTTTGAAGAAACTTTAGAATCTCTTTGGGAAGTGGAATCAGAGGAGGATGAAGGGTGACCTGTCTGACTGAACAGACACAGTTTCGACACCATTCCCATCTTTCAGACGCTGGGACACTGTCGTCCCTGTTCTCGGGGACATCAACCGTTCCGAGATCGTAGAAGGATTCCCATCAGAACTGTTTTACCTCTGCTATTGTCCCTGCCAGGAACAATCAATCCTGATTCCATGACCGGGATCATACCCAGGCCGCCAAGGTGAAAGTGACAAATCCTAACAATTAGACCACCAGGAATGACGGCATAAACATGTTCATTGTTTCTTAATAATGCAGGTTTTGATTTTTTTGTCTCTTCCAAAATGATCAAATCAATGAAGTTTTGTCGGCCGATCAATCCCAGTTTCCAGCATTTGGCCTGTAGCCTTGTGTGCTCTGATGTTTCAAGGGTTAATCTCAGTCATATTCTCCCTGTGACATTTTAATCCAAAAGTTTCAATAAATGGGGCTGAAATTTGAGATGGTAAAACTATGTTCATGTCTCTGCAGCACACCTCCCTTCGCCCCGCCTGCCTCACCGACCCCCAACTCCTCCCAGGGAACTGAACTTCATTTTCAACCACAAACGGAAGCAATCAGGTACATTCTGCCGTGAGTGACAGAGGCCTCAGGACATACCAACTCACAAAACCAAGGATTTCACCCACCTGGCTTCTCTTGTTCAATTTCACATTTCAACATCAGACTCTGTTTACAAAAAATAAAAGACATTTGGTCGCTCCCCTGTCGGTGTTACCGTCCCATTGTTTCCTCGTCACTCTGCACTTTATCCTGTTCCACCTCATTCTTCTTGCCAAACTGGAACATTCTTCATATCAGCTGCTTCTGAAATACCTTTCTCAAATACTTGGAAGAACAAACAGGAATTTGGTATTTCAAACACATTTCTGGCTGGTGCAGGATATGTCATGGTGGTATTAATACTGTTGCATCAGAAATAATTGCAAATGACATTTAGATAGCTCCTTTGGATTTTGAATGGAGCAGGCTGTGAAAATTCTCGCAGGCCCCAGAAAGAAATGAACTCGCAGCCACTCGATGAATCACCAAACTGTCGAACCAACACTGCAGGTATAGGTATCCTCTGAGAGAGGGCCTCATGCATTAGAAACTGCATTGTAACAGATGACTGGGAAGCCTGTGCATAATAGACCAAGCAATGTGAAAAGTGAGGTCTGTGGGCCTGCTGTGTTTCTGCAGTGTAGCGGCTATTACATTCGACTCACAGCCCTGCTCCCTCGTTATCCAAAAAAGGTGTGTTTTAGCGAGTTTTGAGTAGATTTGTATCTCAGGCTGAGGTTCTGGATGGAAGTTTGCTCGCTGAGAGGGAAGATTCGTTTTCAGATGTTTCATCATCCATTCAAGGTAATATCAACAGTGAGCCTCCTTTGAAGTGCTGGTGTTATGTCCCACCTTCTATTTATGTGTTTAGGTTTCCTTGGGTTGGTAATGTCATCTCCTGTGTTGGTAATATCATTCCCTGTTCTTTTCTCAGAGGGTGGTACATGGGCTCCAAATCTGTATGTTTGTTGATGGAGTTCCGGTTGGAATGCTATGATTCTTGTAATTCTCGTGCGTGTCTGTGTCATTTTGTGGCTAGTTGATGTTCATGTATCCTGGTGACTAGCTTTCTGCCTGTTTGTCCAATGTAGTGTTTGTGACAGTTCTTGCAAGGTATTTTGAAAAAATGATGTTCGTTTTGCTTGTTGCCTTTATATGGTCTTTTAAGTTCATTAGCTGTTGTTTTAGTGTGTTGGTGGGTTTGTGGGCTGCCATGATGCCAAGAGGTCTGAGTAGTCTGGCAGTCATTTCCGAGATGTCTTTGATATAGGGGAGAGCAGTTATGTTATTTGGGCATGTTTTGTCTGTTTGTTTGGGTTTGTTGCTGAGAAAAATCAGCTTACTGTGTTTATTGGGTACCCGTTTTTTTTAAATATGCTGTATAGGTGATTTCCTTCTGCTCTTCGTTGTTTCTCTGTGCTGCAGTGTGTGGTGGCTCGTTGAAATAATGTTCCAGTGCAGCTTCGTTTGTGGGTGTTGGGATGGTTGCTCCTGTAGTTCAGTATTTGGTCCGTCTGTGTTGTTTTCCTGTAGACGCTTGTTTGAAGTTCCCCATTAACTGTTCGCTCGACTGTGACATCTAAGAATGGCAGTTTGTTGATGAATTCCTCCTCTTCTGTGAATTTTATGCCAGTAAGGATATTATTGATGGTTTTAAAGGTTTCCTATAATTTGTTTTGTTTGTTGATGACAAAGGTGTCATCCACGCAGCAGACCCAAAGTTTGGGTTCGATTGTTGACAGAGCTGTTTGTTCAAGTTTTTGCATGACTGCCTCTGAAAAAAAAACACTGATATCGGGATCCCATGGGTGTTCCATTGGTTTGTCTGTAGGTTTTGCTGTTTTAAAGTGAAGTGGGTGGTAAGGCATAGATCCACTAGCTTGATGATTTTGTCCTTGCTGATGAGGTTGTTGGTGTCTGGTGTATGCGTCTTTAGTTCTTCTGATAATGTAGTCAGTGTTTCTTTGGCCAGGTTGATGTTGATGGATTTAAACAGGGCTGGTACGTCAAAGGAGACCACTATTTCATTCTCTTCTATTTGGTGTCTTTGATGGTGTTCAGCAATTCTTGGCTGGAGTGAATGTCGTGGCGTGAGTCTTCCACTAGATGTTGTAGTCTTTGGTGGAGTTCCATGGATAATCTGAATGTTGGTGTTCCAGGTAGTGAGACTATGGGTCTGAGGGGGGCTCCTGGTTTGTGAATTTTTGGTAGTCCGTAGAAGCGTGGTGTGTTGGATCCATCTTGTTTCATTTTTTGGAAGACTCTTTTGTTTAATTTTCCAGATTTTTGAAGTTTTTTTTGAGTAAGGCTGTGATTCGGTTCTCTCGTTGTGCGTTCCGGTCTATCGCCACCTGTTGGTACGTGTCAGTATCTGCAAGCAGTGCATTCGCTTTCTCAATGTGGTCTGTTCAGTTTAAAATGAATGCTGAGCGTCCAATGTCTGCAGGTAGGATAACGATTTTTTAAAATCTTTTTGAGTACTTCTAGTGCTTTCCTTTCATGTGTATTGAGTGTGTTTCCTTTCTTCTTCCTGCTTAATGTTGGTGCGACTGTCTGTCTGATGGTTTGCTGGGTTTCTTTTGAGAGTTCGTTGTGTTTCCGTGTTGTTTCTAATGCTGCTAAGAAATCTTTCTTGTCCGCATTCCGGAAGTTGTAATTTAATCCTCTTACTAAGACGGCTTTTTCAGTTTCTGTTAATTGTTGGTCCGATAGTATTGTTATCCATGCTTCTGTGTTATCTGTATTCTTATTTTGTGTGAGTTTGTCTCGTTTTTTCTGCAGTTCTGGCTTTTTCGTTTTTTTTGTGTTTGCCGCTGTCTAATGTCGATGGGTCGTTATATTGTGTCGGTACATTCATGGTCTGTCGTGTTAGTGAGTAAAGTTTTTTTGGCACAAAATTTCCCGGTTGTATTGATGGAGTCTGTTGTGGGCATCGGATTGTGAATGTGCATATTCACGACCCCAGAATGCAGTGGATGCTGGGACATTGAGTAAATGAAGGATTATGGAGAGCGGGCAGGAAACTTGTACTGAGGCCAGGATGACATCAACCATGATCGTATTAGATGCCGGAGCAGGGTGGAGGGGCTGAAAGTCTCACTGATGCTCATCGTTCTTATTCACTCCTTCGAATGTGCTACACAGGAATGGAGGACGGCTGGTTATCAACAGTAAGCAGACACTCGGCATAAATCAGTCTTGACCAGTTTGGCAGAATGAAACACGTGGAGACACACTGCGAACAGTACTGTGTCCTGTATACAATAAATAAGAATGATTTGGAGGAATGGAACAACTGTGCTATAACTACATTTGGTCATGACACTAAGATAAATGGGAAGTTAAATGGTCAAACAAGATGTCTGTAAATGGATATCGACAGGTAAAGCCAATGGATGATAGTTTGGCAGGTGGGATGTGACAGGATACATCACCTGTCACTTTCCTTTCATTTCCCCAGGAAGACATTAGGGCACCATTTGGGTTTTTATGACTATTAGCGAGCACAGTCTCCTTCTCTGAGAGTCAAAACACACAAATACAACTCAATTTCAGAACAGGCCCCATCAGTGGCAATATGTTAAAGTCCATTAAAGTTGGAATAGCAGATACTTTAGAAATACATTAAATATCCAAGCGGGGTCAACATGGTTTCCTGAAGGGAATATCATAGCTGAGAAGATAAGTAAAATATTTTCAGGTGGAGACAAGCAAGATAGCCGAGGCAATGGCCTCTTGGTATTATCGCCGGACTGTTTATCTAGAAACTTCGGTAAACGTTTGGGGAGTCAGGATTGAATCTGTCCATCGTAGTTGGTGAAATTTGTAGACAATAAATCTCTGGCATTAAGAATCTAATGATGACCTTGAATCGATTGTCGATTGTCAGAAAAACCCATCTTGCTCACTAATGTCCTTTAGGGAAGGAGACTGCTGTCCTTATCTGGTCTAGCCTACATGTGACTCCAGATCCACAGCATTTTGGTTGACTGTTATCTGCTCTCTGGACAACGAGGGATTAGTAATAAATGCTTCCGAGCCACTGCTGCACTCACCCTGCTAAATAATTCAAACAAAATCAGGGACAGGACTTACCTGGATGCTTTTCTTCAGGAGGCAGTCTGAACCTTCAGATTAATTAGCACAAATTTGGTCAGTTGTCAGGAACAAAAAAAGTGTGGCCATGAGTAAGATAGTTAGATGAAAACAAAGGGAATGTTGATGGAGCCTCAGCGCTTGAGCTTGTGAAACAGGCTCGAGATTCTTGCTCCCTGTGTGGATGAGAACATGAGCTGCAGAGACGATAAGCAAAATGATTACAGCACTATGGTAGAGTGTGTCACTCAAGACGGGGGAAAATGAAAGAAGTGTAGCTGCTATTGGGGATGGTATCATAGGGGAAATAAACACTCTTCTCTGTTGCCAGAAGCGGGAGTCGAAAAGTCTATGTGGCTGACATAGTGCCTGTGTTCAGAATATCTCATCTGTGCGATAGAGGAGCTTGGAGTGGGAGAAGAATAATATATTCTTGGCAGAGAGAGAAAAGAGGAATGAGATTCTTCTGAAGTAACACGTGTAGCTCAGGTGTAAATCAAAGACTACAAACAAAATGGCAATGACCTCTGGATTATTACTTGATCCATAAGCAGACAGGAACAAGGCCAGCAAGGTTCAAGAATACATGACCGAGATTGATGTGGAAGGCATGGGTTCAAATTCAATGGACATTGACATCAGCGCTGGGGAAGGACAGAGCTGTTCTGATGGGACAGACTACACCTGAATCATGCCGGGGCCAAAGCCATGGTGAATGACATAACTATGGTGTGTATGTAAGAATAATAAGTTTGTAATATTGGTTGATTTTAATTTTGCAAACATTGACTTGCACAACCATAGTGTTCAATGTTAAGATATAATTTTCTTTTGAAATATGCTCAAGAAATTATTTTTGGACTTGAGATCTGTCACCAGGGTTGTTCCACAGGGATCAATTCTCGTTCTTATTGTGTCTGTCATTTATATCCATGATCAGGATGAAAATACAGAAGGCTCATAAGATTTGGGACAACAGCAAAACTGGTGGCAGTGTAGCCAGTGAAGGAAGTTTTCTGTAATTACTAAGTGAACTTTGTCGAATGGGTCAACAGATGCAAAAAAAAAACAGCAGATGGAGTTCAATCTAAATAAATGCAAGATGTTGCATTTTGAGACATCAAATTCGGGTGGGGATTATGGTTGGGGTTTGGGGTAGTATTGCAGAACAGAGTGACCGAGCGGTGCAGGTTCAGTATTCTTTGAAATTTGAGTTACATGGAGACAGATTCGTTAAAAGATATTTGGCACACTTGTTTTCGTTGCTCTGCCCTTCGCATATTGGAGTTGGGATGTTATATTGATCTTGCACAGGACATTTGGGAGGCCACTTCTGGGATATTGTATCCAGATTTTGAGAATGATACTTTTAAGCTGGAAAATGTTGAGAAGCGATTGATCAGGATGTTGCTGGGTATGGAAGGCTTGTGTTATAAAGAAAGGCTGGATAGGCTGGGACTTCTTTCACTGGAGCGTAGGACGTTGAGAGATGATCTGAATGGAGTTTTTAAAAAAGGGTGTCTCGATAGGGCTCATGAGACCGTCTTTTCCAATAGAATGGGGGATGTCAAGATGAGGAGGCACATTTTAAAAGTGAGAGGAGAGACATTTCAAAAATACACGAGGGGCTTTTTCACAAAGAGAGTGGTTTGCATGTAAAATGAACTCCCTGATGATGTGCTGGATGTGGGCACAATGACAGCATTTAAAAGGCATTTGGCTATGTACTTCAATAGGAAATGTTCGAAGGGATGTGGGCCATGAGCAGGGACGTCGAATTAGTATAGATTGGAATTATGCTCGGCGTGGACTGGTTTGACTTAAGGGACTGTTTCCATGGTATATGACTATGTAAATGTTCCTACCCGAGAAGGAGCAAAATGTGACCTTCTCTTGTTGAATAAGGTAGAGCAAGTGACTGAAATGACAGTAAGGAAACACTTTGGAATTGGATTGAGCATTACAGATGAGGTTCAGTGTTGTCAGGAATGAATAAATCAGCACGGAGAGTGTAGAAACTGTTGTGGGCAAAAACATATTTAAAAAAAAACCAACAAACATTAGAAAGTCTTTTAAAACCTTATACCTAAATGCACATGGCATTTGGAATAAATTGACGAGCTGACAGGACAAACAGAAATAATTCAAAATGACCTGGTGTGGATCACTGAAACATGGTCACAGGAGGATCAAGACTGGGGGTTTAATGCCCATAGATGCTCGGTATTCTGATAGGATGGACAAAAGGAGCAGGAGGTAGAGTTGCAGTATTGCTCAAGGATGATATCAGGCTGTGTTGGGGAATTATTTTGGCATGAGGAGGCAAAAAGATAAATCAATCTGGGTGGAAATATTAGATTCCCTACAGTGTGGAAACAGGACGTTTGGCCCAACCATTCCATAATGCCCCTTGAAGCATCCCACCCAGACCCATCCCCCTATAACCCACACACCGCTGAACATTATGGGAAATTTTGCATGACCAATCCACCTAGCCTGAAAGTCTTTGGATTGTGGGACGAAACTGGAGCACAGCCACACAGACACGGGGAGAATGTGCAAACTCCACACAGATAATCACTCGAGGCTGGAATCGAAACCGGGTCCCTGGCGCTGTGAGGCTGCAGTACTAACCACTGAGCCACCATGGGGAAATGGAAAGTAAGTGACGAAACCTCTTGGTAGGACTAACTTTCAGCCCAACTCCCCAGCCCTTCCGAAGCATAGGTCATAATATAAACTCAGAAATAACACATGATTGAGAGAAGAACACAATTGTAATTATGGGTGGTTGAATATGAATACTGATGGGATTCACCATTTTGGCACGGATCGCCTTGAAGAACAATTCATAGAGGGTATGAGGGATTGGTCTTACAGCAAAATGTCATAGGAGCAACCAGAGGACTGGCTACGTTAGATTTGGTATTATGCAACGAGGAAGCATTAATAACTGGTCTTGTCGTTAAGGACATGCTTGGAGGAGTAACCACAACATGAGAGAGTAGCAAATTCGGTTGAAAGCCGGCGCACAAGAGTCGCACACGTGAGCTTTGGTGTTGGGCAAAGATGACAATACAAGACGGAGGAGGGAGTTGTCCCGAGTAGACTGGGCAAAAACATTAAACGACGGGACAATTGAAGAGTAGAGGCCAATCCTTTGGGAAGTGCTAAATACCTCTCCATTAAAGTAATTGTCTGAGAGGAAGAGAAATTGCATCAAGGTGAAAAAAAATCATCCATGACTTCACAAGTAAGTCAACGACAATATGAAGACAAAAATGTGGATATGTCATACGGCACAAGTTAGTCGCTCTTTGGAGGATCTGGGGAGGCAAGGATGAATACAGCCTCAGTCATGAAGGATGTTTGAGAGAGCGAGAGTCGTGCAGATAAAGATACAATCAAATTCTACATAATGGACACATTGTAGCTGATCAAACCATATTCTCATGTCTATCTTGAAGAAAATGTTAAGACAATGCACGAGGGGCGAAAAACATTTAATCTGCACTTGATAGAAATACAGAAATGCCAAGTCAGCATAAAATCTGAACAAGAATCAAGTGTTAGAAAATAAACTTGTGAAATTCTCATTGGAAACCAGAGCCCGATTTTCCTGAACAGCAATGTTTGATCAATCTCCCTTCTTCAAATCTATGCTTTTCACGATCACTCATACTTCGCTTGCCAGACGTTTTCCTCCTTCCTTACACTTCTGCTTCCCTTCCACTGCCCCTTCTGCTGATACATACCCTTCCACTGACCACCTCCCTTCACACTCCTCTTCTTCTATCCCCATTGAATGTCATACCTCGTCCTGCTTTCTTCCTCATCCCCATCCCTCCCTTTCCCATTTTATCTTCCAACTATGTCGATAGAAGCTCATCAGAGACAATGGCAACTGCAGATACTGGAGAATCCGAGACAACAAATGTGGAGCTGGATGAACACAGCAGGCCAAACAGCATCTTAGGAGTACTAAACCTGGCGTTTCGCGCTTTTCTGATGAAGGATCTAGGCCCGAAACATCAACTTTTGCACTCGGAAGATGTAGTTTGGTCTGCTGTGTTCCTCCAGCTCCACACTTTGATAGAAGCTGCTGATTTCCATGTTGCTATTGTTCTTCAGTGAATGATGAGGTTGATTAATGTGAAATAGGAGCAGACATCAGTGTTTGTTTGCCACTATCTGACAGACTGGAAATGATGGTACAGAGCACATGGTACAGAGTGAAGCTTCGTTCTAACCCTCTGACAGGGAATCTAACCAAACTGCCTTATCAAGAAAAGGGCAAACGTCTCCTGACAGAATCGGAAGACCATGCTGAAAATTTATTTGGATTATTGTGAGGTTAGCGATTATATTGTTCCAAAATATGTGTTCTGTACTTTTCGTGCCTTCTTGTTTCAGCTGATGTTCCAATTTTTCTTGAAGTGAAATCAGAGTAACTTCTCATGCCACCAGTCGAACTTGACTCTTTGCAGCATCAAGGACCCAGAATAAAATGTGAACAATGGCAATTCAAGGGAATCTGCACCAGTAATGTTCTCAGCTGAACAATAGGAATATCAATCTCTGCAACTTGGTATACAAGTCACATGTCATTTTGGACAGGGAATAAATTGCTGTTTCTTTACGATAAGGTGGTTAAAAAATATTGGTATCTCCATATGAACGACTCTTTACAGACACCTGCCTCCCTTGAATGAAAAGAGTTTCACGAAGGCAGCTCTGTGCCACATTCTGCAGAGTTATTGGTGATGACAAATAAAGTCGTGCCTGCCAAAATCAATGGATAAAAGTGTGCTACTGAACATTTCAAGATATTTTATTTTTTCACAGCTTGGTCCAAAGCATCACAAAGCTGAGACTTTGCTAGGTGTGTGTAATCTCCGTGACATCAGGAGCGCGGCATGTCATTGAGATAAAATCCACATCGTTTTCAACCAGTTACTTTCTGACATCAATGCTGAGCACTATCATGAGGAGATACCAAGAGGATGGCCTTCCGCCTGGCTCTATACATTCAGCTGGACAGGATTGAGCAGGCAGTGTGGTGATTTTGCCTGGGACAGAATCCTGCTTTACAGTCAAATTCTGACTGTTGCTTGATTAGTCAGTGAGAAATCTAATGCAGCCCACGTATACATTTTATCAGCAAAGAGTGGATATCACTTTAATTCTTACATGTATTAAAATAAACCAAATGCATCTTTGTCAGTTGAAAACAACTGGAGGGAAAATAATTAAATTACCAGAGTTCATACCTAATTATTGGATAATTTAGTGACCCTCATAAACCGTTGAATCATGTTCACATCAGTGAACACATGATCTTGCAGTCAGCAAACCTGTTAAAAATAAACTTAAAACAAAACCCTGAATTCAGCCGCAGTGCTACCAGGCCTCACCACTACCTCCAAAACACTGGCCATCTCCTAAATCTGTCCAGAGAGTATCTAAACTGGACTTGGACTGATATTGACACAATCCCTCACAACAGACCTGCTGGAGGCATCTCCAAACAACAAGGAAGTGCATGGAGCAGATTAGCCAATGAATGATCACCGGGATCATTTTTGGTCCAAATGCAGCTCGGCATTTGAAAAAAATGACCTGCCAACAATTACGTCTCATAAGTTTATCTGTTTAACTATTTAAGTGAAATAGAGGTGCTGGTTAGGGCGATGTGTTCTAACTGCATTACGTAGGTGCAAATGGACCCCATTGTGGTTCACAGTGACACCATTCACAGGTAGTTTTGGTTGCTTGAGGAACTCTGGCTCAGATTGATGATCAGGAGACTAAGCTCCGAACACTGCCACACGTCAGAGATGGGGAGGAGTTACCTTGAAGCTCTGTTTCAGGAGGCAGCCAGACACTTCAAGATAATTACCTCAAATACAGTCATTTGTCAGGAACAAAAAAAAAGCGTGACCGTGCTTGAGATAACACAGTGTGGAACGGGAGGGACAGATTTTCTGAAGTGTCCTGACCAGACTCATTAGCTTTCCCGTTCCTCTGATGCTGCCTGGCCTGTTGTGTTCCTCCAGATCCACACTGTGTTATCTCTGATTCTAGCATCGGCAGTTCTTACTATCTGTGATCATGAGTGAGACAGGTACAGGAAAACAAAGGGAGTGCTGTTGGAGCCTCTGACCATGAGCTTGTTAATAGGTTTGAGATTCCTGTTCCCTGTGTGGATGAGAGCGGGATCTGTAGGGAAGATGAGCAAACTGAGCACAACACGGTGGTAGAGGGGGTCATTCAAGTGTTGGGGTGGTAATAGAAGAAGTGCAGTTGTAACTGGGGATAGAATTGTCAGGGAAATAGACACGGTTCTCTGTTCCTTGAAACGGGAGTCCCAAAGGCTGTGTTGTTTACTTGGTGCCTGTGTTCAGGATATCTCATCGAGGCTGCAGAGGAACTTGGAATGAGAGATGAACAGGCAGGTTAGAAAAGAGGAACGAGATACTGCTGAAGTAATATGATCAGTTCGGTTCTGAATTAAAGAGGAGGAAAAAGGTAATAATGTCTTGATTAATACCTGATCCATAAGTAAAATAGGAATAATAAGTGCATAGATCCATTTTCTAAATGGAGAAATGCTTCAGAAATCTGAAGCACAAAGGGAATTGCAATTCCTAATGCAGGGATTCTCTTATGCTTAACATGCAGGTTCAGTTGGTCGTTCGGAAGTCGAATGTCATTTCAACACGTATTTCAAGTGGCTGAGAATACGGAGCAGAGATGTATTGCTGAGGCTGTATCAGCTCTGGGCAGACAGCGTTTGGAATATTGTGAACCGTTTTGAACCCTGAATCTCAGGAAGGACGTGCTGGCATCGGAAGGGGTCAAACACAGGTTTACAAGAACGATCCCAGAATGATGGACTTATAATAAAAAATAGCAGTGAGGCCTCAGGCTATATTGGAAGGGCTTTACAAGTATGAGGCAGTTATAGGAAGGACAGAAAGAGGGGAAAAAGAGGAAGAGGAGAAGCATTTTGATATACAGAAAACATGAATGTTGTAACTAGAGAAAATATTCTGTAAAAAAAATCCACTAAAAATATACGTATTGAAAATAGAAATACGAATAAATGAGTGATCACATTGATGGGATTGTACCATAGGACCCCAAAAGTCAGGGGGAAACAGAGGAACAAATATTTTGACAAAATTCAGATATATGGAAGAATAATAGGTTTGTGAATAATCGGAGGTGATTTTAACTTTCCAAACACTGACTGGCACTACCAAAGTGTTAAATGTTTGAATAGTGAAGAATTTGTAAAACATGTTTAGAAAACCCTTTTGGGGCTGGAGTCCTGTCACCAGGGATGTTCCACAGGGATCAGATCTGGGTACTCTATCAAGTTTGAGGACGACACTACTGTTGGTGGCATTGTCGAAAGTGAAGAAGGTTTTCTACGATCACAAGGGGATCTTAATCAGATGGGTCAATGGGCCGATGGATTTCAATCTAGGTAAGTGTGAGGTATTGCATTTTGATACAATAAACAAGGGCACAGGCTTGTACAATTAATGAGAGGATCTTCGATCAATTTGCAGAATACAGGGACCCAGAAGTGCAGGTACATAATTTTATGAAGTTGTGTCACATTTTGACAGGATGGTTAAGAAGACATTTGGCACACTAACTTTCATTGCTCAGTCCTTCAAATATCGGAGTTGGGAGGTTATGTCGACAGCACAGTGTCTCAACAGTTAGCACTAATACCTCGCAGTGCCAGGGACTGGGATTGATTCCAGCCTCAGGCTGACTGTGTGGAGTTTGTATGTTCTCCCCATGTCTGCGTGGGTTTCCTCTGGGTGCTCCGGTTTCCTCGCACTGTCCAAAGATGTGCATGTTATGTGGATTGGCATTGCTAAATTGCTCAGTGTTCAAGGATGTTGAAATTAGGAGGTTTATAGGGGGATGGGTGTGGATGGGATGTTCTGAGGACAGGTGTGGACTTGCCTTGCTGAAGGGTCTGTTTCTGCACTGTAGGAATTCGATTCGATTCAATTCATTCTAAATGTTGAGTTTGGACGGGACATTCGGGAGGCGTTTTCTGGAATGATGTGTCGAATTCTGGTTTCCCAGCTATAGGAAGGATTTTTTTTAAGATGGAGAGGGTTCAGAAGAGATATACCAGCATGTTCCTCGGTTTGGAAGTTTTGAGTATCAGGATGAGCATGGTTTCATGAAGGGCAAGTCATGCTTGAAAAAAAAATCTACTGGAGTTCTTTGAGAATGTAAACAGGAAGCTGAATAGTGAGGACCAAGTGGATGTGGTAGATTTAGGCATCGAGAATTGACTTAAGAAGATGCCACGTAAAAGAGTGATCCAGAAACGTAGATCTAATGGGGTTAGAGATATTGTATTGACTTGGATAGATGATAGGCTAACTATGAGAAAGCAGAGCGGCAGGGTTCATGGGATCTTCTCTGCAACAGTGAAGTGAAACCAGTGACTTGCTGCCAGATTCAGTTCTCGGACCTGAACACTTTATTCAAATGATCTGAAAGCAGAGATGGAATTATATATGGTAAAGTTCACGGATGACATTACAACTATTGGTGATGTGGGCTAAGTGAGGAGATACAGAGTTAACAGATGAATATTGATAGTCTTGGGTAATGGACCAGAGTTTGGCAGATTCTGTTTAATGTGGATTAATGCGAGGTGTTCTATTTTGGGCGGAAAAATAAAGGGTGAATTATTGTTTAAGTGGAAGCAGATTCAAAGTGCATCAACGATGAAGGGCATAGCTGCCTTTGTGTATGAATCTCAACGTAGGTATGCAGGTGCAGCATAAAATAAGGAGGTCAAATTAAACCCTGGCATTTATTGCTAAGGAAATGTGTTATGAATGGGAAAAAAAGTGCTATTAAATTATATTAGGCTTTGGTGAGACCACAGCTGGAGTATTGTGTCCTGTTTTGGTCTCCTTCGTTGAAGAAGGATGTACTGCGCACTGGAGTACGTTCAGAGGAGGATTAGCAGTTCGATTTCAGGGATGAAAGTGTTGTTGTATAAGCAAAGGTTGAATCACATGGGCTTGTATTCGCTGGAGCACAAAGGAATGAGAGAGGATCTGATTGAGGCATGTGGAATGCTGAAAGGTATTGGTAAGGTGGACGTAAGCAACATGTCCTCTAGTGAGAAAGCCTTGAATAAGTTGTCGTAGATATTAAATGAGAAGAGGTAGGTTAAAAACTGACATGTTTCAAATCTACTTCTCTCAGAGAGTTGTGAATCTATGTAACCTACTGCCACAGAGTGCAGTGGAGAAAGAAACAATAAACGGATTCAAGAAAGAAAGAAATGTACTTCTCATGAAAAAATGGGATAAAGGGCTATGTGGAGAAGATAGGAAAGTGAGTTGAGATTGGTTAAGATTAGCTATGATCATAATAAGTATCACAGTGGACTCCAAGGGCTGAATTGCCTACTCCCGCTCTTAATTCCTATGTTCCTTTGTTCCGCCTGGAATTCGTTGGCTTTTGGTCCCCAGTGATGTTTGGGTTGACATGTGTCAAGCGATTCAGTTGAGGAAAACGGAGGATTGCTTGGCGTGTGGTGACCAAGACATTAATATGGAGATAAGAGTGCAGTCAGGTCTTGTTGATTGGCAGAGATGACCTGTGAACCAGACAGCCTATTCCTGATGTAAGCAAAATCAAAATGTCACAGTCTGACAGGCAGTCCTTACTTAACATGTCAATTGCATAACAATAGAACAAATGACCATTTACATCAGAAGCAAAGAGAGTTAAACAGTCTTTTGTGATATAAAGAACATTTTCTGCAACTGCAGTCTGGGAAATGGGTGATTGGACAGCAAAACACGTCAGCATTGTCGCAAACTAACAGTTTGGACATGGGCTAAAAAGTATTACATTGTCATTTCCATACGGATTTTGTTTGCTTATTCATTCAAAGTATGAGGGCATCACTGGAAAGGGCAGGATTTATTGCCCATCCCAAATTCTCCAGAGATCAGATGAGAGTCAACCACATTGTTGTGGGTCTGGAGTCACATGTAGGCCAGTCCAAGTAAGAGTGGCAGCTTCCTTCCCGAACTGACATTAGTGAACAGGTGGATTTTTCTGAAAATCAGCAGTGGATTCGTGGTTATCATTAGACTCTGAATTCCAAATATTTGTTTGATTCAAATTCTACCATCAGCTACTGTGGGATTCCAACTCAGGTCTCCAGAACATTACCTGGGTATTTGGATGAACAGGCCAATGATACCACCACTAGGCCATTGCCTCCTCGAAATGTTGCCACAAAGTACATATTTGTCAAAATTTTCTAACTGTACTAGAACATAGAACATAGAACATAGAACAGTACAGCACAGAACAGGCCCTTCAGCCCACAATGTTGTGCCGACCATTGATCCTCATGGATGCACCCTCAAATTTCTGTGACCATATGCATGTCCAGCAGTCTCTTAAATGACCCCAATGACCTTGCTTCCACAACTGCTGCTGGCAACGCATTCCATGCTCTCACAACTCTCTGCGTAAAGAACCTGCCTCTGACATCCCCTCTATACTTTCCACCAACCAGCTTAAAACTATGACCCCTCGTGCTAGCCATTTCTGCCCTGGGAAGGATATAAACTATGTACTATGGAAGGATATAAACATTGGAAAGTTCAGAAAGAGAAAATACGAAGGAGGCATAAATCAATAAAGGTTTATTGACATGTCAAGTGAACAGAAACTTATTGGTGTAGGCAGGAGAGTAGAGAAAATGTGTCTGTGCTCGAACACTTTGAAGGTTGAATGGAAAAAAAAACATGCATTATTTCGATGGAGAGATTGCAAAACTGAGGAATTGAGGAACGAGGATCATGTGTCAGAAAAAAAGCACGTACATCAATTTTTTAGAGAGCCAATGTAAATGTTAAAACTTTCTGATACAGAATGCATTCAGCACTACGGCAGTTTTTCGACAGTTTTGCAGGATAATGGTGACATGGCTTTGAGAGAACTGTGGGCATAATAACATGAGATGCCATCCAGAGACATTTCACTGAACTGATTCCTGTGAGAAGTATTTATCTGAGGAGAATATCCTGACCATGCTGGCCCTGCGTCAATTGGACTTTCAATGAATGTCACCTGATCTTGTTTAACCCCAGAACATTCTACCCAGTCTCTGAAGTTGAATGCTGAATCACAATTTCACTTTTTGCAAGAGATTACAACTCATGGATGGGCTGTAAAACTGAAAAACATCCCAGTTTAAACAAAAATGGTGATTTTTTAACCCTCTCAAAGGATTGTGCGTTTGTTGAACTCTTATGGTGTATAAATCCTTGAATATTCTTAAGGTAGAGGCAGACAGATTCTTGGCTAAGAATGCTGCATTAACATTATAAGGGGTGGAGAGGAATGTTTACTTGAGCCCACAATGAGATCATCCAAGATGTCATCACATTATGGAATTGGTTTGAGTTTTCCAATCAATTACTCCTGATCCGAGTTTATACGATTCTATTGTCTTTAGATACAGGAAAGCAATGAGAGAATTCATAACGCTATGAAGGCTCTCCCTTTCAGAATGATGGGCACAGCTTCCAAACGTGATTTTGAAAAAGTATTTGGAAAATACTTGAAAGCTCACTGATGTGGGACAAAGTGAACATGCCATTTAAACTGCTGTATAAATCAGATTGGACCAAATAGATGTCTTTAAAAGTGCAGTTCATTTCATTTGTTCCTGTGAGATGAATTTCATTTGCAAGACCAACATTTATTGTCTCGATTTAATTTCCATTCAGAATATGGTTTTCAACCACATGGTGCTGGCCCACTAACAAATATGTTTCAAAGAGAAGTACAGGAGTCTGAACAAGTTACAATGACCGGACAAAAATATAGATCCAATTCAGGATGCTGTGTGGTCGTGGAGATTGCAGTCCTCAACACCTGATGCTCATGAGCTGTGGGAATTGTGCTATTTTATTTTATGTTTTCATCTTTAAGGTCATAGAGACATTCAGCATACAAACAGGCCCTCTAGATCAACATGGTTATTCCAATCTAAAGCTAACAAACGACATTAATCTAACTTAGCTCGAGGTCAAGAGCCCAGTATGCCCTGGTATATTTCAGTGCTCCTGCAGCTGCTTCCAAAATGCTGTGTTATATTGTATTATCTGTTCCCTGAGCTATCAGTTGGCCTTTCCTTTAAATTTATGCAAAAACTGAGTTTTGCAAATATAACCCACAACTTCAAAGGCATCAATTAGCTCGACATATCAATAAGAACATCAACAAAATGCACTAATTTATTGGAAAATCAGATTTACTTTTTAATTCATTTGGGATTTCAATGCAGCTCGATCAGCATTAATTCCTTCAAAAAGTTTCAGCCTAAAGTTCCACCAAAATTAGAAATGTAATGAACACGGATGAAGGTTACTTCAGAGTACAATAGGATCTTGATCAGATGGGCCACTGGGCCAAAGACTGGCAGATCGAGTTTAACTTTAATAAATATGAGGTGCCTGGGACAGCACAGTGGTTCACTGTTTAGCACTGCTGCCTCACAGCACCAGGGACCCACGTTCAATTCCACCCTTGAGCGACTGTCTGTGTAGAGATTGTACACTTTCCACCCGTTTGCTTGGGCTTCCTCCAGGTTCTCTGTCTTCGTCCAGTAGGGCAAAGAAGTGCAGGGGATGTGGACTGGCCATGTCAAATTGCCCACTGTGTCCAGGGATGTTTAGGTTCGGTGGGTTAGACATGGGAAATTCAGGGATAGGGGAATGGTTCTTGGTGGGATGCTCTGCAGAATGGTGGCACAGACCTTTTGGGACGAATGGAATGTTTCCACACTATAGGGTTTCTGTGATCTGCTCTTTTACATGGCTGGGCCAGTTGAATTTCTGAGGAATAGTTACTCACAGGGTATTTGTCATTGGAAGTTATTTATCTCACTGAATATCATAGTAGGGCTTTTGCATTACGTTCTGTTGGATGCGATTCCAGCCCGGCAGCATTGAACAACTATTCTTGTTACACATTCATCAGCGAAACCTGAATCGTGTCCACATATTTTAGAATAAGGACAGAGACTTTTGCAGGAACTGAGGATTGTGTAACGGTGCTGAGGAATTAGTTGGGTGGCTGTTGTTTTCCTCCCCTGTCAATATGGTCTGTTATTTTTCAAGCATTCACAATCCTGGTCCAAACAGAAACATTGTCTTTGGAACCAGATGATGAAAAGAGACAACAAGCTCATTAGCACTGGACGGAAGTGAGAGTTGACAATTGGCATTGAAACAAGTACATTCTCAAACTGTCTACGTGCGAAGAAGGAACTGGTTCTTCTTGTGAGAAATGACACCCTTGCAGCTCGAAGTATTTATTATCATGAAGGAAAAACTGCATTCATGTTATTTGTTTTGTTAAAATGATAGTGGCAAACAACTGGAGTAATCTTGCACTGATCATTTGAAAAACCCTAGATGTTTTCCGATATCACTGGGCTGTCCTAGGTTGAGTAAGTGCTGATACTCGACGAGATGATTCTGATTTGTTCAATAACCATTTCCTGCGCAAAGTTGGTGGAACAGTAAAACAAGTGCCGGTGGCTAGCATTTTGGTATATATCACTGACTTCATGGCTGCTACCAGATGTAATCATACAATCGAGAAAAGGCCCCTCGAGTCTGCACGACAAGGTGTTGATCCAAGTTTTGTTTTAAGTTTGTAATGTTACCTGCCTCAACCCCTACTCCTAAGCAGTCATTACAGACACGTACCATTTCCTGGATTCAACACAAATTGCTCAAATCTTTTCTCAATCTCTTACTTTTCACTTTAAATGTGTGCCTCCTTGTACTTGGCTCTTTGTGGAAAGTGAACAGCTGCTGCCTGTTCACGCTGTCCATACCTCTAGTGCTCTTAGACACATTGATCAGGCTTTCCGCTCAATTTTCTCTGTTCCAAAGATAAACGTGAACAAATATAACCTCTATTCAGTGAGTATTTTCTTGTCTTGTTACTAATGAAGTGCATTATCTCACATTTATAAATGTTAAAATTCATCAGACACTGAACAAGCTGTTTGTACTGTCCTGTAGCCTGACACTTTCCTCCTCATTGTGCACCATTTGGCTAATCTTTGTGAATTCCACAAAATTATCTATCACATCTTCTCCCCACACCACCACCTCCCCCACCAAGTCCCACATTCTCATTACTGGCATTTATGAATATAGCAAACAAACCTTGTTTTTCTTCCTAATTTCCGGATGTTATTTGCAGAGAAAAAATTGAAATTTCCAGACTTCTATTACTCTGATTTTGGGTATTTTCAGTGTGATGCTGGTGAGTTCATTCACGAGGGAAATGCAAATAGGATTTTGGACATGGAGCTGAATTCTCCTTTTCCATTCTGCCCCTATGAATGTTATATTCATAAAGCTTTACCGCCATTACTGGTGGGCTATGTTTTGCTGTCTTGTACTGAGGCATTTGTATTTACACGGGCCTGGCATAAGTTCTTCATAACATTCCCTGCAATAGTCTGAGCTGAAATGATTTTTCATCTGCAGGATAGATGCAACCTCATTCATTAAGTTTGTCTGATAGAGATGGAATGATGAGGATAAAGATACAGTTAAATTCTACATTATGGACGCACTGTAGAAGATCAAACCATATTCTCATGTCTGCCATGAAAAATAAAGTTAAGATTATGCACTGGTTGTTGGGGGGTGGGGTGGGGGGATCATTTCAGCTACAATCGCTGCAGATGTAGAAATGCAGTGTGAGTGTAAAATCTGAATGAGAACCATATGATAGAAAAGAAGCATCAGAAATCATTTCTTAATTATTAATGGAAACCAGATACTGATTTTCTTGACCAGTAATATTTGACTGAACATCAATCGCTCTTCTCCTGTCGTTTCTGCTTCATCTGCTACCCTTTCTCCTCCTTCCTTACACTCTGCTTCCGTTGCACTGACTCTTCTGCTGCTACATACACTTCCACTGATCATCTCCCTTCACAGCACTCTTCTCCTACGCTCACTGTCTATCCCACAACTTCCCCGATTTCTCCCAATTCCACATCCCTCTCTCTCTCTCTTTCTATCCTCAAACCAGGCTGATGGAAGCTGCTGTTTTCCATGTTGCTCTTGGTCATGAGAGAATGATGAGGTTGAAATGATCAATGTCCAATCGGAGCAGACAGTATTGTGTGTTTTCCACTGTCTGATGCACTTAAAATGGGATCGTTCTGTTCCCCGTGTGACAGAGTGAAGCTTCTTTCTGCCCCTCTGAGAGTAAATTGCTGTTGCTTCTCTATAGTATGATTTTAAAATCTTGGTATAATCAAAGAAATAGTTCTTTGCATATATCTGCACCAATTGGATGGGAAGAATTTCAGGAAGACAGCTCTATGTCACCTCCTCCAAAGTTGTTGGTGATGACAAATAAACTCTACCCTTGCTAGTGCTTGCCAGAGCCCATGGATGATTGTGTCCTATTAAAAATACCAAGACAATCTAAGTTTTCACAGCTTACTGTAAAATCTCAGAATGGTACGACGACATGAGTGTGACTGAAGCGACATCAGGAGCACGGCATGACATTGAAGTTCCCCATCATTTTCAATCACTAACTTTCAGAGGACTGGTCTTGCGATGTCAGGGCCACTGAGTTCAAACTTTTCATGGCAATTTATCTCAATGCAACACACCATCGATACTAAGGATCTTCAATACATAAAATGTTCGATGTTTTATTTAATAAGCATTGCCAAATATTTGAGTGTAAACACAAATGGCACCTTTACTCATCTGATTCACATCAGGAAAATTGGGTTAAAAAAAACTGTTTGAGTTAAACGCAAAAGCAGATCTAGAAGCATCTGAGCAGAGAGAAACAGAATTATCTTTATGTGTACAATAAGTAATTTTCAGAACAGTTTCATATCAGACTCAATATGTTAATTCTAAATCCGTCTCTGAAAGTTGCCTCATCTACTGTGTTTCTCCACCAATTTTAGTTGAATTTCAGATTTACATTTCTAACATTTTGCTTTTCTTATTGGATCCAGATGTTGAAATTGTTTACATTGGAACAATGTAGTCCATTTCTGTTTCCATTAGAGCTGCTGTGCCGGTTAACCATGTATTACACTCACGTCTGTTTCTTCCTTACGTTCCAAAAAAAAATCGTTTTGCTAACATTCTGTCAAATGCATGAATTCCAGGAAATCAATTTTAATTTAAAATACATTTTTGAGGCAGCTGCACTTCATGAGACAACAGAAATAGAATATTCATAACAACAAAGTCTGTGTCCTTCACTGATAAAGTTTGTCCCCTCAGCGTTTGAAAACTTTTCACACATATATCTGAGTAATTACCGCAAAGCTGGTGGTCACTCAGCTTGTCATCTCTGCACCAGCTGGGGTTGAATTATATCCCTACTATTATTATCCTTTTATCTCCCCACACACCGCGCACCCCCCGCAACATTTTGAAATCCTCGTCAGCTTTTAATTCGGAATACCATATGCAGATCTGAACCATTTTATCAATCTGCATCACCAATAAATGGTGTATACAAAATATATACTTCCCTCCAGCACATTTAAATTATTATGTCGCACTCACATTGTTGGTCGGAATTCCATCTCCCAAATATCAACATTTTTCCTTTCTCTGTATTGCATTTCATTCAGTTTGCTGCCATAAATGTTGTTCGAATACTGGTGACACTGGGATATCACTGTCCTCCCCTCCAGTCTCCACAGCTACTGCTCCCATTTTACTCTGTCTCCTATCCAATGTCACACTCATATCCCTGACTCAGTAATCCATGGCCTTTAATGAACAACATCATTTTTCACGCCATGTTTAGCTTTCAAACTGAATCAAGAAATGTAAATGTTTAATGCTTTAAAGCTCAAAAACTGCAATGAAGAACATTGTGAGTTGAAAATGCAAAGTTGCTTTATTACAGCAGTGAAACGAACATCCAGACAATCCACATTTCCTCTGCAAGGTCAGGGCAAAGATGCCCAGAGATAATCTTTTGGCTCTTGAGGAGGGATCAGCACAAAAACAACATTTTGATTGTTTGTTTTTGGAGGGGAGTGTTGATACAGGTCGGCACAGAATTGTACATGGACGACACAGCAGAACCATTTGGCCTGCAAAAAAAAAGTATCCATTATTATTCCTCATCAAAGAATTTGTAAGAGTAATTGGCAATGGGATATAAGACTGGTAGCCAATGATGTTACCCTGCAAACGAGTCCAGTTGTTATTGTGATTTGATCGTGCGATATTGAAAGGGGTTAACTGGAATTGTTTGTTCTGTGACTGTGATGGATGTCATTCTCCATGGACTAAAAAAGTGTCACAGGAGGCTTTCCTTCTCCTATTAATAAGGGTCGCTGTTCAATGTCTTATCCCATAGTATGAGCGGGAGCATCAACGACAGCACTAACAGGGATCAGAAGCTGCAGAGAGAGGGGGCAGAGAAATCAGTATCTGAGAATATTAGACTGGAATGTTCCAAAAATGGACAGGGGTTTACTCGAGGGTCTTTTGTATCTTACCACGTCTTGGTCAACATTACCATATCGGATACTCGGTGTACTGATGATTGTACAGGCTGGTTACTATCCCATTCTCGCTATTGTTGGTGTTCCTGGTAAGTCTCCCTATCTCCTTCCATTTATTAATTCCAAAATGTACATACAACTCCGTTTCTATACTTGTTACTTATATTGGGCAAAGATGAAAGTATTACCTTCATTTTCAATTAAAACATCTAATCACTATCCACGAATTTCAGAATTGCCCCTCACAAACATCTGAGAACAAGACTGTTCGCAACATTGAGGGCTTTTGTTTTGATTTATGTCTCGTTATTGTCTCCATCACCAACACTGTCCAATGTCATCTCCGTAATATCTGCACTCTCCCCCTCTGCCTCTGTGCTGTTGCTGAATAAACCATTCTCTTTGCCTTGGTAAAATTCAAACTTTATGGTTCCAGTACTCTTCTGGCCAGTCTTCAAGTTACCTATATTTTCATCACAGCCTTGTTCTTTTCTCTAAAGTAACTTCACGAGAGGGGTGCTATGTTACAGCAGTTACGTCGCTGGGCAGGTAATTCAGAGGCACAGGTTACTACTATAAGATATTGTTTCAGTTCCCACTACAGTTGGTTGAAGAACTTAAGATGTAATGATAAGAATTGTAACCAATGTGAATTTCACTGATAGCAACCACAAAACCAGCAGCATTTTGTCTTACAACCTATCCCATTTCACTGATGTCCTCTGGTAAAACAAATCTCACGTTTTTGCCTGGTCTGGTTTAATTGTGAATTCAGACCCTCTAAAACTTGTTTTGCTCTGTACTGCCTTGTGGAATGGTCACAGTCAAGGGCAGTTAATGATAGTTAACAAATGCCGTCCTTACCAGCGATGTTGACAGACAATGAAATAACAAAATAACATTTAAATCAAACAAAAAACGTAGCTTTAATCTGAAACAAAAAGAAGCAAAGTACTGAGGAAACCGAGCAAGTTTGCAGGTCCTGTTGAAATAAAAACAGAGTGTGCATTTCAAACCCACTGACTGTACATCAGAACTGAAATCAGCTGGCAAGTATTGTGATTTATGCCGGTGTCAGATATGTTTGTATTGAAGGGGAGAGGAATGGGTTGAATAAATGGAGAAAGAGAGCACAAGCGAAAAAAAAATGAGGAAAGAAAAGGATTGTTGATGGTCAGCTGGGATGGAAATAAAATGTGAGATTAATTGCATTTTTTTTTGTTTTTACTCATATCCTTGAATATCATGCTCATGCAGAAATACAACTAAGTCCCTTTTTACGCGGACTTATGACCCCTCAGTCCCTTTTAACGCTGAGTTATGACCCCTGAGTCTTTCGTCTTTGATTGTGGTCATTGTTTTCAATCACGAATGGGTTGTGGGTGCAACCAGCTGGGCCAGCACTTATTTCCCTTTCCTTGTTGCCCTAGAGAAGATGTTTGTGAGCTGCCTTCATGAACCACTGCAGTCCACATACTGTATGTTGCTGGTAAATAGGATAGTCCTGTTTCATTTCTTTGAGAGTTTGTAATGATTGATATAACTGAGCGGCTGGCTTGGCCATTCCAAAAGACAGTTGTGAATCAATCACGTTGCTTTTGTTCTGATGTCACATGTAGGCCAGACCATGTGAGGATGGCACATTTCCTTCCCGAAAGGGCATTAGTGAGCCATGTAGGTTTTTTTTCTGACCATCAATGATGGTATCATAGTTACACCATTCCAGATATTTTAATGAATTCAAATTCCACAATCTGCTGTGGTGGAATTCGAATCAGAGTGTGGGTCATTACCAGGATCCTTGGATTAATAGTCGGGAAATAACATCACCAGGCCACCTCATCCCCAACATGCCCAGTCAACTCCACCAGCAACAGCGTGACTGTGATAAAGAAAATTGTGCTGTTACATTGTCAACTGCTTCTATTGAGAATGGACCCATTCATATTTCAAGCCACGGGGACTGTGCAGAAATATAACAGTTTATCAACCATGAATGTAAACTAAGAAGAGGAAGGCATTTTCACCACTGAGAGAGTCTGCCATGTATCCACTAGAGAGAGGGCAGTGCTGGCAATGGGCAGCAAGTGAACTGGTTTCATTTTAGAAATTACCATGAAGGAGTGGGTGACATATCCATCATGTGCCAGAGGGCCGTTCTCCAATATATTCATGAGGTGACACAGGCTGGCTCTGTCCAGCGTGGTAAATGCGATGTTCTGTTTCTATGAAGGGAGGAGCAGAAAATCTTCAAGAAATAGCAGGCAACAGTTTGACCAGTGAAAATGGGGAAGTGTGGGATATTAGAATAAAGAAGAAGTGCTCAAAACACTCATTTTGTTGAAGGTTGGTAAATTATTGGACCAGATGAGAGATACATTTCAAGGGTGATGGAGATCAGGGAGGAGAATTGAGCTTGCTGGATAGCTCTGTCAGAAGCCGGTACACACCCAATGCGTCATTAACATCCCACATCTCCCATATCTGACAAGAACTCCACATCACTCTACTAAAGGCCATCTTTATACTTTAACAATCTACAGATCAAGGCAAGAACACAGCCTTACTTCTCTAATGAAAAAAGACACTCGGCTAACTTGATCACTATGTTGTATATTTTAAAAATGTTTAATCTATAGACAGATCTCAAGAAAACATAACAAGAAAAACACACGACTCATCTATTGTAGATATACAGCAGTGTCGGGTTAGACAAAAAAAAATAAAGCTCTTCCCCTGCTGTGAGCTCCCTATACTCAGATTTCTCCAAGAACAGCAATGAATTTCACTTTGTTTATTTTTCTTTGGCCCAATTCCAATGTCCAGAGATGGTCGAAACTAAACAGCACAGACAACTAGCTGTTGAATGCCTGGCCAGTTAGCTGTGCAGGTTTACAGGTCCTTTTACAATTTCCACCCGGTACCTGTTCTCACAATTCCTCACATTTTAAAGGTAGCTTTGTTCTGAACTTTGTGTTTCAAAGATTTGAAGCAATGCAAAGGTTTATAAAACAGTAATTGCTGCTCCAGAAAATTGAAGAAATCAGCTTCATCAGTGAGAATATCTCAAAAGATGAGCATCTTTAACTGCCACAATTTTCTCCTGTCCACCATTCTGGATTACACAGAATCCTCAGTGAAAAAAAAAACTAAATAACAGACAACTTGATGTCAGTTGTGAGTAAAGTATTTGACTTTACTTTGTAAAGAGTGTGTCAAGTAGATTGTTGGAGAACAATGATACGATTTGACAGGGTCAGCAAAGGGAAATCACTTTGATAGATGCTCTGGGGTTTGAGGAGGATGTTGGTTGTGACATCCACAAATGAGAATGATTTATGTGAATTTTCAGAGAACGATTGACTCGTTTGCAGACAGGTGAATGAGAGAAAAAAAAGAGCCCGTGGTAAGGTGGGAGAATATTACAAGGGTTGAGAATTGGGCACTTGATGGAAGACAAGAGAGTCGGGCCCTGCTCTGGACAGCAGGTCATTACTGAAAGAGTATCACATGTTCAGTGCTTGGAGAACTGCCATTTATAAGGAAAATAAATTGTTTGAGAGTTGGCAGCAAACACATTCCTTCTCATTTTGTATTTACTGGAAGGTGAGAGGTTGGGAAGTGGCATTTTCCCAATGACTTAGATGTCCTTGTTCATGAGCCACTAAAAGAATGAATACAGCAGAACAAGTAATCATGGAAGAAAATGTAATGTTGTCCTTCTTTGCCAAATTATTCATGTATAATTGTAAAGACAGCTTCCTGCTGTTGTAGAGTGTTGTTAAGGCAGTATTGCAGTAATATATACAAATTTTGTTTCCTTTGTAAGGAATGATAACCTTACGACAGAGACAGTGCAAAGGAGTGTCACAAGCCTGATCCCTGGGATGATGGTACCATGGGGAGAGTTTGACGGAAATGAGTGTTGTATCTGTAGAGCTGTGATAGAAGAGTTGATTTGCATTGAAAATTCAGTGTTATGGACTAATATTTATTAGGTCCAAAAAGACATTGATAGTGTGAGAAATAGAATGTTTTTGTTTTATGTGAGATGTATCTCTGTTGGTTGAATGATAGCGGCAGGCTCTGAATGAACTCTCATCACATCAAGCCGCAGTTGGTGTGCGAATCTGCACTATATGCCAAGTTGTTCACAAATCAGCATCCATAATGCCTTATGCCTGAAAGAGTTAGCCATTCCAGCCAATTGGGACATTAGCCTGTCTTCTGGGAGACGGAAGATGCCTCTATAAGATAGGGCACAAACCATTCACTGTCCCTCCTAACCGTCAGCAAGCCACATTAAAGTAACCATTCTGAGAAAGGGTCACCGGTCCTGAAACATTAACTCTGTTTTCTCTTTCACAGGTGCTGTCAGACCTGCTGAGTTTTTCCAGAAACTGTGTTTTTGTTCTGACATTAAAGTAACATGGGTGTACCATTAGGAATGGAGCCAAGAGAAACCATATGGAGCAGTCTACCTGTTCATTCACTGCTTCATTGATTTATCATTCTGGATCATCAATGACGTCCTCCTATTTCTGTTTATGTAGTTTGAGGGTCAGAGTGGCCAACTCCTCGCCCCAGGGTAGAGGCTCAAGCACCTGATTGGATGAGCCCCGGTACCTTTTAACAATTCGATGTGCTGACTATCCTTCTTGTCTTCCTTTGTAATAGGCAGGAAAGAGTGAATGGTCTGTGCCTCTTATTATCCAATAGTTTTGATGGCCTGAATGGCTTCCTCTTATTCCTGTGAAACCAGTTTGAGGTGCGGGATTAACTCATATTTATTACTGTGGAAACGAGAAGTGTATACAAAAACTGTGACATAAATATTACCAACATCTCAGCAGCATAAGCTTGAATGTTGTCTTCCTGCACATGTACACAGACTGTTTCAGGAACTGAGAGATGACACTTTATTTCTGAACATTATGTGATCACCAGTGAACATCCTCACTTATGATATTCTGTTGGGAGGGGAAGTCTTCGATGAAGCCATTGATTTTATTTATTGTTGAAGAAGCTACACTGAGGTCTTCTGCAGAGATATTCTGGGACAGAAAAAAATGATGCCCACCAATCACACGCATCTTCCTTTCTGAAACGGATATCTCCAACCAGTGGGGAGTTTAAAACACATTTCCATTAATTTCAATGTTTTTCGAGTCCTTTGATACCACTCTCAGAGAAGTTAGTGACGTTCAGATCTTCGCTGTTCCAGAGTGTCAGGGGAGCTAAATCACTGAAATGTTTGCAGGTGAGTGATTGTTGATGGATTTGCACACATCAGAGAGTTGATAGCTACAAGCAATTGGGCATGAGAGATGAGATGAGGCCCACAGCAGATCATCCTTGATCTTAATGAAGGGAATGGTAGATTTGAGAGGTTGAATAACCAACTCATGTTTATGGTGTTCTCATATTTTGTTACTGGAATGTGAGCAGCTGTTATTTTTTTCTGGAAGTTCTGTTCAGGAATGTTGCAGTCAGGGAGACGATAGGATTTTGGAGGTGCAGTATGGCAGGAGGACGGGGTGGGCATGCGGTGTTCATCGTGAATCTGGATATACAACATAACTAACAAAGTGAGGCAGGGGCAATTCTGTAAAAGGGAGATGAGGGGGGATCTGTGTCACACCAGTAACCACTGTTCTATTTTACCAAGAATGTTTCCCATCTAACACTCAACCATGCGCGGCAGTTTTCATTGGCTAAATTTTCCCTGTTTCAATTCATTGAGTACCAAGAACAATTGGTCTCCAAATGTTCCTGAGTAACAGCTTTGTGTGCTGGAATGCAATGTAGTGGCATTGGACTGAGGAGCAAGCCTGGGACATGAGACACTTTGACCCTGCTCCAACAGACACTAAGATTGTGGCCTACGTGTTCTCGTCCACACATTCGTATCTGTAGTGCATTATCCTTGACTCGCGTTCCTGACAAATATCTGACTAACACAGCTTGGAAAAAATGCAAACCCACGGATACAACAGACTACTGGGGAGAAGAATTCCAACTCAAAGGGCCCTTGGAGAATTTCTCCTCACACCTGTTCAGAACGAGTATGGATGGTCACTGCTGTCATTTCTAGTCACATTCCTCCACTGATCATGACAAATTTTACATGTTACCAGCTTGGTGAACCGAACAATTATACGGATCTCAGACTGGGTTAATTTCAGCGTTCGGGACAACTTAGGCAGGAGTCTTAAATTTGCTAAAAATAATTCAAACATAATCAAAGCAAAATTACTTGAGCTGTGATGGAAAGATAAATGATAAACAGGTTAGTATATATATATATATATATATATATATATATATATCAATATTTATGTGTCTTATCATTACCGAGTCTCACAGAAATATGTACACACAGGGAAACACACATACATGGACTCACACACAGTCACGCAGTCAAATACACATGTACACACATGTCTGTGACAAATGGAAATGATCAAAACTCTGCAGAATATCAGTTTGAAAGCGAATCACATGGCAAAAGAAAAATGTCATTTATCCAAATGTTATTCTGACTCTGAAGTTATTTGCTCACACAAGCTGACAACAATGAACTTTCTGTTTGGAACAGTGCGATTTGGCTGAATTTCATGTGCTTTAGGCAGGGGAGAGATTCCAGTGAATGCTCTCAGGGAATCCTCCACAAGTGGCAAAGATGACTGGAAGGTTTTCTGCTTTCACAGCTTGCTGTGATGAGGAGTAAAGAAAGACCGGCTGCAATTAGATTAGCTTCTCCGGTAGTTTACGTTTTCTCCTTCCCTGAACTAAAATTTGCCATAACGTAATCTGATCACAAAACAGGACGATGTGAGATCTGCTTCAACATTCTCTGGACCGTATGAATCCCGGACAGTTCCTTTCTCCTTGCAGTAGAAACTTATCTTAGTTTGAAGATATGTTCATATGCCTCTGACGAAAGTTCATACGATAAATTCATGTCTTAATAATACCTGTGTTAAAATGAATACATTGTTTTCATAAAACTGAATCCTCTGTTTCAGTCTCCCGTACAAGGGGAAACATCGATCAGCTACGCGCCTGATATGCTCTCCTTAATACCTTACATGGTACAATATGAACATCTCACCTTCTCAGGCCTGAAGTGCTGAGACCTTGGAGAGGTTTGTAAAGTTTTGAAGAGCATTGATGCAGTGAATAGCCAAGGTTATTTATCTCAGGTAAGGGTTTGCAAAATTAGAGGGCATAGATTTAAAGAGAGAGGGGGAAGAATTTGAAGAGATCTGATGGCTAACTGTTAAAGGCAGAGGGCTTTGTGTGTAAGCAATGAGCTTCCAGAGGAAGTGGTGGAGATTGGTACACCTACAACATTTAAAATGCACCATGATGAGTACATGAATAGGAACGGTTTAGAGGGATATGGGCCTTATGCTGGCAAAAGGAAATACATCAGTTTGGAATATTTGGTCGGCACAGTCGAGTTGGACCGAAGGCTCTGTTCCTGAACTGCATGTTCTGTGACTCAACAGGGCTTTCATTGCAGGAATGATGAAAGTGAAGTAATTTTCATAATCTTCAGAATTAATTGTATTTTGTTTTCGGTTTAGGGAATTGTAATGACACAGACTATATCAGGAGTGGTCTCAGTTATGCCCCATACAGATGCAGTAAAACATCCCGATAATTATGCAGGTAGCTTTTGATTAGAACAATATCATTCCATGCACTTTCCTAACCTCTGGGTGCATGTGCAGGCTAACATTACAGGATTCATGTGCCAGGACTCAGAAATCCCTCTCTACCACCATGTTCGGCAATCTCTTTCCATTTATGCATGATACTGTTGTTTTATCCTTCCATCACAGGACAGACTTCCCCATAACCCACATTATGCTATTTCTGCTGAAGGTTTGCACACTGTACTTCTCCGTGTTTATATCCCTTTGCAGACTTTCGACCGCCACCGGAGATCATATGAATGACTATGATGGTGGATGAGCTAACTGAGCTCCAATCCAATCAGTCCCTTGGTCTGGACCATAAATTGTTGTTGGCTTCACACTTATCCCTGAGGCACTCCACCAAGTTACAGGTTTATAACCTGAAAATAAACATTTATCCCTGCTGGCTATTGCCTGGTGGTTACCCTGGGTTCCCCTGTTCCTGTGCGGCAGCCTCGAAAGGTTGCAGGGCTTTGTCCTGTGCAGTGATATGCACTCAAAGGGCAGAATAACTTCATTCTATTTCTGTGTAAATCATTTGAGGGGAAAGAGGGTTGCAAGGACTCTGGCTGGCTCTTTGGCGTCTTGATCTACCTCTGGAACTGCGACGAGGAGTTGAGTGAGAGAACAACACGTGGGTTAGGAGCAGCAGTTGGCCATTCGGCCTCTCGAGCCTGCTGCACGATTCGGAAAGCTCACCGTTGTTGTGATTGTGGCTGTGCACCCTATTCCTACCTGTTCCCAAGAAACACTAATTGTATTGTTCAACAAAGATCAATGGAACTCAGCCTTGAATATTTTCAGTAACTCAGTCTTCCCTGCTCCTTGGGGAGGAGAACACCACAAATCACACAGCCCGAAAGAGAAAGCAACATCCCTAGCTCAGTCTGAAATGGGAAGGACTTCATTCTGAAAATGCGTTCCCCTCAAACCAATCACCACTCTTTTGAGACACAAGGACACAACAGTTAGGACCAGATATATATCATTCAGCCCCTCAAACCTGGTCATATTTCCATTAGTTGTCTTCAGTCAAATACTTATCAAATCCAACCTCCACTGTACTCATAGGGAGACAAGTCCAGGTACCAAGAGATCGTAAAATCATATGAAGTTGGAGCAGAATTAGGCCACTGGGCCTATCAAGTCTGCTGTGCCAATTGATCATGGCTGACTTGTTTCTCAACCCCATTCCCTTGCCTTCTATAACTCACCACTGATCCCCTTATTAATGAAAAACATATCCATCTCTGCCTTAAAGACACCACTGTGTCAGTGTGTTTGGGTTTGTTCATATGTTTGTATTTGATTGTGTGTCCATATCTCTGGTGTATGTGTTGTGTGTATTAGTGTGTGTATGTCTCTGTCTGCATGCCTGTGCAATGCGGTCACTTGTGTTTACAGCAAATCCATTGAATTTGGAGTCAACCCGCCCCACTCTTTCACTCTGACAATGGGAACTGCAGATGCTGGAGAATCCAAGACAATAAAATGTGAGGCTGGATGAACACAGCAGGCCCAGCACGATGCAGAACACTTCCGCTCGATTTGCAATAAACAAGTGCACCTCCCTGTCGCAAACCATTTCCACTCCCCCTCCCATTCTTTAGATGACATGTCCATCATGGGCCTCCTGCAGTGCCACAATGATGCCATCCGAAGGTTGCAGGAACAGCAACTCATGTTCCGCTTGGGAACCCTGCAGCCCAATCGTATCAATGTGGACTTCACCAGCTTCAAAATCTCCCCTTCCCCCACCGCATCCCAAAACCAGCCCAGTTCGTCCCCTCCCCCCACTGCACCAAACAACCAGCCCAGCTCTTCCCCTCCACCCACTGCATCCCAAATCCAGTCCAACCTGTCTCTGCTTCCCTAATCTGCTCTTCCTCTCATCCATCCCTTCCTCCCACACCAAGCCGCACTTCTATCTCCTACCTACTAACCTCATCCCAGCTCCTTGACCTGTCCGTCTTCCCTGGAATGACCTATACCCTCCCCACCTCCCCAAATATACTCTCCTGTGCACCTATCTTCTTTTCTCTCCATCTTCGGTCCACCTCCCCCTATCTCGCTATTTATTCCAGAACCCTCACCCCATCCCCATCTCTGATGAAGTGTCTAGGCTCGAAACGTCAGCTTTTGTGCTCCTGAGATGCTGCTGGGCCTGCTGTGTTCATCCAGCCTCACATTTTATTTTCTTCCACTCTTTCACTCTGTTGTGTTTACACTCACACAATTTCTCCACCTGCTGGTCGCACCACGCTACTACACAGTTGGCAGTTTCCTTTTGAACGACATAAAACACTAAATCCTTTACGTTGTATGGTCTTTTGGTCCTTCAGATAATGTTGGAGGTACAGAGCAGTTTAATCCGATTCCTAGCGACGTTGTTCCTGGAAAATTATCATCACCATCGGGTCTGCTTTCCGACTTTTCAATACTTTCTCACTTTTAATTTGTAAGAGTTCACTAGAAAACATTGCGAGCAAAAGAGCATGGAAGAAAATTCAATTCATCTCCTTACAAAATGGTTCACTCAGAGTTGTTTGGATACAAATTTTAGTGGAATTACTCTTTAATGCGGGTACAAGAAGTCACAAACACTGTCCAAATGCAAATCACTTCCACATTGAAGAGAGGGCATAGACATTTTTCCAAATGAGCATTTCCAACTCTGAAGGAACTCAGTACAAATGCAATCCTCCCGACATTAGCCCTGTATGTGTATGGCTGCGTTGATGGGCTGTCAATTTATTTAGGTGGTGCTCTGAGCTGTTGCCCTCCTGCTCTCTCTCACAGACTGAATGAATCCCTTCAGAGACAGCAGGAACTGCACGTGCTGTAAAATCTTAGATTACAAGGTGCCCTGCTGGGAGAAAATTTTCTGAAGTAGGGTCTAGGCCTGAAACGTCAGCCTTCTTGCTCCTCTGATGCCGCTTTCGGTGTGAACGGCAGTGACTAATGGTGTTCCTCAAGAATCAGTGTTGGAATCTCTGTTATTTACAATATATATTTGGAAGAGAATATAACTGTTCTGATTAGTAACTTTGCCGATGACGCAAGGGTTGGTGGAATTGCGGATAGCAATGAGGACCATCAAAGGATACAGCTGAATATAGATTGTTTGATGAATTGGACAGAGAGATGGAAGATGAAGTTCAATCTGGAAACATGTGAAGGAATGCATTTTGGAAGATCTAATCAAGATGGAAAATGTACAGTAAATGCCAGAACCGTTAAGTGTACTGAGAGGCAGTGATATCTGTGTGTCCAGGTACACAGGTCACTGAAAGTGGCTACGGAGATGGGAAAGGTAGTCAACAACACATGCTTACCTTCATCGAACTCGTCATTCAGTTTAAAATTTGGCAGGTAATGTTGAAGATTTATAGAACCTTAGTTAGGCAGCATTTGGAAAGTTGTGTTCAATTCTGGTTGCCACATTACCAGTTGGAAGTGATGGCTTTGAAAAGGGTAGAAGAAAGATTTACCAAGATGTTGGCTGGTATGGAGGACATTAGCTATGAGGAGAGGTTGGAGAAACGTGGGTTTATCTCACTGGAACGACGGAAGTTGAGGGGCGGCATGATGGAGGTCTCCAAGATTATGAATGGCATGACAGACTGGATGGTCATGTGCTTTTTCCCAGGGTGGAAGAGATAGTTGCCAGGTGCCATGGATTTAAGGTGTGCGGGAATAGATTTAAAGGTGATGAACGAAGAAAGTTTTTTCATGCAGAGGATGGTGAGTGCCTGGCACTCGCTGCCAGGGGAGGTAGTGGAAGCATAGTATCAAGGGCTTCTTGGCAAATAGATGAATAGGATGAGAATAGAGCGATATTGTCCCCGGAAGGATGGGGGGTATTAGCTGTGACAGGTGGTATATCTGTGCAGGGTTGGAGGGCCGGAGGGCCTGTTCCTGAGCTGTAATTTTCTTTGTTCTTTCTAAGTGGGGAGTGCAATGAATCTGTCAGATTGATTGCTTGTCATTAAACTTACGTATTAATTAAAATTGTGCATTAAAATTTAGGAAAAAGCTTAGTTTGTGAGTGGGACAGGCAGATAATAGCAAGCAAAGTATGGACAGATCAAACACTAAATCTTGTTCATCAACCAACATGGGTTATAGAAGCTGAATGGCCTCCTCCTGTTCTGATGTAGCAGTGTTGGGTGGCTGAATGGCCTCCTCCTATTCCTGAGTAACAGACTCTGAAGGCGGAATGGCTTCCTCCTGTCCCTTTGTAACAGACCAAAACATTAAATGATACAACAACCCATGGACTATGAGCAGCAATGAAACTCCATCTGATGGAATCCATCCCTTCTCAGTTAGAGAAACACAAGGAACACAATGAGAGGTGACCTCTCAGCAACACCTCTTACAGCTGCAGTAACACTTCTCTATATTTTGGATTATTCCCTTTGCAAATGTGCCAACATTCCAGCTGTTCACATCTCCAAGTGGTAATCGGCTGGTGAGAGCGGAATGGCCTCTTCCTGGCCCATGTAACAGGCACATGGGGTCAGAATTGCTTGGTCCTGTTCCTGAGTAACAGGAACTGAATGATATCTCAAGGTTATGAAATGTTTTGATATCAGGGACTAACATCTACAAGCTGCATTACACAAAGACCCAAATGAACAATAAATATTGTTACCCTGCGTTCTGGTCACTAGAAATTTCCCCACCAGTCATTTTATGCAGTTGGTCTGTTACTTTATTGACCGTGCAGTGTTCTGGCACTACTTCTAATTATAAGGCAGAAGTATCAAAAACATTGCAAGTTTCATGCTCCATCCCTCAGTCACCATCATACATTAAATTCAGAACGAATAAACATTCCCTTTTACCCTGATATGAAAAGTGATATAAGGAAGGGGATAAAAAAGAAAAAAAACTGTTTGTTCAGTGACTGTGATTAATGTTAGTTTCGATGGATTCTAATTATCTCAGTGGAGGCTCCCATCTTTGAGCGATAAATGGGCTTCGTTCAATGTGTTATCCCAGAGTATGAGCAGGAGCACCACCAACAGAATTATTAGGGATTAGCAGCTCCAGAGAGACTGGGACGAGAGATGAAAATCTGAGAACATTAGGCTGGAATGTTCCAACAAATGATCAGAATCTGCCATCAATGGACTGCTGCATTACAACAATGTAGGAGTTTATCCCAAATGTTTATGCATATTATGATGAGATGTCATTATAATTGTGGATGCTACTTTTCAACTTTTGATTATTCAAAGTTTTTAATATCCTATCCTGGCAATTGTTGATGTACCTGACGGGTCTCACTGTCCAGTTATCATTTCCATAAACCAGCTAAAACTGTATTACTGTTCTTATCATCTACTCTACACGCTATTCTACTGCTACTGTTCCTGCTGAGACTCTGAATCCAGATATTCACTTTACAAAACATAAACGGTATGATTTTTTTAAAAAATTCTCTCTCTCGGTCTTTCTTCGCTTATGGTACTGTCACTCGTGGGTCCCAATGCTAACCAACGCAGTTTTAGCTGTGAACCATGATTTATTTGTATCATGGCCCTTGTTATCTAAATATTGGCAGAATGGAGGTCATTATATCATGTTCTGATTACAAACTCTACTTCCTTACTCAGACTCCATCTCCTCCGTGAGAAATATCTGTGGCGGAAACAGATGAGTCACAACTGTGATGATCCCTTAGGCTGTGAATTGATTCCTGACACATACTCTGACCATTCCTACTTTTCACTACCAGCACTCAAGAATATGCATCACTGGTTCAGCCCAAGTGTTGTTTGTTCCTTGAGCTATGAAAAAAAAACAGGCTTAATGAAGCCAGAAATCTGCTGGAGACACTCCCAGGTTCAAACGTGCTGAAGCAAGTCTTAGTCAAGACTCCACGGCTCGTATCCAAACACACACAAATCCCATCTATCCACAATTCCTGTCACCACCAATCTATGTTGTTGTTAGGTCTGGGAATACCTCCCTTATTCACTCTATTTGTCAATTACCCAAGCCTCTGCCAGTTGTCCATATTTCACCTGATTTTCTCTGACCTTGTTCTGTTTCAGCAACGATTTTCACGTCTACTTCCTCCCCTCCCCCAGCCAATACACACAGCACAGACACATAAACCCATCGCCTTGTTTTGTGGAAAAGGCGAAGTAGAGACACACATTTATAGGAGCACCTCCACTAACGTTTCAGTGACAGGACAGAGTCAGAAGCCCCTCAGCTACAAGATGCCCAGCCCTTTTCAATGCTCAAGAAGCATTCGTCGTTGTCCTGACTGCGCGATACGCTGAGAGGGGCAAACACAAATGTTCAATGGACAGGCACAGATCATGTTTCAAAGTTGTGCCTCAAAGCTGCTGAAACCCCTGTCCAACATGGAGCACCACATGGGACAGACTTAGAAGTGAACAACAGGCTGACATACACCATTACATTGTTTCCAAGCTTTACCATGTCAACACTAGGTACACTAAGGAGCCAAAAACCAAGGCCTGATAAAGTTACAGCGGGACAGAAAAATTCACATTAAAGAAAGAAATGATTAACTAACTGAGAACAATTTGTGGAAATATTGGGGAAAAAGACAGACCGTGGTTCTAAATGGAGGAATGATGTCTTGGAGTGTCCAAAATCACAAGGATGAGAAGATTGAATAAGGGTATTGATGGATCAGCTGGAATGGCTTGTTACATCAAATTCTAAATCTGCCTCACAGATGCATCCCAGACACCATCAACTGCGACAAGATGACAGCCCAGAATAGAGTGTTGCGCAGACTACGTCAGTTTATTGTTCAGTAAGCTGGGCTATCTGCCCAGCATGGGGAGCATTGCAAACCTTTGCCAGTGCATTGGCACTGTACCTGCACCAGATAACGGCACAGCATGGGGAAATTTACAGCCCACGCTGTGAGTGACAGGAAATTGGGCTTCCAAAAATGTATTTCTCCACAGCTCCATTGTACCAGAACATGGCAAGGGGTTCTGTGCCTCTCTGAGGAGTGTGATGGAGGCTTCAGATGTGAAAGTCTTTGTTTGGAGAGTGAACACGTATGGAAGAAATCAGTTTTAAAATGAACAACTGGCACGGGTTTGGATGATTGACAGAGAAAGACTGATGGACATTTCATGGGCAGATGTGATGACGTGTTTGAGAATATTATACTAAAGACATTGCCAGACCCAATAACAGTACATATCAGTGAGGAGAGGAATGGTGGATGGATAGGATTTTGTGCTTATTTCTGAAATGAGTCTTGGAGAATCGACTAAGTTTTGCTGTGGTTGGTTCACTCGCTGGGCTAATTCATTAATTTGCAGAAGTTTCATTACCCTGCTGGAGAACATCATCAGTGCAAACTCTGATGAAGCATTGTTGTATTTTCCCGCTAGTAATTTAACATCTGCGGTCCGTCGGAATTCATTACAACATTTCCAGATTTTCTTTGCAGTGGTGTGTATCTAGAATCTAGAGCGAATCAACCACAGCATCCATAACCAGGGCTACAAATCTACTCAAGCACCTTGGATTAAGATATGCTTCTGCTGGTTTGAAGCTGGAAGTGTCAGCAGCAGATATTTGGCACTGTATCAATACTTCCTGTAATCACTTTCCATTTTTGTGACGTACTGCCTTCTATTCCTCTGGGAAAATGAAGGAAAAGTGACAGGTGATGTATCATGTTACATCCCACCTGCCAAAATATCATTCATTGACTTTATGTATCAATATCCATTTCCAGACAGCTTGTCTTGATCACTTAATTTCCTGTATATGTCAGTTTTATTGCCAAATGTAGTTATGGTACATTTGTCCTGTTCCTCCAAATCATTGTTACTGATTGTATACAGGACCCAGGACTGGTATCAGTGTTTCTCCACTTGTTACATTCTACCAAACTGATCAAGACTGATTTATGCCGATGGCTTGCTTCCTGTTGATAACAGTCCTCCCCGATTCCCGTGTAGCACATTCGAAGGGCTGAATAAGAACGATTAACATCAGTGAGCCTTTCAGCCCCTCCACCCAGCTCCAGCATTTAATACGATCATAGCTGATGTCACCTCGGCCTCAGTACCAGTTTCCTGCCCGCTCTCCATAACGCTTCATTTGCTCAATGTCGCAGCATCCACTGTAATCTGGGTTCGTGAATTATACACATTCACAATCCTTTGGGAGAAGTGAGTTCTCCTCATCTCCATCTTAAATCTGTTCTGCATTATATGAAAACTATGGTCTGTAGGTCTAGATTGACCCACATGAGGAAATATCCACACCACATCTACAATCTCAATCATGTTTAGCTTCTGAACAGTCCTCAATGAGATCTCCTCTCATTCTTCTAAACTCCAGAGACACTAACCTGTACTGCTCAATATTTTTTTCCTTAAGACAAACTCTTTATCTCTGGAAACTCTTCTTAACTGCTTCCAATGCAATTAGATTTCTCCGTCATTCGGGACACCAAAACTGTACACAGTACTCCAGTTGCTGGATGACTAAAGGCTGGCAGAGCTGCAGAAACACAACCCAACCTTTACTAATTATATTGAAGAAATAGATGCTGAAATTGCACCTGCTTTGCTGGTTATCTGCTGTGGATTACTTGTATGTGGGTTTTCTGTGATATATACAAAGATGCCTAGATCCCTCTGCACCAAAACGCTCTGCAAATTCTCTGCCTACTAATTAATAAGTTGTCTTCCAATTGCTCTGGTTATAATGTTTAATGTCATACCCTCCCAGGTTAAATTTCATCTGCCAATTGTTGGTTCATTCACTGCACTGATCCCAATTGATTTGTACATTATGTGCATGTTCACTGCATTCTACTTTTCCAACTAATTTCATTTCATCTAAAAATGTGGCAATAGTATATTTCTAAAAATTTAGACAGGTAATAACTTAGATAGCAAATAGTTCGGGATTGGGTACTGAACTGAATTGTGCTTCAAAAGTTGTCAACAAGAAAACGACATTTTATTCCATGTCTGTTTATTTTGTTGATTCAACAATTCTGTATCAAAGATAATAGATTACTCCTAAACAGTGCACTATTATTTTGTGGATTTTTTTTTTGTCTGGCACTTTATTCAATGCTTTCTGCAAGGCCATATGTATTGCATCTCCAGGAGCCCTATTATCCACCTTGCTCGCAGTTTTAACCATCAAGCCACTGTACCACCATCTTTGAAGGATTTCAGCAAATAATTTAAACCGTATTTATTCTTCCTGAAACCATGCTGACTGTGATGGATCATGGTTTGGCTTTGCAAATCTCCTGTTATGAATGCATTGACAGTGGATTCTAACAATTTACCTTAAATCCAAATACTTTGGTCACACTTTTTGTTCCCTAGTGGAGATAATTATTCTAAGTTCTTCCTTTTCATTCACCTCTCCCTCAAATCCTGTGGCATGGGCACAAAGCTGTAAAAGGTCTCCTCTGATTGTTGTGTAAGGGCCTGATGGACTGATTGGACACATTCTGTATAAAAATGTTTTTATCTTTCAATCTTGTAAACTCCAATGTGTTTTCGGTTCATATCTTCATCCTTTCTTGATCAGTGTTGTGAAGTTCGGTAGAGCATTTGTGGACTGGGAGGAAGGATGTTAGAATTTTATGTTTATAAAATATTGATCCTGTTAAAATGTTATGGGGGAAGCAGTGGGTCGTCCTTTTAAAAGATGTTGGTTTTTTTCTTCCTTGCTTTGATATTCAAGAAGGGCAGCAGCTTGTGTGCTTGGAGGTGCACAGAGAACCAGAATTGAAACATTTGTCTCAACAAGCAGAGTAGTCAGCAGGCCAAGTATCATTTTTATATTGTTATCAAGGCAACACGTTTGAATTTAGGCAATTAATTTGAATGAAGCACTTATACGCCAAAAACTCAATTAAATTTCAATCTGATAGTTCTGACAAGAAAGGGATAATCCTTTGTGAGAAGTTGATATGTCGTCTAAGGCATAAAAGAAGGGTGCAATTGCATAACGAATGGACAGCGAACAGCCATCTGCCAAAGTTAACTGCCGTCACCTCTAAGGAGAGAACCATTGGATCTCACAGAACTCGCTCAGCATTGGAGAAAGCACCATTTAAATCAAAGGTACCTATGGCACAGCCAGTTAATATTTGTGACAGAAGATTCGACGTAGAAAGCATTCCTGACAGAACATTTGATGGAGAATGCGCAGAGCATTCTGGAAGGTGTAACCTGGGTGTAAGTTCAAAAGTCTAAATTCTATTTTTTTTTCGAAATTTAGATTTGTGTAAGTGGGACTTATATTTATTGGAACAATATGGCATTAGAATTTTGGCTTATTTGGGAATTAGCAGTTAGAAGGCATTTAGTTTGGTTGTTTACAGTTTAGTTAATTTGTTAAGGATTAGAGTTAAATAAATAAATTGTTGTAGTTGATTTCAAAGTGAGCGTCAGTAATTTATTTCATTTTGCTATTAAAAGTTGCTGAAAAGAAAAGAGAACACCACTTTGCAAACTGCTTTTAACAGATTATAGGACAAAGCACTCCTCTCAGGGTGTTTCAATTTTATTTCTCAAACAAGTGTCAACTTCCACTTTATAGCACATTCATTGAAGGATTCAGTTTAGGGAAGCGTCTCTAAGCTGCTTACAATACAACATTACCCTTTCTTCTTGCGGAGATTACATCTGTACACACTACTCCAGATATGATCTCACTAAATCTTGCACAGTGGAAGCCACATTTTGCCAGCCTGCTGTAAGGTTCCCAACATAGATTAGAGCAGCATTAGCTCTCTGAAGGAACACATAGCATTATTGAAATATCATTGCCCTTCCCTGTGGGAGATCTGGTCAAAATGTCTCGATGAAACTTGAGAAGCACGAATAAGATGTGGTGAGATGATTTGAATGTTCAGATAGGCCATGCCAGGTATCCTGCCTGAATGTACCATTAATCTCACCAGAGCTCACTGCATTCAGATTCCTTAATCTGCTGAAACAGAGTTTAGAGCCAGCAAGGAGAAACACTGATGACAGTTATATTTCAAAGACAAATGTTGGGCATGTTATCAAACAGGAAATTAGATCCTTCAATGAATGTGCTATAAAGTGGAAGTTGACACTTGTTTGAGAAATAAAATTGAAACACCCTGAGACGAGTGCTTTGTCCTATAATCTGTTAAGAGCAGTTTGCAAAGTGGTGTTCTCTTTTCTTTTCAGCAACTTTTAATGGCTAAATGAAATAATTAGATCCACAAGTTTGCCGGAACTGCATAATGGACAGATTCAATTTTCAATTAATCTGTGTTAACCAAATGAATGCTAATGCTGGAAAAATGGATTTTATGAGCGTTTTCTGAGATGGCTTGCTTTAACAATATGTTGATCGCCAAGCTCGAGATCAGTTTATATAGGAACTGGTATTGTGTTATCAAAATGGCGAATTGAAAAACTTGCTGTAAAACAGCTTTTGGGAGTGGTGATGATAATAGTGATCTTGAACTTTATATGACATCTAAAGACACTTTAAAAATTACAGTTATAAACCCGTGTCAGACAAGCCATGAAAGTATGAGGGGAAAGTATGAGTAAGTTGGAAAAGTACATGGAAAAGTTTTAATGAGAGACATGCATTCTCTGTTATTTGCAGAAAAATTGTAAGGTGGACAATATACATATATCCCGGAAGTACAAACAGCAAAAGGGAAAGATGAGTCAATGATTGTCAATGAAAGAAGTTAAAGATTGCATTAGTTCAAAGAAAGCAGATTGTGAAAATAACGGACATAATGATAAAGCAATAAATTTACGTAAATTCAAACAAGAAGAAGATTGAAAAAAAAAGAAAACAGAACAGGAATTCAAATTAACAAGATCCGTAAAGACTTGCAGACAGCCAAACTGAAAACACGGTCAAATATGAAAGAATGAATGTTGGGACAGGACAATATATTGTGGAGAACAGAGTCATTACAGGGAAACTGAACAGTCACTTTCTGCCTGTCTTCATGGAGGAAGATCCAGAAATTCTCACAGATGTCATAAGTGACCGTGGGACGTTTCTAACTAAAGATAATGACGAAGTAGTATTTGAAAACATAACTGGATTGAGCCTCGATAAGTCTGTTGGGAATGATGTACGTCATACTCGAATTTCAGGGGAAGCAGCCACAGGCACATTGATTGCATTGGGGATCACTGTATTATATTCCTGTAAGTTCTGCAAAAGCAGGAAGCCAATCTGGGTAATGCGAAGGTTATAAATGTAATCCAATGGTTTAAGAAGAGAAGAAGGTGTAGATTGGTCAAGTCCAGAGCAGTTAAGTTGTAATTCACAGGAGGGAATCTGTTGAAATCTATTATAAAAGATGTGATATTGCATAATTATAAAGTAATAACAAAATTGGAAAGCATAGTAATGAATTTATTACATTAAAATTACAACTGATTCAATTTTCAACTAATCTGTGTTAACCAAATGAATGCTAATGCTGGAAAAAATGGTCATTGACAAACAGTGTTGAAGATGTTTCTTATGGACATAGACAATGGAGAAATAGTGGATGTAGTCCATACAAAAATGCAGAAGGATTTTCTAAGTGATCACAAAGTGAGTCAGTAAATTAAAGCAAAGTGCCGGAGTCAGGAACGTATGCAAATGAGAATTGAAGGCTCAATTTACTTTCATTGAAAGGGAAATGGAATACAGAAGGAAAGACATCCTGCAGCAGCTCCGTGAAGTGTTGGTGAGACTGAACTTGAAGTAATGTGTACAGTTTTCTAAGAAAGAATATACTGAACAAAGAGGAAGTGCAGAAGGTATTCTCGAGGTTACCCCTGTAGATGGCAAGATTGTCTGACGAGAAAACTCGGCCTGTGTTCTCTAGAGTTTCAAAAAGTGTGACTGATCACAGTGAAACTTATTAAATTCTCATAGAGGGGACTGACTAACACAGGGGCATGGAGAAGTGCAAGCAGACAAGATTAAGGAGAATCTCAAAATATTCTGCAAGCACATCAAGCGGAATAGAATAACTGGGGAAAAGGTTGCAATTTTTCTGAAACAAAAGGGCAATCTGGACAATATTGATAGATATAAACCAAAAAAAGAAAACTGTGGATGCTGTAAATCAGGTAAAAACAAAGTTGCCGGAAATGCTCAGCAGGTCTGGCAACAACTTTGAAGGAAAAAGACTGAGTTAACGTTTTGGGTCCAGGAACCCTTCCTCTGAACTCCTCCTCAGATCCAAAACTTTAACTCAGTTTTATTTTTCCGTTCACAGATGCTGCTAGACCTGCTGAGCTTTTCCAGTGACTTTGTTTTTGAACATTGATCGATTGGTAGATTGTTACATGAGCATTCTGCATTTCTTTTACTTGGGAGAAGGAGTATTCGGGGACAGAATTCGAGAAGATTGAATATGAAACCCTTGAGCAGATGGATATAAAATGCAAGCAGAGATTGAGGGTTTTGGCTGGTATAAACTTGGACAATACCCCTTGTCCGGCTGATTTGTATCACAGGATGATGTAGGAGCAAAGAGACGGAAGACTCTGATCCAATTTTGACAGAATTGTCACAGGGGAGGTGCCAGAGGACTGTTTAACAGGTAATGTGGTTCTGTGTGATGGGAGGAATGGCAGAGATAGGCCGGCAAAGACAGGCCAGTGAGTATCACATCAGTGTTAGGGAAACCATGGGAGAAAATAGAAAGCAGAAAAATGATCTGCATTCATAGAGGCAAGGTTTGATCAGGGATAGTCAGGATGACTGCATCAAAGGGAAGTTATGTCTAACAAATGTAATTGATTTTTTTTTCCAAGGTGGTCATTTAAATATTTTTTCAGCCATGCCTTTTGACAAAGCTTCACAAGGGAAACTCTAAAGGAACGTAGAACCTAATGGTATCACGGGTAAATTGGCAAGTCACATTCAAAATAGCGTTAGGGGAAGGAGACAGAGGGCAGTGATTGGCAGGGCCAGTTCCCGTCTTCGTGTCTTTAGTTTATCATTTTCTTTTTCTTGAGATCATGTTCAGTGAACTGAATTGGTTGAAGACTGGCTCCTATGATTTTGTGGACGTCATGATGAGGGTCAGCCACGTCATCTACATGATACTTCTGACTGACGATGGTGCAGGTACTACATCCTTGATGTTTGTACTGATGTGGAGGACTGTTCCATTGTTTAGGGTGGGGATATTTGTCGAAACTTCTCCTCCATGGAGTTGTTTAACCATCAATCACCATTTATGACTGGTTGTGGCAGGACTGTTGGTGTGTTGGTCTTGCAATAATTTTGCCCTGTCTGAAATGTGTTAGTTCTGCTGTTTGGAATGCAAGCAGTCTAATGAGGCATCTATAATGGATCGGCACCAGTTTCGTTTCTGATGGCTCTGACCCTGGCATGTTTGCCCGCACTCATCACTGAACCATTGATCAGCTTCATGGTAATCATAGAGTGAGGGATTATCCAGGACAAAAAAAAACAGATTGTGGTTGAATACAATTCTGCTTCTGCTGTTGCTGCTGTGGTTTACATCACCACATGAGTGCCCAGTTTTGAGTTACAATATGTGCAACATAATTGTGCTGCCTGTCCCCAAGTTCAGACCCAGTCCCCAACGCCCCTGCACTCAGTGACCTACTCTGGGTTCTGATCTGGTAACACTTCTAGGGTAATGTTCTTATTTTTCTGAGAGCTTCTCCATGATGTCATGCCTCCAATTTGTCACATTCATCATAGCATATTTAAGAAAATCATCTGAATCTTTTCCCTTCCTGTCGTGACATCTTCTGTTTTTAACGTGAATGTGCTTCTCCCTGTTTCTCTCTCTGAACACGATTAAGTGCTCTGTAGTGCCAGTGATGCCAGCCTTAACCAATGAATGAGTGCACCATGCTCTGTCATTCACTTCCCAGTGTATGGTGCTCCATGTTGAACAAAGCGTTTGAGCAGCTTTAACACACATTGTTGGAATTTATTCGAAAACAGAAATTGCTGAAGTAACTAAGGAGGTCTGGCAGCATCAGTGGAGTGAGAGTAAAGCTAATCTCTTGAATCCGTTAACACTTCTTCAAAGCTCCCATTTTCATTAGCATTTTTTTTGTTTATATTTTACATTTCCTCTGTCCGTCTTTCTATTTTTTGTTGAAAATTTATTTTGAGCCGATTCATTTCTGGAGAAACTCAGCTGGCCTGGATGCATCTGTGGGGACACAGAAACAGAGTTAAAGTTTCAATGCCAACCTGACCCTTCTTCAGAACTGAAAATGATTGGAAAATTGTCTTTTTAATACCTTGACGGAGGTGGAGGAAGAGTGACAGAAAACTGAGGGTTTGGGGCGGGGTGTGCAGTGCAAGAAACAGATGAATGTTTAGTTGTGGTGAAAGAGAAATAGATGTAAAATGGGAGGAAATACAGGTGTGAATGGGGGAGATGGGCTATTTCCATTGAGTGCAGGATAAACAAAATACAAACAAGACAAGGTCACAGGGAGGCTGGGAGGGAGAACGTACGAAAAATGGAAAACATTTACAATGGTGTCAGGCAGTGAAGTTAAGTAATTGAACATTAAGATCTACAAGCTACAAAGTACAAAGTGTAAAATGAGGCATTAGTCGAGTTCGGGATGCCCATCATTGACTGCAAGAGCCCAGAACCAAAATGTTAGCCTGAGAACAACGTAGATGATCGAAATCGGAAGCAATGAGAACGTGAGGGGTATTCCACCTGACAGAGTGGAAGTGTTCAGCCAAGCAGTATCTCTTTGGTCTTGCCAGTGTAAAGCAGGCAGCATTGTGAGCAGCAAAGACAGTAGACTGGATTGAAAGAGTACAAGTGAAATGCTGCTTTACCTGGAAGGTCTGTTTTGGGTTGCTGAGAATGGAAGAATGAGTGTGCAATCTTTTCAAATATCCGGCTTTATATAATCTTCAATATCGACTACATTATTGTGCGTTGGGACCTCGGTAGCAACAGCTTTAATTCTGCTTTTTAGACTTTTAAAAATTCAATACACTCACAAGTTGCTCCCGACATCCTTTACTGCAGGGTATAGGCAACAATTTATATGTCATGTATACCCCTGTATGCTTTAAACCGATTTCCTTCGTTTCAACTGCACTTGCAAGCCTGCTGTTTGCAATATAATTTGTAAATTTAACCCCTGATATGCTGCAGTTTAATGAAAGAATTTTCAATGTACTCCACATCTTCCTTGCTTTTATACTCTGGACCTCTATGCATAAAACTAAGGATCCACTGAGCCTTTTTTCAAAATATTTTTCACTTGCCCCATCACCTATAATTTCCTGATTTCTGTGCCCCTCTCTCCTTAAGCAGGCAGCTATATTTGCCAGTCTACTGGGACTCTGACTGACTGCAGTGATTCCTGAAAGATCACGAGCAAAGACAAACACTCCTTTGCAATCTCCTTAGAACTATGACGTGCAGCCCGTCTGATCTGGTTAATTTATCTACCTTCAGATCTTTCAGCTTTCCCAGCACCTCCTCCTAACTGAAGGCCACCACAATCACCTCTGCCCTCTGATTCGCTTGGTGTTCTGGGAGGCTGCTGGTGTCCTCCACCGTGAAGACTGGTGTAAAATCCCTATTCAGGTTCTCTGCCATTTCTACGTTTCATGTAGCTACTCCAGCCCCATTCCCAGCAGTCCCGTGTTTGGCCATGATTCCCTCCCTTCCATGTTATATATCGAAAGGCCTCTTGCAATCTTCTTTTATATTATTAACAAGCTTATCATCATATTTCATCTTCTCCCCCCTACTGCTTTTATTATTTATCCTTAAATGGGATTTTGAGTCTCACTAACCCTTTGGATTTCCAGTAGTCTTCACCACATTGTATGCTTTCTCTTTTGCTCTTATGCTGTCCATGACTTCCTGTATGACTGAAAGCTGCCATATCCTGCACTGATTATGCTTCTTCTCCCTTGGGAGGAATTTAAAATGTGCCTCCGAATTATCTCATGATAATCTTGCCATTGCTGCTCCATTGTCTTGCCTGCTTGACTTCCCTTCTCATCGACTCTGGCCAGTTCCTTCATCCTTTGTAGTGATGTTCCTCAGTTATAATCATGTCACATCCACAAATGAGCAATAGAACTTACTGAAAGAGGGAGGTTTAAGAGATGTAACACCGAGCACTATAGGAGGTTTGATTAACAAGATCTAGATAGAGTGAGAGAGACTGAGACAGAAAGGGAATATGGATGAAGTGGTGTAAAAATTGAGAAAACTAGATTTTTCACTGAAGAAAATGTACTTCGCTTTTTGGCAATTTCTGTTTGCTGGCGTTCTTTGCATAACGTATGTACAACATAGTAACATGTTCACATTCTCTGTCTGATGCCAGAAATTTCATTTCCACTAATGCGACAGACGCCAACCATTGACAGAACCCAGCAGGTCAGTATATTTATTTCCTTGCAGTGTGTTAATTAATTGAAATAGGTTTTGGACACCCAAGTCAGGAATTTATGACACACAAACTGACAGCAATGAGTGCCTAGTGCGCGGACAGTTAGAGAGGGGAAATTCTTGAAAGAAAGGGAACATAACATGTCAGCTGAGATTCAAATAATGTTTAAATATTTTAGAAATTTTGAACATCATATGCACCATATTTTGTTAACCATGCCTTTGTTGTTAAATCTGAATGTTTTTGCACACATGAACGATCATATCTATCTGCACACACTGACAGAGAGTAGACATCAAGTCATTTCTCCTCCAACCCAAACTATTGTTTCAAGAAGGAGTGTGCATCATGGTAACCTCAGCCTTTGCAGGAATTGGACTTAAGCTGTTTGTGTCAATTAGCGTGGCAAAGTTGCTGTTCAACCAGCTGACCAAACTGAATAAAGAATTGGTAACGTTGTTGCAGCAAATCTTCTATGCATTGGTGAGATCATATCTGGAGTACAGCGCTGGTTCCACTTACTTGAGGAAAGCTATGGAAGCAATTCAGAGAGTGTTCATGAGATTGATTACAAAGAGGAAATTCTTGTGTTGTGAGGAGACAATGAGCAGTTTGGATCAACACTCATGAAAGTTTAGAAGAATGAGAGAAGATCTATTTGAGGTACATAATTTGCAAAAGAGAATTGGCGAAGTAGACATACAGTGGTTCTTTATCGTGTAGGGTGCTCTGAACTTTCAGTCATCCAGCACCATGTGTTCTTAAAAATGAGCAGACAACAGACAAGTAACAAGGTGTAGATCTGGATGAACACAGCAGTTCAAGCAGCATCTTAGGAGCAGGAAATTTGCTGTTTCACGCTAGACCCAATACAAAGTTAGGTGAACAACAAAATCTGCAAACAACATATTGCACTCTTTAGGTTATTTTAGTATTACTTGACATGCATCAATTAAAATATACATATATGTATGGTAACCAATATCATTTGCAAATATTTGTCCTGGATATTCCATTTCTCTCATATTGTATTCAACAAATGCCAGCATCTATGAGCTTGCCCAAAGACAATATCCCATTTCCAACAGACAGCAATTATGCAATGATATTATTCAAGCTCTTTTAAAATTCCCCTTTTGGGTCTTGGCTATTATTTTGAGCACTGACTCTTGCCTGCCTTATGATTACCAAAGTTTCATTTTGCCCATTATATTACCTGTCACTTGTATGTGGAAGCTGACATAAACCAAGCTCTCAAGGATCATTTTTATTTTGCGTGTCATAAAACCACATTGAATCAGCACAAACTGCTTGGATTTGAATGTCTCTGACAATGGTAAGACGTAAATTGTTATTCAGCTATCAATGGTGGAGCTCTCAGTTTGCATGTACACAAAGAGACATGTCAGTCAGTGGCACATATTTCCTTTTCATAGCTAGCCATGCTTGCAGCAGTTATCTGACTTGCAGTGGTCAGTTTAGAAATATCCTTCAGCGATATGACATTTCAGGAGCCCAGCATGGAAAGGAAAAATAAAATGATTTGTCTATTATCTCCCTGTTTGGGTCCTTCCTCGTAGATGTCTGTCCTCACTGATGATCTGATCCCAACTCTTGGTAACAGGATAAATAAGATCCCAGCTGATCCCTTGCTTGACGAACCATATCTTTTATCTTTGAATTTAGATTCCAAGGTGGCCAATCATGAACCATTTTAATGAGAGGCTGCAAAAGTACTTTGGAGGAAAGACAAAGGATTTTTGTGCTGGAATGCAAATAAAGTGAAAAAAGAAAAACGCCTTTTATTCACAGTACTTCTCTACAGTACTTCTAAACATTCGCTGTCTGTCTGGTATTGTCCAGAAGTCAGTTTAATTCCAACCACATTCCTGTGAATCTGGTATCAAATGTAGGGTAGGTAAGGTAATGACAGCAGACTCTCTGCCCTAAGTACATCAGTAATTCAGTTGGCTTTAACTTTGGCCTCAGTCTACATTAGTTCCTTAACTAGCATGATGATTTTTTTTAAATTTCAATTTTTTTCTGGAAGATTAACTCAGTGATGGTACCACAAAATCATTAGTTCCCACTTCAGTGGGAATCGAATTAAATGGCAAAATGGGCTTTTTCTGTTCTGTTCAAGAATACTTTTGATTGGGGCTATTGAGAGATGTCCGAAATTCTGATCCTCAATGTGTGTCTCGAGAGAAGGTTTTTAGCTCTACCGTCATGAGCAATCCGAGAAACAAGAACAGCACATTTTACATCCCCCCGTTCTGCTCCGACAGACAATGACATGACAGGCACAGGGTCTCTTTGTTACATGGATTCCTAAATTATTTCAAAGTTAATAAATAAACACTTGGCGGCCACTGTGTTCTGGTTACGTAAGTAAAATGGCAAGTTGATGAATTGATATCAAATTTATTCTTATCAATGAATAAATATAAATCCAGAGGCATTATTCCATTACCAACTGTGAAAATTTCTTGTGCAGAAAATGAACTGAGGGAGGTTGGAAGGAACCCTTCACATTTTCGACAGCTTTATCAGTCTGCAAGGATTGGGAATATTTGCAACATGAAATATTCGTTTAATCTTCCTTCCAAAGTGAAAACATTAAAAATAAACAAAGGCCACCTCACCATTTGTTCCTCTCCCCATTGTTCAACCGTTAGTTCCCTTTGGGTTATGTTTCCATGTTCCAACTACACCACACCTCCAGCCGAGATCCACATACCCCAACTTTAAAAGTGACATTTATATCTGCTGTTTTTGGACTTCAGACAGCAAATTCCAAATGTAAGTAGACGAAGGAAAGTTAATGGCTTACATGTACTACAGCTGGGCTGTTAATCCAGGGACCCAGGTAATGTCCCGGAGGTCAGAACAGATGATGAAATTTGAATTCAATGTAATTATGGCATTAAGAATGAAATTGTGACCATCAATTATCGGAAAAAAAAATCTGATTCAACATGTCCTTTTGGGAAGTTAGCTGCCACCCCCACCTGGTCTCGCCTACATATGACTCCAGTCCATAGCAATGTGGTAGAAACCTCACTGTGTTAATGTAAATTTTCACCATCTTCCTCGAAGTCATTTTTAACAATGATCTCTCAGTACATTTCTTCCGATTATTGAACGTCAAGTCGTAGACCCTTTCCTCGGTTCAACATCCGGAAACTTGTTGAGGAGTACCGCTTCCCCTCACTGCACTATTACTGAATTATCGAGCAACATCACCAAGACACATTCATTGTTCATAACCATTGTGTAGGTGTGGGCTTATTGTGAACAAATTAGTTTGAATGTTTCTTAACTTACAGTAGAGCTACTAGTTCATTTTCTTTCACCAATTCTGAAAGGTTCCGCGACTATTATTTCGTCGAAAATAATTGTCATTTCATTCTGTATCTTGCCATCTATAAAGTCTTCTCTCTTTCTCTGCCCTTCTCTTTGTCACTCCTTCAGCTGTGTTCTTCTTCTTTATTTTTATCTTCTGCCCTTATTTTCTCCATCTGTCTAACTGTCTTTTTCAATAGTGTCTTAGAGAGTACTCTTACTACTCATCCCTGTACCCTCGTTCACCTCCAGCTCTCACCTGAGTATCCCCGCAAATCATACCCATACCATGACACATGACATTACTACGTAATACATGACTCCATTCCATCCTTGCATGAACACAACTCCCCTGTGAAAATCGTCCCCATCACTGTGAAAACCAGCCACACACCGTGTACCCAGATCACTGACAAGCATCCTGTCTATCGTTCCAGACACCATAGCTCCATTGTAAACACAAAATCCCATACTGTGATGTCCATTCCCAGCTCCAAGTGATCCCCATCCCAAGCTCCCTGTGATCCCCACCTGCGGTTCCCAGTGATTCCAATAACTCTAGTGGTGGATACGTTGTTGGAAGTTATTCTAAGAGAAAGGATTTATTTGCATTTGGAAAGGCAAGGACTGATTAGGAATAGTCAGCATGGCTTTTCTCATGTTAAAGTGTGTACGACTAATCTAACTGATTTCTTTGAAGAGATTGTCAAGAGGATAGATGAAGACGGAGAGGTAGACATTCTTTCCATGGACTCTAGTAAAGCCATTGACAATCTTAATGGGAACGGTGCAAACATGATTTGTAAAGTTGTTGCAGTGACTGGCTGGGACTTTTATCCCCTGGAGCGTAGAGCAACGAGGGATGGCAATATACAGGTTGATAAAAGTATGAGGTCTATCGACCACATCAAGAGCAAAGGTTTTTACTTCAAGGGGGTGGGGACAAATTGAAAGTGCATATTTTTAAGGTGAAAGAATGAAGACTTAAAAGGGCCTCAAGATTTTTTTTCACACAGATAGTGGTATGTATATGGAACAACTGCCAGAAGAAGTGTTAGAGGCAAAAATAATTACAACATTGAAAAGACATTTGGACATTTCAATAGGAAAGGTTTACATGGATATAAGGCAAATGCAGGCAAGTTTCAGAAATGCATTTATGAAATCTTGTCGGCATGGACGACCTGTATCTGTGCTGTATGATTCTATGAGTGCTGTGGGACCTCAGGCTAATCTTTTCAACTGATTTGTGTCTTCAGCCTAATCCTCTCAAATGCTTTAAGCCTCCAGGATAATAATCATGAATCTTCTGTGATCTGATTCTAATCCTGTCAAATCATTTGGGAACACAGGCCAATACTCTTAAGATTGTTATGGTGGCTAAATGGTTTGCAATGCACGGTCGCAGTGCCAAGGATATGTGTTTGATTTCACGCACGAGCGACTGACTGTTTAGAATTTGAATATTCTCCCCAAGTCTCAGTGTTTTTTTTTCCTTTGGCTGATTGATTTATTTATTGTCATGTGTACCAAAATACAGTGAAAAGCTTTATTTATAAGTGGTACAGGCAGATTACAGCCACCAAAGGATGCACCGATCAAAAAGGCTTAGAGGTATACAGGTTACATAGCAGGTTACGTTAAATGAGGCAACAGTTCGTTCTGATAATGGTCGGAAAGTAGCTGTACTTGAACCTGCTCATGCGTGTGCTCAGGCTTCTTATCTTCTGTCTGGCCGATGAGGTTGAAGGAAGTCATTACCAAGGTGCAATGGGTCTTTGATGATGTTAGTTACCTTTCTGTGGCAGCGAGCAATAAAATTGAGTCCATGGATGGAAGGTTGGCTCCTGCGATGTCCTGAGATGTGCACACCACCTTCTACTGTTACTTAGGTCTTGGGCAAATCAGCTGCCATACCAAGCTGTTATGCATCCTGACTGTATGCTTTAAGTGGTTCATCTGTAGAAGCTACGTTTTTCTTTGTTTATTAACATGACTAGGGTATCACTGGCCAGACAGTATTTCTTGCCCATCCCTAATTTCCCAGAGGGCAAGTAAGTTTAGTTCATGAAAAGACATAGTGAATCAGATGATCTTTTTCCTGATAATTGATCGTCATATTTCCATTCCTAATTCCACATTTCATTGAATTCAAACTTCATCATCTACAGTGGCAGGATAGAAGAGTGGTCCCCAAGACATTACTTGGGTCTCTGGATTAACAGTCCAGCTATAGTACATTTAAGTCATTACCTTCACTTCATCTGCTTACATCTGGAATCTGCTGCCTGAAGGCCAAAAGCAGCAGATCCAAAAATCACTTTTAATGTTGGAGTATGTGGATCTCGGCCGGGGCTGTGGGAGTGATGTGGTTGGAAAATGCAAACATAACCCAAAGGGAACTAATGTTTGAACAATGGGGAGAAGAACAGATGCTGAGGTGGCTCTTGTTGTTGGTTTTCTTTAATGTTTTCACTTTGGAAGGAAGAATAAATAAATATTTCATGTTGAAAATGTTCCCAATCCTTACAGACTGATAAAACTGCCAAAATTGTAAAGGATTCCTGGCACCCTTTCTCAGTTCACTTTCTACACAATAAATTTTCACTGTTAGTAATGGAATACTGTCTCTGGATTCATATCTATTCATTGATAAGAGTTAATATTGATGTCAATTCATCAAATTCCCATTTTACTTACGTAACCAGAACACAGTTGTCACCAAGCGTTTAATTAATAACTTTGAAATGATTCAGGAATTTATGTAAAAAGAGGCCCTGTGCCTGTCATGTCATTGTCTCTCGGAGGAGAAGAGGACGGGATGTGGAAAATCCTGTTCTTGGTTCTCGGATTGCTGGTGATGGTAGATCCAAAAATGTCTCTTGAGACAAACCTGGAGGATCAGAAGGTCGGACATCCCTCAATAGCCAATTCGAAGGGTTATTGAATGGAACAGAAGGACCCTATTTTGCCATTTAAGTCAACTCCCACTGAAGTGGGAACTGATGATGCCATGGTAACGTCACTGAGCTAGTCTTCAAGAAAGATTTTCAAATAAGAATAAAAATGTTTTCGTCATGCTAGTCATGGCACTAATGTAGACTGTGGCCAAAAAATAAGGCCAACTGAATTACTGATGCACTTAGGGCAGAGAGTCTGGCGTCATTACCTTACCTACCCTCCATTTGATGCCAGATTCACAGTAAACTATTTGTCCCGCAACTGACATCTGGGCAATTCCAGATTGACAATGTATAAAAGTACAGTGAATAAAAGGTGACTTTTTAAAAATTGCTTTCCAACACAATAATCGTTTGTCTAATGTCCATAATACGCTTACAACCTTTTGTCAAAATAGTCAATGACTGACCACCCTGGAACCAAAATGCAAAGCCAAAAGATATGGTCCATCAAGCCACGGATCACTCCAGAATCTGATTTATCCTGTTTCCGACAGCTGGAATCAGATCGTCAGTGAGGACAGACATCGACATGAAAGGACGCCAACAGGGAGATAATAGACAAACCATATTTTTCTTTTCTAGCTGTGTTCCTGAAATGCCACATCCATGAAGGTTACTTCAGAACTGGCCAAGGTAAAGATGATGAATTTCGTGGCTCCTCCTCAGAATATACACCTTCAGATAACTGCTGCAAGCATGACTGAGCTACAAAACAGAAATATGTGCCACTGCAGACATGCCTCTTTGTGTAAATGCAGACTGAGAGCTCCACAATTGTAGCAGATTAACAATTTAAGTCTTACCTTAGCCAGAGACATTCAAATCCATACAGATTGTGCTGATGCAATGTTGTTTTACGACACGCAAAAGAAAAATGATCCTTGAGGGCTTGGTTTATGTCAGCTTCCACACACAAGTGACAGATTCACTAATGACGGGTGATTTCCATCTATCAGCCAGAGCTTCAGGGCACTGTGTCTGAAACTTAGTGGGACAGCTCAAGTTTTACCAGTGAGACCAGCAAAAGTCAACAGACAAGTTTTGCAAATGTTCATCAATACGGCCCAAGAATTGGTCAAGATTTCCCGTGCATGTACAAGTGGAACTTGCCACTTACTCGACGACTAGGATAAAATAATTGTGAATGAGAGATTGGTGGAATTCGTTTGTGCCGGAATCTGCAAGAAATAGATAATGGTCTGATGGGTATGTTTCTTTTTCAGATGACAATGACGGTAACTATAGGAGATAAGTTTCCGCTTAAACCACAAAGTGCTGCCAACAATCATGCTGCTTAAAGTTCGACCCTGGTTATTCCAATATATACAAGACTCCTTTTAAAGGGGTTAGAGAGAAGGAAATAAAAGCTGATATTTACAGGAGGTTGGATTACGGCACCTCTCAGTATCTGAATGGCTGTCTATCCAAAGGATTTGGGAGCCGTATTCTCAACATCAAATTTTGAGTAAATACTAAGGGTCAAAGTGATATTTTGGGAGTTGGGTGTGCTCACATTAAGGGAGAATTTTGATCGTGATAGAATGTTAAACTGCTTATGACAGAGATAAAGGTAATATAATGGGCAAAATGAACCTTTGATAATCATAAGGCTGTCAAAAGTTCAAAATAATAGCCAAGTCCCAAAAGGGGAATTTTAAAAGAGCTGGAATAATATCATTGCATAAATGCTATCTATTGAAAATGGGATATTGTCATTAGACCAGCTCAGTGATGGTGGAATTTATTGAATACAATATGAGAGAAATGGAATATCCAGGACCAATAATTGCAAACGATATTCGTAACTATAAATACATGTATATTTAATAGATGTATGTCAAGTAACCTTAAGATAACCTAAAGAGTGCAATATGTTGTTTGCAGATTTTGTTGTTCACCTAACTTTGTGTTGGGTCTAGCCTGAAACAGCAAATTTCCTGCTCCTAAGATGCTGCTTGAACTGCTGTGTTCATCCAGATCTACACCTTGTTACTTGTCTGTTGTCTGCTCATTTTTAAGAACACATGGTGCTGGATGACTGAAAGTTCAGAGCACCCCACACGATAAAGAATCACTGTATGTCTACTTCGCCAATTCTCTTTTGCAAATTATGTACCTCAAATAGGTCTTCTCTCATTCTTCTAAACTTTCATGAGTGTTGATCCAAACTGCTCATTGTCTCCTCACAACACAAGAATTTCCTCTTTGTAATCAGTCTAGAACATAGAACATAGAAGAGTACAGCACAGAACAGGCCCTTCAGCCCACAATGTTGTGCCGACCATTGATCCTCATGTAAGCACCCTCAAATTTCTGTGGCCATATGCATGTCAAGCAGTCTCTTAAATGACCCCAATGACCTTGCTTCCACAGCTTTTGCTGGCACGCATTCCATGCTCTCACACCTCTCTGTGTAAAGAACCCGCCTCTGACATCCCCTCTATACTTTCCTCCAACCAGCTTAAAACTATGACCCCTCGTCCTAGCCATTTCTGCCCTGGGAAATAGTCTCTGGCTATCAAAAGAGACCGAGCTCAGTCAACCTCTCTTCATAAGATAAGCCCTCCAGTCCAGGCAGCATCCTGGTAAACCTCCTCTGAACCCTCTCCAAAGCATCCACATCTAGTGAACATTCTCTGAATTGCCTCCAAAATAATCATAGCTTTCCTCAAGTAAGGGGAACCAAAGCTCTACTCCAGAAATGGTCTCACCAATGCCTAGAAGATTTGATGCAACAACGTTATCAATTCTTTATTCAGTTCGGTCAACTGGTTGAACAACAACTTTGCCATGCAAAGTGTTGCAATCATCTTAAGTTCAATTCCTGCAAAGGGTGAGCCTACCATGAAGCACACTCCTTCTTGAGCTGTTTCCTCTCCTGACGCATGGTGACCCTCAGGTTCATACACCAACAGCCATCTCTGTCTAATGAGAAAGCAGCCCTGTGGTCTGGGACGACTACCGCGACATTACCTGTACTCCATTCGTTCAGCAATAAACGTCAAAATTCCATTTGCCCCCCCTTATTACATTATCTTTGCGCAAACGTTCTTGCTGCAGCCTTTCTAAGAAAGTTCTTTGTGTGCCCTGCAATGATTGTCTGTTATTCCTGAGCACATTTCCATTTTATAGTAGAAGTCCCAGGGTTGTCGAGATGGGTTCACATATGCTGGAAACCACTTGGCATGAAGGAAGAGAGAGTCAGACCAGCACACGTGCATTGTCACCTGAGCTGGTTTTCAGCTGCAGGAAACATGAACATTCTTTTCAACACAAATAGCAACCTGAATATTTTAGGCACATACTTCGGTAGCTTGTTGCATGTTCATGATATTGACCATGATTGGCAAGTTTGTCATGAGGGAGTATGAATCCTGATGATGCAAATTGAAATGTTATCAAAGTATTTAGCAGGTACTACACATTGTCAATGGGCACTTTGATGCTGCTGAGCAGGGATTTCATCATGCTGCTTGTGGAAGGAATGAAAGTTGGAGCGAGATGATCTTGAAGTTGAGACAGCTCTGACCACAGTTGCCTTCAAGTCTGTAATACCTCTCCCCAGAGCACACATCTCTGAGACCCATTTTATAAGTTGCACACATGGAAAGAGATAAAGATGTTGGATAAACGAGGACATATTGGATGCAATGATATGAAAGAAGGAGAGAGGGAGAGCATGATTGAGAGTTGGTCAGTCAAATAGAGAGAAATAAAAAGCAGAGAGAAATAGCGGAAAAAATGAAACAGCCAAAGTTGATGCCTGCTCCTTACACACCCATAATTTCAGGCAATAACTGAAAATTGTACAGATCGGATGAGAATATGTTGAATTGTTCAGATATATGAACGTTTCAGTCAAACCAGGAATAAAGATTAAATGCGAAGTTTTAAAATAATTTGTAGCATTCGATTACATTGTGAATTTATGAATCCATATCATCAGATTTTCAAGTGGTGAAACACAAGTCAACCCAAAGATAAGAGTGGATATGGTCAATTAATCAAGTTGAAGAACATTACTTATTAAATTCCAAAACGTTCCATTTGTACCTTTTCACATTTTATTCCTGAAATAATTTAATCATCCTTATTGTCACTGAGGTTGACATTGTGATTTTGCAAGGGAAAGAAAAATGAGAAGTTTATTTTATACATTCATTGTTTGCATTTTTACTTTCTCTGATATTGGTAAATACGGACAAGTGGCTGCAGGGTGCTTCATAATAAGCAGAGAGAAAAATTGGAGAACAACATGTCTCATCACTTCAAGGCGTATTAGAGGGATATAAAATCAATATACTTGATGCTGCAGAAATATTGAGTGTCCTTATTCATTATTAATATTTGTATTCAATTACAAATCAGACTTCAGATGTTTAGTTTTCCAGAGAGACTAAAACCTGACGCTAACGCATCCTCATCAGGATGTTGGCAGCACCAGCGAATGGATTGGAAACTAACTGGGAACAAGTTACAGAATGAAGATGTGAAAAATTACGTTATTTTTGTAAGTTATGGAATTTTGAGTGTGCTAATGGTCTCAAATGAAACCATTAGAGATGTTCAATATGAGGCCATGTGTGAACCCATTTGGAGCATGAAAAAGCATCATGATAAAGGACTAATGTGTTTCTTTATTGACCTCATCAATTGCTGAATTTCACAATCATAGCAAATGGATATAATATTCCCATCTTTAGCTGCTCTCTGAACTTACACTGTGTTCCTGCATAAATAAATGGATTAAGACTGGAACACAAAAACTGAAGCATGTATGCATTTTCTTCAAGAATAAACGTAGTGTCACTGAAATCAGAATCCGTGAAGTAAGTCACATTTGCAATGCGAAAATAGACCATGGTCATAAAATATAACATGTATAATGCTATGAATCTACCAGAGATGGCAAAGAGTAAAATAATGGGCTTTCGCCGTTTCCCATCTCTGGAGCTCTCTGATTTTCTCACACCTTCTGTGGGGCTGGAGTTTTCTGCAAGCTCGGTTAGCCACTATAATATGCCTAACAGTGAGAGCACTGAGCAGCAAAATCACAATGAACGGCAGGCAGGGACTAAAAACCACAAGAATCAAATCATATGCGACCCACGCTGATGACTTGTAAAATGTTGCTTTGATAACACAGAACCAAGGAACATTGTCAATTATATACAGAGGTTCAAAAACAAAATACCAGAAGATATTTCTTAAGTAGCTCAGTGTGCAGACTATTCCTATGATCCACAAAGCTGTTTTATTGGTGCAGTGTTTAATTTTCAAATTCTCGCAACAAATGAACACAGATCGATCAAAGGTGAAAGCAAACTGTTAACCAGGCAGAACAGTCTATGGATCCACATATTAAAGAAATCCGCAGGCTACAATTAGGTGTGATGGACATGAAACTGAATGGGTAATAAATGCCAGTGATCCGGTTTAGTATTACAGCAGTGATAATGACCAATACATTCGGCACTGCAATGGACACCAGTTTAATAAGCAAGACATCTGGGCAGGCCACACCTTCCTCGAGAAAAGATTAGAATAACTACAATGTTCGCTGCAAAAAAAAACAGACAGGTTGAAAGGAGGATGTTGGGGCACATGGCAGAAAAATATGTATTTGTGTGTGCACACGTGTGTGTCTGCATGTCTAAGAGAGGCAGGGACTGACGAAAGGAATGATTATAGTAAGTAAACGTAGCTAGCTTTCAGGAAAATGGCCACTTTTAAACGATCGAAGTGGGATTTAGAGGTTTGTGCCAACATCTGGAGTCGAAAAAACTTGATTTCACATGATAATTTGCATGTATGCAATAATAATTACAATTGTGGGAAGGTCAAGGTAAAAAAACAGTTAGCCCAGCAACAATACATGTGGAAACTATTCGAGTGGCACATCCTCATGGACAAAAAAAGTCTTAATCCAGAAAAATATTGTGCAGTAATTTATTGAATACATACACACAAATAGTTGGCAATTAAGAGAAGAGAACTAACTTTTCTTTTACACTTTGTGGTAAAGATTTTACCAAACAGACTGACGTAATTCTGAGGTCATCTGAGTACCCATGAAAGGCTTCGGGAATATCCAACTTTTCAATGATGCATTCTAATTCTGTGACTCTGATTCTCATTCAGGTAAATTAGTCATTGTTCTCCTGCTATGCAATACTTCTGCAGCACGAATCTGGATTGTTGGCGTTCACAATAATTGTCATGGTCACTATCAGATGCTGGACACTGAAATTATGCTGTCACACTGTGTGTGCTGAACACAGTGAAGGAAATATATAGTTATTTTGTCGGCAGAACAGAATATTGCTGAAAGACACCTCCCCAATTATTGTTGGTTTTTTTGCCAGACAAACATAATCTCTTCTCATGTAGTGTAAGTGTTCACAATTTATGTTGGTGTTTCTGGCGAATTGTCCTTATCAATGCAAAATGAGAAGCTCTGCCAATTTGTGTCTTTCTCAGCAAAAAAAACGGGAAGAATAAAGGAAGAGTGCAGTGCATTTTCGAAGAGTAGAAGGAGGACGGAAAGAATGATACAGTACGTGTTACTGTATGGCAGTTATAAGCAAGTAAAGGAAGGAGGGAATGGGGAAGACCAAGCTATTTCAGCGACTGAAAGCAGAAAAGCTGCACGCTCCCATTCAGGTAGAACTAGAAATCATTCACCAACAGATCTAATTATTGTGGTCATCCTTTGGCTCATGTTAAAAATGTTGGATAATGTTTATCCAATTAATTGTATCTTATAATAAATGGATATTGTTTAATTTCTTTGTTTCACCATTTCCTTTTAATTTACGAGTATTCTACAGATACTGTCACCATCGAGGAACCATTATCTATGTATCACCCAAATAAAATTTAACAACTTGATGTCACTGAAATACTTCCTCTCCAAGAAAACATGCCAACACCACAACATAATAAGATCTACAACATTCTGGTTGTGTATACATTGATCAAGGTTTACGGTCTCAATAATATAGAAGAATATAACAAAATCAGAAATTGTTAGAAAAACTCAACAAGTCTGGCAGCATCCAGAGAGAGAATTCAGAGTTAACGTTTTGGGCCGGGTGAACATTCTTCCGAACTAAAAGAACGTTATATGCACCAAAAAGCGAATATAATGCATGGAACAAGTACATAATTCGGATAAAGTGAAGTAATGGCACTGTTAAAGTGGATAATATGTGCCAAAACAACAAATTTTGTTTGTAGAAGTGAGAATATGTATTGTTAAACTTGATAATAAATTATGTTCAAAACAATAGATTAGCCTTTACAGGCATATATTCTCAAACTTATTTGGGAAATAATACCCTGTAGTGAACTCAGAAGATTTGATACCATTCAAATAAAGACGCCCTACCTTAACTTGCAACATTGATAGAGCTCACAGTGGCTCCCTTCACCACAACTGAACGCATTACCTGGAAGCCCGACAGCTGTAATACAGGATAGTAAATGGCAAACAGCAGACCTTTTGGTATCCCGTGCATTTCTACCATGTTTTGCCTTTCTGAGTGTGAATTTATGTACAATGGTCGTCTCCATGGAGATAATTAGTTCATTTGATTTCAAAAATAAAGTTCTACTAATTGATGCAAACATGTTACACAGGCATTTTGTTTTGCTTTTCATTGAAAAGAATCTTCTTCAACTTACCGAATTCATATCTGAAGTGAAATCCCAGAATTTTTAGAATGATCGAAGTTAGGTTTAATTCTACAATGAAAAGGAATATAAAAAGTGTGGTTTCAATGTTAAAAACAACCGCTGTATATGAAGAAATGTGAGGGTTTGCGGTGATTTTGGCGCATCCGTTTGCTGACAACAAATGTCCAGTCCAGAAGACAAATACAGCCATGTTTTGTGCAGTTTTCGACATTCACAATTCTTGAAACATGTGATCACAGCTGACTGGCAACATGATTCAGCAGCATTTTGAAACTGCACATTCACTTTTGAGCAATTACCTGGATTCAGTGTAGTCTGTCCAACTGAACATAAATCCTTTTTCGTTTTCTCGGGAACGTTCAGTACGGATTTATCGATGTCATTGATATCAAGTATTAGATATAGGCATATTTAATATTGTCACTTGCACCTAGGTAGAGTGAAAAACGCGTATTGTCGCCATGCTCTTGCACCACAGAGTCATGAACAAGTAACAGAATAAATCACATAAATTGTAATATTCTTAATAAATTGATATTAAATTAGAAGAACGGAAAGAGCTTCAGCAATTCCACTCTCTCCTTCAGGAGGCTTCACCAGTAGTGCTGCTAAACTCTCTTTTAGTTCCTCACCAGCCCTCGTGCCCTGGCAATTTACTCCTGCTCTACGGCCCTTGGCTCAGCCGCGACGGCGCCTGCCGCCTCCGAACTGGAGACAGTCTCACTGGCCGAGTCAAACGCCTCCTCAGATGTGGGTCCCAGTCGACCTTCATTCATTCGGAGCCACCACCCGGGTTAGAGGGGCTTGTCAAGACGCATGAGCCCAGCATTCTGCAGGAGAACATAAGTGGGATCCCGCCCCAGGGGCTCAAAAGGCCAAAAGATAAACATTACTCAGCAGGAAAGACAACGTTGACGCTGGGAGGATGCGGCCAAACCCACCGCATTAGACCATGAGTGGCCGACCACCATGTGGAGGAGGACAACACTACTAAACCCAATACCGCCACATTGAGGTTTAAAACTGATTGATGTAACTGTCGGTGTGGTGCGGTGAACATTGCGGTGGTTGATTTAACGTTGGAAATATTGTGTTGGTTTTAAAGAAGTGTGGTTAAAAGCTGAGTAGATCTGTGTTGATTAACTACGATAATGTTCACAGCATCATAAATTACATTGCAATGTCCTGTTTAAATCCATATTTGCACACGCCTTCAGAATAGTGCATTTTTCAAATTCTGTTGATCTTTTCTCATTCAGTTTTATTACGTTGTAAGTTAGTCATAGCCCTGAGATAAATGCAGAATGCGTTTATCAGGTAATTTCTGTTCAATGTGAAATTTGGGTTGGAAGTGGAAGGAACCAGAATAACAAACGTTTGATGCAGGCAGCAAAGTATCCAGGGTTGAAGATGAATGTGCTTGTTAAAAGCAAGATCGAGAAGCTGACCTGCAGTAAGCCTCCATTCCACGTTGCCTACAACAGACAGGAAGGTCTTTCGGCTCATCGTGTGGTTACTGGTCAAAAACAAACACTCAGCTATTCTAATCTCGTGTACAGCACTTGACTCAGAGCCACCTTTACCACTGTGTCGCAAATGCGTATCTACATTTCTTAAAAGTGATGACGATTACTAACTCCAACTCCTTCACTGACAGTGAGTTCTGGATCCCCATCTATCGCTGGGTGAAAGAGATAAACTTTTCTCGCCTCATTTGTAAAGCTCCTGTGTCTTATATTCAATTTGTGCCCCTGGTAATTAACGCCTTTAACAAGAGGAAAATCTCAATCCTGTTTACCACATCTAATTTTATATGTCTCACTTATGGCCCCATCGATCTTCTGTACTCCAAGAGAAACGACACTATCCAATTTGTCCTTATGAGTGAAATTCTCAAGCCGTGACAAAACGTGAGAAAATCTCTTCAGTAGCCTTTCCAGCACGATCAAGCCCCTCATTTAACACGGCTTCCAGAACTGTGCCCAATATTCGGTCTGTTATCTAAACAACACCTTATATATTTCCAGCATACGCTCCATGATTCTAACGAATATTCCTCAGCTAATGATGGCATTTGTCCCATCGTCCTGATGAAGGGTCCAGACCCAAATCTTCGACTTTCCTGCTCCTCTGATGCTGCATGATCTACTGTGTTCCTCCAGCTCCACATTGTATCGACAATAGTCCCAAATGCCTTCTGAACCACTTTATCGACCTGTTCTGACATCATAAAGGACTGGGTTGCACGTACAAAGAGATTTGTCTTTTCCTTGTTCTTCCTAATGATCTACTGCACATTACATCCTCTACCTCTATCCAAATACATCACGCTTCAGTTATCTGAATGAAATTGTATTTACCATTGATCAGCCCAAATGAGCAACCCGTCAGTATTTTCCTGTAATCTATCACACAGAGCAAAGGCCCGAACATTGTTCTCTGATGAAGGGTCCAGACCCAAAACATCGACTTTCCTGCTCCCCTGATGCTGCATGATCTACTGTGTTCCTCCAGCTTCACATTGTATCGACAACAGTCCCAAATGGCTTCTGAACCACTTTATCGACCTGTTCTGATTTCATAAAGGACTGGGTTGCACGTACAATGAGATTTTTCTTTTACTTGTTCTTCCTAATGATCTACTGCACATTACGTCCTCTACCTCTATCCAAATACATCACGCTTCAGTTATCTAGATGAAATTCTATTTACCATTGATCAGCCCAAATGAGCAACCCGTCCGTATTTTCCTGTAATCTATCGCACAGAGCAAAGGCCGGAACATTGTTCTCTGCTAAAACACACGAGACAAATAACAATAAAATAAAGGAACAGCCTTGCAACAGACCCTTGGCCATCCAAGCCTGTATTGATCATCAGACCCTGACTAAAACTGAAAAAAAACCTTCTATTCGTCTGACCATCCAGATGCCACTTAAATATAACCAATGTGCCTGCTTCCACCACAACTTCTGTGAGGGCGTTCCAGGCTCCTACCACTTGTTCAAATTCTTTGTCGCACATCTCCCTTAAAAGCTCCCCCTCTCAAATTGCACCTGTGCACCCTTGAACAAGAAAATTCAACCCTGGACTGGGGCACATCCGACTATCTACCTCATCTAATGTATCTCATAATTTTGTGGGCTTGTATCACGCTTCCTCTCAGTCGGTGACTTTCCAGTGAACACAATCCAAGGCTTTTTAACCTTTCCTCATTGCCAATGTCCTCGAGGCCAGTCAACATCCTGGTGAACCATCTACGCACTATTCGCAAAGCTTCCACACGCTTCTGGTAGTGTGGTGACCAACACCACCGACATTGTTCCAAAAGCTGCCTAACGTGGGTTTTGCATAGGTGCAACATGTTTTGCTACACTTGCACTCCATGCCCAGGCTGTTGAAGCAAGAATGCCGTATGCCTTCTTAATCATGTTGCCACTTGTAGGGAACTGTGGACCTTCATGGCCAGATCCATCCCTACGTTAATATTCCTAAGGGTTCTGGCATTAGCAGTATAATTCACACCTAAATTTGACCATCCAAAATGCAACACTGTGCATTTGTCTTGATAAAACTCTATCTGCTATTTCTGTAACAGTGCGCAGAAAAGTTAAGTGGAACAAAATCAACACAGAAGAGAAGAAAGCCCAAGAAATACTCAAGGAAAAACTAAACACCGCAATCCTACCGGGGCTGATCGGACGCATGACAGCAATCCTGAATAGAGGCCAACACATGGAGAAAGCCAATGCAATATTAGCAGATACCAACACCTACCAACAGGTAGCAATAGACCCAACATCACAATGAAAGAACTGTGTCACAAGAGCCCTGAACAAATTATCCAGCTCGGCAAAAATCAGCAACACAGACTGCCAACAATGAAGCCAGAGTGATCCAATTCATCCACTTCTATGGACTCCCAAAGGTACACAAAATAGCAGCCCCCATCAGCTTCATTGTCTCTCTACCAGGCACGCCAACATGTAGCTGAGCAAAAGACCTACAACAGAAACTGAAATACTTGCCTTCCAACACTACCCACTCCTCCCCAGAATTCCTCAACATCACACAGGATACTAGAATAGAAGAGGATGAAATAGTGGTATCCTTTGACATAACAGCACAGCTTAAGTTCTTAAACGTTGACCGAACCAAACAGACAAGTGCCACACAGCTGGACAAATCAGGAGTGCAGACACCCCACAAAACCAACAGCATCAACAAAGACAACACCCTGCAAATGCTGTACCTCACTATCCATTTGTTCAAACAAATCAATGGAACGCCAATGGATTCCCTGATATCTGGGCTGATAGCAGAAGCGGGAATGAAAAGATTACAGTTTAAAAGACCCTCCCCTTTCCAACCCAAACTGTGTGTCCACGATTTAAATGACACCTTTGTGAATACAGAAGCACAAGTACAGAAAAAACCCACCAATACATAAAGGTCATCCTCACTGGAATAAAATTCCCAAAAAAGAAAACAACATCAACAGCGTACCTTTCCTGGATATAACAGTGGAACGTCAGAACAATGATGAATTCCAGACGAGCATAGTCAGAAAGACGCCACATATGGACCAGATACTTAATTACACCAGCAACAACCTCAATGAACATAATCGGACCTGCATACGGATTTTATTTATTCAAGCCACAACACACCACATCAACCTAGAACTGCACATAGCAGAACAGGAACATATATGTAGAGTTTTAATGGATACCGAAAAAGCACCATCTGCCATTACTTCATTGACAGACCACAACAAGAAGGCACATCACGGCCTGACACACCAGTCACCCTACTGTACGTCAGGGACTTATCAGAGATGGCCACCCGACTCGTCAGACCCCTCTGAATCTATATCTTACCTTTACACAAGATGTCACCTGCAATATTCAGACCTGAAGATTCTTGAGCTGGGGACACTTATTACAGATGAATTCTCAGTAAACCACTTTAGTATCCAGCACTCCCTCACACTTAAATAACAATTACCTGTCAAAAGTGGCAGAAAAACATCACAAACTGCAGCAGGGAAACCAACTAATTGCAGAGCAGTTTTTGTAAATATTTCTAGTTTTCATGTTTATACCGGGATATTCAGTTTGTATTTTGGTCTCAAGTACTTCACTTCACTCAATTTTCTTCTGTCGAATGAAAAAGAAGAAACAAATCGGTTTTATTTCAATAACCACAATTAAGTGATAGGAACAAGAAATCTGAACAAATTAATTCAGAAATTGATTAAAATGAGATGCATCTGGCAGCACAGGTAATATATTTCTGCTGTAGTATGAGGCACCTCACAAGACTGGAATTAGCGACAAACACCTATCTCAGAATTGTCAGTGTATAGGATATGAGAGATAAAGACGGTTACGAGGACAGGGACAGGGAGGATTGCGAAATTGGAGGATGTTAATGAGAAAGACATGTTTGTGTTGCCAGAGATAGTGAGGGTTCTGAGGCTGCAGGGGAATTATGGATATTGTGAGGGTGGATGAGGTAACAGTGACAGGGAGAATTATGACATTGGATGAGATGATAGTGTCAAGCGGAGTTGTCAGGCAACAAAATTGAAATGACAGGGATAGGGAGGGTTGTGATGCTGGATGAGGTGACAGTAAGAGGGACAGTTATGAAGTTAGCTGACGTGACAGTGATGGATTGTTGTGATGTTGGATGAGATAACAGTGACAGTAATTGTTTTCGTGACTGGAGGAATTTACAGAGATTTCGGGAGTAATAATCATAATGTCATTGAGCTCAGAAACAGACTGTTCGTTCCTGTCTCAAAGAACTCAATCAAATTAAATCAAATATAAACCCTATCTTTCAGAATCATCACCAACAACCTAACCACCATGTAAGTCAGACTTGCACGCCCATGGTTTCCAGATTTCTCCCTGCATCCCTGATTAAACAAAGGTGCAACATTATTTACTCTGCAGTTATCAGCCATCTCACCCGTAGTTGTACATGATACAAATATTCCGGCAAATGGCGCTACAATTTCCTCCCTGCCATCTCACAACATCCTGGGATACCCTAGATCGGGCCCTGGAGATTTATTCAGCATTGCTTTCTGAGACTTTCAGTACATTATCTTCTGTAATATATGAGCTGTTGCCGAAATATCATAATTTATTTAATAGCTTTCTAAAGACTCAACTTCTTTTTCCACGTTAAAAAATAAAACATTTACTTAAAATATCTTCCAGCTCCTGAAGGTCAACAGAAAGTCAACCTCCTTGATCTTTAAAGGGCCCTATTCTTTCTCCAGCTCTCTTGTTTAACAATTTTCTTGAACTCACTTGTTCTCCTATCACACAATCCCCCAGCTGAAGGGCAGTGTGAACGCACTGTGTGCCTGCTGTTTGGAGCAGGCACAGTGCAGCTGCACCAGCAGCTGGCGAGAGGGGGAGGGACAGCTGGCTGAGTGACTTCTCACTCTGGCCTGATCTGGTAACCAGCTGCCCTGGAAACGTGGTCCCAGGAGGGGGAGGTGTAACAATGCGTGGGGACAGGATCACATGCCCGGGCGTGGGGACCGTGAGGATATCACCGCTGAGCACAACAATTCCTATTAGCTACTTGAATGGCACTGCTGATGTTCTCTTTCGAGCTTCAGAGTGAAAGTCCCACCCACACCCCCACCATCTCGGAGCAAAGCAAGAGCTCCCCTTCTTTCTATTTCTTTGCATGTGATGGGAGGGAGGGATTAAACTGTTCACTTTCCAAAAAATATGCAGGTGCACAGTCTTTACCCAGTGTAGGTGTGTTGATGTACAGAGACATTTGATCAATTTCAAAGCTCACCATACAGATATATAATTGTATCATCATTTTACGGACAATATAAGCACCTTTAATAGACCAGTGTTTCATAAAATCAACACAATGACCCAATGACCAAGGCTCATTCCTTGGCGTAAGCAAAAGCAAAATCCCTCACGCGCTGTTTTTTTTGTGAATTTGCTGGTGTGTGAGCAAACAGCAAAATATTTAACACAAACGGAGTGGCTGAACAGCACACCCAGTGTCATTTCTCTGGTGTTAAAATAGTTTGGATGGCAGAGTGAATCTCTCCCCACGTAGGGAACGCGCTAATGTATCAGCAAGTGAGTTGACTGACTGAAAATTTCTTCCATGTGTGAATGTGCTGCTGGTGACACTTTAGGGTGGCTGAATGGGTAAATCCCTCACCACAATTGGAGCAGGTACAAGGTCTGTCTCCAGTGTGAATCTTCTGGTGTCTCTGCAAGTGGAATGGCCGAGTGAATCCCTTTTCACACACGTAGTATGTGAATAGTCTCTCCCCACTGTGAAATCGCTGGTGTTCCAGCAGGTGAGATGATTGTTTAAATCTCTTCCCACAGTCAGAGCAGGTGAATAGTCTCTCTCCAGTGTGAACTTGCTGGTGTATCCACAGGTTTCATGATTGAGTAACTTCCCTTCCCACAACAGGAGCAGATGAATACTTTCCCTCCAGTGTGAACTCTCCGGTGTCTCTGCAAGGTGGATGACCAAGTGAATCCCTTCCCACAATCGGAACAGATGAATGGTCTGTCCACCTTGTGAACTCGCTGGTGCTCCAGCAGCTGGGTTGACCGAGTGAATCCCTCCCCACAGTCAGAACAGTCAAATGGCCTCTCCCCATTGTGAACTCGCTGGTGTTCCAGCAGGTTGGATGTTTGAGTAAACCCCTTCCCACAACTGGAACAGGCGAATGGTCTCTCTCCAGTGTGAATTCGCTGGTGTCTCTGCAGGTGGGATGACCTAGTGAAACCCTTTTCACACACGCAGCAAATGAATTATCTCTCCACACTGTGAATCGCTGGTGTTGCTGCAGGCTGGATGATGAAGTGAATCCCTTCCCACAATCGGGGCAAGCGAATAGTTTCTCCCCAGTGTGACTGCGTTTATGTATGCGCAGGCTGGAGGAGTGACTGAATCCCATCCCTCACTGGGAGCAGGTGAATCGTCTCTCTCTGGTGTGAAGCCGTTGGTGTGTCTGTAGGTGGGACGACTGAATGTATATGATCCCACACTCAAAGGAGGAGAATGGTTTCTCCCCAGTGTGACTGCGTTGGTGAATTTCAAGCTGAGGTGGGTAAACAAATCCCTTCCCATGATCCCGGCATTGCCAGTCCTTTCCCGTTGTGACTGCGCTGACATTTGGATATGTTAGATGAATATTCACAGACTCTTCTGCACACGGAGTGTTCAAAATCCTGACATAAATGGGGTTTTTCAAAAGAGTGACTGTCAGTCTGGATGTAATTTCATTCCAAAATGTGTCATTGCCAAACAACCTTCCTACCTTCCCTCGACCTATCCATCTCTAACTGCCGTCGAGACATTAACCGCCCCAACCTCTCCACCCCTCTCACCCACTCCAACCTCTCCCCCGCAGAACGGGCAGCCGTCCGCTCCCTCCGATCCAACCCCAACCTCACAATCAAACCCGCAGACAAGCGTGGCACAGTGGTAGTATGGCACACTGACCTCTCCATCGCCGAGGCCAAACGCCAACTCTCCGACACCACGTCCTACCGCCCCCTCGATCATGACCCCACACCCGAACACCAAACCATCATCTCCAACACCATTCATGACATCATCACCTCAGGGGACCTCCCACCCACAGTCTCCAACCTCATTGTTCCCCAACCCCGGACATCCTGCTTCTATCTCCTTCCCAAAATCCACAAACCTGCCTGCCCTGGTCGACCCATCGTCTCAGCCTGCTTTTGCCCCATCGAACTCATCTCCACCTATCTGGACTCCATTTTCTCCCCTTTGGTCCAGGAACTCCCTACCTAGGTCTGGGACACCACCCACGCCCTCCACGTCCTCCAGGGCTTCCAATTCCCTGGCCCCCAACAGCTCATTTTCACCATGGACGTCCAGTCCGTGTACACCTGTATTCCTCATGCAGATTGCCTCAAGGACCTCCACTTCCTCCTGTCCCGCAGGCCCGACCAGTCCCGCTCTCCGACACGCTCATTCGCCAAGCCGAAGTCGTTCTCACCCTCAGCAACGTCACTTTCGATACGTCCCACTTCCTACAGACTAAGGGGGTGGCCATGGGCACACGCATGGGCCCCAGCTCTGCCTGCCTCTTTGCAGGTTTCTTGGAACAGTCCCTCTTCCGCACCTACACAGGCCCCAAACCCCACCTCTTCCTCCGTTACATTGATGACTGTATCAGCGCCACCTCTTGCTCCCTGGAGGAGCTCGAACAGTTCATTTACTTCACCAACACCTTCCACCCCAACCTTCAGTTCATCTGGGCCATCCCCAGCACATCCCACACCTTCCTGGAAATCTCAGTCTCCATCTCAGGCAACCAGGTGTAACTGATATCCATTTGAAGCCCACCGACTCCCACAGCTACCGAGAATACATCTCCTCCCAGCCACCCTCCTGCAAAAATTCCATCCCCTATTGCCAATTCCTCTGCCTCCACCGCATCTGCTCCGACGATGAGGCATTCCACTCCCGCACATCCCAGATGTCCAAGTTCTTCAAGGACGGCAACTTTCCACCTGCAGTGGTCGAGAACGCCCTTGACCGCGTCTCCCACATTACCCGCAACACATCCCTCACACCCCGACCCCGCCACAACCGCCCAAAGAGGATCCCCCTCGTTCTCACCCACCACCCCACCAAACTCCGGATACAACGCATCATCCTCCGACACTTCCGCCATCTACAATCCGACACCACCCCCACATTTTACCATCTCAACCCTTGTCTGCCTTAAGGATAGATCACTGTCTCCGTGACTCTCTGGTTTGCTCCACTCTGCCCTCCAACCCCACCACACCCGGCACCTTCCCCTCCCACCGCAGGAAATGCTACACTTGCCCCCACACCTCCTCCCTCACCCCTATCCCAGGCCGCAAGATGATTTTACACATTAAGCAGAGGTTCACCTGCACATCTGTCAATGCGGTATACTGCATCCACTGCACCCGGTGTGGCAAACTCTACATTGGGGAAAGCAAGCGGAGGCTTGGGGACGGCGTTGCAGAACACCTCCGCTCGGTTCTCAATAACCAACTGCACCTCCCAGTCACGAACCATTTTAACTCCCCCTCCCATTCTTTGGATAACATGTCCATCATGGGCCGCCTGCAGTGCCACAATGATGCCACCCGAAGGTTGCAGGAACAGCAACTCATATTCTGCTTGGGAACCCTGCAGCCCAATGGTATCAATGTGGACTTCACCAGCTTCAAATTCTCCCCTTCACTCACCGCATCCCTAAACCAGCCCAGTTCTTCCCCTCCACCCACTGCATCCCAAAACCAGTCCAACCTGTCTCTGCCTCCCTAACCTGTTCTTCCTCTCACCCATCCCTTCCTCCCACCCCAAGCAGCACCCCCATCTACCTACTAACCTCATCCCACCTCCTTGACCTGTCCAACTTCCCTGGACTGCACTATCCCCTCCCTACCTCCCCACCTATACTCTCCTCTCCACCTATCTTCTTTTCTCTCCATCTTCGGTCTGCGTCCCCCCCTCCCTATTTATTCCAGAACCCTCACCCCATCTCCCTCTCTGATGAAGGGTCTAGGCCCGAAAAATCAGCTTTTGTGCTCCTGAGATGAAGCTGGGCCTGCTGTGTTCGTTGTGAAATTGACGGAAATCAACTGGGTCGCTTTTGGGGATGATACTTCGGGAAATTCCTGTATAATCATTAAAACTAAACTGGTTCGTAAAGGTCCTTCAGGGAAGAGAACCAGTCAATGTTTGTATAAATCTACACAAAGAAAGGGAGGTGGGAGACACAGGCATGAAGAAAATGCATTTTATCGATCCGCAAAGCAGTTCCGTTCCTGTTTTCTCACCATACCCTTCATTGTTTCTGATTTGCAAAAAAAAACTCATGCATAGTTCCTCGAAAATACGGTTTCAGGTTGATCGGGTGCTGTAGCGGAATTTGACCCATTTGGCATGATTGGTAAGTGCATTGATCAATAATGGGACCCATGTTCGATTCCACTCGACAGGGAGTTTGTGCATTCTCCCTGTGTCTGTATAGTTTCCTCCTGGTGCTCCAGTTTCCTCCCACAGTCCAAAAACGTGTGCATAAAATGCATTAGCCATGGACAATGCAGGGTTACAGGGATATGGTGGGATGCTCTTCGGATGGTTTTGTGGACATCGAGGCGAAAGGCCTGCTTCCAAACTGTGGAGATTCTGCATTTGAGCGTAGGAGTTAGGGGTACATATTGCAGTTGTGTAGGGCAGTAGTGGGGCCAATTTTAGAATGTTGTGTTCAATTTTAGTCTCGGTGATTTCAGAAAGATGTTATCAGTGCAGGACTGAGACACATAATGGTATGTTACTGGGGAGTATTGGCAAACAACAACTCTTCGAGTGCAGGTTGACAAATCTTTGAAAGTGGAGTCGCAGGTAGGCAGACAAGTGAAGAAGATTTTTGGTACATCAACTGTTGTTAGTCAGTGCATAGAGTATTGGTGTTGGAAGGCTATGTTATGCATGTCCACGACTTTGATTAGGCCACTTTTGGAAGACTGTGTTCAGTTTCGGTCTCCCTGCTACAGGAATGATGTCCTGAAACTTGAAAGGGTTCAGCAAAGAGTTGCAAGGATGTTGCCAGGGTTGGAGGGTCTGAAATATAGGTAAAGGCTGAAAGGGCTGAGGCTCTTTTCCCTGAACCATTGCAGGCTGAAAGGTGATCTTACAGAAGTTCACAAAAATGTGAGGAGAATGTAGAGATGAGAGCTCAAGGTCTTTATTATTCCACAGAAGGGGAATACAAAACTTGACAGAATAGGTTTAACATGAGAGGAGAAAGACGTAAAATGCTTCGAAAGGGCAATTTCATTTCATGCACACAGAGGTGCCTGTACAGAAAGATCTGGTCAGTGTGGACGAGTTGGACTGAAGTGTCTGTTTCCATGTTGTACATCCCTATGACTGTAAATGCTCCAGCGAAATGATTGAAATCTGAAATATAAACAAAATGTGCTGGGATATACTAAAATGGTGACATATGCAGGAACCATTGCAATGTTGAAGAAAGATTCATATGATCATACAAGGCACTACAATTTAGGTTACCTGCAGTGTACCAGGAAATGGGATTAGATTACGTAGGTGCTTGATGGCCAGCATGGTTATGATGGTGTCCTTGTGTTCACAAATTAATTTCAGAGACTCTGAACCCATTTTGTTTTGTGCTTCTCTGTGATTGTCTCTTTTCAGAAGCAGTAAGGAACAGCAAGAAGTGAAGAAAGCAAATGATACATTCGTCTTTAGAGTGAGAGGATTGGACTCCGAAAACAGGGATGTCTTTCTGCAAGGTCTTTGGGGAGACCACACATAGAATAATTTTCTTCCCATTTCCCAAGGAAGGGTGTCCTGGTTATTGAGAGTATAATCAGTCTGATTCCTGGGGTCTCAGGACTGCTGCAGAGAGACTTGATCCTCATTTAATCCTTCTTTCATTTGCAACTGGTCAGGTTTGTATAGGTCGCATCTCACTCAGAAACAGTTCTAAAACATCAGGAGTATAAACCCTCCTCTGGTACACCACTTTTTCCGCCACACATTCATCTGATCTGTCCTCATATTCCCACTCTCACTAACACATGCCACATTATTATTTGAGGAGTTACATATTCCACAACCACTGGCTGTTTACCATCCAGCTCCAGAATGTTCTGCAGCCACTTCATGATATCGCAGATACAGGCACCAAGAAGATCACATACCATCCGAGATTCATGTCGGCAGCCACCGAAGTGCCTGTCCATACTCGTGACTGTTCAATTCCGTGTCATTATGGCCCTGCCGCTCATTTTTCCCACCTTTGTGCAGCAGAGCTTTGGTGTCATGAACCTGGCTGTTGCTGATTTTCCCTGAGAGAGCGCGCCACCTGCCCCCCAGCAGAATCTAAAGCAGTATAGTGGTCGAGAATGGAATGTCCAGTGAAGACTCCTGCAATTTCTTTCTCAGCCTTTTACTTTATTTAATGGCCAAAGATTCCACTTCTGCCTGTGTAATCCTCCACCGTGATGTGACCAACTCGGTAAATGTATTTTCGACAACATTCTCAGAAACGCAGATCCTCCACAGTGAGTGCATCCTCAGCTCCAGCTCTGAAAGGCAGTTACCCACTGGCTGCAGATGGTCACACTTTTTGCACATGTACCCATTAGAGACACGGGAAGCAGCTCTCACTTCCCACATTGTGCAAGAGGAGCACTGTCTGAGGTCTCTTGTCATTACTTCTCTCTAGATTCAAATAGTTACTCCCAAAAAGAGAATTAAAACGATATGGCGATCTCCCTCCATTTCAAACATTTCTACTATATTCTCACCACACTGACTACAGCCTCCTATACTGTTCCAATGCAGCTCAGTGAGAGCTCAGGAACTGCATCTCATCTTTCAATTCAGCCCTTTCTCACCTCCAGACTCAACATAGATTTCTGCAGTTTCAGGATAAACAGAGAGCTGACAGGATCTGGAACATTCCACCTGAAAAGGTGTTGGAATTCAATTCTGTCAGATATTTTAAAAGGTAGTTTACAGGCAATTGAAAATGAAGAGCTTAAGTTAAATTGTGAAATGGGCGATTGGGACTTCTTGATTTGGGGGGCGTGAGTGGTGAGAGCTCAAGCCAAGGGGCAGCCGGGAAGGTTAGGTTAGGTTTTCCTTCTAAAAGCTTACCTCGTTCACAGGAAGTGAACTATTCTATTTGAGTATTGTCGAAACTAGAAACACTACACGGTTAGTGTAACCAACCATTCTCCTCCTCTAACCCCCCAAAAAAGACTGTAGAGGGGTTGGTAAGGGAAGGCATTTTTCTCTTTATTCGTTCGGCAATCTAGAGGACAGGGAATTCTTTTTCCTTTTTTTGCTTTTTTTTGTCTGGAAGCTGTCAGAGGGAGGAAAGTATCAACAAATTTAATTAACTCATTATATAAATTAATAAAGTAATTAAGTAGAAGTGGCTGGACAGGCGATGTGTTGTAGGTGTATGATGTGGGACTGTAGTGACCACATCCTCAGCAAGTGTTGGTTGATCGAGGAACTTTGGCTTTGAGTTGATGAGTTGGAATCTGAGATTTAAACACTCCGGCACATCCGGGATGGGGACACGTACCTGGACGCTTTGTTTCAGGAGGCAGTCAGACATAGTAGATTAAGTAATTCAAATTTGGTCAGTGATCAGGGACAGTAGGGTGTAACTGTAAGTGGAGTAGTTAGAGGGATCCTGCATTCAGGAACAGCGGAGCCTCAGCTCTTGACCTGGTCCAACAGGTACAACGTACTTACTTGCTATGTGGATGAGGAAAAGGGCTGCAGGGAGGATGAGCCGAATGACCACTGCAACATGGTAAGGGAGGCCATTCAAGAGGGGGGAAGTTGTATGGGATTCTATAATGAGGGAGATAGATAGTATCCTTTCCAAGCTGGATTTATAGTCCGGCATGGTGTGTTGCTGCCAAGTGCCAGGGCAAAGGATATCCCTGACATTTTTAAAGGATATTGGAGTGGGAGGGGGAGGATCCAGTTATTGCTGTCCACGCTGGAACAAACAACATAGGCAAGGCTAAGAAAGAGGACGTGTTCATAGATTATCAGGAGCTAGGAACCAAATTAAAAGACAGTTTCTCAAGGGTTATAATCTCTGTATTACAGCCCGAGCCACCTGCTAATGGGCATAGAGCCATGAAAATAAGAGAAATAAACACGTGGTTAAAACAGTGATGTAAAAAAAAATTCCAGAACCGCTGCTGCAGTCACCACCTCCACTTCCAGGTACAACACCTCACACACCACCCTCACCACATCTGCTGCCGCCCACCCTGATACTCCAACCGCCGATGGAACCCCGCCCACGGCCGAAGCCGACGGAACCCCGCCCACGGTCGACGACCTCATCGCTCCGCCCACAACCTCCACAGCCAGCAACCCCAGAGGAGACAGACACACTGAACTCTGCCGAATCTTCTCCATCCCCCCACACCTCCCACTGACTGAGGACGAACGATCAGTCCTTAGTAAGGGGCTCAGCTTTGACCCCCGACAACCACACATCAAGAAATACCAGTCACGATTAGACATAGAACAGTTTTTCCGCCGCCTTCGCCTCCACGCCTACTTCTTCAACCGGGAGCCTAACCCTCCCTCCACTGACCCCTTCACCCGCTTCTAACACAAGTCTTCCTCCTGGACACCACCCCCAGGGCTCCTACCCTCCCTTGACCTCTTCATCTCTAACTGCCGTCGAGACATTAACCGTCTCAACCTCTCCACCCGTCTCACCCACTCCAACCTCTCCCCTGCAGAACGGGCAGCCCTCCGCTCCCTCCGCTCCAACCCCAACCTCACCATCAAACCCGCAGACAAGGGTGGCGCAGTGGTAGTATGGCACACTGACCTCTACATTGCTGAGGTCAGACGCCACCTCTCCGACACCACCTCCTACCGCCCCCTTGATCATGACCCCACACCCGAGCACCAAGCCATCATCTCCAACATCATTCATGACCTCAGCACCTCAGGGCACCTCCCACCCACAGCCTCCAACCTCATTGTTCCCCAACCCCACTTGGCCCGTTTCTATCTCCTTCCCAAAATCCACAAACCTGCCTGCCCTGGTCGACCCATCGTCTCAGCCTGCTCCTGCCCAACAGAACTCATCTCCACCTATCTGGACTCCATTTTCTCCCCTTTTGTCCAGGAACTCCCTACCTACGTCCGTGACACCACACACGCCCTCCACGTCGTCTAGGACTTCCAATTCCCTGCCCCCCAACACCACAGCTTCACCATGGACGTCCAGTCCCTATACACCTGCATTCCGCAAGCAGATGGCCTCAAGGCCCTCCGCTTCTTCCTGTCCCGCAGGCCCGACAACTCCCCCTCCACCGACACCCTCATCCGCCTAGCCGAACTCGTCCTCAACCTCAACAACTTCTCTTTTGACTCCTCCCACTTCCTACAGACGAATTGGGTGGCCATGGGCACCCACATGGGCCCCAGCTATGCCTGCGTCATTGTAGGTTACGTGGAACAGTCCCTCTTCCGCACCTACACAGGCCCAAAACCCCACCTCTTCCTCCGGCACATTGATAACTGTATCGGCGCCGCATCTTGCTCCCCAGAGGAGCTCGAACAGTTCATCCACTTCACCAACACCTTCCACCCCAACCTTCAATTCTCCTGGGCCATCTCCACCACATCCCTCACCTTCCTGGACCTCTCAGTCTCCATCTCAGGCAACCAGCTTGTAACTGATGTCCATTTCAAGCCAAACCGACTCCCACAGCTACCTACAATACAACTCCTCCCACCGACCCTCCTGCAAAAATTCCATCCCCTTTTGCCAATTCCTCTGCCTCCACCGCATATGCTCCCACGACAAGACATTCCACTCCCGCACATCCCAGATGTCCAAGTTCTTCAAGGACGGCAACTTTCCCCCCACAGTGATCGAGAACGCCCTTGACCATGTCTCCAGTATTTCCCGCAACACATCCCTCACACCCCGTCCCCGCCACAACTGCCCAAAGAGGATCCCCCTCGTTCTCACACACCACCCCACCAACATCTGGATACAACGCATCATCCTGCGACACCTCTGCCATCTACAATCCGACCCCACCGCCCAAGACATTTTTCCATCCCCACCCCCGTCTGCTTTCCGGAGAGACCACTCTCTCCGTGACTCCCCTGTTCGCTCCACACTGCCCTCCAACCCCACCACACCCGGCACCTTCCCCTGCAACCGCAGGAAATGCTACACTTGCCCCCACACCTCCCCCCTCACCGCTATCCCAGGCCCCAAGATGACATTGCACATTAAGCAGAGGTTCACCTGCACATCTGCTAATATGGTATACTGCATCCAATGTACCCAGTGTGGCTTCCTCTACATTGGGGAAACCAAGCGGTGGCTTGGGGACCACTTTGCAGAACACCTGCACTCAGTTCGCAACAAACAACTGCACCTCCCAGTCGCAAACCATTTCCACTCCCCCTCCCATTCTTTAGATGACATGTCCATCATGGGCCTCCTGCAGTGCCACAATGATGCCACCCGAAGGTTGCAGGAACAGCAACTCATATTCCACCTGGGAACCCTGCAGCCTAATGGTATCAATGTGGACTTCACCAGTTTCAAAATCTCCTCTTCCCCCACCGCATCCCTAAACCAGCCCAGTTCGTCCCCTCCACCCACTGCAGCACACAACCAGCTCAGCTCTTCCCCTCCCCTCCACCCACTGCATCCCAAAACCAGTCCAACCTGTCTCTGCCTCTCTAACCTGTTCTTCCTCTCACCCATCCCTTCCTCCCACCCCAAGCAGCACCCCCATCTACCTACTAACCTCATCCCACCTCCTTGACCTGTCCGTCTTCCCTGGACTGACCTATCCCCTCCCTACCTCCCCACCTATTCTCTCCTCTCCACCTATGTTCTTTTCTCTCCAACTTCGGTCGGCCTCCCACTCTCTCCCTATTTATTCCAGAACCCTCACCCCATCCCCCTCTCTGATGAAGGGTCTAGGCCCGAAACTTCAGCTTTTGTGCTCCTGAGATGCTGCTTGGCCTGCTGTGTTCATGTAGCCTCACATTTTATTATCTTCGATTCTCCAGCATCTGCAGTTCCCATTATCTCTGCAAAAATAGAGTTTTCGTTTCATGGGGCACAGGCATCAGTAATGGATCAGGAGGGATCTGTGCCGTTTGTACAGTGTCCACCTGAAATCAAGCTGGGACCAAAGTTCTAGCGAAAAGGGTAAATCTGCTGGTAAACAGGACTTTAAATTAGAAAGTGGGACACGGAAGGGAATGGTGAAACTTGCCCCAGTGGGAAACAAAACAGCAGGTTAACATCAGTTGTAGTGGATTCAGCTATGTGGAAAATTATGAAAGAAATGACAGCAATCCAGAATTCAGGAGAAGTTAAAGTTTCCAGCACAGACACAAATAGGACAGAGTGTTTGGAAAGGGCTAGCAATCAAACAAAAACAAATGACTGTGAGGAGAGGAACTAATACAGGATTGATGTGTGATATCTGCATGCACGCAGTATAAGGAACAAGGTAAATTAGCTTGTGGCACAGATCGAAACTGGCCGGTATGAAGTGGTAGGCATCATGGAGATGTGGCTGCAAGGGAATAGGGATTGGGAACTGAATATCCAAGGAAATACATCCTATCGAAAAGGTTGGCTGAGTGGGTGGGATTGCCTTTTTAGTGAGAAATGAAATTAATTCAATAGGAAGAAATGAAGTCGGATCAGATGGTGTAGCATCTGTGTGAGTAGAATTGAGGAACTGCAAAGGTTTAAAAAAAACATTGTTGGAATCTTGTACAGGCCTCCAAACAGTAGTCAGGAGCTGGGGCGCAAGATATACCAGGAGATAGAAAAGCTATGTAAGAAAGGCAAAAGTTACACTGATCATGGAGGATGTGAATATGCAGGCGGACTGGGAAAATCATGTTGGTAATGGATTGCAAGTAAAGGAGTTTTTGTAATGTCTACGAGATGGCTTTTTGGAGCTGCTCGTGCTGGAGACCACAAGGGAACAGGCAATACTGGATTTAGTGTTGTGCAATGAGGCAGACTGGATAAAGGAGATTAAGGTAAAGGAACCCGTAGGAGGCAGAGATCATAAGATGGAAGAATTAACCCTGTGATTTGAGAGGCAGAGTACGGAATCAGACGTAACAGTATTACAACTGAATAAAGAAGTCTACGGCGGTATGAGGGGAGAGCTGGGCAGAATTGACTGGAAGTGGAGCCAGCAGAAAAGACAGTGGAACAGCAATGTCAGGAGTTCTTAAGTAATTCAGGAAAAAGAAGCAAGGTAGAGAGGATGAGGCTACCATGGCTGACTAAGGAAGTCAGGGATAGCATAAAAGCAAAAGAGAAACATATAATGTGGGGAAGGGCAGTGGAAAAGCAGAGGATTGGGAAGTTTACAAAGACCTACTGAGGGCAACAAAAAAAATGAAATAAGGAGGGAGGAGATTAAATATGAGGGTAAGCTAACGAGTAACATAAATGAAGACTGTAAGAGTTTCTCGAGATAGATAAAGGACAAATGAGAGGCAAAAGAGGACACTGGACATTGGAAGATGATGCTGGAGAGATAGTAGTGGAGAACAGGGAAATGGCTGAGAAACTGAATAATTACTATGCATCAGTCTTCACAGTTGAAGACATGAGTAATCTCCCAAAAATTCAGGAGAATCAGGGAGCAGAGCTGAATATGGTGGGCATCACCAAGGAAAAGGTGTTCGTAAAACTGATTGGTCTTAAGGTGGATAAATTACCTGGACCAAATGGACTACACCCCAGAGTTCTAAAGGGGATAGCTGAACAGATAGTGGAAGCACTCGTGGTGATCTGTCACGAATCGCTAGTTTCAGGGAGTTTCAACAAATGAGCAACATTTTAGGGCTCTGCGGCTATACTCATTGGAGTTTTGAAGGAAGCGGGGGATCTAATTGAAACTTACAGAATACTGTACATTATGGTCTGGACAGAGTGGATATTGGGAAGTTTCTTCCATTGTTGGGACAGACGAGGACCTGAGGGCACAGCCTGAGAGTAAAGGGATGACCTTTTAGAACAGAAATAAAGAGAAATTTCTTCTACCAGAGCGTGGTGCATCTATGGAATTCACTGCCACAGTAGGTGTGGAGGTCAGGTCATTGAGTGCATTTCAGACTGAAATAGATAGGTTCTTGATTATCAAGGTGATCAAGGGTTATGGGGGGAAAGCAGGAGAATGGGATTGAGGAACTAATCAGCCATGAATGAATAGCGGAGCACACTGGATGGGCCAAATAGCCTAATTTCCGCTCCTATGTCTTATGGTCTTATAGATTAAATCTGACAGTTCTTTCAAAGAGACCAGATGTAATTTAGATAAACCTGTGCTCCCTCACAGGCCAATATCTCCTTCCTCAGCTGCAGGGCCTAGAACTGAGTGCATGTTCCAAGGTGATCTTACCATGAATGTAAACATCTTGCTGCTTTTTGCTATTTCCAAACAAAAAATCAGATGTTTTCCAACAGATAGCGTAGACAAACCTTTTTCAATCCACAGTTAAATGGCAATGATATTCAGATCCTGATGATTTTGCTCACTGCTAGAAATTGTTTTAAGAGGGGTCATAGTTTTAAGCTGGTTGGTGGAAAGTATAGAGGGGATGTCAGAGGCAGGTTCTTTACGCAGAGAGTTGTGAGAGCATGGAATGCGTTGCCAGCAGCAGTTGTGGAAGCAAGGTCATTGGGGTCATTTAAGAGACTGCTGGACATGCATATGGTCACAGAAATTTGAGGGTGCATCCATGAGGATCAATGGTCGGCACAACATTGTGGGCTGAAGGGCCTGTTCTGTGCTGTACTGTTCTATGTTCTATGTTCTATCCCAGTCTCAATGAATATACTATAAGACAAATTCGCGAAACAAAAATTGCTGGGAGTCCTGGATGAATTGAAAAGACAAACATTTAAATTGGTTTCAGATTGCTGTGTGTAAACGTTCCTCTTCAAATCGCCCAGCGCATGCACGTTGCTACAGCTTGCCCCCATTAAAGATGGCAGTCATAATGCGGGGCCTACCATCGCCTTAGGTCTACAGGCATTTTCCTGTTTGCTGCAAAAGCAGGATTGAGAGTTTCTAATTTGGGTCTTGTAGCCTACACCAGGTGATCATAAATCTTCCCTGTCCAAATTGACTCCATTTTTCTTCCACTTCCTTTGGGGCTGTACTCTGTCCCTCCAGAAATGCTGTGAAACAATCCCAACTCCCATGCTATTTGCCCAGAGCCCTCCAAATCGTTCCTCAAAAAATTAAATCTCTTTTGAGAGTAACTGCTGCTGTTCAGACTGTTCCAGATGCTCAGAACTTCCGGAGTAAAATAACCTTAACAATTTCACTATTTTACTGCATTATATGCAAATTACCTGAAAGTGGTTACTTACAATTGTGACAACAGTCCATTATTTCTCTTTCTCTCTGCAAATTAGATATTGTGAAATCTGCACCTGGACTAAATCACTGCCTAACCTTGGAGACAGTAAGGAGTGCAGATGCTGGAAGCAACAATCCATAAATGTGGAGCTGGCAATGTACAGCAGGTCAGACATCATTAGAGGAGTAAGGAAGTCAATGCTTTGGCGCCAAAGGGTTTTGGCCTGCAACATTGACTTCCCTACTCCTCAGATGCTGTCTGACCCACTGCTTAACCTTCTCAGCTCCAAGGAGAATTATCAACGCTTCTGTCATCTCTCTACAAAAGTAAAGCCCATCTCAATTTTAAATTATTAGAATCGAATAACTGCGCAACACCAACACAGATCGTTCGGTCCAAATTGTCTCTGCAAAGTAGATATCCTTAATAAATCTGATCCCAATGAAAGCATTTGGCCCACATTCCTCCAAAACCTTCCTGTTCACTACACAAACAGATGCCTTTTAACTGTTGTAATTGTACCAGCTTCCACCACTTCCTATGGCAGCTCATTCTATAAAGTACCATGCTCAGCTTGAAAATGTTGTCCCTTAGATTCCTTTCAAATCTTTTGCCTCTCCTCATAAACCTACGCCTTCTAGTTTTGGACCACCCAACCTTGGAAAAAGACCCTGGTTAGGCACCTTATCCATGCCCTTCATGATATTATAAACTTCCATAGGCTCACTTCTCAGTCTCCAATGCTCGAGGGACAATAGCCAAAGCCATTTCAGATTGTCTCTATAGCCCCAAACCTGGCAACATCTTGCCAAATCCTTTCTGAACCATTTCAAGCTTCACAACATTTTTCCTATAGCAGGGAGACCATACGTGAATGCGGAATTCCACAAGTGGCCTAACCAATGTGCTGTATAGCACAACATAATGTCACAACTTCTATACTCAGTGCACTGACCATCAAAGGCAAGGGCTCACTACCCTGCATATCTGCGACTCCAATTTCAAAGAACAATGAATCTGTGCCCCAAGGTCTCTTTCTTCAGAAACACTCACCAGGACCTTACCATTGAATGTACAAGTTCTGCACTGATTTGCCTTTACAAAATGCAGCACTTCACTTTTATCTAAATTAAACTCCATCTACCACTCCTCAGTCCATTTTCCCACTTGATCAAGGTCCCATCGTATTCTGAGATAACCTTCTTCATTGTCCACTGCACCTCCAATTTTGGGGTTATCCGTAAAATTAGTAAACACACCTCATATATTCACATCTGTATCATTTATATAAATGACAAAAATCAGCTTACCCAGCATCGATCCTTGTAGCACACAGCTGGCCAGAGGCCTCCAGATAACAAAATAAAAGAGTTGGCAGGGGAGACAGCAAAAATGCTTGCGGTAATTCACCAAAACATGCCAGAATCTGGGACGGTTCTGGCAGATTTGAAAGCAGCAAATGTAATGCCACTACTTAAAACATAAAATGTGGTGGACAAAAGATGGATAACTATTGACCTGTGAGCTTAATTTCTGTGGTGGGGATTATGTTTCAAGGAGGAAACAGCAAGATATCTGGATAGAAATTGTCCCACTGGGCAGGCACAGCATTGTGTCAAGAAGGTTAGGTAAACCTTTAACTAATTTACTAGAATTTTTTGAGGATATTATCCCCCAGGTGGCACGGTGGCTCAGTGGTTAGCACTGCAGCCTCACAGCGCCAGGGACCCGGGTTCAATTCCAGTCCTTGGGCGACTGTCTGTGTGGAGTTTACACATTCTCTCCATGTCTGCCTGGGTTTCCTCCCACAGTCCAAAGATGTACACGCTAGGTGGAAGGCCATTCTAAATTGCCCGAAGTGTTCAGCGGTGACTGGGTTATAGGGGGATGGGTTTGGGTGGGATTCTTCAAGGGGTGGTGTGGATTTGTTGGGCCGAAGGGACTGCTCCCACATTGTAGGGAATCTAATCTTATAGGCGCGGTGGAGAACGGACAACTGACGGATATGCTGTATCTGGATTTTCAGAAGTCATTTGGCAAGTTGCCACACAAAAGGCTGCTGCATAAAATAAAGACGCATGGCGTTACAGGTAACAAGACTTTCCAAAAAGAAGCACCTCATCAAGGATACCTCAAAGTACAAGTTACGGGATACACGGATAGGGGATTGGTTAACTTGCAGAAAGCAAAGAGTGATGATGAATGGGTGCTTGGGTTAGTGTTGGGACTACAATTGTTTACAATTTACATGGAAGATCTGGAGATGGCACCAACAAAATGTGTCAGCGTTGTCACAGATGGCACTACGATGAGAGGTCGAGCACAATGTGCAGAAGCCACTTTAAGTCTGCAGAGGGATACAGATAGGTTAAATGAATGGGCAGATGGAGCACAATGTTGGTAAATGTGACGCCACCCATTTTGGTAGGAATAGCAGGAAACTGGACTATATCTCATTGGTGAAAAAACTTTCGCACAATATTATACAGTGGGACCCGGTGTGCTTGTGCATGAATCACAAAAAAAAAATGGTTTTAAGATGCAGCAGCTGATTAATATGACTCATGGAATATTTTCCTTCATTGCGAGAAAGATGGAGTTTAAAAACAAGGAGGTTATGCTGCAACTGTACAGGGTGCTGGTGAGGCTATACACAGACTACTTTAGTTTAATTCACAATCCTTCAGCACTGGAGGGAGTGCAGAGGACGTTGACGAAGTTAATTATGGAATTGAGATGGTTTGCTTATGAAAGAGATTGAGTAGACTCGTACTATATTCATTGGTATTCAGAAGAATGACAGTGGACTAACAGAAAAATATAAAATTATAAGGGAATCAACAAGATAGAAGCTGGACAGTTGTTTCCACTGATGGGTGAACCACACAGCATTGCTTCAAAATAAGGGGAGGGGGGCAGACTTAGGACTGTTGAGGAGGAACTTCAACTTAAGGGTTGTGAATCCGTGAAACTTCCGCTGAGTGAAGCAGTTGAGGCTACCCTCTTCAATGTTTTAAGGCAAATGTTAATTCGGGTTTTCGTGAGCGGGGAGGAAAGTGGAGCTGAAAAGGTCAGCCATGACCTTATTGAATAGTGATGCAGGCTCGACAGGCCAGATGGCCTAGTCCTGCTCTTATTTTTATGTTCTTTTATTCTGACTTTCCAGACATCCCTTTACATGCAAAAATCCTCCCCAATCAAATTTTAAAATTTCTTGCCTTGTACCACCAAAATTGGCCGTTGTCCAATTTAGAACTTCAACTTTTAGATCTGGTCTATCCTTTTCCATAACTATTTTAAAATTATTAGAATTATCATAGAATCCCTACAGCGTAGAAGCAGGCCATTTGGCCATCAGGTTCGCACTGACCCTCGGAAGAAACTCTTTCCTTATCCTTGGAACCCTGCATTTTTCAAGGCTAATCCACCGAGCTTGCACATCCACAGACACGATGGGCAATTTAGTATGCCTGATCCATTTCGCCTGCGCATCTTTGGACTGTGGGAGGAAGCTGGAGCACCCAGAAGAAACCCATCAGACATGTGAAGAATGTGGGAATTGAACCCAGATGCCTGATGCTGAGGCAGCAGTACTAACCATTGAACTACCATACCAAGGGATCTCTGGTGCTCAAGTGCTCCCCCACTGATGCTTCAATCACTCACCCGGCCATAATTCCCAAGAGAAAGTCTCAGAAGTAATCCTACAAACTGAATTAGAAAAAGTTCTTGTACACACCTAAATACCTTTCCATCCTCGCCCTTAATACTATGATGGACCCAGTCTATGTTTGCAAATTAAAAGACCAATCATTACCACCTTATTATTCTTACAGATAACAGAGATCGCTCCATAAATTTGTTTCTTAATTTCCACTGACTATTGGAACCTCAAGTACCCTTTGTTAGAGTGGAGCTAGTCTTGTTATCGGTAACCTGGCTATCCATGCTACATGCCACTGAGTGTCTAAGACCACCTATGTTGTCGAAAACAGCGTATTTGATTGAGGTGGGGATAGGCACAGGAGACTCCTGCATGACCAGGCTCCCCTCCGACTTTCCCCAGCAATAATCCATCTACCTGACTGTGTTTGCACTTTTTCTACATTCCTGGAACTGCCATCTACCACACCCACTGGCTGTTGTAAATGCGTCACTGCCTTTAACGCTGCTCCAATCAATCCATGTGGTCCGACTGAATTTGCGACCTTACTTCCTGCAGACACTACCATCAGGCTCACTGAAATTCTCCCCAAACTCTCGCATCCAACAGGAAGAGGACATCATTCGACAAATGGCCACGTGTACACCATGACAACGTACAGACCCAGAAAAAGGCAGTCTTACTGTTCTACAAAACAATATGCTCGAATAACTTAGAATGTAGGTTTTATATTTTAAATAATCTAGATCAAGAGACAACAAGACATCTTAAAAAGAAATCCTCACTTTACTCCATGTTGTAGAATTACGAATAAAAAAGGATTAAGATTTAGGTTTTAAGAGACTTAAAATGACTGAACTGGTCCCCAGCTGTGAGTAGTTTGAGGTTTCTCCAAAGTCAGCAGTGAAATGGCACTTTTTTGTGTCTGAACTCCATTTCCAGAGAGGCTTTTAACTTCACAGTCTGTCAGCTGAGAATTCACCCCTCAGTTGTATTCATTGGGTGTGGTCTTTCTGCCCAAACATGTTTTTATTGGCCATCTTTATTTGACTTGGAGAAAGCGGTGCTGAACTGCCTTCTCGAAATGCTGTATTCCACGTGCTGTAAATCACAGTCCTGTTTGGCTGATAATTCCTCCTCTGGCCTCGCAGCCCTCCCTCTCTCTGTAATCTCCTTCAGTCTTTGAAATTACATTTCCAAGCTAGAAGATTTTTATTTTCACTCATTTTTGGTTCTTTTGTATCAAAAAGTCAAAACAAAACTCCAAAAAAGAAGTGTGATTTTTTTCAAACAAACAGAGTTTTGTCAACAGATGTGTTGAAGAGGCCGACACATGGACGGCTCAATTCTTTTCTCAAATTATATGCGCAGAAGAACAGATTATTTTTTAAACATTGCTAAAAGGGGAGATGATAGCCTCATGGTATTTACACTAGATTAGGAGGCCCTGGTAATCTTCTGGAGACATGGGCTCAAATCCCACCCGAGCAGATAGCAATAAAATCTGGAATTAAAAGTCTGAAACTGTTGAATAAAATTTGGTCCATGAAATTTGGGATGATGCACAGACAGAAAACCCCAAATGGTTCTACTGTAAGGAATCCTCATTAAAAAATCTGGAACCATAGAGATGAGAGAATTATAATAAACCAGATCATCTCGTTTCATTTACACAATTGCACGCTCACAGGCAAAAATTATTGTGGGGTTCAGGCCATCTCTGGTGTTTGTACCATAAGTAGATGAGCTCTGGGCTTGGGGTGTAGGGGAGACAAAGGGGCAAAAAGGGTATTTCTGGTATCATAGATTTTACCACCTCCGTCTCTCTTTGCCTCCATATTCCCAACTGTATGTCTTTCCCACAGTTTCCCATAAATCCTGGTCTCCCTCATGTCCTTCACATCTACCCCGTTCACACTCCCCCAACCCACTCATATTCCTGCGTCCGACTGTCTTATCCCCTCCCCAAATTTTTCAAGAACCATTTCATTTTTCAGTCTTGCTGATTTCCAAGTTTACCCACAAACCTCTCGTCAGCACTCCTCCCATTTTCTCTCTCTCATTGTCCTCTTTGATGTTGCTGTTCCTGCCTGAGGGTCATTCTGTCTACATCCTTCCAACTCTGTCACTCATACTGGACACTATGTCTTTGTCTGCTATCCTCTCCCTCGATTTTTCTCTGTCCCTTCTGCCTCTGTCACCCTCTGTATCTGTCCTTTCTCGTCCTCTCCATTGGATTTCTATCTTTCTCCTGTCCCTCTCTCTCGCCGCCTCTTTTCTCGTTCTCAATGGGATTTCTGCTTCTCTTCCTGACTCTATCTCTTCTTCTCTTTCTGTCACTTCCTATATCTGTTCTCCCTTCTTCTGTCCATCTGTCTCTCCATTTTCCGATTCAAACTCCCGCTCTCCAAATCCCGCTCTGTCCTTCACTGCCTCTTCATGGGTAATGCCAGGGAATCTTCCCGGTCCTTACCCCACCTGCCCCAACGTGCTTTGTCTAAAACTGAAAGGTGGATGGGGCTGGTACATCAAACATCTTTATCATTTGAGGGGGGGAGCGCGGCAGCGGTTCTGTCTGGGAATTTGGATCTTGTTGTGCAGTAAGGCTGTCAGTGAACAGGCGAGAGTCTCTGATCACACTCCAGTGTGAGTGAGAGTGTTTGGGTATTGCACGTGGAGGGAGATAGAGTGGGGTGTCTTTTTCCAGTGGACGTGTCACAGGGGAATGAAGAAAGTAGGTGAAGCTGCACATGGAGCTATCAGAAACTGAAAACTTTTGTTGGGATAAAATATGGGGTAAATGTTAGGAGGGAAAATTTGAATGGGTGCAAACGTTTGAGGGGGAGGCAATATTTGAAATGGCAAAAGGTCGGGTGGTTGCAGAATTGGGATGGAGAGCAAACTTTTGGGGAACTGAAATTGGGAAATACAATATTTGAGGTGACAATATTTGGAGGTTGGGTAGCAAAATATTTGTGTAGGGGAGTGCAATATCTGACAGGGGCAATAGTGTTTTGGGGATGGGAGTACAATACTGTAAGGGTGGAATGACTGGGGACTCGCCTCTCGGAGGGGGTAAAGAGGGACGAAAATGGGCAGCAGTGAAACTTGACGGATATACTGGAGGCAGAAAATGGAGGAAGAAGGGGGTATCCAGGGTCTCAAATTGAATGACAAAATTCTATGGTCAAATTTGCAGGGACAGTCATATTTGGAGCTGGGGGATGGGTGGAATTTGGCAATTTTGAATGGAAACAAAATTTTAGGATTGAGGCAGGAAAGAAAGCTGCAGTGAGACGAGAAACCAGGAGATGAAATAGAGAAAGGTGCAGGGAAAGGAGAGGGAGAAAAAGATGGAAGGAAGGGAGAATGAAACATGGAGGGTAAAGACATGGAGGGAAAAGATAGAGAGAGAAAATGATGGGGAGGGAGCAAACAGAGAGGGGTAGGGGGCAAAAAGCAGTTGCTAGTCAGAGGGAGAAAGAAACAAAATGATACAAAAGTTGACTGAGAGACAGAGTCATAAGTGAGCGAAAGAGACAAAGAGTGAGAAAGACCGAAAGGGAACCAAGAGGAGAGACTTTGAGAGACAGGGACAGAGACACGAAGGGAGAAGACAGAGAATGAAACAAAGAGAGACAAGAGTTGAGTGCGAGAAACAGAGACAGAGGAGGGCAAGAGAGACAGAGAGAAAGAATGAGAAACAGGCAAAGAGAGTGACAGGGAGACGGAGAGAGAGAAAGCAAAGACAGACAAAACGAGAGACTTAGAGAGAAAACAGGAACACAAAGCGAGAAAACAGAGAGGGAAGAAGAGGAGAAGTCAATGAGAGACAGTCAGGAGTTGAGGAAAGATACAGAGTCTGCAGAGGGTGGTTCGGGTCCACAATTGTCATTGAGATTCCAGCTGTACTCATATTAACACAGACAGCAAGAATAACTCTGACACTCACCTCCTGGCTTCATCCATATGAAGACACAAAGTACGGCTGCCTAGCCCAGTTTTATAAACCCCAAGTTCAAACGCCTCTCTCCTCCCAAATCCTGGCTAGACAGTCAGTTCCCAACTGTATCTACCTGGACCGGACATCCTTCAGATACGGAGCAAACAAAGAAGCTTTTTTGTGAGGGGAAATGTGGTTGGGGGAGGGGGCGAGGAGGAAGGGAAATGCATGGGGGTGGGTTAGAGGTGTGGCAGGAGGAGGGATGGCATAAAGCAGCTATGCAAAAGTTCAGTCCAGTGTCTCCTGATTGTGTGCGTTGTTGGGGGGAACAAAGGAGGAACACAAACACACGCACGCACACACGCACACAAACACACACACACACGCACACAAACACACACACACACACATACACGCACACAAACACACACACACACACACACACACACACACACACACACACACACACACACGCAGGCCCCAGACATAACAGGAAAACAGAGACAAAGCTGCAGTTTCAAACTGGCTGTAAAACAATTTCATCCAAACAAGAGAACAGAATCTTCTGCAGCCAGAAACACAAATTTCTCCCACAGTTGAACTCAGTATTTTCATACAGACTGACACAAGGTGTGGCTGGGAAAAAGTAACCTGGAAAGACAGGGAGTTTACTTTTAGTTAGTTTCTGAGAATGAACATCAATCCATTTCACAGATGAACATCGGGGGATTAATTGGATCTGTTGTGCAAGTGGAAGTTTGTTCATAGTAAAAATAATCATGAGTTTGTTCATTGTACAAAACACATTAACTTCTTTCCTGACAATAGAGTGAGGGAAATCACAGTACTGCCCCGCTTTCCCATTAATATTTCGTCAGTAAAAGCTGGGAATTATCTGACTGACACAAACAGCATGGATTTCTGAGGGGTAGATCATGACTCACAAACCTTATTGATTTATTTCAAAAAGGTGACCAAACACATTGATGAAGGAAGAGCAGTGCATGTGGGATACATGGATTGAAGTGAGGTGTTTTATAACGTCACGTTGCTTGGCTCATGCAGAAAGTAAGGAGGCATAGATAGGGGAAATATGGTAGATTGGATTCAGAATTGACTGATCCTTTGAAGACAAAGGGTGGGAGTGGATGGGAAGTATTCAACATGGTGCTCAGTTACACGTGGTGTACCACAACGATCTGTTGTGGGTCCTCTTCTATTTGTGATTTATGTAAATGATTTGGATGTAGGTGTGGAAGGATGGATTAATCAGTTCACGGACGATACAAAGTTGGGTCACGTTGTGGATAGTGCAGAGGGCTGTTCTAGGTGACAAAGGGACATTGACAGGATGCAGAGATGGGCTGAGAAGTGGCAGATGGAGTTTAACCCTGAAAAGTGTGAGATGATTCATTTTGAAAGGACAAATTTGAAAGCAGAATACAGGGTTAACGGAAAGATTCTTGGCTGTGTGGAGGAACAGAGGGATATTGGGCTTCATGTCCACAGTTCGCTGAGAGTTGACACCCAAGTGGATACCTTTGTTAAGAAGCTGTATAGTGTTTTAGCTTTCATTAATTGAGGGATTGAGTTCAAGAGCTGTGAAGCTATGCTCCACCTATGAAAAAGTCTAGTTAGGCTACACCTGGAGTATTGTGTCCAGTTCTGGTCGCCTCATTACAGGAAAGATGTGGAATCGTTGGAAAAGGTGCAGAGGAGATTTACCAGGATATTGCCTGAAATGGAAAGAAGTTCTAATGAGGAAAGGATGAGCGAGCTACGTCTTTAGTAGTTCTAAACAGAAAAAGACATGTGGTGACTTGATAGAGGTGTACAAAATGATAGAGTTATAAATAGAGTGGGCAGGCAAAGACTTTTTACTAGGGAGGAGGTAGCTATTTCAAGGGGACATTGTTTTAAAGTGAGTGGATTTAGATAACGGGGGAATAGGTTCTTTACTCAGAGAGTGTTCGGGGAGTGGAATGCATTGCCGGAGAGGGTAGTCGAGTCGGCCTTATTAGGAGCATTATGCAGGATTTGATAGGTGTATGGATGATAGTATAAGGTAGGGGTGGATGTTAGATAGACGTTAGGTTTAGGGTAAAAATTCGGCACAACATCATGGGCTGAAGGGTCTGTACTGTGTTAGACTGTTCTATGCTCAATGTTCTCATGATGGCTGTGAGACCATTGACGATTGTCAGGAAAAGCCAATCCGATTCCCTGATGTTCTTGAGGGAAGGAGACTGCAATACTTGTGTGGTCTGGTCTGCATGTGAGTCCAAACCCACAGCAATATGTTTGGCTCTTCCCTGCCCCCGGGCAATTAGGGAGTAGTTTGTTTGGAGTAGATTGTTTGTAGGTAAAGGGAAATCGGCTAAGTGGGGGGCTTTCAAATGTGTGATAAGGAGAGTTTAGAGGCACGATGTTTGTGTTTGAGAGAAATGGAAGGTTGGTAGGTCTAGAAAATAATGGATGAATAAAGATATTGAGGCTTTTGAAAAGAATAAAAAAATCATATATTAGATATAAATAACTGAGTTCAAATAACTCCGGAGAATACTATAAAGAATGGAGGGCATCCTTAAGAGGGAAATCAGGAAGGCAAAGACAGGATATGCAATCGCCTTGGCAAATAAAGGTTAAGAATAATCCAAACAGATTCTCCAAGTACATTGACAGCAAGAGAGCAACAAGACAGTGAGTCGGGCTCCTTAAAGATCAAAGAGCTCATCGATGTGTTGAACCTCAGGAGATGGGAAGAGATGCTAGATAAATATTTCTTAGTTTTTCTGTGGAGAAAGAAATGGAGGCTGAAGAACTCAGGGAAATAAATACTGATGTTTTGAAAACAGTTCACATATACAGAAGAGGATGTCCTGAATGTCTTAGGAAACAAAGGTGGCCAAATCTTCATGACCTGACCTTTTTTGTATCCCAGGACGATGTCAGAAGTGAGGGAGGACAGTGACAAACACCTACAACTACAGTGCTGTGCCTGATGACTGAACAGTGACTAATGTTAGCCTTTGCTTAATAATGTGGGACTAGGAGAAGTCTGTGAACTGTAGACGTGCGAGTCTCACATTGGTGGTGGCTATGTTATTGGAGGTGATTCTGAAAGGTAGGATTTTTATGCATTTGGAGATGCATGGAATGATTAGAAATAGTCAGTGAGGCTTTGTGAGAGGGTGTTAACAAAGTTGATTGAGTTTTTGAGGCAGTAAGGCATGTTTAGTAAGTTTGTGGGTGAGACCATAACTGGTGTTGTGGACAGTGATAATTTATCTAAGATTACAAAGAGATCTTGATTAACTGGGTTAACTGGCTGAAGAGAGGCAGACGGGATTTAATTTGGATAAACGCAAGATATTACATTTTGGTAAAACAAACAAGGGCAGGACTTGAACAATTAAAAGTAGCGTCTTGGGTAATGTCACAGAACAGAGGTACCTTGGGGTTCAGATCTTTAAAGCTCGTATCACAGAAGATAGGGTAAGTAAGAAGATGTTTACACTGTTTGCCTTCATTGCTCAGATCTTTGAGTATAGAAGCTGGGACATTATGTTGAGGTTGTACATGTTTATGGTAATGCCTCTTCTGGGGCACTGTCCCCAGTTCTGGTCACACTGTTATAGGAAGGATATTACCAAGCTGGAGAAGGTTCAAAAGAGATTCTCCAGGATGTTGCTGGGAATGGAGCGTTTGACTTTTAAGGAGAGGCTGGATAATCTGCGGCAGTTTTCACAGGAGTTTAGGAGGTTGAGGCATGACCTTATGCTCATAAAATCATGAAGGGTATAGATAAGGAGAATGGCAGGTGTCCTTCTCCTAGTGTGGCGGTGAGGCCAGTATTCAGAGTGAGAGTAACTGTGTTTTTTATTTAAATGAGAGGGAAAATATTTTTAAAAAGACATTAGCGATTTTTTTAAACTTGGAGAGTGGTTCATGCGCAGAATGATCATCCAGAGGAAGTGGTGAGTATGGTTACATGTTATAATGTTTAAAAGATATCTGGATAAGTACATGAATAAGAAATGTTTGGAGGGTATGGGCAAAGTACAGGCAGGTGGGGCTAGTTTAGTTTGGGATTATGGTTGGCATGTTCTGGTTGGACCAAACAGTCCACTTCTGAGGTGCATAACTCTATGACTCTAACTCTCACTATCTAAGTTCCTTCAGTTATTACAACCCTCCGTGTTGCTGCCAACTCACCCAACATCGCAACTCTCCCTATCGCTGTCGTCTCATCCAGCCTCATAACTATCCTATCTCTATAATTCACCTTCAGCCTTACAAATCTCCATCACTATGACATTTCTTCCACAATCAAAACCCTCTGGTTTCAAAAACATCTCTATCTCTGTAACATCTCCCAGTCTCACAATCCTCCCTAGCTTTCATCTTCTCTAGCCTCAGAACACTCCTTACCTGTAATCTCTTGGAGCCTCACAAATCAATGATATCTGCTTGTCTCTAATTCCAACTTTATGAGGACAGATACCTGTTTACTATTTCTTCACTTGATGGGGGCACTTTCAGATTCCTTCGCCCCAGGCTCCAAAATTTCCTCCTAAACTGATCCGCCTCTCTACCTCACTTTCGTCCCAAAAGCATGCACTAATTATGTGTCATGTATTCTAATATCACCTTTCCTGATGTGATTTCAAATGTGGCTTGTCACATTTCTATATTAACTATCTCAGATCTACAGTACAGAAAAAGGCTCTGTGGTCACTGGGGAGGTGCCGGTACAGAAAACTACCACGTAACAATTCTCATCCCATTTTCCAGCACATAGTCTATGGACTTCACTGCCTTGGCATCGCATGTATATGTCTATATACATATTAAATGTTATCAAGATTTCTGTGTTTACCACCCTTACAGACAGTGAGGTTCAGCGTAATCGTCAATGTACGATGACATCAAACACAGGAACACAGAGCAGCTGGCTCTGTGAAAACCAGAGATCACCCATACTTTGGGAAGGATGGCAGGGTTGCTCAGGGAACATAGATGAAATTTACTCGGGTGGTTTAAGGAAGGAGGGATTTTACTTACATGCTTAGGTTTCTTTTTTAACATTTACTCATGTCACATGGGTGTTGCTGGTACACATGAGAACAGGTGGACTTTCCTTCACAACTTCTCCCCTTGCCTGCGACGTGGTAATCTCCAGGTTAAACTACTACTGGCTATCACTGTCTAATGAGAGAGGAGCCCATGGTCATGGAAGACAATGGTGACTAACGTTTACACAGTGATGCTATTGTTCCTCGGTGGAGGAGAGAAGGAACATTGAAGGAGGTGGATGGGACAGCAGTCAGGCACAGCACCTTGTCCTAGAGGATTTTCACTTTCATTAATATCGTTGGGGGCTGCACTGATGCAGGCAAGTGGAGAATGTTCCAACATAATCCTGATGTGTGTCTCATAGATAGCAAACAATCATTGGGGATCAGGCTTTTGGAGAAACTGAGATCCTTCTCCTTGCAGCAAGGGAAGTTGAGGGGAGATTTGATAGAGATACTTTAGAATGATAAAACTTACACTCATCAGTTGATCATAAAGGGATTGCAGGACAAATGTTAATGATTTTGGGGACTTCAGGGACAATTTTTACGCAGCAAGTGTGTTGGAATTTAATACTCACATACAATGCAAATGTCCAGGTCCTGACGAAAATCCACCACTCTCAGCCTCGGGTTAGAAATTCAGAACAGCCCTGACCTCTGGTAACAGGATGGCTGTGCATTTTCCCTGCTGCAGATTACCCTTTATGGAGGTCAGCAGTCAACTCAGGGGAATATTATGTGGGTTTCTATGAGCTTCTGCCTTGGCCCTTCATGGGCCTGAACACAGCAGCAGATCTTTGACACATGGGGCAGAATGTTCCAAGAGTTAGTGAGATGCGGACAGAAAGATTTGAACCTGTTTCTTTCCTTCTGTGTGGCTGCTTTCTCTCATCAATAAGACATTGTGTGTTAAAGGCTAATGCAGCTGAAAAGGACAAGTTGTCTCTATTCTTAATGGGTAGCAAGTTCCTTCCAATCTTTCCAAACAACGTTCCCTAAAACGCTAGTGATCAGATATGAGCAAGAGGGCCCACTACTCCCAATAGGGAGTATAGAAGAATGAGGGAAGATCTCACAGAAAAAGCAGAACAGTCAAGTTTTGTTAGAGTGGTGAACAGTTTACAGACAGATATTAATAGGATAAGTGGGCAAGTTGGCAGATGTAGTATAATTTGGGAAAATGTGAAGTTGTTTATTTTGGAAGAGACAACAAAAGATCAAAGCACTACTTAAATGGTGAATAGTATAGAAAGCTGCAACACAAAGAGACTTGGGGGTAATTGTGCAGGAAACACAAGAAGCTCGCACACAGCTGTAATAGGTAATCAAGAAGGGTAACAGAATGCTGTCCCTTATTTCAAGGTGCTTGCAGATTAAGCAACTGTACAAAGAACCAGTGAGACCACATCTGGAGTAATGTGGGGAGTTTTGGTCCATTTATTTATGGAAATATTGGAGGCATTCCAGAGAAGTTCAACTAGGAGGACCTCTGGTTTGGAAGGATGATCTTTTTCAGAAAAGTCTAAACACACTGAGTATCTACGAACAGGATTTTGGAAGACTGCCAGGTAATTTCACTGAAACAAAAGGATTCACTAGGGGTTTGACAGGCCTAATGCTGAAATGATGTTTCCCATCATGAGAGTGTGTCGGACCAGATTTGTGATCAGTCAGGAAATCAAGGGTTAAGTTTCAGAATCGTCAAGCTTTGGGCAACATAGACACGGGTAGGGGGCTCAGGAGCAAATGAACTGATGTGAAGTGGAATGAAGAAACATTTTAGAGAATGAAATTTCTGGTATTTATGATGGAGTAGATGTGAGGTCAGATGCTATCTTGGAGTTAGATATGAGAGCATTATTGTGAAGGCTGCAAAAACAGAAAAAAATTGCAGATGCTGTAAAAATCAGGCACAGAAACAGAAGTTGCTGGAAAGGCTGAACAGGTCTGGCAGCATCTGAGACGAAAAAAATATCAGATTTGAAGTTTCAGGTCCAGTGACCATTCCCCGGAGCTGCTGTGAGGAAGGGTCCCTGGACAAGAAACATTAATTCTGATTTTATCTTCACAGATGTGCCAGGCCTGCTGATTGTGAACAGTCCAGTTCAACCTTAGGCACTTCCCAGCGAGAGGGAGGGAGTCAGCAGTGTAGCAAAGTAATTTGCAATAACAACTGAAGGCAATGGGTTTAATCATCAAAGTTTTACCAGAGAAAATTTCAGCTAATCGATTAGTGGAAGCACGATAAGTAGTTTGATAATGAGTACCAGTGGGGCAATGGACAGTGGTGATGGTGAGATAAAGCTGGACATTGTCAGTGTACATGTGAAAATAAACATTGTTCTTTCAGGCAATGTTCCGCACCAGCACTATCTAAGCAGTAACTGCTTCACCATTAGGAGCTCTTTCTACAGTTGCCAAGGCAACATAGTCTGCAATTCCTACTCTATGCTTTTTAAATGTGCCTTTCGCCTTTTAAGACATTCACAAAAACCTGTTCATTTGACAATGATTTTGGTCGCCTGACCCAAAAACTTAAACGGCGGGCTCATGTCAAACGTTCCTCAATAATATTTTTGTGAAATTATCGATATGATTTACAAAACAAAATTGATTTTGACATATATCATCAACTTTTGACTATTGCTGTGTGAATGATCAATAACTTCATACCTAACGGCATTGTGGAAGCACCATCACCAAACATCACCGTCTGCACAGCCATCAGGAGTTTTCGCGACGATCGCTGTTATCTGTTGAAGAAACAAAGATGATGTCTCAGGGAGTGCAAAACGAATTACAGGGAATGAAAATGGTGCAGAATTTGAAGGTCTTGCTAGAAAAAGAATTCCTGACTGTGAGCGATATTGTGGAAACATGAATCTGGTAAGATGGTCGGTGATGGGCAACAGTAGAAAATTCACAGAAAAAAAAGTATGTGAAAGCCACAGTAAAAGAGTAAACAGAGCGAAATATACCCTTGATCAGAGACGGAAGAGTTTAGGTATATTGACGAAAAAGTGATTGCGGAGCACAGAGATGAATCGGGCCAGTGTTAGCTGTCATGATCCTAAAATCTGGGAAATGAAGAATAAACATTTCTCTTGGCTTAAATCTCATCTGCGCAAATTCTCCGCGAACACGCTCTGCCAGGGGAGGGTGCGCATGCGTCCCGCTGAAACCTGCCCTCAACAAAGTTGGCAACTGCTCATCCGTCCTGCGGCTCATTTCCCCCAACAAAGATGGTGCCGGTCAGTCGAGCCTTTCACCGTTCAAGGTGTTTTCACGGTTGCTGTAAGCACGGGACTGGGAGTCTCAAATTTATGTTTTCCCACGTGCACTAAGTTTTTGTAAACCCTCCCAGCTCATACTAATAGCATTTCCCTCCCACTTTTTTGCTGTTTATCTCTTTCTTTACTGTATCCGGCACCTTCCGCAGACGCCCAAACCCTGGCCACAACGACAGCACGCAGCATCCTTGGATGATCACGTGGTCTATTATATGTCCCTCCGATTGGTTGGAGGTGCAGTGCGTCCCTCCAGAACACCCCCGTCCTCCTATTGGTTCTCTGCTGACATCAATCATTCGGGCTCAAGGGCGAATTGGAGCGTGCACAATTCTTCCTGCTTTTGTTGCTGTTGATCGGCTTCAGGAGTGAGTTTTCGTTGTGAGATGGGAAAGAATGTGTAATTCCTGCTTCTCCTAATGTTCTGCAATAATAACAGTGACATTTATAGAACCTTCATCATTGTCAAATCTCTTATGGTGCTTCACGGATGATCGAAACTTTGCACAAAGAGATCGATTTTAAAGAGACGGTGAGGGAGGGAATTCCAGTGGCTTGTATCCTCGGCAGTTCCAATCATAGAATGATGTGGGTGGGTGAGTCGGAAAGGGAATATTGAAAAGAGAATTGCAGGGAGTGCATAAGGCCTAAAGAACTGTGGAGTTCCAGTTTATCAATCATAGAGAATGTTGTACGACAATGTGTCCAAGAAAGCCATGACTACAGCGCAACAGAAGATTTCTGCTGTTTTAAAAGTATCAGATCTTGTATCGTGGGCTTACAAAACGTAACTGATCTCCACAAACAGGCTTGAGGTGAAGTTCGAGCAATGCTGAGATACTTTTAGAGGAAGGGGGATAGCTGTTGTCTCCTGCTTTAGGAAAGATGTTAAACCTGTTAGACTGCAGAAAAGATTACAAGGATGTTGCTGGGGCTGAAGGGTGTGAGCTATCAGGAGGTGCTAAATAGGCTGGGGCTATTTTCCCCTGCAGCATATCGGAGATTCAGAGGTTACCTCATCGAGGCTTGTAAAAGTATGAAGGACATGAAAAAATGCTGAATATTCAGTCTTTTTTTTCCAGGGTTGAAGAGTCTAAAAGGCAAGGGCATAGGTTAAATGTGAAAAGGAAAAGATATGAAAGGAACTGAAGGGGCATCTTTCTCAGACAGAGGATGATCTGTGTATGGAATGAGCTGCCACAGGAAGTGATGGAGACTGGTATAATTGTAACATTTAAAAGTCATTTGGGTGGGGAGGGTTCAGAGGGAATGTTGGCCAAATGCTGGCATCGGGGACTCGATTAAGTTAGGATATCTGATTAGCATGGACAAGTTGGAGCAAAGCGCCTGCTTCCATGCATGTTAATAGCAGTCCTTTTACCCAACATTATCTCTTACGAAAAGCAGGCTCAGATGTAAACACAGGCCAGGCAGCATCAGAAGAACAGGAAAGCCGACGTCAACTTTTCTGTTCCTCTGATGCTGCCCCGCTGTTGCGTTGCTTTTGTGTTGACCCTGACTCCAGCATCTTGCAGTTTCATCTTCTTTCTGCTGTCAACATTTTGTTCAGTTTAATCTATTTTTCTAATGAACCTGTTCAGAGATGCCATTCCACAGCTACTGTGCCACAAGAGGCCCATAAAATGGTGTGCAATGTACTACTGAGGACACTGATTGTCATTGGAAAGTGCGCCCCCACTGGTGATGAGCACAATGTAAACACGAACTGAAGTCAGCATTATTATTCAGGGACTCAGGGTTATTTTGAACAATTGAATTCCATCCCTTAATTTCAACCTTAACTTATATATTAATATCCTCTGGGACAGGCAACAACAAATGTTTACTGCAAGACCTGCTGAATTACTCCACATTTTTCTGTTTTTAATTTAAAAAGAAATATTGAATGGCGTCGACAGAAATCAGCCGCACTCTTTATGAAGTTTGCAGAACCCACTAGTATTCTAGTTGATAGATTAAGTTTCTATACTGAAGAAGAATCACTATTTGTTACAAGTAACCAGATTCAAGGTGGAGATACACAGTTAAATTAAGTGACAAACTGCAACTTAAAACTCTCAGCTCCACTTTCAGACAAAGATCTGATATAAACAGGGAGAGATAATGCTCATGGAGGGAGAGAAATTGGAAAATCAGAGCCATAGTCTTAGTTCACAATATTTATGACTTGGATGCAGGGATAGAAGGTACTGTACTCAAATTTGCAGCTGGCCCTTGACAGCAATAATGCATTTGTTTCAGAGTAGCATCAAGGAGCCCAAGAAAAATTGGGATCAATGAGTATTGGGAGCAAACTCTTTTGTGGTTGGAGTAATATAGGATACATCGGAAGATAATCTCAGCTCCAGGATATCTCTGCAGCAGTTCCTCAGGGTAGCATCCTCGGCCCAACCATCATCAGCTGCTTCATCAGTGAGCTTCCCTCCATCTTAAGGTTAGAAGTGCGTATGTTTGCCAATAATTGCACACTGTTCAGCACCATCCAAGGTTCCTCAGACACGAAGCAGTCTGTATCCAAATACAACAAGATCCGGCTAATATTCAGGCTTGTGTTGACAAGTGGCAGTAATATTTGTACAACATAACAGTCAGGCTATGACGATCACCAAAAAGCGACAATCTAACCACCAACACGCAACATTCACTGGTGTTCACGTCACTGAATCTCTCAACATCAACATCCTGGTAGTTGCCAATGAGCAAAAACTCAACTGGACTCCCCACATGAACACAGTGCCTATAAGTGCAGGTCAGATTTGAGGAGTACTGTGGGGAGTAACTCATTTCTGACTCCCCAAAGCTTGTACACCATCTGAAAGGCCCAAGTGAGGAGTGTGATGGAATTGCCCCCACATTGTATTCCATGTGTCAAACTATTACCCATTGGCTTTAGCGAACTCTAACCATTTACAGAATCCATCTTCTATCGATAGCTAAATTTCCTGCTTATTTTCATGCCATCGCCCAACGCAGTTACAGTCAATTTGTTACACACCTCCAAGTCATCGATATGGATTGTAAATTTTTGAGGACCCAGCACTGACCACTGTGTGAATCCACTGGCTACTTTCTGTCAAACTGATCAGGACTGATTTTTCCCGAGTGTTTGCTTTCTGTTTGATAACCAGTCCCTCCCCCATTCTTGTGTAGCACATGCAAAATGCTGTGGAAGAATGATGGGCGTCAGTCAACAATTCAGCCCCTCAAGCCCGATCTGTCATGTATTACAATCATAGCTGATGTCGTCCTGCCTCAGTTCAACATTACACTTATACTCTATTCTTTTAGAAATAAACGCTGAAATTGCACTTGCCTTCCTTACTGCCTGATGTACCAGAGCATGAATTTTCTCTGATATTGTCTGCACTTAACACCCTGAAGTTTCTTGACATTGAGATAAGAAGTTGGCTTTGTACTATGCTGACCAAAATGGATAACCACAAACTTGTCCACATTAAGTTTAACTGGAAAATGTTGGCCCATTCACTGAAACTATCCATTTCCATTTGTATACCTTTACAGCTTCATTGCGAAGCAACTTTTCCACCCACTTTAATATCAGCTGAAAATTTGGTGGAAGTATCTTCTATACTTTCAATCAAGTAATACAAAAGATTCCAAATAGTTGGGGCCTGAGATCTAAATTCAGTCGCACCTCAAAAGTTCCAGTCACAAGCCGACACATTGTAATGCCATCTAACTGCATGATGTTGGTTCACCAAGTCTCTATCCAAGCTAATAAATTACTCCAACCCACCTGCTCTTACATTACAGATTAAACATTCGTCTGACACTTTATCCAATACTTCACAGACACTCAGTTATGTAACACCTCCACAATCCCCAGAATCCACATTGCCTGTCACATAGTTTAAAAATTGATCAAATAATTCAACTTGATTTAATCTCCATGAAACCATGCTGACTATGCTGGATTCTCGTCTGACTTTGCAAATGTGCTGTTTTTAACTCCTAGATAATTGAATTTGACACTGTACCTTCAATCTCAAAAGTCTACTCACTACTTTTTACTCCTTAGTGAGCATAGTTATTCGAAGTTCTTCTCTTGCTACAGCCTCAATGTTCACTTTCCAATTCCTGTGTGACCGGCACAAGGCTGTAAAAGGTCTGCTCTGATTGCTGTGGAAGAGACACGAATGGCTGAATGGTTCCATTCAGTTCCTTGTTTATAAATAGATGGGCTGAATGCCCAATTGGTGTTCTTACATTCTGGGCCTAGATGGCCAGAATTACTTACTCTTGTTCCTGAATAAGGAACAATGTCTGAATGTCCTATTCCTGTTGATGTAGAAGTGGCTTGAAGGGACATGGAACTTTCCTGTTACTGTGTTGTTAAAGGGCCTGAAGGGCCTCCTCATATTCATCCAACACAGCATCGAGATGCTGAACGGTCTCCTCCTCCATCACTGAGTGATTGATTTTCTCCTGTTCCCATCCAACAGACATGTGGCCTAATTAACTGATCCTTTGCCATTGAAGTCTCAAATTATTTTGAGTACTTCTCAGTTCCTGTGCAGTAGGCTTGATGGGCTGAATGGCCTGTTCTTTTACCAGTAAACCAACCTCTAGTCACTTTGCAGCCTCTCCCATCTCTTGTATCACAGAGGTGTGGAGTCTGAATGGAACTATACTGCTGCTTTGCAATGAGATAGTATTGCTCCCTGTCCTACTCTAGGCCCTGTGAGATGGGATGGACCGACTGATTGGTTTCCCCCTGTAACTGTATATCAGGTTACAGGAGCTGAATAGCCTCGTCCTGTTCTCGTGTAACTGGGTTGCAGGCTTGAGGATAGTTTTCCATTCCTATGTAACAAGCTGGAGAAGCAAATCGAATTCCTCCATTTGATGTAGAATTGGCTTCTGTTTCTGACTCCTTCTATGTAAAAATAAGATCATCTTTCATTTTTGTAAATTCCAATGTGTATCAGAACAACCTGATCTTCCTTTCCTTATAAGTTGGTTCATTCATTGTTTCCAGTGCAACACCATCCTTTCTTCAGTGAGGAGACTAAACTTTACACACTTCTCTAGATGTGATCTGACTAAGACCCTTTGCAGTGGCAGCAACAGTTTGCCAGTCTGTTCTAAGTTCCCACCCAGATTTGTGCCGCGTGAGCTATCGGGAGGAATGCACAATATTATTGAAAGTTTATTCTCCTTCTATACTCCACCTGCATAATGGAAAATCTGGTGAAATTATCACAATAACGTTTGTGAAGACAGATGACATGTGGGGAAATGATCTCAAAATCGAGATAGGTTTCAGCAAATACCTCGTCTGAATCTCCCCAGAGCCCATGTTGCTCAGATTCCACAGAACCTGGTAACGTGGAGCTCAGAAAAAGCTAGGAGAAGCAAACATTCATGGGAATATAGTTTCAAAATCAAATCTGCAATAAAAATGTTGAGCAGGTTATAAAACAGGAAATTAGATATCCGAGTTTGTGGGTGCTGCAATAATAATGGATAAGTGCAAGCTGTGTCGATACTAGTTAAGCCAAGTGATTGCTAACTCCAGGAAAAATGGATTTCATAAGCGTGTATGAGAATGGTTTGCTTCAACAGTATGTTGAGCACCGAATTAGAGATCAGGTTGTTTTGGACTTGGTGCTGTGTGGTCTGAACACCGAATTGAAAGTCTTGCTGTCAAGGAGATGTTGGGAATAGTCATAATATATCAAAGTTTACATGACGCCTGACTTCAAAACACTTGATGGTCTATGGGGCAATTTGGCTTCAGTGAATTGCAAAAGTACATGCAAAAGATTCAATGCAAGACAGGCAATGTCTGTTAATTATTGAAACACTGTAAGGCGACTCATGTACATATATCCCCCAAGTGCAGTCAGCAAAAGAGAAAGGTGCTTCATTAATGATAAACGAAAATGTTAAAGATTACATTAGATGAAAGGAAGCAGCTCATAAAAATACAAGATATTTTGGTAAGCAATCGATTCAGAGAAATGTAGAACCAAGAAAATCTGAAGCCAGAAATTGTCAAGAAAATTTAAAACAACGATTTGATTTACTATTGTCACGCTTAATTAGGCACAGGGAAAAGTTTTGTTTTGCGTGCAGTACAAGCAGATCATAACATACATGGACATACAGATCATATGGTGTTTATACAGAGTGAGACATGCAAGTTTCTGACAGGAGGTATGCAAAAACAAGATTAATACAAGACTTGGAATCAAATAAATCCATTCAGCAATCTAATAACAGTGGGGAAGAAGCATTCGTGAATCTGTTGTAATTGTATTTAAACTTGTGTATTTTCAGCCCAACAAAAGTGGTTGGAAGAGATTATAACCAGTGTGGGAGAGGTTTTTGATGATTTTGGTTGCCTTTCTGCAGCAACGAAAAGTGTAGATAGAATCTATGAATGGGAGGGTTGCTTGCGTGATAAGCCTGGGCTGCATTCCCAATTTTATGGAGCATTTACAGTGACAGGCATAGCAGTTGCAAGAATGCAAATCAACAAGCAGCACAAAGACTGCCGAAAAACTTTTATGATATTTGGAAGGAAAACAAAAGTAAGGCCAAATGTGGGGCAATTCATGCACATACAGGATAATTTATTGTAGAGAAATGAGAATTGAAAGTGAAACTAATCAGTTACGTTGTGTCTGCCTTTATGGAGGAAGGTCCAGGCAATCTCCCAGAAATGACAAGTGACAATGGGACACGTGCAACTCAAGAGTAAGATCTCGCATATCAGTAACGAGGTAGTACTTGGGAACATAACTGGAGTGAGAATTAATAAATCTGATGGACCGGATATACTTCATACCAGATTTTTGGAGTAAGCAGCAATTGACATATTGATTGCATTGGGGGTCACCATGTTATTTTTCTGTACCTTCTGAAAAGGCAGAAAGCCATTCTGGATAATGGAAGATTATGATGCAATGCTTTGATTTAAGAAGGGATGAAGAGGGGTTGTCGCGACTATAGACCAGTTCTCTTCTCATTCACACTTGGGAATCGATTGGAATTTATTATAAAAGATGTGACACTGGATATATGGAAAGTAATTTGAAAATCGGAAAGAATGGTAATGTATTCAATTGGTCGTAATTGTTTGAAGATATTTCTTGTAGACATGGACAATGGAGTGCCAGTGGATGTGCTGAAGGTGAGTGTTCAGGAGGAATCTTTTACGAACTTACTCAGTGAGTTAGTCAGTAAAACTAAACCAAAGGGTATTGGGAATAACATGGCCAAATGGGAAAGTAAAAGTTAGTTTCAGCTTCATTTAAAATGAATCGGAATAACGATGTAAGTGCATCCTATAGCAGATGCATAGAGTGTTGGTAACACTGTACCTGGAGCATTATGCTCAGTTTTGGTGTCACAATCTAAGAAAGAATATACTAACGACAGAGTAATTGCAATGAACATTCTCCAGATTAATCCCTTCAATGCCAAGATTGTTTGGTGAGGAAACTCAGCCCGTGTTCTCTACTGTTTCAAAGAATGAGAGGGGATCTCCATAAAATTTAGAACATTCATGCAGAGTGGACTGAACATACAAGGGCAAGGCATAGTGCTGGCAAACAAGTTTGGGAGAAACCCAAGGCATTGTACTTACTTCAAAACCTATTAAAATTCTCATTGCATGACCTAATATGAATTTTTGACTATTTTTCAAAGGGCTATGTGATTCCAACTAATAGTAGAAATCTGTAACTGACAAGCTGTGCCTTAATGAGTTGAGGCAATTCACTTTCCAATATCTTATAATCTCCGTAATGACTCCTCCCTCTAATGATAAAGGCGGGGTTGATTTTTCTGTACAATGCAGGTTTGAATCTTTTCTTTTATGGCTTCCTACAAATAATTCGGATCAATAATTATAATTGTTGATTAAACGACTAATTAGTATGAGATATTGTTATCTATGTCTTATACATCAGCTGCAGCCTCGAGCTTCTGTTGATCTCACATGATAAATGTTATAATCTCTGTCTTTTTCCACATTCAGCAAACTTGAGATGTTACTGTCAGCCTTGTTCTGCTGCATTAACCATGGAAGCTATTGACCATTTTGTGGGGTTGTTATGGCCATCCCTAACAAAACACCATCTCCGCATGGGGACCTATCACAAACCACACTGAGCAGGTTATTTCTCTGCTGCTTGACTGCTCTGTCAAAAAAAAAATCTTAAACCAATGCTGATTGAGATTGAGAGAGTGGCAACTGGAAATTATTTGCCTCTTAGTAAGCTGGACGTAGCAGAGAATGTGCCCACATTGCCAGGTAGATGTCGGAGTTGGAGCTGAAATGAAACAGCTTCCCCAGGGGCACGGCTTGCTGTGCAGCACAAGCCTTCAGTCCTCTTGCAGTAACAGTGTCAGGGCCCATCGCCTCTGTCATATGTACTGTGTTCAGCTGTTTCGTGATGTCGTGTGCAGTGATCAAATTGGTGGAAGACTGACATCTGTGATTTTGTGAACAACATGATGAGAGTGAGATGGATCATCCACTCAATACTTCTGGCTAAGCATGGTGCAGATACTACAGCCTCATTCTTTGCACTGCTGAGTGGGGTTGTTCCATTATTTAGAACGGGGATATTTGTGGAACCGTCTCCTCCAATGAGTTGTTTAAAATTCCATCACCATTTATGACTGGATGTGATAGAGCTGATATCTGATCTGTTGGTCTTGGGATGACTTTGCCCTCTCTATCAGGTGTTAGTCCTGCCTTTTGGATTGTAAGAAGCCAAGCGCAGAAGATCTAACAGGTTGCCATCAGTTTTAGGTTCACATTTTTCTGATCCTGGCATGTTTACCCGCAATCATAGCTCGATGGGCTTGATGGTTTTGCGAGACTGAGGGGTTATCCCAGGGGAAAAAAATGTTACAGACTGTGGTTGAATATAATTCTGCTCCTGCTACTGCTGTCGTCTACATCACCACATGAGTGCCCAGGTTTTGTGCTGTGATATTTGCAATGTAATTGTGCTGCCTATTACCCAGTTCACACCGAGTCCCCATCGCCCCTGTTCACAGTGACCTACTCTGGGTTCTGATGTGGTAACACTTACGTTTTAATATTCGTATTGTTCTAAGGGTCTTTCCATGGTGTCACATCTCCAATTTGTCTCATTCCTGAAAACCCTTTCTGAACATTTTCACTTCCAGTGGTGTCATCTTCTGATTTTAAAGTGAATGTGTTTCTCCCTGTTTCTTGCTCTGACCATGATTAAGAGCTCTGTAGTGTCAGTGATTCCGGCCTTTTGTAGTTTCAAAACCAAGGCATGTGTGCATCTTGCGCTGTCATTCACTTCCCGGGGTCATGATGCTTTGTGTTGGACAAGGCGTTTAAGTAGGTTTTACATACATCTTTGGAATTTATTCACAAACTGAAATTGCTGAAGAAATGAAGCAGGTCTGGTTGCATCTGTCGAGTTGAAGTAAAGTTAATCAGTTGAATCCAGTGACGATTTCACAAAGCTCCCAGTTTCTCCAGCAGTTTGTGCTTTTGTTTCCAATTTCCAACGTCCACAGTTCTTTAATTTGTTGAAAATTTATTTTGAGCCGCACAAAAAGAACAAAAGAACGGTGGATGCTGTAAACTAGGAACAAAAACAAAGTTGCTGGAAAAGCAGGTCTGGCAGCATCTGTGAAGGATAAAACAGAGATTGAGAATTGGTTGCCTGGTAGAAAGCAAAAAGGTGTTTTTTTTTCCGCTTGGCCATTAGTGGTTAGTGGTGTGGCTAAGGGATCAGTGTTGGGACTGCAATTCTTTACAATTTACATAGATGAATTGGAGTTAGCGACTAAGTGTGGTGTGTCAAAATTTGGAGATGACACTAAGATGAGCTTTCAAGCAAAGTGTGCAGAGGACACTGAAAGTCTGCAGAAGGATACAGATTGTCTAAATGGAATATTGTCTGTCATTTCTAGATAGAAGGGGTTTAAAAATATGGAGGCTATGCTGCACCTGTATCGGGTCCTGGTGGGGCCACACTTGAAGTATGGTGTGCAGTTTTCAAGTATATCCCTCTTTTGAGAAGGGACATACTGGCACTGGAGAGGATGCAGAGCCGATTCACCAGGTTGATTCTAGATTTGAGAGGATTGGATTATGAAGAGACACTGAGTAGTGTGAGATTATACTCATTGGAATTCAGAAGAATAAGGGGAGATCTGACAGAAACATAATAGATAATGAAGGGAATAGAGAGGGTTTAGGCAGAGAGGTTGTTTCCGCTAGCTGGTGAAACAAGGACGAGAGGGCATCACCTCAAAATAAAGGGAAGCAGATGTAGGAATGAGGTCAGGAGGAAATTCTTCACCCAAAGTGTTTTGAATCTGTGGAATTCCTTGCCCAATGAAGCGGTTGAAGCTACCTCGCCGAATGTGCTCAAAGCAAGGCTATACAATCTTTTGAACAATAAAGGAATTATGAGTGAAGTTGTGCAGGTGGGTAAGTGGAGCTGAGTCTCAAAAAGAGATCATCCATGATCTTATTAAATGGGGCAGGCTCGAGGGGCCGGATGGCCTACCCCTGCTCTTAGTTCTGAGGTTCATATCTTCTGAATGCTTCGGGGCTTGTAACCCTTCCTCAGAAGTGAGGATGTTCTGACGAAGGGTCACTGGAGTCGAAAATTTAACTCTGTTTTCTCCTTCACAGATGCTGCCAGGCCTGCTGAGCTTTTCCAGCAACTTTGTTTTTGTTCATATCTGGAGGATCTCAGCAGGTCTGAATGCATCTGTGGAGACAGAGAAACAGAGTTAACATTTCAAGTCCAGCGAGATCCTTCTTCAGAACTGAAAAAGGTTTAAAAAATGGGCTTTTTCATACTTCAACAGCGGTGGAGGAGGGATGACAGAGATCAGCGGGTGTGGGTGAGCAGTGCAAGAGATAACGGGCTTTTAATTTAGGTGAAAGAGAAACAGATGTAAATAAAGGTGTGGGGGGTGTGGGGCTCTCTTTGCTGAGTGCAAAATAGACAAGACACAAAAAACAAGATCCAGAGGGACCCGGGGTGAGGGCAGTGGGTGGCGGAGGCGGGGTAGCGGCGAGAAAGTATGAAAATATTGGGGTCAGGCTGTGAAGTCCTGGAATTGAATATAAAGACCTGCAGGCTACAAAACGCAAAGCGTAAAATGAGGTGTTACAGTAACTTGGAAGCCCTTCACTGAAACATTGCGGGAGCCCAGGACCGAAGTGTGAGCATGAGAGCAAGGTAGTTTATTGAAATTGGAAGCAAGAAGAATATCAATGTTATTCCTACTGAGAGAGTGGAAGTGTTTTACAAAGCAGGCTCTGTTTTGTCTCACCAGTGTAAAAGACACAGTGTTGTAACTAGCAATGACAGCAGACTGAATTGAAAGTGTACAAGTGAAATGCTGCTTCACCTGGAAGGTGTGTTTTTAGTTGCTAAGAAAGGAGGAACGTGTTCGCGATCTTTTCAAATATCAAAATTTATTTCATCTTCAATATCGACTGCATTGTTGTACGTTGGGACCTCTGCAGCAACAGCTTTAGTCGTGCATTTTAGACTTGTTTGAGTCAATTTACTCGCAAGCTGCTGCCTACGCTCTTAACTACAGAGTCGAGGCAACAGTTTGTTTGTCATGTGTGCCCCTGTTTGCTTCGAACTGATGTACATATTTCAAATGCACATGCAAGCCTGCAGTTTGTAACAGAATTTGTAAATTTAACCCTTGTTATGCTGCAGCCTCATCAAACAAATTTCAATGCACACCACAACTTCCTTGTTTTTTTGATACCTCTATTTATAAAACTGAAGTTCCAGTGAGCCTTCTTCACAACACTTTTCACTTGTCCCACCACTTATAATCTCCTGTCCTCTGTTTCCCTCTGTCCTTAAACAGGGGGTTCTATTTGCCAGTCTTCCGGGACCCTCCCTGACTCGAGCGATTCCTGAAAGATCACCAGCAAAGCCAAACAATCTCCTCTGCTATCTCCATAGAATATGGCGCACAGTTCATCTGATCAGATCAATTTATCCACCTTCATATCATTCAGCTTCCCCAGCACCTTCTCCTTACTAAAGGTCACCTCTGCCTATGATTCGCTTGATGTTCTGGCTGGCTGCTGGTGTCGTCCACCGTGAAGGCTGATGCAAAGTCCCTATTCAGATACGCTACCATTTCTATGTTTCCCATAAGTACTCCAGCCTCATCTCCAGCAGTCCCGTGTTTGGTCATGCTTCCCTCTCTTCCTTGTTGTATATCTAAATGCCTCTTGCAATCTTCTTTTATATTATTGTGAGGGGTAGGTCATGCCTTACAAACCTTATCGAGTTTTTTGAGGATGTGACTAGAAAGGTTGATGAGGGTCGAGCTGTGGATGTGGTGTATATGGACTTCAGTAAGGCATTTGATAAGGTTCCCCATGGTAGGCTCATTCAGAAGGTCAGGAGGAATGGGATACAGGGGAACTTAGCTGCTTGGATACAGAATTGGCTGGCCAACAGAAGACAGCTAGTGGTAGTAGAAGGAAAATATTCTGCCTGGAAGTCAGTGGTGAGTGGAGTTCCACAGGGCTCTGTCCTTGGGCCTCTACTGTTTGTAATTTTTATTAATGACTTGGACGAGGGAATTGAAGAATGGGTCAGCAAGTTTGCAGACGACACAAAGGTCGGAGGTGTCGTTGACAGTGTAGAGGGCTGTTGTAGGCTGCAGCGGGACATTGACAGGATGCAGAGATGGGCTGAGAGGTGGCAGATGGAGTTCAACCTGGATAAATGCGAGGTGATGCATTTTGGAAGGTCGAATTTGAAAGCTGAGTACAGGATTAAGGATAGGATTCTTGGCAGCGTGGAGGAACAGAGGGATCTTGGTGTGCAGATACATAGATCCCTTAAAATGGCCACCCAAGTGGACAGGGTTGTTAAGAAAGCATATGGTGTTTTGGCTTTCATTAACAGGGGGATTGAGTTTAAGAGTCGTGAGATCTTGTTGCAGCTCTATAAAACTTTGGTTAGACCGCACTTGGAATACTGCGTCCAGTTCTGGGCGCCCTATTATAGGAAAGATGTGGATGCTTTGGAGAGGGTTCAGAGGAGGTTTACCAGGATGCTGCCTGGACTGGAGGGCTTATCTTATGAAGAGAGGTTGACTGAGCTCGGTCTCTTTTCATTGGAGAAAAGGAGGAGGAGAGGGGACCTAATTGAGGTATACAAGATAATGAGAGGCATAGATAGAGTTGATAGCCAGAGACTATTTCCCAGGGCAGAAATGGCTAGCACGAGGGGTCATAGTTTTAAGCTGGTTGGTGGAAAGTATAGAGGGGATGTCAGAGGCAGGTTCTTTACGCAGAGAGTTGTGAGAGCATGGAATGCGTTGCCAGCAGCAGTTGTGGAAGCAAGGTCATTGGGGTCATTTAAGAGACTGCTGGACATGTATATGGTCACAGAAATTTGAGGGTGCATACATGAGGATCAATGGTCGGCACAACATTGTGGGCTGAAGGGCCTGTTCTGTGCTGTACTGTTCTATGTTCTATGTTCTATGTTCTATATTAACAAGCTTAACATTATATTTCATCTTCTACTCCCTATTGCTTTTATTATTTATCCGAAGCTGGGATTTGAAGTCTTACTAATCCATTGGATTTCCAATAGTCTTCACCACATTGTATGCTTTCTGTTTTGCTCTTATGCTGCCGCTGACTTCCTGCGTTTCCGACAGCTGCCTTGTCCTCCATTGAGTATACTTCTTCTCCCTTGGGAGGAATTTAAAATGTGCCTCTGAATTATATGAAGAAACTCCTGCCATTGCTGCTCCACTGTCTTCCCTGCTATGCTTTCCTTCCCATCAACTCTGGCCAGATCTTTCCTCCTGTGTTTGTAGTTATGTTCCTCAATTGTAATCGCGTCACATCCAAAAATGAGCAATATGAGAGAGATAGACCGAGGCAGAGAGGGAATATGGATGAAGAAGTGTAAAAATAGAGAAAACTACATTCTTGACAGAAGTAAACTTACTTCACTATTTTGGCAATTTTCGTGTGCTGTTGTCCCCTGTACAATGTATGTACAACACAGTAACACATTCACATTCTCTGTCTGATGCCAGAACAGTTATCTCCACTAATATGGCAGATACCAGTCATTGACAGAACCCAGCACGTCAGTATGTTCATTTCCTCGCAGTGTGTTAATTAATTGAAATAAGGTGGGACACTTGAAGCAGCAATTTCTAACACACAAACCGATAAAAATGAGAGATGCAAGTGTGGAAACCCAGAGAGGGGAAATTCTTGAGAGAAAGGGAACAGAACACATCAGCTGAGAATCAAACCACATTTAAATGTTTTATAAATTTTGTACACTGTATGCATCATATTTTGTTAACCATGTCTCTGCTGTTAACTCTGAATGTCTCGTGCATACATGAACAGTCTTATTTATCTGCACTCATTGACAGAGAATATATATCGAATCATTTCTCCTCCATTCCAAGCTATCGTGTTTTGATTACATTGTCACTCGCTATTCCTTCAGCCAAGCATATTCTGTTACCTTCTCTGCGTTTTATTTTATTCGGACTATAACAGGATATTGGTGTCTGAGGGTCATCTCTTTACTCCTGCCCAGTCTGCACAGCCACTGTCTCCTATTCTTTTCTGTTTCTTAACCAATCACATAGATGCTTTCTCTGACTCTTTAATCCCAATAAACAAGGCAATTCGAAATGTGATGCTTATTTTTGAGCTAAGGCAAAAAAAAAGTAAAGAAAGGTGCATAAACTGTGCAGGAATGTTTGCAACATTAGGAACAAATTATTGAATGTATTGTGTGAAAGATAAAATGTTGCCTTGTCAGAGCAGTGTGAGGAAAATTCAGTGCAATCCATATTTCCTGTCTTTCTTCAGGGCAGTTGTGTCCATAGACAGATATTAGATTGTCAGGTGCAGGGATAGAGACTTCAGTGCAGTAACAACCTCTCGATTTGCTCTTTGGAATGCGGTTACATTGAGCATCTCACGTGGATAACATAACAGAATCATTGAACCTGTGAAGAGAAAGCATCACCTTTTTCCATTACGTCTAACATTATGACAGTGGTTGGAGATGAGCAATCCGTACAATAGCACGGGATGTCAACATCCCACCTAGACCAGGTATTCTTGTTACTTTAAAAGTGTCAGAGTGAAAGGGGTGAACTGGAGCTGTTTGTTCTGTGACTCAAATTAATGTCAGTTTCCATGAATACTAACTGTGTCACTAGAGGGCTTCCATCTTCTGTTAATAAGGGGTTTCTTCCAACGTGTTATCCCATAGTATCAGTGACTGTGTCATCCTCAACACGATTGGGATCAACATCTCCGGAGAGAGGTTGAGATCAGAACCTGTGAAGAGCAGATAGGGATGTTCCAATAGCGGTTCAGAATCGCAAAACCATAGACGGGGATGTTACAACAACGTACCTGAATCTGAAAGAAACAGATTGGAATGTTCCAATAATGGACAGGAGTTTATCCGAAGCCCTTTACTGGCTTTCTAACGATTGGCTACCATTAACATGGCGGATAGAATCTGTACTGATGGTTATTCAGGCTGGTTACTATCCCAAATTCGGTATTGTTGGTGCTCCCGGTAAATCTCTCTATCTCTGTCCATTCATTAATTGTGTAAAACTTTGTGACCAGCATCTCAATTTCTGTGATCTATGTTGGGCAAAAATGGAAACTATTGTATTCACTTTCAATTACAAAATCTATTCTTATTCCATGCCTTTTTCACATTCACTGACAAACACCCGAGGAGGAACCAAAGTGTTCATAACCATCATTGGCACATTTTGTCCTGAGCTGATTTATATCACAATATTCCCTTTATCACCCATAATATTCCCAGTTTTCACTTCTGCTTCAGTGCTCTTTCTGAATAAACTAAAATCTTCTCCTTTCCAGTTGCATTTCTCTTTTGGCCACACTTGCAGTTACTATTATTTTGATTGTTTACTTATTCTTATCTCGACTTGGTGCTATGCCAGTTGTAAAGTGTGAAGCCAGTTTTGTTCTAAAATGAGGTGGTTACAACTTTGTGTCATTGGTTTCGGCATAACCTGTCAATGGCCGTCAAATGACAGTTTCTTTGAACTGTTTAGATTCTTGCACTCTCCGAGCAGGAGTGGGTGTCATGTCCATCATCTCCTGAGTGCAGTGCTCCAATGTATTCACTTAGTGACAGAGGCATCTCTCTTCATGTCATCCCCACTGACCCCCTTCTGAGTTGGATACATTTCTCTGTCTCCACAGAAGTACAGAATATCTTCCAGAAATTATACAGCGCAGAGTGGCTGTGAAAATGAGACACTGTGGGAGATTCAACTTTAAAAAAAAGAGGAATTACTCAAAACTCATTGAACTAATGTTTCGTACCTTGCTCTGGTATGTTCCAGAGTATAAATGGCGGTGGTAAACAAGCTCCTCAGTCCAACTAGTCCATGTCAAAATATCTTCGTCCCGCCTTCCTGGGCTTGGCCCATATTCCTCCAACTGTTTCCTATTTATATACACATCCAAATGTCGTGTAAAACTAGTAATTTGAAGAAATAATTATTGGTTCCCATTCAAAATTCTTAAGAATGTGGAATTTCCAGTACCTGCAGAATGAAAAATAGCTGTTGTAACCCAGATAAAATCTGGAGTTGGACGGAAAGCAAAAAAAAATAACATTTGCACAACTTGATGCCAGTTATAAGGAAAATATTGGAATCTTTTATGAGGACTGTGAAAACTGGACTCTTGGGGAATCGGAATATGATATGGCAAAGTCAGCTTTGATTCAGGAAAGGGAAATCATCTTTGACAAACCTTAGGAGTTTGTGTTAATTAAAGCATCCACAAATTTTGGATCTGCGTCTAAATTATCACCAGAAACGTCTTCAATTGATGCTTCGCATTCTTCCCTGCTAAGATTCTATTCCTGTTAAATTTGGCCAGTTCATCCCTCATGTCTTTGTAGTTTCATTTCTCAATTATACTCGTGTCACATCCAAAAGTGAGCAATACATTTAAACTGAAAGATCTAGGGCTGAGAGATAAGACATGGAGAAAGTCTGGAGTATTTATTAACTCGATATATATAATGCATTTATGAGCGAGAGACAAACTGAGAGAGAATATGGATGATGAGATGTAAAAATAGAGAAAACTGGAATATCGACTGAAGTAGATGTATTTTCCTATTTGTTTTGGCAGTTCCTGTGTGTTGTGATCCTTTGTCCAGTACCAGTACGACTGAATAGTATGTATATAATCATTGAAGCATCCACAGAGGAGAACCAGTGTGAGTGGTGTATTTGAATTTCCAGAACACTTTTGATATGGTTGCACACTGGTGAATGAATAAAGTTGAAGCCCAGGGTAAAGGTAAATATACGACATGGATTGAGAATTGTTTGTTTGAGACAAGACAGAGTCGAGCCCTTTTCCAGATTGAATACTGATAACGTTGGTGTATCACATGTATTATTGTATGGACCACAGTAATTCGAAAGGCATTCAAACAATTTGGATGCGGCCAGCAAGAGCATACATCTCATTTTGTAATGATTAATTTGTGCGAGGTTTGGAAGTGTTGTTGTCCAAAGGGGCCTGCATGTCCTTGATCATTCGATGCCAAAAATAGTACATACAGGGGTATCAGTAATGAGGGAAGTAAATGGTATGGTGTCCTTCATTGTAAATGCTTCAAGTACATAAATAAAACCATCTTTCTGCAGTTGTCGAGCCTTGATCAGAGGGTATGAAGGGTCTTTGTGTTCAGATTTGGTCTCGTTTGTAAGGAAAGATGTCCTTCCCACAGGCACGGTGCAAACGAATATCACCAGTCTCATCTCTGAGATGAAGGTTCCATGAGGAAACTGATTGCATAATCTGTAGTGCTGCGAAAAAAAACAGATAATTCCATTAAAACTTAGGGTTGGTGGTGAACACTTACATCCAAAAAACACATTGATGTGGTGAGAAAATCCATCTGTTACCTGTGTAAATACATGAAGATGTTACATGTAGAATTATAGAGCCCATGTTGAATGAGAGAGAAATGCAGAGTCTGAATGAAATCTCCCCACCTCAATCTGTGACCCTACACTGAATGTCATGTCATTCACAATCGCGATAACAGCCATAACTCCCTCCTTCTGAAATAGTTAGCCGTTCAAACCAGATTCTGATCTTCATAGAAAGCACAAGTCTGTCCTCTCGGAGGACGTCACCTTGAGGTTTTGCACAACACATTCGGCTTCCCACCTCTTTGCTAGAAAATCACATTAAAGTACCACATGTGTACCACAAGCAATGGACACACGAGGAACAGCGTGAAGCAGACTATCTGTGCAGCCCATGCTCCATTTGCTTGTCATGTTGGAGCATCTTTTACCTCACTCTGTTTCCATGTATGTGACCGTAGGGGCTGAATGGCCTACTCCTGTTCATATGTCAGTGACTCAAGGGGCTGTACAGCAGGGCCAAGAGCCTAATTGGGCTTCCCCGGGTTCCTGTGTAACAGCTCGATGTGTGAACTAGTGTGACAATGCTGTAACTGTGTGAGGTTATTTTGATCTGGATTCTTTTAAGAGCGAGAACGAAAAAGAGGCACAGTGCTTTTTCTGATGAAGGGTCTAGGCACGAAACGTCAGCTTCTGTGATCCTAATATACTGGTTGGCCTGCTGTATTCAGACAGCCCCACACTTTGTTACCTCAGAGGCACAAAGCTGTGTCTTTAATAAAACTTGAGTAAACAGCTTGAGAGTCTTCAGTTTTTCAGAACGTTTGTCAACTATTTCACTCAAGCACCTCTGAATAAATGTAAACAGAAAGCGACCACAGACTTCTGGGGAAAGTGATTCCCACTCGAAATGCCCTTTTACAATTTCTTCTCATCCATCATATAGAATCAGAAACTCACACAGTACAGAAACAGACCCTTTAGTCCGACTTGTCCACGCTGACCAGATATGTAATCTGATTTTTTTCCCATTTTCCAGTATTTGGCCAATATCCATCAAAACCCTTCTTGTTCATTTACCAATCCAGGCACCCTTTAACTCTGTAAATGCACCCGTCTCCACCACTTCTGGCTTCACTTTTTGTACACACGCCACTCACTGCAAGAAAATGTTGCCCCACGTTCCATTCTATATCTTTCCCCTCTCACCTTCAACATGTGCACTTTACTTTTTGACTCCTGGGAAACAGATCTTGGCTATTCAGACTATTCATTCTCCTCATGATTTTAACAACCCATGAAATGTCACCCCGCAGCCTCCAACACTCCAGGGGAAAAAGTTTCAAAGTATTGACATCTCCCTCTCGCTCAAACCCTCCAATCCAGGATCATGCTTGTCAATCTTCTCCTCTCAAGGTTAATGACATCTTTCCTTTAGCAGAGCCAACCGATATGTGTACAATATTCTTAACATGGCCTCATCAACGTCCTGTACAGGAGCAACATGCCGTCCCAAACCCTGTACCAGATGCTCTGCCTGATTAGGGCAAGCGTGATAAATGTGTTCTTCAGCATCCTGTCTACCTGCTAATGTACATTCAACGAACTAAGTGATGAACGGTCTAGGCCCGAAACGTCAGCTTTTGTGCTCCTGAGATGCTGCTTGGCCTGCTGTGTTCATCCAGCTTCACACTTTATATTCTTGGATTCTCCAGCATCTGCAGTTCCCATTATCTCTGCCTACACCCAAGGTCTCTATTTATGGCAACATTCCCCAGGACCCTAGCATTAATTGCATAAGTCCTGCCCTACTTCGCCTTAACAAAAGCAAAACCTCTCATGTGTCTAAATTAAACTCCAACAGCCACACCTTGGCCCGTTGGCCCAGCTGATCAATGTCCCATTGCACTCTGAGATAATCTTCACCATTGTCCACTGCACTACGTTTTGATGTCATCTGTAAACTTAATAACCGTGTCTCTGATGTTCACATCCAAATCCTTTATATTAATGATGGAAAGCAGTGAACCCAGCATTGATACTTGTGGCACACCTCAGAATCCCCTCCAACAACTTACCCAGCACTCAGGTCAGACTCACTGGTCTATGGTTCCCTGATTTGGCTGGTCATTGTTTCCTTTTCCAGTCCCCCTCCTCGACTGGTCACAACAAATGTTAAATGTAACTAGATTGGTGATGTGGCCGATGATATAGATGTCAGGCTGGGTCAGGGTTGGTGCTAGGAACTTGTCAATCAGTTTTCTTTTCTTAATCTACTAATAAAGCACGTTTATGAATAAATAAAGTGACTCCATCTATGATGAAAAAAGAATGTATAAGAGTTTGGATCTGCAAATATGTACATTGATATTTTGCCTTTCTATAAGTAATGACACACACACACACACACACACACACACACACACTCGTACGTACATTTGATGGCAAACTTAAGAAATAATTTGAAAGAACTTTGTCCACATAATATTTGAACTCATGATAAAAAGAACAATGTAAGATTGCCCTAATTGTTACTCTGCTTGCAAATGTGTTCTGTTCGCACAATTTGTTGGCAATGGGATTATTTCCAGGAACGGTTAGATTTGGTTGAATTTCCTTTGCTTCAGGCGGTGGGAGCTTCCAATGAATCCGAGTCATGAGTCTTCCACGGGTGGTAAAGATGGCTGACCAGTGTTTAGCTCTCAGACATTGCTGTGATGAGCAAGAAAGAAAGAGAGAGGGAGTAATAGACCATTGCTAAACAGGGAGTTTACATTATTTTTCCCTCTCTGATTTGAATCACTCAATAATATTACTCGACCCTCCAAACTGGAACATGTGAGGTCCCCTTGGACTTTGTCAAAATTATATGTTGCCACCAATTTCCTGCGCCATGTCGGTGCATCATTGCTGCTGTCACAGACAGAGACATTTCCTTAGCAGCAAGTGTGCCTTTTTGATATAAAGTTATGTTGAGATGTGCCTGCGTAATTTAGAAATAAAATTTTAATGTCTTCACACTATCTGTGTTAAAATAAATTTGTCTTATTCCAAATAAACACAGAAATTACTGGAAAGGCTCACCAGGCTGGGAGCATTTATGAAGAGATATCACAGTTAATGTTTCAGGCCCAGTGAACCTTCCGCAGATTCTGTTTTGCTTTTTAAAAAAATTACTTCCTCAGTTTTATTCTCCCATACACAAGGAAATATCCGTCAGGGATTCACCAGTTACACTTTCGTCAAAATCTTATATCATCAAGAAGAACATTTCTCATTCACAGGTCTGAGCAGTTAATCCTCCATAACACAATGTCTTCATCCCAGGACAGTGGACAGACAATCATCTTTGGAAATTTTGAAACACAATTTATTCTTCCAGTTTCGGGCGTTATAACTACACACAGAGCAGCAAATGTGGTCTCAGCAATGCCCTGTACAGATGCAGGGAAACATGCTCAAAATCCTACCTAGCACCCTTTGCAAGGAACAACATCATTCAATTCACTTTACAAATCTTTTGCCACATCTTCAGAATAATATTATCTGATTTATGTACAGGACACACAAATCCCTCTGTCGCACCCACCTCTGCGTCCATTCTCCAGTCATATAATTTACTGATGTTTTATCCTTTCCCAAAAAATACAAACTGCTCATAACCCACCCTGTACTCTTTCATTTGCAATACCGAAAGTTTGCTCATTACCATCCCCTGTCTACAGCCTGTTCGAGATGCTCTGTCTCCACTTGCAACCTTATTGGATGACGATGCTGGTATCATCGAAAATGGAGGTCCAATCCTGTCAGCCCTTGATCCAAACCGTTAATCTAGTTTGTAAACCGTTGATGACCTCACACTGATCCCTGAGGAATTCCAATAGTAGCAGCTTTCCAACCTGAAAATAAATAATTATCTCTACTCTACATTTCCTGAAAGCTAACCAGGGCTCACTGCGTAGCAGCCGAGAAAGGTTGCAGGGCCTCTGCTGTGGTGTGTACCTGGTTGTCAAGCTGTTTTTGAGCTCAGCAATGCACCATTTGGGCTATACGTTGTAAGATCATCAGGGAGAGTTTGTACTGTCAATGATTCTGATCCTTGAACATTTTAAAAACAAGCACAGAATATAGACGTTATATGGCTGTGTCAGTGCAGCCTCGTACTCCCACAATGAGCTGGCACAGGTCATCTACTTCACCAACACCTTCCACCCAATCTTGAGTTGACCAGGACCTTCTCTGATAACTCTCTCTCCATCCTGGGCCTCTCTGTTTCCATGTCTGGAACCCACCTAGAAACTGATATCTGTTTCAAGTCTACCAACTCCCACAACGACCTAGAATACACATCCTCTCACCTACCTTCCTGCAAAAATGCCATCTGCTATTCCAAATTCCTCTGCCTCCAACACATCTGCTCCCGAGATGAGGCATTCCACTCCCGGGCATCCCCAATTTCCAAGGGCCACAATGTCCCCTACACAGTGGTCGATAACCCCGTCAACTGGATCTCTCATATTTCCCACAATTCATCCCTCAGACCCCCTCCCTGAAATAACGACAAAAATAGAATATCCCTTCTCCTCACTTCCCACACCACGAACCTCCAAAGCATCATCCACCGGCAGTTGGGCCGTCTACAATCTGACCCCGCTACCGAAGATATTTTTTGCCTCACCTCCCTTATCTACTTTCCGGAGGGACGAGCCTCTCCATGAATCCCTTGTGTGGTCCACACTCCCCTCCAGCCACACCACGCCCGGCACTTTTCCTGCAACCGCAGGAAGTGCTACACCTGCCGCTACACCTCCCCTCTCACCTCCATCCCAGGCTCCAAGAAGCCTTTCCACATCAAGCAGGTGTTCACCTGCACGTCCACTAATGTGGTACACTGCGTCCACTGCTCCCGTTGTGGCCTCCACTACACCGGGGAAACCAAGCAAAGGCCTAGGGACTGCTTTGCAGAAGACCTATGCTCGGTTCGCAACAAACAACTGCACTACCCAGTCGCAAACCATTTCAACACCCACTCGCATTCCTTAGATGACACGTCTATCCTCGACCTCCAGCAGTGCCCATTGCAGAGAGAGAGAGAAAGTGAGAGAGAATGTGGATGATGAGATGAAAAATAGAGAAAACTAGATTATCGACAGAAGTAGATGTACTTTCCAATTTGTTTTGGCAGTTCCTGTGTGTTGTGATCCTTTGCTCAGTACAAGTATGACTGAGCAGTATGTATATAATCATTGAAGCATCCACAGAGGACAACCAGTGGGAGTGGTGTATTTGAATTTCCAGAACACTTTTGATATGGTTGCACACTGGTGAATGAATAAAGTTGAAGCCCAGGTAAAGGAAAATGTACGACATTGAGATTTGTTTATTTGAGACAATACAGAGAGTCGAGCCCTTTTCCAGACTGAACACTGTTAACATTGGTGTATCACATGTATCAGTGTTTGGACCACAGTAATTTGAAAGGCATTCAAACAATTTGGATGTGGCCAGCAATAGCGTACATCTCATTTTGTAATGATTAATTTGTGCGAGGTTTGGAAGTGTTGTTGTCCAAAAGGGCCTGCATGTCCTTGATCATAGGATGCCAAAAATAGTACATACAGGGGTATCAGTAATGAGGGAAGTAAATAGTATGGTGCCCTTCATTGTAAATGATTCAAGTACATAAATAAAACCATCTTTCTGCAGTTGTGGAGCCTTGATCAGAGGGTAAAAAAGGGTCTTTGTTTCAGTTTTGGTCTCGTTTGTAAGGAAAGATGTCCTTCCCACAGGCATGGTGCAAATGAATATCACCAGCCTCATCCCTGAAATGATGATTCCATGAGGAAACGGACTGTTTAATCTGTAGTGCTGTGAAAAAATTAACAGATAATTCCATTAAAACTTAGGGTTGGTGGTGAACACTTACATCCAAAAAACACATTGATGTGGTGAGAAAATCCATATGTTATCTGTGTAAATACATGAAGATTTTACATGTAGAATTACAGAGCCCCATGTTGAATGAGAGAGATATGCAGAGTCTGAATGAAATCTCCCCACCTTAATGTGTGACCCTACACTGAATGTCAAGTTATTCACAATCGCGATAGCAGCCATAATACCCTCCTTCTGAACTGGTTAGCCATTCCAACCAGATTCTGATCTTCATAGAGAACACAAGTCTGTCCTCTCGGAGGACGTCACCTTGAGATTTTGCACAACACATTCGGCTTCCCACCTCGTTGCTAGAAAATCACTTTAAAGTACCACATGTGTACCACGAGAAATGGACGCATGATGAACAGCGTGAAGCAGACTATCTGTGCAGCCTCCGCTCCATTTGCTTGTCATGTTGGAGCATCAGTTACCTCACTCTGTTTCCATGTGAGTGACTGTAGGGGCTGAATGGCCTCCTCCTGTTAGTACGTCAGTGACTCAAGGGGCTGTACAGCAGGGCCAGGTGCCAAATTGGGCTTCCCTGGGTTCCTGTGTAACAGCTCAATGTGCGAACTCATGTGACAATGCTGTACCTGTATGAGGTTATTTTGTTCTGGATTCTTTTAAGAGCGAGAATGAACAAGAGGCACAGTCCTTTTTCTGATGAAGGGTCTAGGCCCGAAACTTCAGCTTCTGTGCTCATAATATACTGCTTGGCCTGCTGTATTCAACCAGCCCCACACTTTGTTACCTAAGAGGCACAAAGCCGTCTCTTTAATAAAACTTGAGTAAACAGCTTGAGAGTCTTCGGTTTTTCAGAACGTCTATCAACTATTTCACTCATGTAGCTCTGAATAAATGTAAACAGAAAGGCACCACAGACTTCTGGGGAAAATGATTCCCACTCGAAAAGCCCTTTTAGAATTTATTCGCATCCATCTTATAGAATCAGAAACTCACACAGCACAGAAACAAATCATTTAGTCCAACTTGTCCACGCTGACCAGGTATGTAATCTGATCAATTCCCATTTTCCAGTATTTGGCCATTATCCAACTAAACCCTTGCTATTCGTTTGCGAATCCAGGGGCCCTTTAACTGTGTAAATGCACCCGTCTCCACCACATCCGACTGTACTTTTTATACACACACCACTCTCTGCATGAAAATGTTTCCCCACGTTCCCTTCTATATCGTTCCCCCCCTCACCTTCAACATATGCACTTTACTTTTTGACTCTTGGGAAACAGATCTTGGCTATTCAGACTATTCATGCTCCTCATGATTTTATAAACCTCTGTAATGTCACCCCTCAGCCTCCAACACTCCAGGGGAAAAAAAACTTCAAACTATCCAGTATCTCCCTCTCGCTCAAGCCCTCCAATCCAGGAGCATGCTTGTCAATCTTTTCTGCTCCTCTCAAGGTTAATGACATCCTTCCTTTAGCAGAGCCAACTGATATGTGTACAATATTCTTAACATGGCCTCATCAACGTTCTGTACAGGAGCAACATGCCGTCCCAACCCCTATACCCGATGCTCTGACTGATTAGGGCATGTGTGATAAATGTGTTCTTCAGCATCCTGTCAACCTGCTACTCTACTTTCAAGGAACTAAGTGATGAAGGGTCTAGGCCTGAAACGTCAGCTTTTGTGCTCCTGCGATGCTGCTTGGCCTGCTGTGTTTATCCAGTTTCACACTTTATTATCTTGCATTCTCCAGCATCTGCATTTCCCATTATCTCTGCCTGCACGCAAGGTCTCTTTTTATGACAACACTCCCCAGGACCCTAGCACTAACTGTTTAAGTCCTGCCCTACTTCGCCTTACCAAAAGCAAAACCTCTCATGTATCTAAATTAAACTCCATCAGCCACATCTTGGCCTATTGGCCCACCTGATCAATGTCCCATTGCACTCTGAGATAATCTTCACCATTGTCCACTGCACTACGTTTTGATGCCATCTGTAAACTTAATAACCGTGTCTCTGATATTCACATCCAAATCCTTTATATTAATGATGGAAAGCAGTGAACCCAGCACTGATACTTGTGGCCCACCTCAGAATCCCTTCCAACAACTTACCCAGCACTCATGTCAGCCTCACTGGTCTATAGTTCCCTGAATTGGCTGGTCATTGTTTCCTTTTCCAGTCCCACTCCTCCACTGGTCACAACAAATTTTAAATGTAACTAGGTTGGTGATGTGGCCGATAATATAGATGTCAGGCTGGGTCAGGGTTGGTGTGAGGAACAAGTCAGGCAGTTTTCTTTTTTAATCTACTAAAAAGCACGTTTATAACCAAATAAAGTTACTCCATCTATGATGGAAAGAAGAATGTAAAAGAGTTTGGATCTGCAAATATGTACATTGATATTTTGCCTTTCTATGAGTAATGACACACACACACACACACACACACACACTTGTACATACGTTTGATGACAAACTTAAGTAATAATTTGAAAGAACTTTGTCCACATAATATTTGAACTCATGATAAAAAGAAAAATGTGAGATTGCCCCAGATGTTATTCTGCTTGCAAATGTGTTCTGTTCGCATAATTTGTTGGCAATGGAATTACTTCCTGGAATGGTTAGATTTGGCTGAATTTCCTTTGCTTCAGGCAGTGGGAGCTTCCAATGAATGTGAGTCATGAATCTTCCACGGGTGGTAAAGATGGCTGACCAGTGTTTAGCTTTCATACATTGCTGTGATGAGCAAGAAAGAAAGAGAGAGGGAACAATAGACCGTTGCTAAACAGGGAGGTTACATTATTTTTCCCGCTCTGAGTTGAATCACTCAATAATGTTACTCGACCCCCCCCCCCCAAACTGGAACATGTGAGGTTCCCTTGGACTTTATCAGAATTACATGTTGCCACCAATTTCCTGCTCCATGTCGGTGCATTGTTGCTGCTGTCGTACACAGAGCCATTTCCTTAGCACAAGTGGGCCTACTTGATTTAAAGATATGTTGGGATGTGCCTGCATAATTTAGAAATAAAATTTTAATGTCTTCACACTATCTGTGTTAAAATGAATTTGTCGTATTCCTAAATAAACACAGAAATTACTAGAAAGGCTCATCAGGCTGGGAGCATTTATGAAGAGAAATCACAGTTAATGTTTCAGGTCCAGTGAATCTTCCTCAGAACCTGTTTTGTTTTTTCAATTACTTCCTCAGTTTTATTCTCCCATACACAATGAAATATCCGTCAGGGATCCACCAGCTACACTCTCTTCAAAATCTTATATAGTCAAGAACAAAATTTCTTGTTCGCAGGTCTGAGCTGTTAATCCTCCATAACACGATGTTTTCATCCCAGGACAGTGTATAGAGAACCGTCTTTGAAAATTTTCAAACACTTTTTTTTTCAGTTTAGGGCATTATAACTACAAACAGCATCAAATGTGGTCTCAGCAATGCCCTGTACAGATGCAGGGAAACATGCCCAAGATCATACCCGGCACCCTTTGCAAGAAACAACATCATTCAATTCACTTTCCAAATCACTTGCCACATCTTCAGAATAGTATTATCTGATTTACGTACAGAACACACGAATCCCTCTGTAGCACTGACCTCTGCGTCCCTTCTCCAGTCATATAACTTACTGATGTTTTATCCTTTCCCAAAAAATACAAACTGCCCATAACCCACCCTGTACTGTTTCATTTGCAATGCTGAAAGTTTGCGCATTGTCATCCCCTGTCTACAGCCTGTTAGAGATGCTCTGTCTCCACTTGCCATCTTATTGGATGACTATGCTGGTGTCCTCGCAAACGGAGCTCCAATCCTATCAGCCCTTGATCCAAACCGGTAATCTAGTTTGTAAACCGTTGATGACCTCACACTGATCCCTGAGGAATTCCAATAGTTGCAGCTTTCCAAACTGAAAATAAATAATTATCTCTACTCTGCATTTTCTGTTAGCTAACCAGGGCTTGCTGTGTAGCAGCCGAGAATGGTTGCAGGGTCTCTCCTGTGGTTTGTACCTGGTTGTGAAGGCATTTTTGAGCTCATCAATGCACTATTTGGGCTATACGTTGTCAGATCATCAGGTAGTGTTTGTACTGTCAATGATTCTGATCCCTGAGCATTGAAAAAACAAGCACAGAATATAGGAGGTATATGGCTGTGTCGGTGCAGCCTTGTACTCCCACAATGAACTTGAACAGGCCATCTACTTCACCAACACCTTCCACCCAATCTTGAGTTGACCTGGACCATCTCCGATACCTCTCTCTCCTTCCTGGACCTCTCTATTTCCATGTCTGGAAACCACCTAGAAACTGATATCTATTTCAAGTCTACCAACTCCCACAACTACCTAGAATACACATTCTCTCACCTACCTTCCTGCAAAAATGCCATCTGCTATTCTAAATTCCTCTGCCTCCACAACATCTGCTCCCGAGATGAGGCATTCCACTCCCGGGCATCCCCAATTTTCAAGGGCCACAACCTCCCCTACACAGTGGTCGAAAACCCCTTCAACTGGATCTCTCATATATCCCACAATTCATCCCTCAGATCCCCTCCCTGAAATAACAACAAAAATAGAATATCCCTTCTCCTCACCTCCCACACCACGAACCTCCCGATCCAAAGCATCAAGCTCTGGCAGTTCCGCCGTCTACAATCTGACCCCACTACCGAAGATATTTTTCCCTCACCACCCTTATCTGCTTTCCGGAGGGACGAGCCTCTCCGTGACTCCCTTGTGTGGTCCGTGGTCCACACTCCCCTCCAGCCACACCACACCCGGCACTTTGCCCTGCAACCGCAGGAAGTGCTACACCTGCCGCCACACATCCCCCCCTCACCCCCATCCCAGGCACCAAGAAGACTTTCCACATCAAGCAGATGTTCACCTGCACGTCCGCTAATGTGGTATACTGCGTCCACTGTTCCCGTTGTGGCCTCCACTACACCGGGGAAACCAAGCAAAGGCTTGGAGACTGCTTTGCAGAACACCTACGCTCGGTTCGCAACAAACAACTGCACTACCCAGTCACAAACCATTTCAACTCCCCCTCGCATTCCTTAGACAACATGTCCAGCCTCGACCTCCTGCAGTGCCACAACGATGCCACCCGAAGGCTGTAGGAACAGCACCTCATATTTCACTTGGGAACCCTGCAGCCTAATGGTATCTATGTGGACTTCAGAAGCTGGAAAATCTCCCCGCCCCCAACTATATCCAAAGACCAGCCCAGCTCATCCCCGCCCCCTAACCTGTCCTTCCTTTCTCCCATCTATCCACTCCTCCCACTTCAACCCCTAGCCCCACCTCCTACACACAAGCTTCACTCCTGTCTCCTTGACCTGTCCGTCTTCCCTTGACTGACCAACCTCCACCCTAACTCCCCAACTACACTCACCTTGACTGGCGCCATCCCCGTCTCCTTGACCTGTCCATCTTCTCTCCACCTATCTGCTCCTTTATCCATCTTCTATCTGCTCCCCGTCTCTCTCTCTATTTATTCCAGAATCCCCTTCCCCTCGCCCATTTCTGAAGAACGGTACAAGCCCAAAATGTCACCTTTCCTGCTCCTCTGATGCAGCTTGGACTGCTGTAATCAACCAGCTCCATACTTTGTTGTCTCAGATTCTCCAGCATTGGCAGTTCCTACTATATCTGCAGACTGCAATGTTCGGGAAAGAAATTCTGCAGACATATTCTGCATTGTGAAGAATCTCTGTTAGACATTACTGAACACCAGACATGACAAAAAAGCATAATTTTCGCCCCCAAAAGATCATATTGCAGATCACTATTTCCCGCCTCTTAACATGTGGCTGCCCTCCTCCGAAAACCATTAAATGTTACAAGGCAACTAATTATACTTTAGGAACAAAAACAAGTTGCTCAAAAAATTCAGCAGATCTGGCAGCATCTGTGAAGGAAAAAAAAGACAGAGTTAATGTTTGGAGTCCAGTGACCCTTCCCCAGAAGTGATGGCGGCTGGGAAAATGTCAGTTTATATGCCAAAAATAGGGAGGTGGGTGGGGTAGAGAGTAAACGATACGACAGGGCCCAAAGAGAGAGAAAGAATTTGGACAGAAATGGAAATGATAACTATCAGGCTGGGAGGGTGAATAGTTGTTCATAGGGACTGTTTTTGACCAACAACAGGGGTGTGTAATGGCAGGGTATGTGGTAACAAGGCCTGGTGTGTCGGGTGGGGGCTGGGACATGGGAGAGTTAAGGCCCAAAAATTATTGAACTCAGTATTGAGTATGGAGGGTTGTAGGCTCCCCAAGCGGAAAATGAGGTGTTGGAGACCACTTTGTGAGCAGCGAATGCAGTAGACTATATTCTGGAAAGTGCAGGTTAAGTGTTGGTTCACCTGGAAGGTATGTTTCCACCCTTGGATACTAGGGAGGGAGGAGGTAAATGGGCAGGTGATGCACCTTCGCCAGTTACAGGGAAAGGTGACGTAGGGATGTGGGGAGGTGTCGGGTGTTTCAGAAGGAACGGTCCCTGCAGAAGGCAGACAAGGGAGGGGACGGGAATATGTGTCTGGTGGTGGCATCTCTCTGAAAGTGGTGGAAATGGCATCTGATGATCTTCTGGATGTGAATGCTGGTGGGATGGTAGGTGAGGATAAGAGGAACCCTATCGCTGTTGTGGGAGGGAAGAGAACGGGTGAGGGCAGAAGTGCGGGAGATGGGTCTGACCTGGTTTCGTGCCCTGTCGACAACGGAGCTGGGGAATCCTCAGTTGAGGAAGAAGGTGGAATGTCGGAGGCTCCCTTGTCGAAGTTGGCCTCATCTGAACATATGCAATGGAGACGGAGGAACTGAGAGAATGGGATGGAGTCTTTATAGGAAGTGGGATGTGAAGATGTATAGTCCAGGTAGCAGTGGGAGTCTGTGGGTTTGTGATGGATATTAGTGACCAGCCTATCCCCAGAAATGGAAACAGAAATGTTGAAGCACGAAAGGGAGGGGTGAGAGGTAGACCAGGTGAAAGTGAGGGCAGGGTGCAAATTGGAAGAAAAATATTTGAAGCTTTCCATTTCCAGATGAGAGACAGAAGCAGTACTGTTGATAACATCAATGCATTGAAGAAAGAGTTGTGTGTGGGGGGGGGCTAGAATAGGACTGGAAAAAGGAATGATCCATGTACCCCATGAAGAGGCACGCCTAACTGGGGCCCATCTGGGTACCCATGACAATCCCTCTTACCTGAAGAAAATGAGTCTTCCTCACCACCAGCCGGTCTGCAATTCCCCCACCCCCACCACCCGCCTCCTCCTGCCTGCACAAGGCAAAGCAAGTTCAGGGTCTTTGGGAAAATAAAGAGCGGAGTTTGTAGACCTTCTGGAGATGGGAGGGCCTTTCAAAACATGTCAGGGTTGTGTGGGGGGTGGGAATGTCACTCACTGGGCTGTGGTGTGGCAGGCTGTTTAATTTCCATAAATGTGAGACGTTACTTTGGGCAAAACAAACAAGGGCAGGATTATGCAATTTAAATTAGGGCCTTTGGTTGTGCTGCAGAACAGAGGTTCGGCTGTCAGGTGTGATTCTTTGAAGTTTATGTAACATGTGGACAGGGTGATTAAGAAGGCATTTAGCTTCCTGTGTTCGTTTTCTCAAAAGCTCTGAGTTCAGGAGTTAGGATGCCATTTTGGCCTTGTACAGAATGTGGGCGAGGCATCTTCTGAAGTACTGTAATAAAATGTGAGGCTGGATGAACACAGCAGGCCAAGCAGCATCTCAGGAGCACAAAAGCTGACGTTTCGGGCCTAGACCCTTCATCGGAGAGGGAACTGGAATAAATAGGGAGAGAGGGGGAGGCGGACCGAAGATGGAGAGTAAAGAAGATAGGTGGAGAGAGTGTAGGTGGGGAGGTAGGGAGGGGATAGGTCAGTCCAGGGAAGACGGACAGGTCAAGGAGGTGGGATGAGGTTAGTAGGTAGCTGGGGGTGCGGCTTGGGGCGGGAGGAAGGGATGGGTGAGAGGAAGAACCGGTTAGGGAGGCAGAGACAGGTTGGACTGGTTTTGGGATGCAGTGGGTGGGGGGGAAGAGCTGGGCTGGTTGTGTGGTGCAGTGGGGGGAGGGGACGAACTGGGCTGGTTTAGGGATGCAGTAGGGGAAGGGGAGATTTTGAAACTGGTGAAGTCCACATTGATACCATATGGCTGCAGGGTTCCCAGGCGGAATATGAGTTGCTGTTCCTGCAACCTTCGGGTGGCATCATTGTGGCAGTGCAGGAGGCCCATGATGGACATGTCATCAAGAGAATGGGAGGGGGAGTGGAAATGGTTTGCGACTGGGAGGTGCAGTTGTTTGTTGCGAACTGAGCGGAGGTGTTCTGCAAAGCGGTCCCCAAGCCTCCGCTTGGTTTCCCCAATGTAACCTGCACATCTGCCAATGTGGTATACTGCATCCACTGTACCCGGTGCGGCTTCCTCTACATTGGGGAAACCAAGCGGAGGCTTGGGGACCGCTTTGCAGAACACCTCCGCTCAGTTCGCAACAAACAACTGCACCTCCCAGTCGCAAACCATTTCCACTCCCCCTCCCATTCTCTTGATGACATGTCCATCATGGGCCTCCTGCACTGCCACAATGATGCCACCCGAAGGTTGCAGGAACAGCAACTCATATTCCGCCTGGGAACCCTGCAGCCATATGGTATCAATGTGGACTTCACCAGTTTCAAAATCTCCCCTTCCCCTACTGCATCCCTAAGCCAGCCCAGTTCGTCCCCTCCCCCCACTGCACCACACAACCAGCCCAGCTCTTCCCCCCCACCCACTGCATCCCAAAACCAGTCCAACCTGTCTCTGCCTCCCTAACCGGTTCTTCCTCTCACCCATCCCTTCCTCCCACCCCAAGCCGCACCCCCAGCTACCTACTAACCTCATCCCACCTCCTTGACCTGTCCGTCTTCCCTGGACTGATCTATCCCCTCCCTACCTCCCCACCTACACTCTCTCCACCTATCTTCTTTACTCTCCATCTTCGGTCCGCCTCCCCCTCTCTCCCTATTTATTCCAGTTCCCTCTCCCCATCCCCCTCTCCCTCTCTGATGAAGGGTCTAGGCCCGAAACGTCAGCTTTTGTGCTCCTGAGATGCTGCTTGGCCTGCTGTGTTCATCCAGCCTCACATTTTATTATCTTGGAATTCTCCAGCATCTGCAGTTCCCATTATTTCTGAAGTACTGTGTCCAGTTCTGGTCACACTGTTCCAGGAAGGATAAAATTTTTCTGGAGCGGATTTAGCAAAGATTTACCGGGACGTTGCTGGGAATGGATGGTTTGAATTACAAGGAGAGGCTGGATAGGCTGGGGCTTTTCTCAGTTGTGCGTCGGAGGTTGAGGGTGATCTGACTGAGCCTTATTAATCATGAGGGGCACAGATAAGTTGAATGTCTGGTATCTTTTCTTGTGGTGATGGATTTTAAGACTATGCTGCTATTTTAAGTTTTGAGGAGCAAGCGTTCTAAAAGACATGAGGGGCAATTATTTTACGGAGAGGTGCTTGTGTATGGAATAAACTTCCAGACAAAATGGTGGAAGTGGGTACAGTTACAACATTTAAAAGACAATCAGATGAGTGCATGAAGAAGAAATCAGTTTGAATGGTGTTGTGAGCTGCTGCCCTCCCAGGCCCTCTCTGAATAAATCCCTGATGGTTCTCATCCTCTGCTGCTGCCTGTGCAGTGGTGTGTGGAGACCAGCAGAGGGTGGCATTGCATCACATCAAAGAGTACAGAGACTGTCAGACCTGCCCCACACAGAGACGCACAGATGTACACACAAATACAGCGATACTTACACAAATAACGGGACCCTATCAGAATTTCTCTGGCTCTGTGGTTTGTCAATGTTTCATTCATTCCATCTGGTGTGTGTCGGGATTTCAGTTATTCCGTGCATGACATTTCATTATTTGAGTCACTCCATGCGAGTACATCAGTATTTGCTCACTCCAGTGAGTGTGACAGTGTTTCAGTTGTTCCATGGGGACTGTGACTCTATGAGATTTTCAGTGCTTGATTATTGAAGATGTAAGGACAAGTTGGGAGACTAGTAAATATTACAGGTTAGTTTCAGCATCTGATCTGTCTGAAGGAGGAGGTGTAGGAGGGACACTCCTTGCTCCCTTCCTGGGAGCTGGTGGAGACGATGTGTTGTGAGCCCACCCTCCTGCCCACTGAGACCATGGGGATTCCATTTGTACCGGCTCGATATAAAAGGGAGATGGCATCAGGGGCACAGTTTCTAAGCTGTGCCAAGTGGAAATGGTACTGACAGTGGGTTTAAAGTGAGAAATACCCTTCACTGAACATTGCTCCTTACTCGGTTGGTGGGACATGTATATTTCGGAATCTCCATACGGGTCGTCCTGGTTCTCTCTGGCTCACTCCAGGGCCCTCCCCATGCGGCGGGGGAAGGTGGTTGAGGGAACTGATGTGGGGAACATCACCGCCCTGCTTGGACCTTTCTGTCCTATCCCAGGCTGTTTCTCCTGGAATGAGGGCAAGGGAGGGAGGGAATGAAGGTGAATGTGCGTGGCCCTGCTGTTAGTGATTGTGTAGGCGAGGGGGAAGTGGTGAGGAATCCGGATTGAATCAGTCGACAGTGTTGATTCCATGCAGTGTTTTCAGTGTAGGGTGTAGCGGAGGTGGTGTGTGTGTGTGTGTGTGTGTGTGTGTGTGTGTGTGTGTGAGAGAGAGAGAGAGAGAGAGAGAGAGACAGAGGCAGAGACAGAGACAGAGGCAGAGACAGAGAGAGAGAGAGAGAGAGATGGAGCAGAGACAGTACGGTGATATTTATCCTGACGGAGCGGGGAAGGTTATTGTTGCCCTGTGTTACTGGACATTTCTTCAGACTGCAGGTTCTGCACTGAGCTGGGTGGTGAGCTCAGGCCATGCTCGGTGGGTCTGGTGGTGTTGTTTCCTCTGCTAAAAGAATGGTCCTCCTTTGTACTTGCCCATGCACCAGGATCTCCGTGTCCCTTTCGATAAATCTTGGTGCAATTGCCCCTTATCTGTCGGGCTCGGGGTAAACCATGCAGGCTGGCTCCAAACTGAGAAAGTTCAAATGTGTGCCCATTGGCCTTTTAAAGATGGCACCTGCGCCAGGGCTGGAATACCGCGGCCATCCAGGCGTTGCGAACTATTACCAGCCATGATGGGTGGGAGAGTCAGGCTGGCATTGAATGAGAGGAATACCATGTGCTGGGTGAGGGAGAAAATGAGGGGAGTCTGATAAGATAGCACCAGAAAACTAGCTCGGCCTCCTGCAGACTATCCCTCTGTCATACTCAATTAAAATGTCACTGAGACAAACTGTTGTTAGATTCAGCCCAATGAGCCAAATACTGTGCTCACCACACTCTCAGTCACAAATGCAGAACAAATGCTCGTTCAAAACTCTCCATCATCTGAACTCACAGCAATGTCCTATTCACGCATCATTCCTGAAAAACTGACCCATGTTACAAGATGCTATCAAAATGTCTACGTGTCATCATTCTAAAACTTGTGAACACATCCTTCCATGACACTGTCTCTCAATCTCCCCGCCTCTGTCTATATATCCAACCCATCCCATTTGTTTGTATTTAAACTGATGCCCCACCATCTCTCTCTGGCAGTAATTTTCACACCCATGGACCCCTTGTCATGGCACATTGGAGATATGGAGCTGTAAATGGATGGGAACCCCACATCCTGTCACTTGCAGCATGGGCTGCAAGTTTCCCCAGGCTGGGCAGCGATTTAACACAGCGTTACCGAGCACTGCACTGTGGTGGTCTGTACAGATCTACATGCTGGGAGGGTAACTGCTCCGGGTTAACAGATCATTTCAGTGGTGTTCACTTCACAGCCCCCCCGTGCTGGAGAGATACCTGGTCCGGGTTTATAGTTGTGTGCACTGGTGTGGTCGGCACAGCTCCCCGTGCTGGACTGATAGCTATTTGACTGATGAGGCCTGCACGGTGTCCCACTCTGGACAGATTGCTGGGTTGTACTGAGCAGGACACTAGCCTGGTCTGCACAGTCCTCCATGCTGAACAGATATTTCATCTGGGTTTGTGGTGTCTGGGCTGGTTCTGTGAGGTGGATTGAGAATGTGAGATAACTGACCACTTCAGCTGATCTGGCAATGCCTTTAATTTGTGTTTGCCAGTTGTGTTGAGTTTGGGGAGAGATTTCCACCACGAGGCTGAGTGGGTCTCACCAAAACTGATGGACAGAAGGGCCTTCGTGATGTGGGTCTTTATAATTCCATCACATTCCATAACCGAAATTCACCGGAACATTCTGTAACCGACATTCCCTGGAACATTCTGTAACTGACATTCCCCAGAACATTCTGTAACTGACATTATTGGTGAATGGTTGGATGTCAGTTAATTGAACAAAAGATAAGATCCTGAGGGAAATGATCCCGTTGCAGGGAGAAGGAGATACTGTTTCAAAATCCCCTCAGGGAGTTAAAGGGGTGAATACATTTTCCCTGTGTTCATGTTTCTTCACACTGAAAATTGACCACAATTTAGACGAACAGACAGATTTTTTTATACTCTGTTTGTCTTCAAGGAACTGGGAGAGAATCCTTCAGGAATGCAACGTCTTCACCCTCTGTATCAGGAACTGTGAAGAAGTGACCTGTGACTGCGCTCGAGTGATCGAGTCTGCGGGAATGTTCCAGAAAACATCCGTTCTTAATGATGTGTGTCTGTGTGTTTCGGGTGGGAGTGCTTCTTGTGTTTCACGTTGCGTTTCTCGCAAACAAAATTGAGAAATTACTATTTGTTATTTGAGTTTTTTTTCCCCAATAAATCAGTGACACATTTGAAAATGCCACTGGGTCCTCAGTCAAACTGGTAACTTTTCCTCCAGGCTGATGTATAATTTATTTGTTCTCCTTCCTCACAGTTAACGTAGTGACGATCTACGTCCTGCTTTATAAAGATTGTGGATTGTCTCCATGTGTCAAACGTTACCTGGGGGCCATGGCAGTGGCGGATCTACTGGTCATTATCCTCGACCTGATATTGAGACACATTCCCATTGTTTATCTGGAACAGTTTTATTTCCTGTTGTTCATCCCCGTGTGTAATATCTACGCCGTCCTGCTTTATGCAGCCACTGACTGTTCTGTCTGGTTCACCGTCACTTTCATCTTTGATCGATTTGTGGCCATTTGTTGTCAGAAGCTGAAAAGTAAATATTGCAGTGAGAAAACGGTGGCTGTGGTTCTGGGAACAGTGACTGTGCTGAGCTATTTAAAAAACATTTTCTGGTATTTTATGCTCAGAGGTTGGTATTGGCTGGTGAACGCCCCCTGATTTTGTGAGGGAACAATCGATGTTCGATCCTCTCGTGTCTGGGTCACAATCGAGTTCCTCCACCACATTCTAACCCCGGCTCTCCCGTTTCTCCTGATTCTGCTGCTCAATGTTTTCACCGTCAGACACATTTTAGTGACCGACCAGCAGAGCCCGCAGGAGACTCTGGGCTCACACCAATGGGGACGGTCAGTGTGACAGAAATGAGAAATCGAAAAAATTCCACCATTTTACTGTTTGTAATCTCGGCCAATTTCATCCTGTTATGGTCAACATTAATGGTGTATTCTATATGGTTCCAGATGGAGTGGATTGGGTATAAATCTGTGTAACTACATCCCTTTGTGCGGGAATTGGGCTTCATGCTGCAGTTCCTCAGTTGCTGCACAAACACCGCAATTTATGCCGTGACCCAGACTAAGTTCAGGCAGCAGCTGGAGAATGTGCTGAAATATCCCTTTACCCAAATTCATCAATCAATCAAATTCACTCATTTTCCAATCCATCCAGTATTTTCTCATTTCAGTTAAGTTTTTTAGCAATGAAGCAGCCTGTTGCTACGGTAACAGACTGAAGGTAGCGCTGGTCCAACCTTATCCCACAGGGGATTACAGGGAAACATTTTCATGATTCTCTCAACTCAGTGGGCCAGTGAGAAAAGGCACCATTCCACTGACTGTGTCTATCACTTCAATATGTAATTGATAAATCTGTACATTAAACACTACCAAGCAGCAGAGTGAACTGTATTATTGTTGCTGTTCCTCCAGTTTCCGGGTGCCATCGATGTGGCACTGGAGGAGGCCCAGGATGGACATGTTGTCCAAGGAGTGGGAGTGGGGGTTGAAGTGGTTTGCCACTGGGAGGTGCAGTCGTTTGTCACAAACTGAGCGTAGGTGTTCGGCCCTCTGTGTGGTTTCCCTGATGTACAGGAGCCCTCATTGGGAATAGCAGATACAATAGACCACATTAGTGGATGTGCAGTTAAACATCTGTTTAATTTGGAAGGTTTCTTTAGGGCCCGGGATGGGGGTGAGAGGGAGGTGTAGGGGCAGGTGTAGCACCTCCTGCGGTTGCAGGGAAAAGTGCTGTGGTGGTAGGGCTCATGGAAAGTGTGAAGCAGACGAGGGAGTTGTGAAGAGAGCAGTCGCTCAATAGACAGATGGGGTGGAGAGGGAAGTATATCCTTCCCAGCTTCCACACTCCCCACTAGATCTCATCCCAAGACCAGCATCCCCCCAAACCCTGTCTCCTTGACCTGTCCGTCTTCTCTCCCACCCTATCTGCTCCACAATCTACCATCTATCAATGCCGCCCCTCTCCCTATTTATTTTTGAGCCTCCGTCCCCCTCCCCCACTTCTGAAGAAGGCTTCTGACCCGAAACATCAGCTTTCCTGCTCCTCTGATGCTGCCCAGCCTGCTGTGTCCCTCCAGCTCCACACTGTGTTATCTCAGACTCCAGCATCAGCAGTTCCTACTATCTCCCAGTGAGTTATCTTCAATGTTCAGCAAAGTGATGGAAGGGGAGTGGACAGGGCTCTCAGGCATCACATTCTCAACAATAAGCTGCTCACGACACAATATCTTCTAATGTTCACTGTCTTTGTTTGTCCATAGTCCCATTTTGCTTCTCGCATTAGATTTATCACCTCCCTTCCACAACTTTTTCAGGAAGGGGGCGTTCACCCACCATCACATCAAACATGAGCTTTCCTCATGGTGGGCAAAACTCGAGGGATGAGACAGAGAGAGAGAGGGAGAGAAAAGGAGGGAGGAGAGAGATGGAGTGAGAGAGCAGGAGAGGCAGAGAGAGAGGGGACAGACAGAATGAGGTGGGGGACAGAGAGAGAGAAGATCTGCATCTCATTCCCGATTGCTCCAGCATCTGCAGTTCCCATTATTTCTGATCACAATTTTCACCTCACTGCGAAGCATCTTCCAGGGATGCCTAACCTGAAGAAGTTACCCTCCTCCCTCCGGACCAACCTCAGGGGATGTCTCTCCCACTGCAATCCATCTTCGGTCCGCTTCCCCATCCCTCCCTACTTATTTCAGAATCCTCTCCCCATCCCACTTTTCTGATGAAGGGTCTAGGCCAGAAACATCAGCTTTTGTGCTCCTAAGATGCTGCTTGTCCTGCTGTATTCATCCAGCTCCACACTTTGTTACCTCGGATTCTCCAGCATCTGCAGTTCCCATTATCTCTGATCCCGATTGCTCCCTTGTGTTTAAAGTGAAACAATACTACCCTCTGCTGGCCTCCTCACGCCACTGCACAGGGATGGTAGATCGTGAAAGCCAGCGGGGACTCAGTCAGAGAGTCGCCCACAGCAGTGTCAAAACACACACACACACATGCACACTTAGACACAGAGACACATGCACATATAGGCACAGCCATGGAGACACACAGATACATTTATGCACACACATGCACACGCAGACCCAGTCATGCAAAGACAGATTCACACAGATAGAGATAATGGGAACTGCAGATGCTGGAGAATTCCAAGATAATAAAATGTGAGGCTGGATGAACACAGCAGGCCAAGCAGCATCTCAGGAGCACAAAAGCTGACGTTTCGGGCCTAGACCCTTCATCAGAGCTCTGATGAAGGGTCTAGGCCCGAAACGTCAGCTTTTGTGCTCCTGAGATGCTGCTTGGCCTGCTGTGTTCATCCAAGGGTCTAGGCCCGAAACGTCAGCTTTTGTGCTCCTGAGATGCTGCTTGGCCTGCTGTGTTCATCCAGCCTCACATTTTATTATCACACAGATAGACACAGCCACACACAAACGCAGAAGCACACACCACAAACACACAGAAGCACACAGACACAAAGAAACAAAATGACGCATACAGATTCCATGTGCAGTAACTGACACTGCCCTGAGATTAACCATCTGTAAGACAGGTTTTGACAATCAGCTTTTAATTCCCAGCTTTTATGAATGAAATGCCAATGAGAAAGTGGGACAGTGTTGTGATGCCCCTTGGCTACTGTCAGGGAGAAGGTGATGTGTTTAAGAAACACCTGATCATTTGTGTGCAATGTACATACGTCCAATGGTACAACAGATCCATGTCATCACTTGATGTCCATCTGTGAAACTGTTTGATGTTTATTCTCAGAAAATCTGGCTGCAGAAAACTCTGTTCCCTTTTCTGAATGAAATGATTTTGTAGCTACTTTGAAATTGCAGCTTTGTCTCTGTGTGGATTTCAGGTCTGGGGCCTGTGTGTGTGTGCGTGTGTGTGAGAGAGAGAGAGAGAGAGAGAGAGAGAGAGAGAGAGAGAGAGAGTGAAGGAGTGTGAGAGAAAGAGAGTGACTGTTTGAGGGGGGAAGGGAGGGACAGACAGGAGCCATTGGACAGAACTTCTGAATTGTTGCTTTCTCTCACGCCACCTCACACTCTGTTTTAATCTCACAAAGAAGCCTCTTACTCTGCTCTGTACCTGTGGAAGGTATATGTCAGGTAGAGAGAGCTGGGAACTGACTGGAAGAACTGGGATCTGGGAGGACAGAAGGGATTGAGGCACAGGCCTGCGATGGAGACAGAGAGGGAGTAGAGAGCAAAAGAAACCAGCGAGAGAGACAAGAAGACAAAACCCAAGGAAAGGAGCAGAGAGAGAACAATAAAGCCACGGGGTGAGAGAGAGAAGAGAGAGAAATGCCATTCAGAACAAGGAAAAGGACAGAGAGGTGGGAGTGGGGAATAAATGCAGAGTAGAGAGAGAAGGGCTGACAGAGAGAGAGAGAAAGAAATCCCAGGGAGAGAATGAGAAAGGACAGGTACAGAGAGAGAAATTGAAGGAGTGGAGAGCAAATAGATACCATGGAGAGTGAGTGATGGAGATACAGAGAGGGGTGGTCACAGGTAGATTGACCATCAGGCAGAGAAAAAGGTGTGGAGTGAAGTGGACAGGGAGGTTCAGCAATGGGAAAAGCTGAACGTTGAAACAGCTCCTGCAAAAACTGGGGAAAGGGGTGAGAGAGTTGCGGGAGAGACTTGAGGAGGTGGGGTGTTGGTGAACGGAGAGATGTGAAGGATGTGGGGGAGGCAGAGATTTATAGAAAGCTGTGGGAGGTACAGGAAGCTGTGAGTATGGATGCAGAGACAGAGAGGGAGACAGTGCAATCTGTGGGATCAGACTATGCAGCAGCCCCACATCGTCCCGAGTTCCAGCTCCCAAATCAAATCTCCTCGGGGCCGGGGTGTGGTAAGGCAGAGAGAAATGAAAATTGAATGAATAAATAAAAGCATCAAAAGCACAGCAAGATCCCACAGCTGGTTGGACTTCACAACCTGACATCTTCCCACTCCCCCAGCAGAGCCCCTGATGTTAAACTGAGAGAACGATGAACAGGAAGGTGTCTCAACCTGTCTCAGGCCTGTCCCAGTGTTTCTGTTTGAGGGGAGGGGGTGGGAGAAATGTTTACTCCAGAGGCTGGGATTCACACACCCATCCCCACTCCCAGATTCTGCTTGTCTCCCTCTGTCTGTGCACAAGCTTCAATCTCTCAGAAGTTCCCCAGGGAGAGAGAGAGAGAGAGAGAGAGAGAGAGAGAGAGAGAGAGAGAGAGAGAGAGAGAGAGGGGGAGAAGAGAGAGAGAGAGAGAGAGAGAGATGGAAATTGATCACATCAAAGCCAATATATTTTGAAACAAAAATAACAAGGATCAAAACAAGGTCCCATCCAGAGAATGGGAACAAATTTCATCTGGATTCCAGGGGCAAATGCTTTCTGACTGCCCCCAGGGTTTATTTTCTGAGAGGCTGGGCAATGACTCAGTGTTACGAGTGACCCCACAGGGCCTGTGTCTCTCCCTCCCTCTGTGTTTAACCTGCCCCCTCCAGCTGGCTCTCTGACATTATGGGGTGGGGCGGTGTTGAAAAACAAAACCAATACCCTCCCCCCACACCCGCCACCGGTCCATTCCCATTCACCGGGCTCAGCCCCTGCGTCCATTCTGTCCGGGATTGGTGCTGTTTTACATTAAATGTTAGAAATGGATCTTCCACAGGTACAGTCACCTCTCTCTCTCTCCCTTCCACCCTGCGCTTTCCTCATTCTCTCTCTGTCCCTCCTAATGTCTCCATCTCTGTTGAGTTTTCTCTTGCTCAATAATTGCTCAATGCCTCACTCTCTCTCTATTCCCTCTCCATGTTTTGATAGCAGTGCCCTCTCCTGCCTCATACTTGCCACGTGTTCCCATCTCCCCACTGTGTCTGGGAGACATTCCTAATATCTATGTCACAGTTTGGAGGATGAGGGGGTGAAAGGGGTGGTGGGGAGGGGCATGTCTGACCTAGTGGGGGAAAAAGAGGGATGATACACCCCACCCACTATCAGACTGTCAGAAAACTCAGCCTGGGTCCCCGCAGACATTCTGAGGGCTAGTTGTAGCCAAAGTGGGTACACAGCAAGATCCCACAGACTACAGTATGCAGGACCTCCGATGGATTCCCTTAACAACCTGTTGGAGCCCATCCACACCACCCCTACAGTGCCCTCACATAGAGAGGAGCTGACATAGGAATGAAGGACATTCTGCACTACAGGATCCCACCTGCTGCCCCCTGCAATGCACTCACCCCCCCACACTGAAGAAGCCTGAAAGTTTCTGCATCATTACCACCCACTTTCAGAAGCCCTCCCTCCCCTCCCGCCCCACCTCATCTGAATTTGGAACATGTAGGCTCACTGCTGTAAATGAACAGCTGCAGGCTGTCCCCACACAGCAAGATCCCACAGGATACAAAGTGAAAAAAGGGTCTCCCCCACCAGCAAACACTGAAGTCTCCCATTTCAACTTGGAGCTGGGATCGGACTGAACACTGGAATAACCTCCTCTCCCCTATCCCCCCACCCCAGATCCTGTCCCTGTCCCCTCACCACCACACCCACCTCTCCCTCTTTCAGCTGTCTCCCTTTTCCCTCCTGCATCCCCATCCTCCCCTTACCCTACTCAGCTCTGTGAGATCCCACAAGTAGCTCCCCTCAAATGTGGCACCCCCTCAAGTAGACATAGAACATAGTCCAGGACAGGCCCTTCGGCCCACAATGTTGTGCCAACCGTTTACCCTAAAACCAAGGTCTATCTCACCTCCAGCCCTACCTGAGATTGTCATCCATATGCCTATCTAATAGCCACTAAAATGCCCCCAATGAGGCTGACTCCACTACCTGCTCCAGCAATGCATTCCACCCCCCTACCACTCACTGAGTAAAGAACCTACCTCTGATGTCTCCCCTATATCTACCTCCACTCACTTTAAAACTATGCCCCCTCGTAACAGCTACCTCCACCCTCGGAGAAAGTCTCTGGCTGTCCACACTATCTATATCTCTGAATATTTTGTACATCTCTATCAAGCCACCTCTCACTCTTCTTTGTTCTAAAGAGAAAAGCCCTAACTCTCTCAACCTTTCCTCGTAAGACATTCCTTCCGTTCCAGGCAACATCCTGATAAATCTCCTCTGAATCTTTCCCAATGATTCCACATATTTCCTATAATGAGGTGACCAGAACTGGACACAATACTCCAGATGTGGCCGAACCAGGCTTTTGTATAGCTGGAGCATAACTTCACAGCTCTTGAACTCAATCCATCTATGAATGAAAGCTAACACACCATGTGCCTTCTTAACAACTCTATCTACCTGGGTGGCAGCTCTCAGGGAACTGTGGACATGAAGCCCAAGATCCCTCTGCTCCTCCACACTGCCAAGAATCTTTCCATTAACCCATTATTCTGCTTTCGAATTTGTCTTTCCAAAATGAATCATCTCACACTTTTCAGGGTTAAACTCCATCTGTCACTTCTCTGCCCAGCTCTGCATCCTATCAATGTCCCTTTACAACCTAGAACAGCCCTCCGCACTATCCACAACTTGACATCCCTTCATGTTGTCTGTGAACTTACTAATCCACCCTTCCACTCCTTCATCCAAATCATTCACAACAATCACAAATAGAAGAGGACCCAGAGCAGATACTTGTGGTATACCACTTGTAACTGAGCACCATGTTGAATATTTCCCATCCACTACCACCCTTTGTCTTCTAAGGGTCAGCCTATTCTGAATCCAATCTGCCACATTTCCCCCGATCCCATGCCTCCTAACTTTCTGCATGAGCCTACCATGGGGAACCTTATCAAATGCCTTTCTGAAATGTATTCTTCCCAATATGGTCCCCTGAAATGACCCCTGCCAAAATGACCCCTAGAATTTTGAGGCATTCAATTTTGGGCCATCCTCATTTCACACTCTCCTCTCCCTCCTTTTCTGCCTCTCACCCAAATCTTCCACCCAACATGTTTCACTGCCTCCAAGTTTTGCCCCTTTTTACCACCCCAGAAGTGTGTCCTCCACTTTTTCCCTACCCTCACAGTATTGTACCCCATCTCCAAATCCTGTGCCTCCCCAAAACAATAAAATCTCACTGCTTGCTGCCTTCAGCAATCGGAGACGTTGTCAACCCAGCACAGCAAGATTCCACTGCTGAAAATGTCTGAACATCCACAATCTGCTACTGTCCTCACCTCACCCCACCCTGCCCTCCCCACCCAAACACCAGCACAGCTCCTGATTTTAAACCCAGAGAACGGGGAACAGGAAGATGTCTCAAACTGCCTCATGACTGTCCCAGTGTTTCTGTTTGAGGGGAGGGCACGAGAGGTATTTACTCCAGGGCTGGGATTCACACCCCCTCACACATTCCCCATCCCCACTCCCAGAATTTGTGTGCCTCACTCTGTCTGCAAGCTTCAGTGTCAGATATTTCCCCGCCTGCCCCAGCACAGAGACAGAGAGACAGAGACAGAGATGGGTGAGTGTGGTGGGGGGGGGGGAGCAGAGAGAGTGAGTGGGGGGAGAGGGAGAGAGAGAGAGAAAATAAACAGACAGAAATTGATCAAATCAAAGCCAAGATGTTTTGAAATAAAAACAAACAGAAACAAAGGCAATCCCACCACTGACAGACCTCCAACATTTCCCCATTTTATCAGCATTTTCCCCTGGTTTTGAACCCAGAGAAATGGAAGAGATTTCAACTGGGATCAAGGGGCAGATGCTTCCTGGCTGTCCCCAGGGTTTATTTCCTGAGAGGCTGAGCAGTGACTCAGTGGTGGGCAGTCACTCCGCAGAGCCATTGTCTCTGTCCCTCTCCGTGTCCCACTCAGTGTTTAACCTGTCCCCTCCAGCTTGTTCTCTGACACTTTGGCGAGGTCGTTAAAAGAAACACAAAGAAATGACCAATGCTCCCCTCTGCCCACTCCCATTCACCAGGCACAAACCCATGCCCACTCCATCTGGGATTGGTGGTTTCTCCATGAAATATTCACGATGAACCTTCCAAAGTGCCCAGTCACTGTCTCTCTCCCTCCGCATCTCTGTCTCTGTCCCTATCCATGGATCCATCTCTGTTGACTTTCTCCTGCTCAAGAATCGATCAATGTCTCTCACTCTCTCCATTTACACCATGTTTCAATAGCAATGCCCTCTCCTGCCTCACGTTTGCCATGTGTTCCCATCTCCCCGCTGTGCCTTGTGGATATTTGCAACATCAGTGTCACATTTTAGAGGTTGCAGGGGTGAGGGGACGTGGGGTGGCTCTGGGCTGCAGGAGCGGTGGGGAAAGGAGGGATGACATACCAACTGAGGACACTCACTATCAGGCCATCAGCAGACTCAACCCAGGACCCTTTGGACAGCCTCGCATTGCACGTGAGGGTAACCTGCAGGCTGCAGTGGTGCACAGTAAGATCCCATGGGCAGCTGTGTGGAGGACTGCTAAGGGATTCCCTCAACACCTTGTCAGAATCTGGCCCAACGCCTCCACGGGCTGCAATGTGAAAACAGGCCTCTCCCCCACTGAACCCACCAGTCAACATTACACTCCCCCATTTCAACTTTTGAGCAGAGTCGGACTGAACACGGGAGTTAGCCTCTCACCACCACCTCCCTAGATCCTGTACCTAGCACCACTAAACATGCCCAACTCTACCTGTTTCAGCTGTATTCCTTTTCCCTCCAACACTCCCATCTTCACCCCACCCCCACCACCACACTCCCTGCTGTGCAGAGTCCCACAGACAGCAAAATGTGAAACTGGCCACACGTTGATGGAGGAGCTTAACTCATCCTGAACACTGGCGTAGAGGGAGTTGGGGGTGGTGTGGGGGTGTGGGATGTCAAACCCTGCAGTTTCTGCCCCTTTGTAATACTGAGCCCCTCCCCTGACCCCGAGCCTGCACTGACACTCCAACTCTCTCACCCCCACTCCTCCCAGAGATCAGGATAAGGTCCCAGTCAATGGGAACAATTCCTTCCATTCACCCCCAAACCTCACAGACGGGCTGAGAGGGGCCAAGAGGTGTGATTGGGACTTGCGGTGGTGCGGGGAGGTCATGGGATCCTAGTCTTCCTTTCCCACATCCTGGCATCCCCATCCTACCCACCCACCTCTCCATTAAAATGACAATAAGCCCCCGCGGAGTTTCTCCCAGATATTCCAAGATGAAATGCAAGAGAGAAAACAGTTTGATGGATGGACAGGAGTATCCAACTCACCCCTCCCCTCCCCTCTCCTATTGCCTTCAGCTCGCCAATACACTTCATTCGAGTGGTGTCTGTGAGATGTTATTGGGATAACATCCCATTGATTTCTATACTTCTATAAATTAAAGTCTTTTATCTGCATTTGATTTCTATACTTCTATAAATTAAAGCCTTTTATCTGCCTACACATAGGTATGTAGACACTGCCCTGAAGCTTCCTGCCCAGCTAGGAATTCAGTGTGAAGCTTTTGTAACTCCTTATCTTCTCACACATCGGTATGCAGACACTGTCTTAAGCTTCCTGACTGAATAAAATTAGAATTAAACTGTTTCAAATAGGGTTGAGTAAGGAACATTTGTAAAGGTGTGAGTCTTCTGAAGCATGTAACTTCTGTCGCTGGCAAAGGGGCCAGGACACTGACTTTGTTCTAGCCAGACACACCGGTAATTTGAAATTACAATCTGTCCCGGTAACGACTTGAAATTGCCTCCTACCATTAGCAGCCACTTCACTTGCAATCCAGGTCTTTTATGTTCTTGATGTAATAATTGTTTGGTATCCTGTCTTTGTCTGTTGTAATAATTGTTTCATGTAGCATGTCATTGTAAAATGTGAAACTGTTTTATGTATCAGAGTAACAAAGTGTGAAGCTGGATGAACACAGCAGGCCAAGCAGTTCCCATTATCTCTGTTTTATGTATCATGTCTTTGTAAAGTATAAAAAGTGGGGACTGCCCACTGCTTGGGGAGAATTACTTACGAGACTGTGCACTCTGTGCCGGGTTAAGTTCAGTGATTCTCCACAGCTTGTACTTGCTTGGTAATAAAAGGATTTGTGTTTTTCTAAACAGGTCAGTGTCTTGTTATTGCATTAAGTCTGTGAGGGTGTCCGAAAACGAACCTGACACCTGCATCCTCCATTTATTGCTTGCTGCCACGTGGTCTCATCTGAAACACAGATATAACTCACAAAGCTTCACATAGGGATAGGATTCCTGATCTCCCCAAGCCCTCCCCTCTCCCCATCCTCACATACAACACCCAGAAGGGGCTAAAGTTGGAATGAACAAACAACTGCACAGCAAGATCCCAATGACTCGAGATCCCCACCCACAGCCCTTGTATCTATTCCCCACCTCCCGTACATCCCCACCTCCCCACTCCCACAGCCCTCCGACCTCACTCCCATCCCCACCTTTCTAAACTTTTCCTCTCTGTCTCCATCTCTCTTTTCCCCCAACAAGGTCTCTGAATTATACCTCTGCGTCTGAATTGTTGTCACCCCTGCCATTTAGTAAACCTGGCCTGTCACACTGCAGCATTGACTGTCTAAAATGATGGGACGGTCTGGAGAGAGTGGTGGGAGTGGGGAAGACCTAAACTGAGAATGGCAATGGAGAGAGGGAACGGGGGAAGAGATAAAGTAAGAGAGAAAGAAAGAGCCAGAATATGGTCAGAGAGAAAGTGAGGAAGACTCCAGCCTGAGGAAAGTGCGAGAAGGAGATGGACAGAGTGAGACAGAGAGACAAAGAAACTGTAAACAACATTTTGACACTGGGCATCTTGTTGCAATGTAGGCCACACTGCAGGTAATTTGACGCACAGCAAGATCCCACAAGCAGCAGTGCAACTGCAGACAGATGGTGGGTCTCACTGATGCTGGGTAAGGGTTCAATTCTGGCTCCAGGCTGACAAAAAGGGACCAATCCTGCTACTTCAAATTACTCCCTTCTTTCTCTGTGTCTCTCTGCCCTCCACCTCTGCTATCACTCTCTTTACGTCTCTTTACGTCTCTCTCTCTCTCTCTCTCTCTCTCTCTCCCTTCTAAATCTCTGATCTTTCTGTCTTTGTTCCTCTCTCACTGGTTCCCTCTTCCCTCCCCTCATCTCTGATCATTTTCTCTCTCTCTCTGTCCCAGATTTAATCTTGCACATTGTAATTTTTATCTTTTAAAAAGACTGTGACATTGATATTTGAGGATATTCTGTTTGATAAACCGGGGCACTGTTTCCCAGCATTCTGTGCCAGTAATGCTGCAGGCCATTGATACACAGTGTGATCCTACAGGTCGCCCCTTCCTGCTCCAAAATGTGTTGAAATCACAATTTCCATTCAGGGAAGACGCTATCAGTTTCTTTGGGACTCTTCTTTAAAAAAAAATCACCCCCTCCATCCCAGGATATAATTTGGTAAATGGCACTTTCTGGAACAAAGTGATTGGAGCTGGGGAATGAAGAGATATTGGAGACCCCAGTTCTCTTCCCCACACATGCCCCTCCCCCAGATCCCATCTCCCTTTCCCAGCACAGATACAAAGACATATCTTGTCCCTTTATCCCTCGCTCCCTCCTGCTCACTCTTTTTGTCTACATCTGTGTTTTTTGTGAAAAATATCACCTTGTATTGCACAATATTTCTAACTCCCCCATTTCAAATAATGATGGGTCATGTTGCTGAGTGTGAGATGTTTCTACTTGTTCGTCAAAAAAAGAACAATGAAAGGAAGCTGGAGGGGGTTCAGGAGAGGAGACAGAGAGAGAAAGACAGAGATGCCCTCGCAGTTACTCAGGGGATTGAAGTAAAATAGCCAAACAATATTTTATTTATGTGATTATCAATTTTGTTTCATCCTGGCCTGCACACATCACACATTACTCTGATGTGAGAATGAGTCTTTGGAGAGAGTCCCACATTTATGGTTTTAATTTCCTCCTTGTGGAGTCCTGTCTGTCAGACACTCACTGGGAGGAGAATTAACATGTTTCTGTCAAATCCCAAAGCCCCGCTTACTTTAAACCCAGGCTTTAAATCTGCTTTTGAAAGTTACCTGGAGGCTCCTAAAAGAAAATCAGGGTACACCAGACAATTCAAATCTTGAGCTAATAAACAAATACACCACACATGGGCCCTGCGCTGTGCAGCCTGTTGAACAGGCCTCTGGCCAATGCCTGATCCCCCACCCGTCCTCGCTCTGGAGGAAACTTGTGTACAAGGGAAGGATTGCTTGTCCCATTGTAGTTTCAAGATAAATGGATAGAGCAAGAGGGGGGAAATTATTGGAAGTGGAAAGGAAGGACTTTGTTGAAGAAATCGCCCAGCAAGAGGCTAGGGTTTGATGTCTCTCCTTCACACAAGCCATCCCTCATCAATGCCAGGGTCTGATCGAATTGGGGAAAACTTTGGGAAATTTCAATCCCAGACCCATCAGGCAAGGTTAAAAGGAGGAGATTATCGAGACAGTCGCATTGCTGCAGGCCAATGAGGCACAGCAAGATCCCACTGCCAACAATGTGTCAGGAACAAGATAAACCCAATGTTGGTTAAATGGTAAATATTTTCTGTATCCCCAGGCACAGCCATGACAGACACTTAAGAATCTCAAATGCCTCTCCCTCCCTCCCTCTCCCTTTTCTCCTGCCCCTCTCCCTGTTGCAAGTCTGTCTCTCACTCCTAATGTCGACTTCACATTCACACATTATTACTCTGACCACAGAACAAATCTTTTGCGAGATTTCACATTTACAGTTTTAATTTCCTCCTTGGGGAGTCCTGACACATGTTTGTGTCAAATCCCATGGCCCCGATTACTTTCTCCCCAAGCTTCAAACCCTGGGGCGCAGCCTGTCCAATAAGGCTCAGGACGATGTCCCCCTTTGGAGAAAGCCTTTGTTCTATGTCTTGTGGGCCCCAAACGCTTCCAGTTTGGACCTACTAATCCCTTTGGAGAAAAAAAAGAGACAGGAATGGTTGAAAGACAAAGCAGAGAGAGTGCAGCAAGATCCTGGGATTTCCCCTCTGTCACAGGGACAATCTCTCAGCAACATCTGAACGCAAACATATTGGGTGATGAGAGATAATGGGAACTGCAGATGCTGGAGACTCCAAGATAATAAAATGTGAGGCTGGATGAACACAGCAGGCCAAGCAGCATCTCAGGAGCACAAAAGCTGACGGATGAAGGGTCTAGGCCCGAAACGTCAGCTTTTGTGCTCCTGAGATGCTGCTTGGCCTGCTGTGTTCATCCAGCCTCACATTTTATTATATTGGGTGATGAGTTGAGTTTCCATGCCAGTCCCTTTGTAAAGCTTTGAAATGGTGGGTTACCTGATTAAAACAGTCATAGCCAGTAACAACGGCACTGGGACAATTAATACACAGCAAGATCCTACACACAGCAGTGTGCCAGCAGCCAGATAATCTGATTTTTTTCTCCATGTGTGACGCTGGCTCAGTTTAATTATTTCCTGTGACCCCAGAGTCCGACATTATAGTTAATTCAAAAGATCAAATACTCTCCCTGGCTCTGCTGTTTGTCCTAATCTATCAATTCTTCAAATCCTTCTCTCAGTGTCATTTTATCATGCTGCCCTGTTCCATAACCCACATCAAACCTCAGGGTCAAAAAGACCATAAGACCATAATACCATAAGACATAAGAATGGAAGTAAGGCCAATCGGCCCATCAAATCCACTCTGCCATTCAAATCATGGCTGATGCGCATTTCAACTCCACTTCCCTGCACTCTCACCGTAGCCCTATATGATAGAGATATGACTCATGCAGGTCCCTCATGGGATGCAGTGGGAACAATGTTGTCCCCCTCTGGGAGCAAAGTGGGTGGCCATGGGTTCCCGCTTGGGCCAAGCTACGCCTGCCTCTTTGTAGGTTACGTGGAACAGTCCCTACAGTGGCCCTAAACCCCACCTCCTCCTCCGTTACATTGATGATTGTATGAGCGCCATCTCGTGCTCCCATGAGGAGCTCGAACAGTTCATCCATTTCACCAACACCTTCCACCCCAACCTTGAGTTCAACTGGACCATCTCTAATACGTCTGTCTCCTTCCTGGACCTCTCTGTCTCCATCTTGGGCAACCACTGAGAAGCCGATATCCATTTCAAGCCCACCGACTCCCACAGCTATCTATAATACACCTCCTCCCACCCACCTTCCTGCAAAAATTCCACATCCTATCCCTAATTCCTTCACCTCCACCACATCTGCTCCCAGGATGAGACATTCCATTCCCATACGTCTCAGACGTCCTCGTTTTTCAAGGACAGCAACCTCCCCCCCCTCAGTAGTCGAGAATGCCCTCAACCATATCCCTTGCACTTCCCACAACTCATCCCTCACTCCCCATCCCTGCAATAACCACCAAAAGAGAAGCCCCCTCGTCCTCACATTACACCCCACCAACCTCCAGATCCAAAGCATCATCCTCTGACACTTCCGCCATCTGCAATCCAACCCTACCACCAAAGACATTTTTCCCTCCCCACCCTTATCTGCTTTCTGAGGGACCACTCTCTCCGTGACTCCCTTGTCTGCTCCACACTCCCCTCCAACCCCAAGACACCCGGCACTTTTCCCTGCAACCGCAGGAAGTGCTACACCTGCCCCCACACCTCTTCCCTCACCCCGGGCCCCAAGATGACTTTCCACATCACCAGATGCTCACCTGCACATCTGCCAATGTGGTATACTGCATCCGCTGTTCCCGTTGTGGCCTCCCCTACATTGGGGAAACCAAGCGGAAGCTTGGAGACCACTTTGCAGAACACCTACGTTCGGTTCACAGTAAACAACTGCATCTCCCAGTTGTGAACCATTTCAACTCCCCCTCCCATTCCGCAGACGACATGTCCATCCTGGGCCTCCTGCAGTGCCACAATGATACCACCTGAAGGTTACAGGAACAGCAACTCATATTCCGCTTGGGAACCCTGCAGCCAAATGGTATCAATGTGGACTTCACAAACTTCAAAATCTCCCCTCTCCCCACAAAACCAGCCCAGCTCCTTCCCGCCTCCCTAACCTGTCTTTCCACCTATCTCCTCCTCCCACCTCAAGCCCCACCCCCATCTCCTACCTACTAACCTCATCCCGCCCCCTCGACTTGTCTGTCCTCACTGGACTGACCTATCCTCTCCCTACCTCCCCACGTACACTCACCTTTACTGGCTCCATCCCCACCTCTTTGACCGGTCTGTCTCCTCTCCACCCATCTTCTCCTCTATCTATCTTCTATCCACCTCCCCTCCTCCCTATTTATTTCAGAACCTCCTCCCCCTCCCCCATTTCTGAAGAAGGGCGTAGGCCCGAAACGTCAGCTTTCCTGCTCCTCTGCTGCTGCTTGGCCTGCTGTGTTCATCCAGCTCTACATTGTGTTATCTCTTAATCCCTCTGGAAGTTGTTCTTTTTCAAAGCTTTCCTGGCCCCAGACATTTTGGAACTTCACATTATAGCTTTCCAAACCAGAAATTCCTGGGGATGAAAGAAAAAAGTTTAGTTGAAAGGGGCAACTAAAGCATTTTGCAGCAAAATTACACAAGAGGCCAGGCTTATCTGCACTACCCCACCTCCACGGTATTACAAAACATCATAGCAACATCAGACTACCAAACAAATCATAAGCTGGTAACAAACCAGAGGTTTAAAATATTAATAAACACACATACACATGCACAATCTCAACCAAACAGGGAGAGCTGCTCACTACACAGTGTGTCAGGATAAAGCTGACACATTTCTCAGTGATAATAAAATGTGAGGCTGGATGAACACAGCAGGCCAAGCAGCATCTCAGGAGCACTTGGCCTGCTGTGTTCATCCAGCCTCACATTTTATTATCTTGGAATTCTCCAGCATCTGCAGTTCCCATTATCTCTGATACATTTCTCAGTGAGTGGTTTGCAGACTCCACCTCTGACACATTGCAACGTCCCTCAGTCTGCTCATTAGGGAGGCCTCTGTGTGATAGAGATGGTAATTCCCAGGACTGGAGTCTTTTGTTGGATTTTCCTGGTCATTGAAATGTTAATTCTCCAGCAACAAAGCTTTATCATTCCTTGTTCTTTGAAATTTTTTAAAGCCCTGTTAGTTCTGTCAGTGCAGTTTGAAAATATTTAACATTGGTCTCATAATAGCACCTAAGAGCCTGACTGCAGATGCCCCAAGAGACAGGAATGGAAAGATAGTGGGGATATTTGCTGAGGATCTCTTGGGATTTTCCTGCTGTCAGTGTGGGTCCCAGGATCAAGTCTTTCTCACTATCTTCTGCCCCATATCTCCCTGCCCTGCACTACATATAGCCATTTCTAACACGACTTTCGAAATTTTGTTTCTTCTCCTCCTCTTAGAGAGGAAGAAGGTGAGGAGGTGACAAGATGATCAGAGGATTAGATAGGGTGGACAGTGAGAGCCTTTATCCTTGGATGGTGATGGCTAGCATGAGGGTACATAGCTTTAAATTGAGGGGTGATAGATGTAGGACAGATGTCAGAGGTAGGTTCTTTACTCAGAGAGTAGTAAGGGCATGGAATGACTTGCCTGCGACAGTTATAGACTCACCAACTTTCAAGGCGTTTAAATGGCTGTTGGATAAACATACGGATGATAACGGAATAGTGGAACAAAGTGTGGAGCTGGATGAACACAGCAGGCCAAGCAGCATCTTAGGAGCACAAAAGCTGTGTTTTTAACGTGTTTCTATTGGAAAGCAGTGAGACTGTGTTGGGATCTTGCTGTGCAGTTGTTTGTTCATTCCAATTTTAGCCCCTTCTGGGTGTTGTGTATGGCGATGCGGAGAGGGGAGGGCTGGGGGAGATCAGGAATCCTAACCCAATGCGAAAATTTGTGAGTCATATCTGTGTTTCAGATGGGGCCACGAGGCAGCAAGCAATAAATGTAAGGTACAGGCACCACTCGAATGAAATGTATTGGCGAGCTGAAGGCAACAGGAGAGGGGAGGGGAGGGGTGAGCTGGATATTCCTGTACATCCATCAAACTGTTTTCTTTCCTGCATTTCATCTTGGAATATCTGGGAGAAACTTTGCTGGGACTTATCATCAATTTATTGGAGAGGTGGGTGGGTAGGGTGGGGAAGGGAGGAGTAGGATCCCACGACCTCCCCTCACTGCCCTATGTCCCAATCCCACCTCTTGGCCCCTTTCGGCCTTCTGTGAGGTTTGGGGGTGAATGGAGGGAATTGTTCCCATTGACTGGGACCTTATTCTGATCTCTGGGAGGGGTGGGGGTGAGGGAGTGGGGGGGTCAGTACAGGCTCTGGGACAGGGGAGGGGCTCAGCATTAGAAAGGGGCAGAAACTGCAGGGTCTGATGTCCCTCCCCCACTCCCTCTACTCCAGTGTTCAGGATGAGTTAAGCTCCTCCATCAACGTGTGGCCATTTTCACATTTTGCTGTTTGTGGGATCCTGCACAGCAGAGAGTGTGATGGTGGGGGTGGGCCGAAGATGAGAGTGTTGGAGGGAAAAGAAATACAGCTGAAACAGAGAATATGGGAACTGCAGATGCTGGAGAATCCGAGATTACAAAGTGTAGAGGTGGATGAGCACAGCAGGCCAAGCAGCATCTTAGGAGCACAAAACTTTGATGTTTCAGGCCTAGACCCTTCGTCAAAAAATGGACTAGGCACGAAGCAGTAGCTTTTATGCTCCTGAGATGCTGGTTGGCCCTCTGTGTTCATCCAGGTCTACACTGTTATCACAGCTGAAACAGGTAGAAAAGGTGGGCATGTTTAGCAGGGCTAGGTACAGGATCCAGGGAGGTGGTGGTGAGGGATTAGCTCCTGTGTTCAATCCGAGCCCAGCTCCAAGTTGAAATGGGAGAGTTTAGTGTTTGCTGGTGGGGGAGGACCTTTTTTTCACTTTGCAGCCTGTGGGATCTTGCTGTGTGGGGACAGCCTGCAGCCGTTTGCAATACAGTAGCGAGGGTACGCTTTCCAAATTCAGATTAAGCAGGGCGGTGGGGGTAAGGGTTTCTGAAAGTGGGTGGTAATGATACAGAAACTTTCAGGCTTCTTCAGTGTCGGGGGGTGTGCGTTGCAGGGGTCAGCAGGTAGGATCCTGCTGCGCAGAATGTCCTTCATTCCTATGTCAGCTCCTCTCTAATGTGGGGGCGCTATGGTGGTGCTGGGGATGGGCTCCGACAGGTTGTTCAGGGAATCCATTGGAGGTCCTGCATACCGTAGTCTGTGGGATCTTGCTGTGTACCCCCTTTGGCAGCAGCTCGCCCCCAAACTGTCTGCGGGGACCCAGGCTGAGTTTTCTGACAGAGATAATGGGAACTGCAGATGCTGGAGATTCCAAGATAATAAAATGTGGGGCTGGATGAACACAGCAGGCCAAGCAGCATCTCAGGAGCACAGAAGCTGACGTTTCGGGCCTAGACCCTTCATCAGAGAGGTTAGTCCCTGAGCAAAAGCTCTTGGGGACTGATATTCCACGCCGTCACTCCGACGTCACAAACCCCGCCTACGCACTCCAACCTCCCGCTGAGCCAAGATGGCGGCCGTTGATCGGGGCCAGTTTCTGGGAAGCCGGAAGCTCTCAGCGGTTTAAATCGCGGCACCGGGTTACCCATGATTAGAGATTGAGACCAAAATTTAGCAATCATAAAAATTCTTACCGTCATACTGCTCCGAACGCTGCCTCTTATAACCCTAACTCTAACTCACCGTCTATGGATGTGATGGACGAACATTACTTTCCAACAGCCACATAAAGCAGCCATGCTCACAATTCCAACTAACTATGCGCATGCTCCAACAGCTGCCCAACTTGTTGATGACGCTCCGAGCAACAGGTTGTAAGGGGCGGGGCTGGAAGATCGTGACGTATAGCCGGTCCTCCAACCAAGTAGAGAAAACGGAGTACAGCGAGCACCCTAACCAATCAGAAAATGCAGGCAATAAAATGCGAAGCTGGATGAACACAGCAAGCGAAGCATCTCAGGAGCACAAAAGCTGACGTTTCGGGCCTAGACCCTTCATCAGAGAGGGGGATGGGGAGAGGGAACTGGAATAAATAGGGAGAGAGGGGGAGGCGGACCGAAGATGGAGAGTAAAGAAGATAGGTGGAGAGAGTGTAGGTGGGGAGGTAGGGAGGGGATAGGTCAGTCCAGGGAAGACGGACAGGTCAAGGAGGTGGGATGAGGTTAGTAGGTAGGAAATGGAGGTACGGCTTGGGGTGGGAGGAAGGGATGGGTGAGAGGAAGAACCGGTTAGGGAGGCAGAGACAGGTTGGACTGGTTTTGGGATGCAGTGGGTGGGGGGGGAGAGCTGGGCTGGTTGTGTGGTGCAGTGGGGGGAGGGGACGAACTGGGTTGGTTTCGGGATGCAGTAGGGGAAGGGGAGATTTTGAAACTGGTGAAGTCCACATTGATACCATTAGGCTGCAGGGTTCCCAGGCGGAATATGAGTTGCTGTTCCTGCAACTCATATTCCGCCTGGGAACCCTGCAGCCACATGGTATCAATGTGAACTTCACCAGTTTCAAAATCTCCCCTTCCCCTACTGCATCCCGAAACCAACCTAGTTCGTCTCCTCCCCCCACTGCACCACACAACCAGCCCAGCTCTCCCCCCCCACCCACTGCATCCCAAAACCAGTCCAACCTGTCTCTGCCTCCCTCACCGGTTCTTCCTCTCACCCATCCCTTCCTCCCACCCCAAGCCGTACCTCCATTTCCTACCTACTAACCTCATCCCACCTCCTTGACCTGTCCCCTCCCTATCTCTCCACCTATCTTCTTTACTCTCCATCTTCGGTCCGCCTCCCCTTCTCTCCCTATTTATTCCAGTTCCCTCTCCCCATCCCCCTCTCTGATGAAGGGTCTAGACCCGAAACGTCAGCTTTTGTGCTCCTGAGATGCTGCTTGGCCTGCTGTGTTCATCCAGCCTCACATTTTATTATCTTGGAATTCTCCAGCATCTGCAGTTCCCATTATCTCAGAAAATGCAGGCAGGTCATATTCGCGCTTCGGAACCCTGCAGCCCAATGGTATCAATGTGGACTTCACAAGCTTCAAAATCTCCCCTCCCCCACTGCATCCTAAAACCAGCCCAGCTCGTCCCTAACCTGTCCTTCCTCCCACCTATCCCCTCCACCCACCTCAAGCTGCACCTCCATTTCCTACCTACTACCTCATTCTGCCTCCTTGACCTGTCTGTCCTCCCCGGACTGACTTATCCCCTCCCCACCTACACTCACCTCCACTGGCTCCATCCTATCCATCTTCAGTCCGCCTCCCCCTCTCTCCCTTTTTATTTCAGAACCCTCCACCCATCCCCCTTTTCTGATGAAGGGTCTAGACCCGAAACGTCAGCTTTTGTGCTCCTGAGATGCTGCTTGGCCTGCTGTGTTCATCCAGCCTCACATTTTATTATCTTGGAATTCTCCAGCATCTGCAGTTCCCATTATCTCAGAAAATGCAGGCAGGTCATATTCGCGCTTCAGAACCCTGCAGCCCAATGGTATCAATGTGGACTTCACAACCTTCAAAATCTCCCCTCCCCCACTGCATCCCAAAACCAGCCCAGCTCGTCCCCGCCTCCCTAACCTGTCCTTCCTCCCACCTATCCCCTCCACCCACCTCAAGCTGCACCTCCATTTCCTATCTACTACCTCATTCTGCCTCCTTGGCCTGTCTGTCCTCCCCGGACTGACTTATCCCCTCCCCACCTACACTCACCTCCACTGGCTCCATCCTATCCATCTTCAGTCCGCCTCCCGCTCTCCCTTTTTATTTCAGAACCCTCCACCCATCCCCCTTTTCTGATGAAGGGTCTAGGTCCGAACTGTCAGCTTTTGTGCTCCTGAGATGCTGCTTGTCCTGCTGTATTCATCCAGCTCCGCAGTTTGTCATTCCTTTAACTTGTCTGTCTCCACTCCACCTATCTTCTCCTCTATCCATCTTTGATCCGCCTCTCCCTCTTTATTTCAGAACCATCTCCCCCCTCCCCAGCTTTTCTGATGAACGGTCTGGGCCCGAAATGTCAGCTTTTGTGCTCCTGAGATGCTGCTTGGCCTGCTGTGTTCATCCAGCTCCACACTTTATTATCTCGGATTCTCCAGGATCTGCAGTTCCCATTATCTCTCAACCCAACACTTTGGGTGTGTGAGGGATGGGGCTTCGTGGGAGACTGGCTGGAGTCAGAGATAAGACAGTGTGGAGCTGGAGGAACACACCAGGACAGATAGCTTTGGAGCAGCAGGAAAAGTGGCGTTTCGGTCAGGATCCTCCTGCTCCTCTGATGCTTCTTGGCTTGCTGTGTACGTCAGAATGTGTTACAGCTGACTCCAGCTCCGGCAGTTCTTACTGTCTCTGTCTGGAGCCATACATTGGTTTAGATTGAGGTTTTGTTGTGCTCTCAGGAACAGGCTACAAGAGGCGGACAGAAATGGACAATGTCCTCATACACAACAGCATCTTAAGTACAAAATATTAGTTACAGAAGTTGAAAAATAAAGAAATAACTTTAAAACTTAAGCACTACAGGCTTCTCAGTATAAAAGTGAAAAAAACAAAATAGCTGTAAAGTTTAAAAAAGTCATAAATTACAGTCCTTCCTTAAACAATGGGCCTGCAGACAGTGCAGATGGATGCTTTCTGCAGGCTTTCCCCTTCACTGGGTGTGGAACCAACTGTTGTCACAGCAGCTGTCACACCCAATTGCAGCTCCGGACCCTCATCACGCACACTCGACCTCACTGCTGCTAAGAAGGCCTTAGCCATGACTGCCATCCTTTGCTGCCCCTACTGCCATCCAGCATATTTTGTGTCCCATCCAATGCCATGCTCCATTGCAGCGAGATGGCTGATGCAGCAGAGTCCAGTTCCAGCACCGCTCCAGACATTGATGAGGCCATGATGTTGCTGATCATGACCAGATTCCATGTGGCCAACCATCAATGCTGCCATCTGCACGACCAAGCTCCAGCAACCAAAGATTCACAAGAAAAAAATAGAAAAGAAGAAAGGAAAGTGGTGGGAGAAAACATGGTTTGGTGTGGAGCCCTTCTCAGCCACCATCTTGGATGCAGGATTGTGCCCTGGACAGACAGGAGAACTGCTTACTGTCCACTCTGTTTCACAGTATATTCAATGGCAAGCATCTCCAGATTGTCAGTTCAACCAGATATCACAACAAGAGGTAACAGAGTCCCTCCATTCACAAACACCTCACTATCATCAGCCTTCCACCATGCAAGGTATAAATTTGTTTATTGTGTCTGTGTGAAACGGTTTCCAAGATCAGTATGACTGGGAAAGCTCCAAGACATTTGAAATCTTCTGCAGAGCAGCTCCAGAGGTTTTGTCTGGGTACCATAGCTGAAGAAGGAGAGACTGGACCTTCCTGGGGTAGCAGCACAGGTTTATCTCAATGATTCCTGGACTCAAGTGTTATAATTTGAGCAGAGATTGCAGAAAGCAGTCTTAGATTTATAAGAGCACTCAGAAGCAATCTTGCCTCTTGCATTCATGCCAACTTTCTGTTCTAATTCCCTTCTCCCTCCCCAAAGCCTTGCAAGTTTATTTCCCTTAAATGTTAATCAAATTACTTTTTTAAAAGTAATTGATTATCTTCATTTCCACTTGTAAGCAGGAGAGGACTGTGTAGAACTACTGATTCTAGGGGAAAAGAAACAGCTTCATCCCCCTGTGTCAGTTGTGGCTTAAGCAGCTCAGTTAGGATTGTATTAGCCTGAAGATTTTAAGATTCCTTGTTGAATTTCAAGTTTCGCAATGCAATTTTGGGCGGCAAGTTAGCCCAGTGGTTGGCGTTGCTGTATCGCAATGCCAGGAATGCAGCTTCGATTGTGTTTGTGTGGTGTTTGCATGTTCTGCCCATTACTGTGTTGGTTTCTCTGCGTGAGTGGTTTTCCTCCCATGGTCCGAAGATGGGGAGGTTCAATGGATTGGCCATGCAAAAAATTGTCCAATTGTATCCAGGCATGTGCAGGTTGGGTGGGTTAGCCACGGCAGAAACCCCACACAGGGTTATGGGGATGGGGTGGGGTAAGAGTCTGAATGGCATTCTGCTTGGAGGGTCGTTGTGCTTTTCTGCACTGTAGGGATTCTTTGATTTTACTTTTTGCCCATGTTGGAGATGGCCAGGCATAATACACTACCCACCCTTTTAATTGGACAGAAAACTCTTTTGTGATGAAGACATGAGGTTGCAGGCAGACACAGATAATGACATGGAGTCATACAGCACAGAAACAAACTCTTCAATCCAACCAGTCCATGCCAATCATAATCCCGAACTAAACTCATCTCACCTGACCGAACCTGGCCCATATCCCTCCAAACCTTTCCTATTCATTTACTCATCTAAATGTCTTTTAAACATTATAAATGTACGCGTATCCACCACTTCTTTTGGAAGTTCATTCCACATACGTTCCACTCTCTGTATAAAAAAGTTTCCCCTCATGTATTTTTTTTTAATTTCTCTCCTCTCACCTTAAAAATATGCCCCATAGACTTGAAATCCCTCACACTAGGGAAAGAACATCTGCCATTCGCCTTATCTGTACCTTTAATGACTATATCAACCTCTATAAGGTCTCTCCTCAAACTCCTACACTCCAGTGAAAAATGCCCCAATCTATCCAGCCTCTCCTTAAAACTCAATCAATCCCTCCATTCCCAGCAACATCCTGGTAATTCTGTTCTGAAACCTCTCTAGCTTAATAATACCCTTCCGATAATAGGATGGCCAGAACTGGACAGACTCCTGCAGAAGAGGCCTCACCAAAATTAGGGCAGCACGGTGGCTCAGTGGTTAGCACTGCTGCCTCAGAGCACCAGGGAGCCGGGCTTGATCCCAGCCTCAGGTGACTGTTGGTGTGGAGTTTACACATTCTCTCCGTGTCTGCATGGGTTTCCTCCAGCTGCTCCAGTTTCCTCCCACAGTCCAAAGATGTACAGGTTAGGTGGCTTGGCCATGCTAAATTGCCTGTAGTGTTCAGGGATGTATAGATTAAGTGGGTTCTAGGGTTATAGGGGTTTGGGTCTGGGTGAGATGCGCCAAGGGTCGGTGTGGACTTGATGGACCAAATGGCCTGACCCACACTGCAGGGATTCTCTGAATAATACTATGAACAAAAATCCTGTACAATCTCAAAATGACTTCCAACTTCTATACTTATAGGATTGATCTGTCAAGGCTAGCTTACTAATCAACTTCTTCACCACCCTGTCAAATATGACACAGAATTATGTGCTTGAGTGTCTAGGTGTCATCGTTCTATAACTCTACCCAAGGGCCGCATTTTAATTCTGTAAGTCGTGCCGTTGTTTGTTTTACCAAAATGCAATACTTTGCATTTGTCCAATTTAAACTCCATCTGCCATCCCCCAGCATTGATCCAATTGATCGCGATCTCTTTGTAACCTTAGATAACCTTATTCACTGTTACCTATACCACAAAATTTGGTATCATCCACAAACTTATTATACCATCTATAATCTCATCTAAATCATTGCATAAATGCCAAACAAAAATGGACTCAGCAGTGATTCTGGGGGGAAACAAGAGCATCATTACCTCTTATCTGTTGTTGCTGAACCTCAGAAACACGCTGGTAACAGGCCCCCCAAATCTGAAGAATAATCCTCAACCATCAGTCTCTGTCTTCTGCTGTTACCCAATTTTGTATCCAATTGGCAAGCTCACCCTGAATCCCTTTACTGATTAGCCTGCCATGCAGAACCTTGTCAAGGGCTTCGCCAAAGCCCAAAAAAAAGTGTTCACATCTTCCCTCATCAATATTCTTGGTTACTTCCTCAAAAAAACTCAATTAATTTTGGGAGACATGATTTCCCTTGCATAAAACCAAGCTGAATAACCTAGTCATTCCTTGCCTCTCCAAATGGGTATAAATCGTGTCCTTCAGAATTACTTCCAATAACTTACCCAACTCTGAAGTCATAGGTCAACAGTCCCCAGGTTTCTATTCAAACAAATCCCTTTTTAAACAAATGCACATTATTAGCCACTCTCCAGTCATTCTGCACCTCACCCGTATTTATAGATCATACAAATATTTCTACAAGAGGCCCAAAAATTGCCTCCCTAACTTACCATTATGTCTTGGGATACACTCAGGTCCCAGAGAATTGTCCACCTTTATATGTTCAAAGATCTCTCAAACTTACTCTTTTCCAATTGGAACTGTTTTCAAAACATCAGTACATATTTCCCTGAGTTCTCCAGCCTCCATTTCTCTCCCCACAGTATAAATTGACATGTAATATTCATTTAATATCTCTCCCATCTCCTGAGGACCAACACAAAGATGATCTCTTTCAACTTTAAGGGGCCTGACTCTCTCTCTACTTGCTCTCTAGCTCCTAATGTACATGTAGGGTCTCTTTGGATTACTCTGAACCTCATTTTATAAGATTATCTCACACACTTCCTTCACCTTCCTGATCTCCCGCTTCGCAATACTCTTTATACTGTTCATGAACTTCATTTGAACTCAATAAAAAAAACAAAAGAACTGCGGATGCTGTAAATCAGGAACTGAGGAAGGTTCTGAGGAAGGGTCACCGGACTCAAAACGTCAACTCTGTTTTTCCCTTCACAGATGCTGCCAGACTTATTGAGCTTTTCCAGCAACTTTGTTTTTGTTTATTTGAACAGTTATTTATATTTAATATGGGACTCCTGTTTTTAATATGACAAGCTCTTCATTTTTGTGATTAATCTTGTAAATCTGCTGTGGACCCCTACAGCATAAGCATATCTTCCCTCAGATACAGGGCCCAAAACTACACACAATATTCCAAGTGCAGTCTGACCACAGTATTTTACAGCCTCAGCAACACATTTCTGCTGCTGTTTGCTCGGTCTCTTGCAATGAATGCCTACCTTGCATTTGCCTTCCTAACCACAAACTGAACCTGCATGTTGACTTAAAGAGAAGCCTAAACTCGAACTCCCAAATCCTCTTGGACTTTAGATTTCTGAAGCCGTTCCCCATTCAAAACATAGTCTATGCCTCTAATCTTCCGACTGAAATGTACAATCTCACACTTTCCCATACTGTATTCCATCTGCAACTTCTTTGACCATTCTCCCAGCCTCTTCATTCTGAAGCCTTCCCACTTCCGCAAAACCACCAGGTTATCATTATGTCATCTGAAAACTTTGCAACAATGCCCTCAATTCCCTTATCCAGATCATTAACGCAAAACGTGAATAATTGTGGTACCAGCACTGACCCCTGCTAAATTCTGCAGTCTTCCGGCTGCCATCCTAAAAAAAGATGCCTTCATCCCAACTCTCTGCCAGTCAGCCAATCTGCAATCCATGCCAGTACCTTGCACCTAACACCACAGACTCTTACCTTTTTTAGCAGCTTCCCGAATGGCACCTTGTCAATGCTTTCTGGAAATCCAACAGATCACATCCACAGGCTCTCCTTTATCCAGGTCATTCAGTACATCCTCAAAGAATTCCATCAGATTTTTCAGGCATGAACTCACCCAGCTTTGATGAAGCCATACTGGCTCGTCCAAGTACTGTGATCACATTCTTTCAATGATCTGCCACACTGTGTCTAACACAAAGCTATATATTTAACTTTTACCCAGAATATTAAAACATTGCTTTCAGTCCTGACTGTGATGTACAGCAAAATCCAATCGCTGCTGAGATGTGTGAGCTCTCTGCTGTCTCAGCAGGGTTGCTGAGTGAGTGAATTCCTTCCCCCATACAGAGCAGGTGAATAGTCTGTCCATGTGATCTCTCTACTTTCTCAGTAGTGTCAATGAGTGAGCTCACGGTTTTTCTCATATAGAGCAGGTAAAAGCATTCTCTCCAGTGAAATACACTGGTGTGCTGAGAGTTGAGATCATTGCCTGAACCCAGTCCCCCAATGAAAGTGCCTGAAAATCTCTCATTATGTGGACACGTTGATGGGACATCAGTTCCACAGAACTTTGATTGCACTTCCCACAGACTAGACATTTGAAAGGTGTCTCCTCAATGTGAATATGTTGATGATAAAACAGTCCCCAGGCACTTGTATAGTGATTTCCACAGTCTGAGCATTTAAAAGCTCCCTCCTCAGTGTGCACACGTTGATAACATGTTACTCCCCAGGAGCTTCTGTAGCACTTCCCACAGTCTGGACATTTAAAATATCTCTCCGCAATTGAACTTGCTGGTGTCTCTGCAGGTTTAATGACTGAGTGAACCCCCCCCCCCAACACACTCGGACCAGATGAATGGTCTCTTCCCAGTGTGAACCTGCTGGTGTGCCATGAAATCAGATGATTGCCTTAACCCAATCCCACAGAGAGAGCACCTGAAGGGTCTCTCCTCAGAGTTAACACTTTGATGGGACATCAGGTCCCTGGAGATTTTGTAGCACTTCCCACAGGCTGGGAATTTAAAAGGTCTCTCATTAATGTGAGCAAATTTATGTTACAGCAGATCCTCAGGAATTTTGCAGCACGCTGCACAGTTTGGGCATTTAAAATGTCTCTCCTCTAAGTGAGCACGCTGGTGGGACATACGGTCCCCAGATGTCTTTATTGTATTTTCCACAGGCTGGGCATTTGAAAGGTTTCTCATTAACGTGAGTTAGTTGATGGATGTCAAATCCCTGGAAGTTTTAAAGCACTTTTCACAGTCTGAGCAAGAGAAATGTGTGTTCACAGTGTGAACACGTCGATGGCACAGCATTCACCCAGAATTTTTACAGCACTTCCCATGGTCCTGGCATTGAAATAATCTCCCCTCAGTGTGAATGAGCTGGCGTTGCAGCAGATTAGATGACTGAGTGAATCCCTTACCACACAATGAGCAGGTGAATGGCCTGTTACTGGTGTGATTGCGTCAATGAATTCCCGGCTCAAACGGGGTAACAAATTCCTCCCACAATTCTCACAATTTCGCCCCAGTGTGACTGCATTTGTGGTTTGTGAGCGCTGATGATCGGCTGGTGCCATCTCTACAAACACAAGACGTGTGCACAAAATATGTTTGAAATGCCATGTTCCTGTTTGTCCTTCCAGGAATTTGAAGAAAACCATTTGGAAGGATAGGAAGCAGTTGATGTGACCAATGTTCCAGTTTGGAAGAAAGAGTGAGGTGAGGCAGGATAGACTGGTGATTGATGGGGAAACAATGGGGGAGTAACACAGACAGGGCAGGAACTGAGTGTTTCCTTTCTTTGCTGTAACAGACTCTGGTTTTGAAGTGTGAAATTGGACAATACAAGCCAAGTGGGTGAAATCCTTGCTTTCTGGAGGTTAGCCTTTCCAAAAGACTCAGTTGTGCTACAGAGTTCAAGTATTCCAGAAAGCAACTTGTCACCTCCATCTCTGGGGTAATTAGTGATGTCCATATCCGAGGCATCCGTGTTCGAAAGTTGCAGTTTCTAATCAGACACTTGCAATCGGTCAGGGTAGGTTCAGAAGCAGAGTGGGGGAGTGAAATAAAAATGAAAGGCAATAATGACTGGGAGGCATGAGGCAGGAAATGAGCATGTGGCTGGTGGTGCAAGGTTCAGTGTCAGTGCTAATGAGTCAGACTTTACTGCACACTATTTACACTGACTCGCACATCACTCCTGCTCAATTCACCACAATGACCCTGTTCCTTTTAAGAGGTTCGCTCAGTGTGTATTAACATGGGCCCCAAGAGGATGAGAACCCGTCCTCTTTTTCCCATCAGTTTAAACAGGTGAAATTATCAGTTTTTAAACAATGCAAGAGGAGATTGCCTCTTTCTGTGCATTTTCAGACAAGAACATTTGGCTGTGAAATGCCCCTGTTTACGAAAGTGGGAGTTGATTGAAATTCTCACTGAGCAACATTGATAAGGAAAGCAAAAAAAAACACACACTATATTACTGGTTGTGTGGTTAAGGAAATGCACATACATTGGGAAAAGGCAATGGTTGTGTGGTGCTGTGGCTTAGTTGGTAAAAGCACCTGCCGAGCAAACAGGAGATCCTGGATCCAAATCTCAGTGGGTGCCTGTGCTAATAAGGCAAAGGTTCCTCATTCAAACATCTCTGCAATGCTAAACTGGAGATTCAACCAGCAATGTCATTGGAGAGAACTGAGCATGCTTCCTGTGTTTGAGGTAATTTTGTTATCATTTGGGGCTCACACTCCCATCACCTGGTTTGCCCCTGTCAGGGAATGTTGTTTTGTGCTCACAATTAATGAATCCTTGAGTTTGATAAGAATAACAAGGTGAGAAGGGATAGACTGCAGCCTCTCACATTCATGCTGTCATCGCCCAGAAACATGAGATCATTCAAAACTTTGCTACCCAAATTCTGCTCATCTATCCTCACACTGTGCTTGCTGACAAATAGTGGCTCCTGGTCAAGTCAACAGTTTTAAAATTTACATCCTTGTTTTCATGGGGTTGTTGATGGTTAAATTCTAGAACTTGTACACTTGACCTAATTCCTCCCCAACTCAATCATTTCCAAACACAAAATCCGTATTCGTCTCATTCCAGAATCTTTATTGTCCCTGATTTTAATTTCTTTATTATTGGTGTCCAGAAAAGTGAGATCCTCTGAGATTGAAGCCACTTGTTATAATCTGTGTTTCCACTCCAGCTTTTGGATGTCTAACTTAATATCACCTGATGTGTTCAGTGTCAAATGCTGCTTTCTGAAATCCCTCTCACATGCTTAGTGATGCTTTACTACAGAAGGTAGGTTTATATATAGAGTTTGCTGACAGGCAGTTTTCACACAGTCATGTCATAGGTAACTCCTTGGTGGAAAGTCTGCTGATGCTTCACCCTTGCTGTTGGGTTGAGTTTACCACTGTTTTCCCCTCTCAGGTGAAAGTGAGGAAGCAGGGCCCGAGTCTGCCTCTTTGACAACAGAAATCGAGCCCACACTGTTGGTGTCAATCTGAATTACACATTGGTCATGAAGCCAACTGAGTGAAGTAGCTCATTGTGCAGAGGTCCCATTAGATCAATGTTCAGAAACTGACACAGTAACAAGCAGTTCTGGGGAAGGGTCACCGGACCTGAAACGGTAAACCTGATTTTTTGCTTCACAGATGCTGCAGACCAGTTCGGCTTTTCCAGCAATGTCTGTTTTGTTCCTGATTTACAGCATCCACAGTTCTTTTGGGTAATTTTTTTATAATCAGCTTCCCATTGCTTTTACACTCAGAGACCTATTATTTTAAGATTCAGGAGATTGACACATTAATAAACAGGACTCTATCATATTAACAATCTGGTGCCTATTGGATCAACAATCAGAATCTTAATGAAAGATCAGAGTCCTGTTAGGATCTAGTAATCACACGATCTTAGCACCAATATTCAGGATGAGAATATATGAAAATATGAATTATTTCAATGAATTATCAGAACCCTGTTACATCAATGATCTGGATTCTTTCCAGTAAAGTCATTCTCTGTTTGTATGAGTCATCCTGACTGTGGAAGATAAATAATCAGAAAACCACTGCATTAATAATCAGTCCAAATGGATAAATTATCTGTTTCAGCCTCCTACCTGCTTCCCACCACCTCAAAACTCATAACCGTGTCCCCAAACTTTTTCTCTGTGTCACGATGTTCTACGTTCTAATCACTGTCACATCTCCCTGTTCTACCTTGCTAAGAGAAGTTATCATTATTTATGGTTATCAGGTGTCAATATGGGATGTTGATTGTAGTGTTGGAGTTTGTCTCACTCCGTTGTTCACCCTGAAACAGTCGGACACGGTGCTGACAGATTGTACAAGGCAGGTGGTCATGAAGAGTCAATCATTACCTTTGATGGACAGGCAGTCTTATGGAGTCCTGCTCCATTGACAGAGTTCAATGCCTTACAGCAGCAAGGAAAGGAGTTAAGTCCCATTCCTGTAACAGTTAATGGATAAATCCAGCTCTCTTCTAGATGGCATAATGGGAAACAGCGCTCTGCTTCTAGACACACATGGTCTGAAGATGGAGAAGGTCATTTAAACGTGATCACAGTTATTGCAATCTCCACAGTCACCTTTGTTTTAGTAAACTGTGACAATGTTTACATGACTCGTGTCCCCTGGAATTGATCGGACATTCTAACCCAGAGGAAGGTGGTCAGAAAGGTCCAGCAGGAGATGGGACAGTTCTTGCTCGGGGTGAATCATAATGTGTTCAGGCAGATTCAAACATGGCTCCATAAAAGGGATACTGTATTTAACTAACTTATTAGGGGTTCTGAAGAAACTGCAGGCAAGAAGGATAACATGGAACCTTTGGGTCTGATATACTTGAATTTGTAAAAAAGCCATTTGATAAGATGCCATGTTGAAGGTTAGAACACAAAATAAGAGTGCATGTCATAAGGGGGAATATATCAGGATATTCTAATAATAAGTAATAAGAACTGGAGATGCTGGAATCAGAGATAACACAGATCCCCCTCGTTCTCACACGCCACCCCACCAACCTCCGGATACAACGCAACATCCTCCGACACTTCCACCATCTACAATCTGACCCCACCACCCAAGACATTTTTCCATCCCCACCCTTGTCTGCTTTCTGGAGAGACCACTCACTCCGTGACTACCTTGTTCACTCCACAGTGCCCTCCAACCCCACCACACCCGGCAACTTCCCCTGCAACCGCAGGAAATGCTACACTTGCCCCAACACCTCTTCCGTCACCCCATCCCAGGCCCCAAGATGACTATCCATATTAAGCAGATGTTCACCTGAACATCTGCCAATGTGGTATACTGTATCCATTGTACCTGGTGTGGCTTCCTCTATATTGGGGAAACCAATCGGTGGCTTGGGGATCACTTTGCAGAACACCTCCGCTCGGTTCGCAATAAACAATTGCACCTCCCAGTCGCGAACCATTTCAACTCCCCCTCCCATTCTTTAGACGACATGTCCATCATGGGCCTCCTGCAGTGCCACAATGATGCCACCCGAAGGTTGCAGGAACAGCAACTCAGATTCCGCTTGGGAACCCTGCAGCCCAATGGTATCAATGTGGACTTCACCAGCTTCAAAATCTCCCCTTCCCCAACTGCATCCCTAAACCAGCCCAGTTTGTCCCCTCCCCCCACTGCACCACACAACCAGCCCAGCTCTTCCCCTCTCCCCACTGCATCCCAAAACCAGCCCAGCCTGTCTCTGTCCCTAACCTGTTCTTCCTCTCAGCCATCCTTTCATCCCACCCCAAGCCGCACCTCCATTTCCTACCTACTAACCTCATCCCACCTCCTTGACCTGTCCGTCTTCCCTGGATAGGTGGAGAGAAGATAGACAAGTTGTGTCAGGGCAAGGAGTTGGGGGTGAGAGGGAGTGCTGGTCATGGGATGAGGCTGGGGTTGGGGAGATTTTGAAATTAGTAAAATCCATGTTTAGGATATCAGACTATAGACTCCCAAGGTGGAACACGAGGTGCTGCTCCTCCAGCTTGATGGTGGCGTCATTGTGACACTGGAGGAGGCCTGGGACGGACATGTCACCTCGAGAGTGAGAGGGTAAGTTAAAATGTTTCGTGACTGGAAAGTGTTGTTTGTTGTGTACAGGGTGCAGATTCTGTGCAAAATGTATCCGAGTCTCCTTTTAGTCTCACCAATGTGGAGGAGGCTAAATTGGGAACAGCAGATGCTGCAGATGGATGTGAAGGTGAACCCCTATGTCTGATGTCGAAGGTTTGATCTTTGCCTTGAATGGAGATGAGGAGGAAGGTGTAGGGGCACATGTAGCACCCCATGCGGTTGTCAGGAAAGGTGCCGAGGATGGTGGGGTTAGTGGGGAGTGGGGAATGAGAAGCTAATGAGGCAGCTGCAGACAGAGTGAGCCTTCAAAAGGTAGATAAGGTTGGGGAGGAAAATATATCTTTGATTGAGGGCTCAGACAGTAGGTGGCAGATGTGGTGGACAATGATACTTTGGATGTGGAGTTTGGTGGAGTGATATGTGAAGAAAAGGGGGATTCTATCTTTTTTTGTTTTTGTTGGGTGGAGACATTGTGAGGGCAAAGGTAATGAAAATGCAAAAGATGTGTTTGAGGGCGTTTTCAATTGCTGGAGGGGGGATATTATGATCCTTTTAATATGTGGATATCTGGGATGTGCAGGAGTGGAACGCCCTATCTTTGGAGCAGATGTGGTGGCGGCAGAAGAATTGGGAATAGGTGGTTACATTCTTGCAGGAAGGTGAGTGAGAGGAGGTATAGTCTAGGTAGCTGTGGGAGTTAGTGTGCATGAAATAGGTGTCAGTTAAGAGGAGGTCATCAGAGATGGAAATAGAGAAGGTGAGGGAGGAGAGAGAGGTATCTGAGATGGTCCAGGTGAATTTAAAGTTGGGGTGAAAGGCAACTTCTCTTCGGAGCACGAGGCAGCACAAACACAGTGATCAATGTAATGGAAGAAGAGGTGGGGCGTAATGACAGTGGTATATTTCCCTCCCCACAAATATCAGCCTCATCCCAAGAGCAACCCTCCCTCTCATCCCTGCTTTCTTGACGCACAAATCTGCCTATCTTCTCTCCCAACTATCCACTTCTCCCACCTCAATGACCAATCCCGACCATTGCCTACCTGCACTCAACTATCACCATCCCATCTACCTTCCCCAGCCCCAACCCTCCTATCTCTATATATTTCTGAGCTCCCATCCTCCTCATCATTTCTGAAGAAGGGCCCCGACCCAAAACATCAGCTTTTCTGTTCCCCGAACGCTGCCTGACCTGCTGAGTTCCTCCAGATCCACACTTTATTATCTCTGATTCCAGCATCTGAAGTTCTTGCTATCTCATATTCCAATCAGGTGTTGTGTTTGGGAGCAGGACATGGCATGTGGGATTCAGGTGACTGTTCCTGTCAATGTTAAGAACAGGAGTCTAATAGTGAATCAGAGCAGAACAGAGACTATCAAAAAAAGGAAATGTGTGGTGAAATTCACTGAAAAGCTTAGCACCCATTCATAATGTACAGCCAGTGATATTTTGATACGGTGGCATCAAACCCTATGCTGTACCTGTCCTGCAAGCCTGTGTTTGGTGTGGATTATTTTGAGGAACTCTAACTCCGTATCTGTTAGCTTTCACGTGTTTGTTTATTTCTCCAGACTGCCGGTATACACCTGCACCTGCTCACATCCTCAAAAAATTCAAACCATTAATCCAGATTGAGCTAAAATATATGGTTATGTGGGAAGGAAACTGAGATGGGAACAGATATGGGCAGGTTAACTGAGTAGGCAAGGAGTGATGATGGAATATAATGTAGTGGAGAGGGAATCACTTCGCTTGTATGAAGAAAAACAGAATCTTCCAACTGTTGGTGCGCAGACAGATTTTTTCCCTGTGGGTTGACAGTCATTGGAATAACTATTATGACTTTTTGTTAGTGAATTATTATATATATAAATGGAGACAGTGAAGGACAGATAGAGTCAGTTCTTGAGTTTTACAACACTGAGAGAGGCCCTTCAGCCCATCACATCCCTGCCTCACAGCCGATTTGATTCTGAAGTATCGAACACTGAGTTGTACCTTTCGCAGGAGTCAGGGAGGGACAGATTAATCAGTAAACCTATAAATCTAGTGCCATGCAGATTCAAGCCTCGTGTTTACAAGGCATTTCATTGACATAGTAGCAGCAGCCAGGAGGCAGGGCAGGACCAGTAATCTGGAAGCTGATGAATCCAGCTCCGTGCAGATTCAGGCCTGAACTTTGCACGGCATTTTCCTATTGTAGCAGCTGCGAGGCACAGATGGACACAGTAATCAGTGAGACTATTAATCTGGTGCTGTGTGGAAATGGGCGTACTCTTTACAATGCACTCAGCTTGGCTCAGCAGCAAGGAAGCAGGGACAGTTACCAATGAGCCTATGAATGCAATACCATGTGTATTCAGGCCTAGTCTTTACAGGGCACTTAGCCTGCAGCAGCAGCTTAGAGGCAGGGAGGAACACTGTAGCCGAGGCGCCTATAAATCTAGCTCCGTGCAGGTTCAGGCCCATTCTTTACAAGGTACTTTCTTGGAAAATCGGCTGTGAGGCAGGGATAGACATAGTAACAAGTTATCTTGTAAATCTAGCTCTGTGCGGATTGGACCCAGCCTTTACCAGGCATTTGCTTGAAGTAGCTGCAGCACCCAGAAGGCGGGAGAGACACGATAATCCAGTCAGCCTATGAATCCAGTGTCGTGCAAATTGGGCCTAGCCTATATAGGATGCTTTCTTAGAGAGCGGGCTGGGAGACAGCGTGGGACATGGTAACCTGTAAGCCTTTACTCCACCACTTGTGGATTCAGGCCTAATTTTTACCAAACGCTTTCTTGGAGCAGTGGCTGGTAAGCAGAATGGAGGCTGTAATCGGGAAGCCTCGCTGGTAAATAGAGCACCCTGCAATTTCAGGCCTAGCCTTTACCAGGCACTTCCTTGATGCAGCAGCAGCCTCCGGAAGGCAGGGTGGGACACAGTAATTAGCAAAACTGTAAATCTAACTCCGTGCAGATTTGGGCCTGGATTTAGTTTGGAGCAGCAGCCAGGAAGTGGGGCTCAGTTACCAGTGAGCCTATGAATGTGATGTCATGCAGATTCAGGCCAAGTCTTGACAGAACACACTCTTGCAGCAGTGGTCGGTGAGCAGGAGGGACACAGTAACCAGTAAGCTAATAAACCTGGCGTCATGCAGATTTGGGCCTCATCTTTACTGGGCATTTCCATGAAGCAGCAGCAGCTGCCACAAGGTGGGCAGCGACACAGTAACCCAGTCACCATGTAAATCTGAGATAATGGGAACTGCAGATGCTGGAGAATTGCAAGATAATAAAATGCGAGGCTGGATGAACACAGCAGGCCAAGCAGCATCTCAGGAGCACAAAAGCTGACGTTTCAGGCCTAGACCCTTCATCAGAGAGGGGGATGGGTTGGGGGGGAAGAGCTGGGCTGGTTGTGTGGTGCAGTGGGGGGAGGGGACGAACTGGGCTGGTTTAGGGATGCAGTAGGCGAAGGGGAGATTTTGAAACTGGTGAAGTCCACATTGATATCATTAGGCTGCAGGGTTCCCAGGCGGAATATGAGTTGCTGTTCCTGCAACCTTCGGGCCAGTTCGTCCCCTCCCCTCACTGCACCACACAACCAGCCCAGCTCTTCCCCCCACCCACTGCATCCCAAAACCAGTCCAACCTGTCTCTGCCTCTCTAACCGGTTCTTCCTCTCACCCATCCCTTCCTCCCACCCCAAGCCGCACCCCCATCTACCTACTAACCTCATCCCACCTCCTTGACCGGTCCGTCTTCCCTGGACTGACCTATCCCCTCCCTACCTCCCCACCTATACTCTCTCCACCTATCTTCTTTACTCTCCATCTTCGGTCCGCCTCCCCCTTCTCTCCCTATTTATTCCAGCTCCCTCTCCCCATCCCCCTCTCTGATGAAGGGTCTAGGCCCGAAACGTCAGCTTTTGTGCTCCTGAGATGCTGTTTGGCCTGCTTTATCACCATGTAAATCTAGCACCTAGTCTCTCCAGGGCACTTGGTCTACTGACAGGCCGAGTCTTTACAGGGCACGGTGTTAGAGCAGAGGCGGGTAAGTGGGAAATACACTGTAACCAGTAAACCTGTAAATCTAGCGCCATGGAGATTCAGGCCTAGTCTTTACTGGGCACTTCCCTGAAACACAGCAGCAGCGGGGAGGTGGGGTGGGACACAGTAATTGGTAAGCCTGTAAATCTAGCTTCATGCCCAGTCAGGCCTGTACTATACAGGGTATATTCTTGGTGCAGTGGCTGGGGGGCAGGGAGAGACACAGTAACCAGTAAGTCAGTAAAACTAACACTGTGCAGATTTGGGCTTAGTCTTTACCCGGAATTTCCTTGAAGCAGCTCCAGCAACCAGGAGGCATAGAGGAACACCATCACCCAGTCAGCCTATAAATCTAGTGTTGTGCAGATTTGGGCCTAGTCCTACAGGCTACGTTTTTGGAGAGGTGGCCAGCAAGTGAGGTGGGCCACAGTATCCAGAGGCTGGTAAATCTAATGCATGCAGATTCAGGCCTAGTCTTTACAGGGCATTTAGCTTGGAGCAGTGGCTGGATGGCGGGGAGGGACACAAAAAAATGGTAAGCCTGTAAATCAAGCATCTTGGAGCACTTAGCCTGGAGCAGTGGCCAGGGAGGGACACAGCAGCTGGTGATCCAGTCAACATTGTGCTGTGCGGAATCAGGCCAAGTGTTTACAAGCTACTTTCTTGGAGCAGTGGCTGGGAGGTGAGGTAGGACACAGGATTCAGTAAGTCTATACATGTAGCTCCATGCAGATTCGGGCCTGTACTTTGCAACGTATTTCCTGGGACCAGAAGGAGCAGCCAGGAGGAGGGGACAGACCAGTAACTGATAAGCCAATGTGCAGTGTGGATTCGGGCCTAGTCTTTAATGGAAATCTCTCCACTTATGGAAATGGATCCCTCCCATCCGCTCTATTTTTCATCAATGTATGTTGTTCAATTCAATCTCCCAACAACTTCCTCCTTCCTGATCAATTATCAGGTAACAGGAAACATCAGGTTGTGGGGCAGACAGGACAGCTGAATAATCACCTTTCCGGTTGAAACCTTTTCATGAAAAATATTAAACACCAGGTCAGCACCTATTGTTGTGGTCGAGTGGTTAAGGCAATGAGTTAAAAGTCCATTAGGGTTTCCCTGCACAGGTTTGAGACCTGCCAGCTATGTTGCCTCAAATTGCTTATTCTAAAGAAATTCATGCTCAATGAGTTCTTGCTCAAATGCCACTACCTCAAAATCACATTTTCTCAGGTCTGCCCATTGGTTGACATTCAGGAAACACGAGATTTGAACGAGAATTTTACCATGCTCTAACTCTTAGCTCTGTTTCTCTTTCCATAGATACTGCTGGACTTGTTGAATTTCTGCAGCATTCTCTGTATTTAATCTAAACAAATTCGTTTTTCAATAAATATCGTCGATCCTAACACTTTGGTAACTGACACCAGTCAATGGCAACAATTTCTACAACTACCCACCCATCCATCCCTCCACTCCCTCCCCTGTCATTAAACACAGCCCCAGGAAATCCTTGGTTACCCATCTTTGCTCCAAAGAGAACATTCCTGGCCTCGGGATTCAGTCCACAAAACAGGATTTCGCATCCATGCATGTGGTGCATGGTGGAGGATTGTGAAGAAATTTTGGGAAAATATTGCCAGTTGGCATTTGGGAAAATGTTAAGCAAGCAAAATGGAAAAGCTTGCCCCCAACTTTGTGAATCTTTTGAAACTCTCGGGGCAGTGGAATCACAGGAGAATAAATTTAGATTTAGATGTAGATTTTATTGTTACATGGACTAAGTATTGGAATACTTGGGCACAGTGAAACGTGCACACAGTCGCCGTTCTCTGGCATCATCTTGATTATAGAAGGGTGAACTTTCCAAGTGACATCAAGCAGTCATGGCACCTGACCCTTCTTTAAGAGGCCGATACATTGGCTCTGATGTTGTTCAGACATGATCTGATCTGAGACATTGAAAGGATTCTCGTTCCTGCACATCAGGAATATAAACCTCATCTTGGCTCCGGGGCAATGAGAAAACTCGGGAACAGGCAAGACACTGAAGTCATGAAGGCAGACAGCCCCATTAGTAGGAGAGAGGTTCATGGTGACATAAATATGTCTGCAGAGGGTGGGATCAGACTGTTACCTTGTCTCCACAATGAATGCTACAGGCTTTATTTTGGTAAAATAAAACTGATTGGGGAAAATTGTCATTCTATGAAAAGCGGTTTAAAGGTTGAATTCACGAAGAGTCTGTTTTAAGGCTTTATGCAGGAAATGGCTCACCAGTCTCTGTGGCACAACTGGTCAGAGCTTTTGGATATTAAGCTGGAATTTGGTGTTTTGCGGCCACCCAGGAAGGAATGATTGTTTTTTTTTTGCACTCTACCAGTTCTCTTTGCTCCACAGTTCCAGTTTTAAATGCAGTCAGGAAAATGTTCCCCAAATGGAAATCTCATCCAGTGAGTAACCACAAAGGCGGTTCGATTTTTTTAAAATGTTTAATGTAAAGAGCAATCGATATTGGGAATCTGAAACAAAAACAGAAACTGCTGGAGAAAATCGACAGGCTCGGCATTACCTGTGAGATAAAACAAGGTTGGAAAATGTCAACAAAGTGTGCAGCTGGATGAACACAGCAGGCCAAACAGCATCTCAGGAGCACAAAAGCTGACGTTTCGGGCCTGGACCCTTCATCATTCCTCTCTGATGAAGGCTCTAGGCCTGAAAAGTCAGCTTTTGTGCTCCTGAGATGCTGCTTGGCCTGCTGTGTTCATCCAGCCTCACACTTTGTTATCTTGGATTCTCCAGCATCTGCAGTTCTCATTATCTTTGAAAATGTTAACCCTGATTTTCTGTACACAGACGCTTCCAGATCTGCTGAGCTTTATCTAGCAATTTATGTCTTTATTTTTGAATGAATGTATATTCCACCATTAGGATGAAACCACTAGACCCATCAAGTACTGAATATAACCCTTTTGAAATCTGTGATGTGATTGGATTAAAAAAAAGTAAGGAATCACACTTCCTCAGCCCCACAGGGAGAGAGACCTGGAAAGGTGAGTAGGTAGTGTGTTGCTGCAGTCATCATCGAGTAGCTAAGGAGATGGAGTTTGAAGCCCATTGGGGTGTCCCTGGGCAGTTTCAAATCCTGCCAACTGTGGTTGAGTGCTGAGGGAAATTGGAAAGGAGTTTTCTTCCCGCCTCCTTGTTTGCAACAGGAATCACAGGAAGGGTGGAGGAGAAGCATTTCACCAACAATGAAAATATGCAACTCACTGCCTGTCGGAGTAGAACAAGACTGGAGTTCAGACATGTTCATATGTACACTTGACGCAGTGAGTGAAGTGCTAGAAATCAGACTAAGATGCACAGTGTCTTGAGTTAAGTTGCTGCTGACCTGAAGGGGTTTTCTTAAGTGCTGGAGATCTCAGTTTGTGAAGTGACGGGACAGAGTTTGCAAAATACAGTTCTGTCTGTCAGGCAAATTATCCATTATGCACTGTGCATATTCCTGGAATCTGTATCCGGGAGAACCAGGAAAATAAGACACTGGTGCTTCTTTACCCAGCCATGCACAAACTCTTGCTTCTCATTGCCCCATCTTACAATCTCTTGCCTTACCTTCCAGGTAAAGATTGACTTCATAATGTGCCTACATTCATACCAAGCAGCTCATGAGATGGGAGCCGGAGGTGAGACAGGGGCAGAAGCACAAAGAGATGCAACATGTAAGTGTTTAGAGTTTTCCCTACGTTAGGAATTTCGGCAGAGAAATTGTGGTGGAAAGCAGGAAGTCCCCAGGTCCAGATGGGATCTATTCCAGGTTACTGAGGGAAGCAAGAGAGGGCACAGCCAGGGCCTTAACAGATATCTTTGCAGCGTCCTTAGACACGGGTGAGGTCCTGGAGGACTGGAGACTTGCTGATGTTGTCCCCTTGTTTAAGAAGGGCAGCAAGGATAATCCAGGTAATTGTAGACTGGTGAGCGTGACGTCAGTGGTAGGGAAGCTACTGGACAAGATACTGAGGGATAGGATCTATTCCCATTTGGAAGAAAATGGGCATATCAGTGATAGGCAACATGGTTTTGTGCAGGGAAGGTCATGTCTTACCAACTGAATAGAATTATTTGAGGACGTGACAAAGTTGATTGATGAGGGAAAGGCTGTAGAAGTCATCTACATGGACTTCAGTAAGACGTTTGTTAAGGTTCCCCATGGCAGGCTGATGGAGAACGTGAAGTCACATGGGGTCCAGGGTGTGCTAGCTAGATGGATAAAAAAACTGGCTAGGCAACAGGAGACAGAGAGTTGTAGTGGAAGCGAGTTTCTCAAATTGGAGACCTGTGACCAGTGGTGTTCCACCGGGATCTGTGCTGGGACTACTCTTGTTTGTGATATATGTAAATGATTTGGAGGAAGGTGTAGGTGGTCTGATCAGCATGTTTGCTGATGACACTAAGATTGGTTGAGTAGCTGAGAGTGAAGGGGACTGTCAGAGATGACAGCATAATATAGATAGACTGGAGAGTTGGGCAGATATATGGCAGATGGAGTTCAATCCGGGTAAATGTGAGGTGATGCATTTTGGAAGATCAAATTCAAGGGCGAACTTACAGTAAATGGAAAAGTCCGAGGGAAAATTGACGAACAGAGAGATCTGGGTGTTTAGGTCCATTGTTCCCTGAAGGTGACAACGCAGGTCAATACGGTGGTCAAGAAGGCATATGGCATGCTTTCCTTCATTGGGCGGGATATTGAGTACAAGAGTTGGCAGGTCATGTTGCAGTTGTATAGGACTTTGGTTCAGCCACATTTGGAGTACTGTGTGCAGTTCTGGTCGCCATATTACCAAACGGATGTGGATGTTTTGGAGAGGGTGCAGAGGAGGTTCACCAGGATGTTGCCTGGTATGGAGGGTGCTATCTATGAAGAGAGGTTGAGTAGATTAGGGTTATTTTCATTAGAAAGACAGAGATTGAGGGGGGCCCCGATTGAGGTCTACAAAAACATGTGGAGTATAGACAGGGTGGGTAGCAAAAAGCTTTTTCCCAGAGTGGGGGACTCAATTACTAGGGGTCATGAGTTCAAAGTGAGAGGAGGAAAGTTTAAGGGAGATATGTGTGGAAAGTTCTTTACACAGAGGGCGGTGGGTGCCTGGAACGACACAAAACCCAAATTGGTAGAGAAACTCAGCAGGCCTGGCAGCATCTGTGGAGAGAAACAGAGCTGTCGTTTCAGACCCACTGACTGTTCACCCCTACTAGTTTAATATTGTATTTCTGTATTATATTGTTGGGAGAAATTTGTCACTTTATCTGTCGAATCAATGTATTTATCAAAATCGCTCTCTCACTTGCTTACTCACGCTAACTTTACAACTTTAAAGGGACGTTATCAGCTGTAATGCTGCTTCAGTTACCATGAGGTGCTGAAAGGCTCTGTTTAGATGGTTGCCTTTTTCTTTTCCTTTTGTCAGTTAGCAGCCATGTTGAATGGAGAATTGTTCGTTTCTGTGTCTACCACAATATGTGTCTCTATTTGTATCTTTTTGACTCTGTGTATCCACCTCACCCTCTTTTCACATTCTCTGACAATCCATTGTCCGCATTCCCCATTTCCCATTTCTGATCTTTGAAGCAGGAACCTTGGATGACGAGACACGTGGAACATCTAGTCAAGAGGATGAAGGAAGCTTACTGAAGGTTAAAGAAACAAGGGTCAGACAGAGCTCGGGAGGACGACAAGATAGCCAGGAAGGAACTGAAGAATGGATTTAGGAGAGCAAGAAGTGGGGTATGGCAGGTAGGATTTAGGAAAATCCCAAGGCATTGTATATTTACGTGAGGGACAAGAGGATGGTCAGACTAATGGCAGTACATATCAGGGATAGTGGAATAAACTTGTGCGCAGAGTCAGATAAGGTAGGGCAGGCCTTAATGAATAATTTGCTTCAGTATTCACCAGTGAGTGGGACCATAACGATTGTGAGGATAGCATGAAAAAGGCAGATATGCTCGAACAGGTTGATGTTAGGAAGGTGGATGTGCTACAAATTTTGAAAAACATGAGGATAGATAAGCCCCCTGGGCCAGATGGGATATGCACAAGGTTGCTCCTGGGAATTGCTGAACAGTCAGTCATTCTGTGGTGGGCTAGTTATTGGAGAGGATTCTGAGAGAAAGTAGTTATGATTATTTGGACAAGCACAATTTGATTAGAAATAGTTGGTGTAGGTTTGTGAGGGGCAGGGCATGCCTCACAAGCCTTACTGAATTCTTTGAGGATATGACAACTGACATTGATGAAGATCGAGCAATGGATGTGGTGCATATGGATTTTAGATAAGCATTTGATTAGGTTCCCCAAGGTAGGCTCATTTAGAAAGTTAGGAGACATGGGATTCATGGAAATTTGGCTGTCTGGATACAGAATTTGCTGTAAAATAGAAGCCAGAGATTTGCATATATTGCATATATGGGCAACTCATTTCCCTGAGATACCACACCCAGGTATAAATCAGAGCATGACCAGCCTCCAAAGTTCTGTGTGAACTCACCGGTGTCTCCAGTACCAGCATTTTGTTTTTAGACCTCTCGTTAAACCAACTGCCCTGATTTGCAAGTTAGATTTGCCAAAGATGATCCTGTTCCAAATGTACTTCATTGGCTGTGATTTGGGTGGTGGTGAAAGGCGCGATTAAAATGCAAGGACATAATTCTTTCTCGATCCATTGCCCTGATAATTAATCTCTCCGCTCATGGAAATGGATCCTTTCCATCCACTCTATCGTTCATCAACGTGTTTAGTTCAATTCAATCCCACAACAGCCGGCTCTGTTCTGATCAAGTACAGGGTGACAGTAAATATTAGGGTCGTGGCACAGGCATCACAAATCAAATCCTTGCCTTTCCTGTTAGATACATGTCAAAAGAAACACTAAAAGCCAGTCAGTGGCCTGTAGTTGTGGCCGAGTGGTTAAGGCGATGGATTAGAAATCCATTGGGGTATCCCTGCGCAGGTTCAAATCCTGCCAACTACGTTCCTCTCAAAACAAGCTCACATTTTCTCAGGTCAGGCAATGTGTTGCCATTCAGGGAAGACATGTTCTGAACAAGAATCCCGTTGTACCCAAAGCGTCAGCTCTGTTTCACTTCCCACCAATACAGCTGGGCATGTTGAGTTTCTGCAGTGTTCCGTCTGTTTATTCTGCATAACTACTGTTTTTCATGAAATGCCTTCAGTTTTGGAAAAGTACAGCTGATACAGACAATTATCATTCCAACTGAGGGCAGTTGAGAGTTTGAATTCCCGCCAAGCCTGGTTTAAGAGCTCGCAATTTTCTGTGCTGCCATCCGGCACGGTGACTCAGTAGTTAGCACTGCAGTCTCACTGCACCAGGGACCCAGGTTCGATTCCAGCCTCAGATGACTCTCTGTGTGGGTTTCCTCCAGCCATTCTAGTTTCATCCCACAGCCCAAAGATGCGGAGGCTAGGTGGATTGGCCATGTTAAATTGCCCATAGTGTTCATGGGTGTGTGGGTTACAGGGGGATGGGTCTGGTTGGTAAGCTTCAAGGGGCAGTGTGGACTTGCTGGGCCCAAGGGCCTGTTGCCACACTGTAGGGAATCTAATCTAATCAACTGGCTGTCACTTTCAACTGTGAAATGTGAAGCTGTCGGTTTGGGGCCACCGAGGAAGGAACAAGTGGCGTTCTCACTCTACCAGTTCCCTTTAGACTGTACAGTTACGGATTTTAAGGTAGTCAGGAAAATGTTGCCCAAACGGAAATCTTGTCTGGTGAGTGACTTCAAAGGTATTTTGATGTTGCTTTTCTCACTACGATAAAGAGCTGGGAAGGCTTGGAATCAGAAACAAAAACAGAAACTGTGCGACAGAAAGGAGAAAACAGAGTTCTGAAGAAGCTCTAAAACATTGACTCAAATTATCTGCCCACAGATGCTCCCAGATTTGCTGAGCCTTTTCTCCTGCAATTTATATTTTGTTTGCGAATGTGAGTTTATTTTATCTGTTGAAATGAAACAACCAGAATCACCACATACCAAGTATAACTCTTTAAAAATCTGCAAAGTCATTGGATTCAAACAAACCCAGCAATAATTCATTGTGCCACAGCTTAACTGGCCATGGAAAGCGACCTGAAAAGATAAACGGCATCCTATCTCACCTAGCAGGCATGGCTGAGTGGTTAAGGCCATGGGCCAAAGTCTCGTGGGGCTTCCCTATGCTGCTTCAGATCCTGCTGACTATGGGAGAAGTCTGGGATTGAATGCAAGGGCTGTTAACTCCCTTCAGTTTGCTTGAGACAGGGAACAAAGCTTTTCAATCAGACTGCCAAAGGTGGGAGAAGGCAACTCACTGCCTGTCATTGCAGCACAAGCACAAACCTTCATAAAAGTTAAAGAGCTTTAAGATATTCACTTGCAGGGCTAACTATGGTGAGGTTGCGAGTCATGTGCTGGGAAATAAGATGAGAACAGTCAGTTCTGAGAAAGGGTCCCCTGACCCACAGTGTTAACACTGATTTTTCTTCACAAATCCTGCCAGACCTACTGAACTTTTCCAGCAATTTTCAACTGGTCAGACCTGATGGGCTGAAGGGTCTTTTTCAGTGGTGTAGCCCTCTCTGATCAGTTGTGGCACTGTGCATATTCCCCGAATCTGTATCTGGGAGACAGGAAGATGCAATCCTGGTGTCTTTTCGTCCAGCCATCTGCAAACCCCTCGCTTCTCAATCCGTACTTTGAGCGTTAAGTGAAACTTCGGGCCGAGACCCTTCTGATGAAGGGTCTAGGCCTGAAACTTCAGCTTTTGTGCTCCTGAGATGCTGCTGGGCCTGCTGTGTTCATCCAGCTTCACACTTTATGATCTTGGATTCTCCAGCATCTGCAGTTCCCATTATCTCTCTCATTAAACCATTGTTTTTCTGCCTGCAAACAGTGCTGGGGAAGGCAGTCCCATTTTGATCTTCCCCTCGCTCTCAGTCACTTGAGCCACTCAGACAGTGATAGTGTCCCTACCTTGGATGTAGGTGAATACCCAGAGGCAAATAGAGTTGCATATTGAGGTAGATGCTAAAAGGACCAATTCTCTATTCGACACTGCTGCTAACTATCCATGCTGAGGGCAGCACAGTGGCACAGTGGTGAGTACTACTACCGCACAGCACCACGGACCAGGGTTCAATTCCAGCCTTGGGCGACTGTCTGTGTGGAATTTGTGTAACCTCCCCGTGTCTGCATGGGTTTCCTCCCAGTCACAGATGTGCAGGGTAGGTGGATTGGCCGTGCTAAATTGCCCATAGTGTTTAGGAAGGTGTAGATTAGGTGGGTTATGGGGAGGTAGAATGCTTTGAGGTTCAGTGTGGACTTGTTGGGCCAAAGGGCCTGTTTCCACACTGTAGGGATTCTATATCGATATCCCTCATTTCCCATTGCTGCTCTTTGAAAAGTCTGAAGACAGGACAGTGTTTGAGACTGGAGCTGCTGAGAGGCTTTCCCACCCCGATTGTAAAACCTGGAACTGGACTCACATTCACAAATAGTGTTTCTGTTACTAAGGACTGAGCCAAGGAGACTTTTATTCCCTCAAAACATGATGAGTGTTTAGACTTCTAAATAGAATTCCTAATCCACCAGAAAAGAAACAAAATGCCACAATTATATGATTGCTGTGATGTTTTTACTGTTGGTGTAAAATGAGTGAATGGTGATAACAGAGAATGAGGGTGATCAGTTCATGGTGTCTGTCTCAACACCACAATATTCCGCAGTAAGGCTGCAGTTTATTCTGCCTCACCTTGTTATTCCTACCAAACCTTAGGATAAATTAATTGTCAGCAGGAAACCATTCCCTGATAGGGAGAAAATAGGCGACAGGAATACCAGCACCGAATGACAATTATCTGCACTCAAACAAAGGCACCATGCTCAGTTCTCTGCATCGACAGGACAAGTAATGGTCGAGTGGTATTGTTGCTGGACTGTTTATTCAGAAAGCAAGGTAACATTCTGAAGACCAATTTTCAAATATCACCCCCAGAAGATGATGGGATTTCAATTCAGTAAATATCTGTAATTTAGAACGCAATGAAGGCCATAAATCCATCATCAGGGGGCCAAAACCCATGTGGTTCCCTAATGTCCTTCAGGCATCTTTGATCTTTACTGATCGCACTTACGTCTGACTCCAGGCCCACAGCAAACATGGTGGGTAATTAGCAACGGGCAATAGATGTTGGCTGAGCCAGTGACACCCTCAGTCTGTGAATGAATAAAGGGGGGGCAAGGAATTTTGCTGTTTAGATCAACAGTATGGCATTTCAGAGAAGTTGAAACAAGGAATCTTCAATGTAAAGCTCAGGCACCGCTGGGATTTTAACTCAAGATCGCCTGTTTACTACACACTGATTTTTTACCCATCCGTGGGGCCATTTCCTTAACCATGCAATCACAGTAACTTGGGGAACTTTCCTGTATCAGTGTTACTTAATGAGAATTTTGATCTAACACCACTTTTCAAACACGGATTGTTGACAGCTCAATATTCTCTTGTGAAAGTACATGGAAAGAGACCATTTTCTCCTGAGATAATGGGAACTGCAGATGCTGGCGAATCCAAGATAAAAAAAAAGTGTGGAGCTGGATGAAGACAGCAGGCCAAAGAGCATCTCAGGAGCACAAAAGCTGACGTTTTGGGCCTGGACCCTTTGGTTTAAAACTGACAATTTCACCTGTTTCAGCTAACTGGATAAAGAGCATGGGGTCATCCTCTTGGGGCCCATGAACAACGTTAACACACACTGAGGGAACCTAACAAGACGAATAGGTTCATTTTGGTTACTGAGCAAATGTAAAGCCTGACCCATTGGAGCCAACATTGATCCTTGCACCAACAGCTCCACACTCACTTCCTGCCTCATGCCCCCGCCCCCCCTCACAGCCATTGTTGCCTTTCACTTTTGTTTCATCCCCACACTTTGCTTCTGAATGTGTTCCTGACCGATTGTAGGTGTTCAGTTAGAAGCTGCAGCTTTAACCCGAATGCCTGGGATAGTACTTCATTCAATGGGATTGGATTTATTGCCCATCCCTAATTTCCCAACAGACGGAGGTGATGAGTTACTTTATTGAACACTCAAACTCCTTGGCATGTAGGTACAGCTTTGATGCTATTAGGAAGGGAGTTCCAGGATTTAGAAGCAGTGACGCTGAAGGAACAGCAGCATGGTTCAAACTCAGGAAGGTGAGAAACTTGGAGGGGAGTTTGTTGTGGTCAAATTCCCATGAAACTGCTGCCACTACCCTTCAATGTGAAGGCAAGCTCTCATTCGACTGATTCTGGTAGATCCAGAGTGCGTGTTCTGTGCATAACCAGGAATTTACTTCATTCCTACAGTTAACAGGAAGAGATATAAATCATCATTTCCTGACTGGGAATTGTACCCCCGCCTGAGCGATGCAAACCCTGAAAGCCAACCAGCTTACATGACACTAATCCTTGCGACCTGACTTGTACACACTCCCGTGCCTGTTCCTACACCAGAAGCACCTTCACCAGTGAAGAGTCTCTCTCCAAGTTTCAAAATGATTCATATTATTGCCCTGTGTTTCAACATGGAGAAAGCTGGGCTGTGAGAAGTGTCTCGGTCTGAAACGTCAGCTTTTGTGCTCCTGAGATGCTGCTTGGCCTGCTGTGTTCATCCAGCTTCACAATTTGTTATCTTGGATTCTCCAGCATCTGCAGTTCCCATCATCTCTGTGATAAACTGATGTTGTTAAGTAGATATATTGCAGAAAGGCTGCTGTTAACAGGACATAGCAAGAACTGCAGATCCTTTTTTCATACGAAGGATGAGGGCGATATTTGGAGAGGCCAACATCTATCAGCCATTTCCAATTTCCAGAGAGGGCTGAAAAGAGTCAACCACATTGCTGTGGGTCTTGAGTCACATATAAGCCATACCAGGTAAAGATGGCAGTTTCCTTCCTGAAAAGATATCAGTGAACCAGGTAGGTTTTTCCCAACCATTGACTTGACTCCCAAAATGACTAAATGTCTGTCTATCTCAGCCTTGAACATACCTACGCCTTGACAGAACACAACCGGCCAAGCAGCATCAGAGGAACAGGAAACCTTGATGTTTCACGTCGGGACCCTTCTTCACAAATGGGGGAGGGGAAGGGGATTCTGAAATAAATAGGGAGACGGGGGAAGCAGATAGAAGATGGAGAAAAGAGATGATAGGGTGAGAGGAGACTGACAGGTCAAAGAGGCGGGGTGAGAGCCAGTGAAGGTGAATGTAGGTGGGGAGTTAAGGGGGGGAAATAGGTCAGTCCAGGGAGGATGGACAGGTCAGGGGGGCGGGATAAGGTTAGTGGGTAGGGGATGGGGTTGGGGCTTGAGGTGGGAAGAATGGTTAGGGAGGCAGGGACTAGCTGGGGTGGTTTTGGCGACATGTCCATCCTGGGCCTTCTGCAGTGCCACAATGACGCCACCCGAAAGATGCAGAAACAGCATCTCATAGTTCGTTAGGGAACTCTGCAGCCCAAGGGTATCAATATGGATTTCACAAGCTTCAAAATCTCCCCTCCCCTGACCACATGCCAGAATGTTCTGGGAACTGGAATCACAAGAGAATGAAGAGTGAACTTTCTGATTGAGCACAAACAGTCCAGACACTTGCCACTTCTTTCAGAGGCCGGGACATTGACTCGGGTGTTATTGGGACATGAACTGAGCTGAGACATGGAAAGAATTCTTGTTCCTGCACATCAGGAATTCAAATCTCATCTCAGCTTCGGGACAATGAGAAAACTGAGAAATAGACACGACACTGAAAGGGTCAAAGGGAGACGGGCCCGGTTGTAGAAGATCTGGTTCCCAGTGATGTGGATGGGTCTGCAGAGAGTAGGATCAGTCTGATCCCATGCCTCCTCAATGAATGTCCCAGGTTTTATGTTGGAAAAGTACAGCTGATACAAGACAATTGTCATTCCAAGCGAGGCAGTTAGAAGTTTGAATTCACTACAAGCCCGCTTTAAGGGCTGCAGCAAGAGCTCGCCATTTTCTGTGGTGCAATTTGCTGGTGCTTTCGACTGTGAAATGTGAAGTTGGTGGTTTGAGGCCACTGAGAAAGGAACAAGTGCTGTTCTCCCTCTACCAGTTCCCTTTTTAGTATACAGTTACTGGTTTTAATGCAGTCAGGAAAATGTTCACCAAATGGAAATCTTGTCTGGTGAGTGACCATAAAGTTATTTCCATGTTGCTTTAATAGTTTACAATAAAGAGCTGGGAATGCTTGGAATCAGAATCAAAAACCTAAACTGCATTACAGAAAGGAGAAAACAGAGTTCTGAAGAAGTTCTGAAATGTTGACTCAAATTCTCTGCCCACAGATGCTCCCAGATATGCTGAGGATTTTTTTCCCCGCAATGTATATTTTCATTTGCAAATGAACGTTTATTTTATCTATTGGAATTAAACAACCAGAATCACCATGTATTACGTTAAACACTTTTGAAATCTGTGAAGTGATTGGATTCAAACAAACCCAGCAATAATTCATCCACAGCGTGACTGGCCATGGAAAGTGACCTGAAAAGACAGACAGCAGAGCATTTCTCTCAGTCGGCATGGCCGAGTGGTCAAGGTGATGGATTTGAAATCCATTGCGTTACTCCAGCGCAGGTTCGAATCCTGCTGACTATGGATAAAAGCTGAGTACAAACTTAAAGGCTGTTTATGACAGGAGTCAAAGCAGGGCCAGCAAGGCGTTTTACTGAGATTGCCAATGGTAGGAAAAGGCAACTCTCTGCCGGTCATGTTCAAAGAAACCAAACCTTCATAAAAGTTGTGATCAGAGATAATGGGAACTGCGGATGCTGGAAAATCCAAGATAACAAAGTGTGAAGCTGGATGAACACAGCAGGCCAAGCAGCATCTCAGGAGCACAGAAGCTGACATTTTGGATCTGGACCCTTCATCAGAGAGTGGGATGGAAAAGGGTCTGGCTCCCCCTCTCTCCCTATTTATTTCAGAATCCTCTCCCCATCCCCCTCTCTGATGAAGGGTCTAGGCCCAAACATCAGCTTTTGTGCTCCTGAGATGCTGCTTGGCCTGCTGTGTTCATTCAGCTTCACACTTGGTTATCTTCATAAAAGTTAACGTGTTTTCGGATATAAACTTGCAGGGACAACCATGGTGACACGGTGAGCCATTTGCTGGAACTCCAGGCTAAACATTATCATGGCGTTGAAAGTGAAATAAGCTTTGAATTCTTGATCTGCAGGCAACGAAAGTCCTTTGAAGGTCTCACCGAGAACAGCAAAGGGGAGGGGAAGCTGAAATAGTCTGCAAGCTGCTCATGGGCATGTGCCAATTTACGAACCCCACTGTATCAGCGCCGCCTCTTGCTCCCCAGAGGAGCTCGAACAGTTCATCCACTTCACCAACACCTTCCACCCCAACCTTCAGTTCACCTGGGCCATCTCCAAAACATCCCGCACCTTCCTGGACCTCTCAGCATCCATCTCAGGCAACCAGCTTGTAACTGATGTCCATTTCAAGCCCAACGACTCCCACAGCTGCCTAGAATACACCTCCTCCCACCCACCTTCCTGCAAAAATTCCATCCCCTTTTCCCAATTCCTCCGCCTCCGCTGCATCTACTCCCAGGATGAGGCATTCCACTCCCGCACATCCCAGATGTCCAAGTTCTTCAAGGACTGCAACTTTCCCCCCACAGTGGTCGAGAACGCACTTGACCGCGTCTCACGCATTTCCCACAACACATCCCTCACACCCCACCCCCGCCAAAACCGCCCAAAGACGATCCCCCTCCTACTCACACATCACCGCACCAGCCTCCGGATACAACACATCATCCTCCGACACTTCCGCCATCTACAATCCGACCCCACCACCCAAGGCATTTTTCCATCCCCACACTTGTCTGCTTTCCAGAGAAACCACTCTCTCCGTGACTCCCTTGTTCGCTCCACACTGCCCTACAACCCCACCACACCCGACACCTTCCCCTGCAACGGCAAGAAGTGCTACACTTGCCCCCACACCTCCTCCCTCACCCCGATCCCAGGCCCCAAGATGACTTTCCATATTAAGCAGAGGTTCACCTGCACATCTGCCAATGTGGTATACTGTATCCATTGCACCTGGTGTGGCCTCCTCTACATTGGGGAAACCAAGTGGAGGCTTGGAGACCGCTTTGCAGAACACCTCCGCTCGGTTCGCAATAAACAACTGCAGCTCCCAGTCATGAACCATTTCCACTCCCCCTCCCATTCTTTAGATGACATGTCCATCATGGGCCTCCTGCAGTGCCACAATGATGCCACCCGAAGGTTGCAGGAACAGCAACTCACATTCCGCTTGGGAACCCTGCAGCCCAATGGTATCAATGTGGACTTCACCAGCTTAAAAATCTCCCCTTCCCCCACCCCATCCCAAAACCAGCCCAGTTCGTCCCCTCCCCCAACTGCATCACACAACCAGCTCAGCTCATCCCCTCCCCCCCACTGCATCCCAAAACAAGCCCAGCCTGTCTCTGCCTCCCTAACCTGTTCTTCCTCTCAACCACGCCTTCCTCCCACCCCAAGCCGCACCTCCATTTCCTACCTACTAACCTCATCCTGCCTCCTTGATCTGTCCATCTTCCCTGGACTGACCTATTCCCTCCCTACCTCCCCACCCATACTCTCCTCTCCACCTATCTTCTTTTCTCTCCATCTTCGATCCGCCTCCCCCTCTCTCCCTGTTTATTCCAGAACCCTCACCCCATCCCCCTGTCTGATGAAGGGTCCAGGCCCAAAATGTCAGCTTTTGTGCTCCTGAGATGCTGCTTGGCCTGCTGTGTTCATCCAGCTACACATTTTATTATTATGAACTTTGTCAACAATATCTGTTTTGTTTCTGATATACAACATCCACAGTTCTTTCAGCGCTTATTTTATACAGCTAAAGACCAGTGGAATGTGATGATTGTTTTCACCTCTCCCACATTTCCAGGCTGTGAGTTTCAGATTCCCACTATCTGAGTGAAAAAAAATCCTCACATCTCATCTAAAGTGTCTGTCCTTGTCCCCGCGATATTGCTCCCACCGCCAAGCACAAAGATTCATCTTGTTTACTCTGTCTGTTTCCCTCATAAATGTATACATCACACCCACTTCCTCACCACCCTCCCCTCTCCCCCGTCACTCGGTGTATAACAAAAACAGAAGTTTCTAGAAAATCTCAGCAGGTCTGGCTGCATCTGTGAAGAAGAAAAAAGTGTTAACCTTTTGTGGCTGGTGACCCTTGCTCAGTCTATTCTGCTCGAAAGAATCTAACCCCAGTCTCTGAGGGTGGAGAGATTCCCTGCTGATAGATTAGATTCTGCCCTGCTGGGTGTCTCTCACATTCACTTTTAGTCTTTCAGATTTGAACCATCAGCAGTGTTCTTTCATTCTGTCATCCTAACACATGGATGATACATGATCAATAATTCAATTCACGATTCTATATGTGTTTTGTAGTTTGCTTGAAACTGTGATAAATATTTGAGGCCTTTCTCAGTTGGGAGAGAGTTTAAATGTAGTTTCAATGTAACCAGCTCCCCCCGATTCGATCAGTTGCCGGCTCTGCAGACCTCCGATGCACTGGCTGATGTAAGCAGTAAAATTGGCGACAGTTCCTTAAACAGTGAAACCTCCAGTTGTACAAAGTCTCTTCAGATCTTCGCTGAGACCCTGCACGCAGAACAGACAAAGTGTTGATCGTGTCTCGTCAGCCAAATGAGAATTCCTTACGATCTGTAACAGAAATGACTGGGTTTATTGAAGCAATTTCCCAGATTTATTCAGCGTCTGACAGAGCAGTTAGCAGTCAGGTGGGCTGCTCAAGGATGAGGGCAATAACTTTAAAATATTCATTTAAAATCCTGGAATAAGTGCTCAAAATTGGTGTTAAAGTTCTGCAGGAAAAACAAAGTCATTTTGTTTCTCTCCAGCACCGTCTTTTTTTAATTTTCTTGTAATTATCTCTCTTCCTCCTCTACTTGGATTATAGGTCATCCCTTCCCTTGCTATTCAGCTGTAAACATTTTACTCACACCATCTAACACTTTTTGATCACCGACAGACTTATTTTTGGACAGAGCCTCACCAGTTCCGATGTGCCACAGCGAAAACCCACAATGGCCTCCTCAGAAGACAGACACAGGATGCGACCTATAGAGTACCCTTCATCATAAAGTAATTCCCCAGAGCGGAGAGACTGCACCATGTTCTCCACAGCCTTCAACATGTCATTGATGATGACCAGCATCTCACCAAGATGATCCGTACACCTCCACTTCTCACCTTCAAACAACCTTCAAACCTCAATCAGGCTGTTGTTCGCAGCGAGCTACCCAACCTTCAGGACAACATCGACCACAACACCACACAACCCTGTCACTGGTGCCTCTGAAAGGTGTCAGATCATTGACACATATACTACCATCACATATGGGCACATCACCCATCACGTAAAGGGAGATACTTATGTGGCTCGGCCAACACTATCGATCTCACACAGTGCAGGCAAGAATGCCCCAGGCATGGTACTTTAGTGAGATCATGACAACAAATGAATTGACTCTGTGCAACAATTGCCAGATAAGAATGTTCCCTCCCAGTTGGGGAACACTTCAGCAGAAAAGTACATTAAGCTTCTGATCTTTGGGTCAGCATGCAAGGTGGCCTTTGAGACACACAACAAAGCAGAATCACTGAACAGAAACTGATAGCCAAATTCCATGCCCATGAAGACAGCCTCAATCATGATCTTAAGTTCATGTCTACATGTGATCCCACTGTACTGTTCTGTATCTATAAAATCTTCCTTATTGTCCTATTTCGACACCATCACCTTGATAAATTGTTATGACCTCTCTCTCGATTAGTTTGTACAGTTTTGGATTATTTATTACTTTGTTTAGACTATCAGCAAGCGATTCTTATACCTATCACATAATTCCAGCCATAACAAGGTGTGGAGCTGGATGAACACAGCAGGCCAAGCAGCATCTTAGGAGCAGGAAAGCTGATGTTTCGGGCCTAGGCCCTTCATCAAAAATTGGTTTGTGCCGAGCACGACCTTATTTTTAGTTTGTTTTTGTAATTATCTCTCTGCCTCATTTAATTGGATTAAAGGTCATCCCTTCACCTGTTATTCAGCTGTTGACACTTTACTCACACCGTTTAACACTTTAGGTCACCTGCAGAGACTGTTTATTGGAGACTGCACTCAAACCATTTGTACGATCTTTTGATTTCTCTGTCCTTGATCTCTCTGCCCATAAAATCTGTCAATGGTGATTGGAGAGCGAGGTCAAACCCTGCTGCTTGTCCCAGTCTCACTCCGCGTGGAGCTGGGGAAGAGAGAATCATTGATGGATGTGTTTTGAATCCAATCTTGTTGTAGCTTTTTCATGGGTTAAATGCAGGTCAGTGGTCACTCAAATTGCTTGATCCAAAATAAATAAAGTTGTGTGCCTGGATGGTCTCAAACACCCAACTTTTCAGTTTACCACCTAATGCTGACCGGTTGAGCCATACAAACCGGCATCAACAAGCTATGCAAAATCCGCTAAAGCAGGGTGTTAGCGGAGTTCTGAAGGGCCGTTGTGAAGCCAGAGCTCTTGTTGTTTTCGGAGTCTGTTGCCCATTTTCCCACTTTCAGCACCGACAGTATCAGAGGCCCAAGGAGCCTCAATCACCCAGAAAAGGTGTAAACGTTGCAAACTTGAAGTTGCCCAGCTCCTTCGATGTGACTGCCTGAGGTAGATCACTCATGATTTTGGTTACCAGTAGGATTCAAACCCATGCCTCGACAGAGACTAGAGTTTAAATGCAGCGATTTTGTCTGCTCAGTCAAACTATCTACAAACAATTACTGCAGCCTGGCTGTGCAATCCCTTTCATATAGCTTCTTCATCAGATCCTCCTTGTCGATCTTGTCCAAAATCTTAAAGTTGTTTTTCATGGCCCGTTTTCCCTCAAATACTGTGAACTTATTGCTTTTATTTGCTTTACCTAAACCAATTATGAGCCTATAAGACCTGTCAGATCTCCCTCTAACTCCAGTTGGTCCATCACATCACAAATCCCTCAGTCCTGAAACTTTCTGGTTTATGAATGAATCTATATCCTCTGACGATCCTCCCCTCCTTCACAATGTATGATAATCTCTGTTCTGAGTATACCTGGTCATCCTCAGCCAGCAGGAGGGATGTTGTGAATTCCTGAAATAAAAGAGAGGTGTTAGAGCACCCAGTACGACTGAAAACCTCTAGGGAGAGAGAAACAGTGTCAATGTTTTGAACCAGTTATTATACTTTTATCTCTGCACTGATAGTGATGGATTTTTGAAGCTTCTTTCACTGAGGCTCATATGAGGACATACATATAAAATATTAAATCAAACAAAGGGAATAATTTGTGTGTCTGATTTCTAACCTAGACTGACACTGTCCTTACTAAACTTCTTTTACAGATTATATAAAAGAAATCACAGACAGGAAACTTGAAACAAACATCAAATCAAAATTTGGGATGATCAATCGATTATTCAGAAACTGGACATTGTTGGCCTTTTGAGTGGAAATACTGAGGTCCCTGTCATTACCGCTCACTGCATGTAATTTTTCCATTGTTACCTTCATGTTGATCTAAATCTGACATCTGTATCCCATGATCCATTTCTTTGCTGTGAATGTGAATCCCTTGTTTTGCCGACATTGCCTAAACCAACAGTAAACAGTACAGCTCTGCCAAATCTCCCTTCGGCTTCCGTTAATCCTGACATCCTAAATCTTTCAATGTTTAACCTTTCTGGCAAAGGAACAGGTCTGCTCCATCTCAGCGACCCTCTGTCCTTCCCAATGCGTGGGTGATCTCTGGTTTGCACAAACCCAGATGCTCTGTGTTCCCGTGTGTGATGTCATCATGCAGCAACAGTAGCACTGTGACATAACCTGTTCCTTAGGGATTTCCTCAACTGAGAGATTTTTATCAAACTCCAGTATTTCTGATATCTTTCCAGCTGCAGGTGCAACAGGAGAATCTCAAATTGTCAACAGTGACGTGGTTGAGTATTTTTGACCATTTGTCAATGTTGAGTTTTAGTGCTATGCCTGTTACCTGTGAGAGGTTCTGTAGCTCTAGGGCTGGTGTGTCTCCTTTAGTATGGATCTGAATCCATTTCAGCATATTGCTCTGTTTCACTTCTGCCTTCCCTCTGTCTCTAATAATGCGTGAGTACCTTTCTGTTTAATGCTTCTGTCACTCTATCAGATTACATCTAGATGAGGTATCCACCACATTCCTTTGATCAAACCCTATGGATTTAGCTCTGTCTTCCCAAAGTATGTTTCATAGTCAGGAATTATTCGTAATGCAGTCCTTTTCTGTTCTGTTTCTGAGCTTATATTACCCAATAAGTTCTGCACCATGTCATTCATTCAACATTTCCTGATGCATGAACTTTGGATCACTCTCCACAGCTATCGGTAACTATTGCCAATCCTCAATTACAACTGGAGAGTTTGATGTTTGGCATTTCTGAACCATTGCAGTCCGTGCGGTGAAGTCACACTTACAATGATATTAGGTAAGGAGTTACCAGATGATTGTGAAGGATTAGTGACGTTTTCCAAAAGAACAATTTAAATGTTTTCACATTTTTGATTCAATCCAACGATCTTTCATATTACACAAGGTTGTCACAAAACAATATTTAATACCAGGCACATATGAACATATGACAAGTGACCCAAAACTGGCCAAAGAACTAGGTTTCAAGGAATATCCTGAACAAACAAAGGGAATTTGAAAACCAGGGATGTTTAGGAGTAAATTCAAGAGCTTATGGCCTTGGAAACTGAAAACATGAAAAAGGTGGGAGAGTTAAAACCAGAAATCTACTGGAGGTTGGAAGTCAGGGAGAACAAATGTCTTGAAGGAAAAAGCAAAAGAACAGTAGATGCTTGAAAGTAGTAACATAAGCAGAAATTGATGAAAAACTCAGCTTAACTGGCAGTGCTAGTGGAGAGAGAGCAGCATTATTGTTTTGTGTCCAGAGAGCTTTCTTCAGATATATCTCAGAGGGTTTTGCAGCTGGAGGCACTATCAAAAGAAGGAGGTGTGATGACAAAATTTCAAAATAAGGATATGAATTTCAATACCTTGGTGCTTTGCCACCCAGAAAATGTGTATATTAATGAGCACAGGATGGCAAAACTTGAAGATGTCAAAATGGGTGGGTCTTTAAACACATGGGCAGCAGATTTTTGGATCATCTCAAGATTTCAGGGAAGTAGAATTAAGAAGCCAGCCGGGAGTGTGTTTGGGCGGGGGGGGGGGGGGTTAAGTCGAGAGGTAACAAAGGAATGGATGAGAGTTTCAGCAGCAGATGAACTGAGATGTTGTCGATGTTGAAATTGTATGTGGTCTTTGTGGTAATGGGCGTGGGGGTGAGTAATGTGGTTGAAAGCTCATCTTGAGGTGAAATATTGCACCATGACAGTGAGCAGTGTCTTACCAGCCAGTTACCAGGGGCAAGGATCAGTCAATTGTGACAGAGTGGAGTTTGGCTGCCAGCCTGGATTGACATTTAGCGTTGTTTATTTAAAGGTGATCTACACTCCTTTTCAAACAGGAATGGACTTGGCAGCAGAACTAATTTATGAAAAAACTGTCAGCTTTATTGATGCAAAGTGTGGAGAAGGTTATCTGTTAAGTAAACTACAGTGACAAACTCAGACAGCTATTTCCAGTTGAATGTGGATTATACTGCTTATGTCATGAAACAACTTATTGGAGTTTTTGCAGCCCCGTTCTTCAAACTGTTTCCTCCGTCTTGGGCTTTTATCTTCTGATTCTCATTGCTTTCCATTGCACAGACCTTTCTTGAGAATCTCTTTTCTGCTTGTTCTTTTTGATTAACCTCCCTCTCTGCCCAATCACAGTTCATATGAACAACACTCACCTCACTTCACCACGTGATGTTCTTCATATTCATAATTACTTCCTTTACATCTTACCTGAGGACTGCTAGACCTGTATTTATTACCCTTATTTCACCGCCATTTCTCTATTCGTTGACAGAGCGGTATCAAGAGCTATCTTTAGCTTTGAGCTGCAGGAAGCCCTTTCAATCGCGACTCATTAAAAAATAACAAAAGAACTGGGATGTTGTAAATCAGGAACATAAACAAAGTTGCTGGAAAAGCTCAGCAGGTCTGGCAGCATCTGTGAAGGTAAAAAGACAGAGTTAACGTTTCGGGTGCAGTGCCCCTTCCTCAGAGCGACTTATTAAAGCCCGAGGGTCGCTAATGTAACAATCTTTCTCATCCAGTTCTCAGTCTCATTTGTCTCAAAATGCAACATTGCGACGACGATCATTAGCTTCGAACAACGACAACACAAAGCACTGCGCATGCTCCAGCTCACAATGGTGTTCGGATGATTGATGTCAGCGCGGGACCAATAGGGGCACAGAGATAATAAAATGTGAGGCTGGATGAACACAGCAGGCCAAGCAGCATCTCAGGAGCACAAAAGCTGACGTTTCGGGCCTAGACCCTTCATCAGAGAGGGGGATGGGGGGAGGGAACTGGAATAAATAGGGAGAGAGGGGGAGGCGGACCGAAGATGGAGAGTAAAGAAGATAGGTGGAGAGAGTGTAGGTGGGGAGGTAGGGAGGGGATAGGTCAGTCCAGGGAAGACGGACAGGTCAAGGAGGTGGGATGAGGTTAGTAGGTAGCGGGGGGTGCGGCTTGGGGTGGGAGGAAGGGATGGGTGAGAGGAAGAACCGGTTAGGGAGGCAGAGACCGGTTGGACTGGTTTTGGGATGCAGTGGGTGGGGGGGGAAGAGCTGGGCTGGTTGTGTGGTGCAGTGGGGGGAGGGGACGAACTGGGCTGGTTGAGGGATGCAGTAGGGGAAGGGGAGATTTTGAAACTGGTGAAGTCCACATTGATACCATATGGCTGCAGGGTTCCCAGGCGGAATATGAGTTGCTGTTCCTGCAACCTTCGGGTGGCATCATGGTGGCAGTGCAGGAGGCCCATGATGGACATGTCATCAAGAGAATGGGAGGGGGAGTGGAAATGGTTTGCGACTGGGAGGTGCAGTTGTTTTTTGCGAACTGAGCGGAGGTGTTCTGCAAAGCGGTCCCCAAGCCTCCGCTTGGTTTCCCCAATGTAGAGGAAGCCGCACCGGGTACAGTGGATGCAGTATACCACATTGGTGGATGTGCAGGTGAACCTCTGCTTGATGTGGAATGTCATCTTGGGGCCTGGGATGGGGGTGAGGGAGGAGGTGTGGGGACAAGTGTAGCATTTCCTGCGGTTGCAGGGGAAGGTGCCGGGTGTGGTGGGGTTGGAGGGCAGTGTGGAGCGAACAAGGGAGTCGCGGAGAGAGTGGTCTCTCCGGAAAGCAGACAGGGGAGGGGATGGAAAAATGTCTTGGGTGGTGGGGTCGGATTGTAAATGGCGGAAGTGTCGGAGGATAATGCGTTGTATCCGGAGGTTGGTAGGGTGGTGTGTGAGAACGAGGGGGATCCTCTTGGGGCGGTTGTGGCGGGGGCGGGGTGTGAGGGATGTGTCGCGGGAAATGCGGGAGACGCGGTCAAGGGCGTTCTCGATCACCGTGGGGGGAAAGTTGCGGTCCTTAAAGAACTTGGACATCTGGGATGTGCGGGAGTGGAATGTCTTGTCGTGGGAGCAGATGCGGCGGAGGCGGAGGAATTGGGAATAGGGGATGGAATTTTTGCAGGAGGGTGGGTGGGAGGAGGTGTATTCTAGGTAGCTGTGGGAGTCGGTGGGCTTGAAGTGGACATCAGTTACAAGCTGGTTGCCTGAGATGGAGACTGAGAGGTCCAGGAAGGTGAGGGATGTGCTGGAGATGGCCCAGGTGAACTGAAGGTTGGGGTGGAAGGTGTTGGTGAAGTGGATGAACTGTTCGAGCTCCTCTGGGGAGCAAGAGGCGGCGCCGATACAGTCATCAATGTACCGGAGGAAGAGGTGGGGTTTGGGGCCTGTGTAGGTGCGGAAGAGGGACTGTTCCACGTAACCTACAAAGAGGCAGGCATAGCTGGGGCCCATGCGGGTGCCCATGGCCACCCCCTTAGTCTGTAGGAAGTGGGAGGAGTCAAAAGAGAAGTTGTTGAGTGTGAGGACGAGTTCAGCTAGGCGGATGAGAGTGTCGGTGGAGGGGGACTGGTCGGGCCTGCGGGACAGGAAGAAGCGGAGGGCCTTGAGGCCATCTCCATGCGGAATGCAGGTGTACAGGGACTGGACGTCCATGGTGAATATGAGGTGTTGGGGGCCAGGGAATTGGAAGTCCTGGAGGAGGTGGAGGGCGTGGGTGGTGTCACGGACGTAGGTGGGGAGTTCCTGGACCAAAGGGGAGAAAATGGAGTCCAGATAGGTGGAGATGAGTTCGGTGGGGCAGGAGCAGGCTGAGACGATGGGTCGACCAGGGCAGGCAGGTTTGTGGATTTTGGGAAGGAGATAGAAACAGGCCGTGCGGGGTTGGGGAACAATGAGGTTGGAGGCTGTGGGTGGGAGGTCCCCTGAGGTGATGAGGTCGTGAATGGTGTTGGAGATGATGGTTTGGTGCTCGGGTGTGGGGTCATGATCGAGGAGGCGGTAGGAGGTGGTGTCGGAGAGTTGGCGTCTGGCCTCGGCGATGTAGAGGTCAGTGCGCCATACTACCACTGCGCCACCCTTGTCTGCGGGTTTGATGGTGAGGTTGGGGTTGGAGCGGAGGGCTGCCCGTTCTGCGGGGGAGAGGTTGGAGAGGGTGAGAGGGGTGGAGAGGTTGAGGCGGTTGATGTCTCGACGGCAGTTGGAGATGAAGAGGTCGAGGGAGGGTAGGAGGCCTGGGGGTGGTGTCCAGGAGGAGGACTTGTGTTGGAAGCGGGTGAAGGGGTCAGTGGAAGGAGGGTTGGGTTCCCGGTTGAAGAAGTAGGCATGCAGGCGAAGACGGCGGAAAAACTGCTCTATGTCCGTCCGTGACTGGTATTCGTTGATGTGTGGTTGTAGGGCACAGAGATGCCATGCAAGACCGGGCGGAAGCCGCTGCCGTTCTAACAAATCAGAATGAGGAGGGGGCGGGATCGGTGAAAACCACGTGATCATCCCATAAAGGCGTACAGGGTCACTAAGGGAATACGAACCGCAGATGCTGGAGAATTCGAGATAACACGGTGTGCAGCTGGATGAACACAGCAGGTAAGCTGACGTTTCGGGCCTAGATCCTGCGCTCAGACCAAGATTTGTGCAATTGAGGTAAGAGCAGGACACGGTAAAGAAAGCAAAACGGCAGGAAGCCTGAGGGAAAAGATATGCGTATGGGTTTGGGAGTTTTAAAAACACTTACCGCACGTCGAAAAACACACAATTTGAATCTCCCAGACTCACGGTTGAAGAAAACAAATCAATGCTTCCGAGAGCGATAGGCGCGTGTGACCGCCACCATCTTTATTGGGGGCAATGGTCCGCGGGGCGCATGCGCGCTAGTTTTGAAACTTAAAAAGGCCATGTGAAGCTGCGCGCATGCGCAGGCGTCTTTGGCGGAAAGTGAGAGGACGAGATGTGGATAATAAAATGTGAGGCAGGATGAACACAGCAGGCCCAGCAGCATCTCAGGAGCACAAAAGCTGACGTTTCGGGCCTCGACACAAGATGTGGAGCTGGAGGAACACAACAGGCCAGGCAACATCAGAGGAGCAGGAAAGCTGACCTTTTCGGGCCCAGACCCTTCAGAAATGGGGGAGGGGGAGGGGAAGGGGATACTGAAATAAACAGGGAGAGAGGGGGAGACAGGTAGAGAGGAGACAGACAAGTTAAAGAGGTGGGGATGGAGCAGGTAAAGGTGAGTGTAGGTGGGGACGTAGGGAGAGGATAGGTCAGTCTAGGGAGGACGAACAGGTCAAGGGGTTGGGATGAAGTTAGCAGGTAGGAAATGGAGGTGCAGCTTGAGATGAGAGGAGGGGAAAGGTGAGAGGAAGAACAGGTTAGGGAGGTGGGGGATGAGCAGTTGTTTATTGCGAACTGAGTGTAGATGTTCTGTAAAGTGGCCCCAACCCTTTGCTTGGTTTCTGCGATGTAGAGGAGGCCTCAACGGGTACAGTGGATGCAGTATACCACATTAGCACCTGCATTCCCCACACAGATGGCCTAAATGCCCTACGCTATTTCCTGTCCTGTAGGTCTGATCAGTTCCCCTCCACTGACCCCCCATTATGTGCTTAGGTGAACTCATCCTCTCCCTCAACAACTTCTCTATCAACTCCTCCCACACCTGACAGACAAAGAGGGTGGCCATGGGTACCCGCATGGGCCCAAGCTATGCCTGCCTCTTTGTTGGAACAATCCCTTTTCCGTACCTACACTGGCCCTGAACCCCCCCTCTTCGTCCAGTACTTGGATTGCTGTATCAGCGTTGCCTTGTGCTCCCATGAGGAGCTCGAACAGTTCGTCCACTTCGCCAACACCTACCACCCCAACCTTAAATTCACCTGGACCATCTCTAACACCTCTCTCACCTTCCTGGATCTCTGTTTCCGTCTTGGGCAACTGTCTAGAAACCGATATCCATTTCAGGCCCACTGACTCCCACAGCTACCTAGAATACACCTCCTCCTGCCCACTGTCCTGCAAAAATGCCATCTCCTATTCCCAAATCCTTCACCTCCGCCGCATCTGCTCCCAGGATACCACTCTCGTACATCTCAGATGTCCTTGTTTTTCAAGGACCCAGCTTGTCTCTCTTCTCCTCTCCCCCCGCCCGCAGTGGTCGAGATCGCTCTTGACCGTGTCTCCTGCATTTCCCACAATTCCTCCCTCGCACCCCGCCCCTGCAATAACAACCGAAAAAGAATCCCCCCTCATCCTCACATACCACTGCACCAATGTCTGGATCCAAGGCATCATCCTCTGACACTTCTGCTATCAGCCATCCGACCCACCATCAAAGACATTTTCCCCTCCCTACCCTTGCCTGTTTTCTGGAGGGACCGCTCTCTCCGTGACTCCCTTGTCTGCTCCACACTCCCCTCCAGCCCCAGCGCACCCGGCACTTTTCCCAGCAACCGCAGGAAGTGCTACACTTGCCCCCACACCACCTCCCTCACCCCCATCCCAGGCCCCAAGTAGTCTTTTCACATCAAGCAGATGTTCACCTGCACATCTGCCAATGTGGTATACTGCATCTGCTGTTCCTGTTGTCGCCTCCTCTACATCGGGGGAACCAAGCAGAAGCTTGGGGACCGCTTTGCAGGACACCTACTCTCGGTTTGCAATAAACAACTGCACCTCCCAGTCGCGAACCATTTCAACTCCCTGTCCTGTTCCTCAGACGCATGTCTATTCTGGGCCACCTGCAGTGCCACAACGATGCCACCCAAGGGCTGCAGGAACAACAACTCACATTCCGCTTGGGAACCCTGCAGCCCAACGGTGTCAATGTGGATTTCACAAGCTTCAAAATCTCCCCTCCCCCAGCCGCATCCCAAAACTAGCCCAGCTTGTCCCTGCCTCCCTAACCTGTTCTTCCTCTCTCCTATCCCCTCCTCCCACCTCAAGTTGCGCCCCTATTTCCTGCCTCCTAACCTCATCCCACCCCAAAGACCTGTCCGTCCTCCCTGGACTGACCCATCACCTCCCTACCTACCCACCGATACTCGCCTTTACCTGCTCCATGCCCGCCTCTTTAACTTGTCTGTCTCCTCTCCACCTATCTTCTCTCTCCATCTTTTATCTGTCTCCCCCTCTCTCCCTATTTAGTTCAGAATCCTCTTGCCCTCCCCCATTCCAGGCCCGAAACGTCAGCTTTCCTGCTCCTAAGATGCTCCTTGGCCTGCTGTGTTCATCCAGCTCCACACCTTGTTATCTCGGATTCTCCAGCATCTACAGTTCCTATTATCACTTATCCAAGAAAAATGTTTGTTTCTTCTGGCATTTCTTTCCCAGAGTGTGGGATCATTGCAGCATGCACTGGTCATACTCATTTCTGTAATCCTTGATCACTTTTGTCGGTGTTTAATCTCTTCAGTCTCGAATGATGGATATATTTGATCTCTGTAGTATTTTACAGTTAGTTCCTTTTACCTTTTCTGTAAATAAATTTTCCACTGCTGTCCACACCCGACCATGTGCTGCTCTCTTACCAGATTAATTTTTGAATGGTATCTTTCACAGCCAGGAAATATTTTCCCAGAAAGAGACTGCATTTCTCTTCCATTTCAGACCACCAAATTCGACAGCATTTTTATTCTGTGTCATTCATTTTGCACTTCTGTAACATTTACTCTGTTTCTCCTTCCACAGATACCAGCGATCGTTGTCAAAGCCCTGTTGCCTGTGGAGAAGGTGTTGTTTAACTTTCGTGTCCTGCTGCAGTTTGTATGATGAAGGTGCTCCCACAATGCGGTCATTTGAGAAGTTACAGATCGTTCATCTGGCGATACTGAAGAGCTAATGGTGTATGTCCAAATCAACAAACAATTTGTATTTTTATCATGTTTTATAATTTCACAAAAATATTATCAAAACTTTTGGCATAAGGCCATATTAGGTCAGGTGACCAGAAAGTTACCAAATTTGCAGGTTTTCCTGACTCTCTCAAGGAAGGAAGGCAAACCTAAGAGGTTTATCATGGGAATTCCAGACCAGGTTGCCTGGCAACTGTAGAAACAGCCTCCCAAAGTGAAGCAATGATTAAACACACTGTTGGAGCCTGGAACTAAATGAGTTATTGAAGTCTTGAAGGTTGTGTGGTGCAGGGAGATAGGGCTCATCACAGCCAGGAATTAAATCAAGGGTGGGAATTTTAAATCGTTGCTTACAAATAGGAGCCTTTGTGGGTCAGGGAGCACAGCAGTGATGGGTGAACAGGTCTTGGTACAAATGAACTTGTGTGCAGCAGAATTTCAGGTTTTCTTGAGGTTTCAGGGATGTTGAATGTGGGAGGCCGACTGGCAGTGAGTTTGGATAGTTAAGTCTAGAGGTAACACAGGAATAGATGAGAGGTTCAGCGGATGAGCTGATACTAAGGTGTCACTGTCGGGTCATTGTCACTGAAGTGGAAATAAGTGGTTTTTGTGCAGGGCTCTGCTGTTTACCCTCACTTCACCTCAGGGATTCAGCTGCTTGTGAATTTGCGGATCAAGTCTGTAATAAGATCAGGAACCGAATGCCCGCCGTGGCCCAAACTGGATGTCGCTGAGCTGGTTACTGCTGAGTAAGTGCTGCTTAATAGTGCTGTTGACAACACCTTCCATCAGTTTACTGACGATAGAGAGTAGACTGCTTGAGGGGAAATTGGTTGGGTTGGATTTGCTGTGTTTTTGTGCTGAACAGACCTGGGCCATTTTCCAAATTGTCAGTAGATGCCAGCGCTGCAGCAGGACGAAACAGTTTGGCTTGGTGGCTAGCAAGCTCTAGAGCACTAGTCATCGGTACTATTGCCAGTGTTGTCTGGACCCATAACCTTTGCACAATTCTTCCATTTATTGATATTATTTGAAATGAATCAAATTGGATGAAAACTCACATCTCTGATGTTGGGGACCTCTGGAGAAGGCTGAGATGGATCATCCAGTTGACACTTATGGCTTAAGATTGCTGCACTCTTATCTTTTGCATGGATAGGTTGGGCTCCTCTCAGTAAGGATGGGGATTTTTGGCATGCTTCCTCCAGTGAGTTGTTTAATTGTTCATCACCGTTCACGACTGGGTGTGACAGAACTGCAGAGCTTGCATCTGATCTATTGGTTATGGGGTGGCTTAGCTCTAACTCTTGCTGCTTATGCTATTTGGCATGCAGATAGTCCTGTTTGCTAGTTTTACCAGGTTGGCACCTTATTTTTAAGTCTGCCTTGTACTGTTCTTGGCATGTACTCCGATACTATTCCATTCAACCAGTGTTTGTCTCCTGGGTCAATGGCAATGGCTGACTCTTGGGTATGCTGGGCCATGAGGTTACAGATTGTGCTGGAGAAGGTCTGCTACTGTTGTAGTCTCTCTCAAAGCCTCATAGATATCTGGTTTTGAGTTCGTGCGTCTGTTCCATGTCTGTTCCTTTCAGCCGAAGTTTGTGCCACCCAACGCAATGGAGGGTATTCTCAAGTTTAAGATGAGGCTTTGGCTCCACAGGACTGTGCAGCGGTTGCTGTTATCAATCCTGTCACGGACAGATGCCTCTGCAGCTGGGAAATTGGTGATGATGAGATCAGCTATGTTTTCCCTGTTTGGTGCATCACCACCTGCTGCAGTCCCAGCCAGGCAGCTTTGTCCTTTAGGACCCGACCAGCTTGATTGGCAATCCTCCTGCAAACTACTCCTGAAGGTGGGCATTGAGTACATTTAGTGCTATTCACACTCTCAGTGCTTTCTCCAAGAGCTGTTCAACATGGAGGAGTTTTTTTGTTGATTAAAATTCACTCTTGGGATGTGGAAATTGCTGGCTGGACCAGCATTTATTACTTGGAAGGCAATAAAGAGTCAACCACATCGCTATGTTTTGGAGTCACATGTCATCCAGACCAGGTAACGATGGCAAATTTCCTGAAAGGACATAAGTGAACCAGATGGGTCTTTCCTGATAATTGGCAATGGTTTCATGGTCATCATTAGACTCTTAATTTCAGATCATTATTTAATTCAATTTTCACCATCTGCCATGGCAGGATTCGAACCCAGGTCCCCAGAATGTTATCTCGGTCTTTGGATCAATAATCTAGCGATAATACTGATGCCTATTTATCAACAGAGGGAGATGGTACATCGTAATCAGCAGGAGCCATGAGACTTCCAGGCGTCAGAGTCAATGTTGAGTACTCCCAGGTCAAGTAATCTGGTCGGAATAGCACTGTGCTGCCACGTCTGCTGGGACAGGCCTTCACTAATGACAGTGGTGGTGACGTGTATCATTGTTTGTAAGGTGTTTCCATGAGCCTGACACTGTTTCTTGACTCGTCTTTGAGTCGGCTCTCCAAATTTTGCCACTAGCCCCCAGGTATTAGTAAGGAGGAGTTTGGGGAGTCGATCGGGCTGATTCTGCAGTTGTCTTTCCTAGTTCCTTGGTCGATGCCAAGTGCTCCACCCAGTTTCATTCCTTTGTTGAGACTTTGCAGTGATTTGCAACTGAGTGGCTTGCTGAGGTTGGCAAATTTCTTTCCCTGAAGGACATTAGATTTTTTTGTTTTATGCCATTAGCAATAGTTCCATGGCAACAGTTGATTCTTAATTCCATTTTTTTTCATTAAATTCGAATTCCACCTGCTGATTTCATGAATTCAAATTTCATCTGCTGAGATGGGATTCGAGGCCTGACTTCTGTTGTTCGTTTTAATATTCTGGATAAAAGTTTAATTCAGCAGGTTTGTTCACTCATTTTTAAATATCACTAACACTGGCATTTTTTGCAAAACACGCCCGTCATCCTGTCTCCTCCATCCTCCCCTCCAACAGCAAGTGAGGGAGACACATGGAGTTTCTATGTCACTAACATTGAGACAATCCAATCAGCTGCCTCCGTTGCTTCCCTCTCTTCCACGAGCCCACCAAACCAAATTGCCTGGCACGTTGCTCCTCATTTTAGGCTTAAACTTGCTTCTTTGTCCAGTCTGACGTCAAGCCTTATCAAAGTTCATCATAACCCTTTGCCCTATTCTCACTAAACTACAAATATTCCACCTCTTATTTCTCCTCCTCCTCCTTGCCTCTTCCCCCATGCCAGTTCACAGATATTGTTACTTGTTCTGTTTGTTTCTCTTTTCTGGTTATGTCCTTCTCACCTATTCTGTTTAAAACCAATGTTTGACCTCACCATCATTGGAAAATCCCACTCCATCTCCACTCTGTCTCTCTCTTTCCTGTCTGAAATCCATGTAGTCGATGTCCCTCAAGGATCTATCCCTGGCCCATGCTGTTTCTCACCAACATCCTGCCAGGAGGTGAGGTCTTCCACAAGCACTGTGTTAACTTTCACATGTATACTACAATGTTCAGATTTAACTCGTCTCCATCACTTTGCTCCACTGTTACTCAATTATAAAACTGCTTATCATGCTTCCACTACTTGATTAGTTGAAATTTCCTCCAATAACACTTTGTGATCTTTAAACACATTGCCTTCAGTTATTATTACAAATTATTTTTCCTTACTACTGTACTGAATCCATCCCTCTCATTGAGAGCTGTCTGAGGCTGAACTGCACCCTTCTCAACAATGCTCTCATATCTGCGCTCAAGATGAACATCTTAGCATACATTTCAATCACAAATGCCAGAAATGTCAATCTCTAAAATGCTCCTTCTGTCCACCTCATTTGCGACTGAAACCCCTTACCCATGTCTGTGTTGCCTTAAATTTGACTATTCCAAAAGAGAACGCTCTCTTCTCTGCCTTATCAAGAATCTGCTCCCACGATGAGAAATATTCCCTCAGCATTTATCCTGTCACTTGAGAATCCTGTATTTTTAATTAGATCATCTCTCATTCTTCAAAACAATCTAGTTAGTATATTCCAGTCCCGTTTAGTCTTAGCTTAAAAGATAATCCCTCCAAACCAGTGATCATCCTAGTCCATCTTTGAAATGCCTCCAGTGAAGTGATATACTTGCTCGAATAAGTGGACCAAAAAAAGCTGCTCGCATTCCTCCAGATGTGGTCTTGCCAGCAATTCGTACATTTTTCCTAAGACATGTATTCCAAACTCTTCTACTGCAAACACCTTGACATAAGGGATAACATCCCATGACCCTTCCCGATTACCTGTTGCAACTGTGTGCTTGCTTCATGCTTCCTGCACAATTATGCCTGAATCCCTTTGTGTCGCAGTTTTCCACAGTTTTTACATTTTTTAAATAACACTGTTCTTTGGTCATCTCGTCAAAAATAAACAACTTCACCTTTTCCCATATTATACTTCATTTGTCAACTTGTCGCCCATTTATCAATGTCTCTCCATAAACTCTAACCCTCATGGAACTTGACTGTTATCCCTTTTTATGAGATCCTCTCTCATTCTTCTCATCTTTTTGTTGGGAGCCCTGGGCAACATGACAGAGACGTAATTGCTGCCTTTTTAAGGGGCATTCTTTCAAATGACTGGGAGAAGCTTACTGCCCATTCCTCAGAATCGAGACAACTTGTTCATCAAGTTGCATTGGGCCGGCAAAGCTAATGTCTCATTGTGGCAGTGCAGCAGCACAGAAGGAAAGAAAAGGAAGCAAATCCTGCTGCCTGCATCTCACTAAATCTTGGCCATTCTTTGCCGTGTGTCAAACACCTGTTGTTCTGTTCAGTGACGTGAAGTCCCAATGTGGAAATTCCTAGAAACCCAAATAAATTTCCCCCGAATCAGCTGTGGACCCCCACAAGGAATAATGTGCAGCAGGAACAATGCACAGTTATCCTTGGCCAGGAGGAGGGGTTGTTGTGAATTTCTAACCGGACTGTCAGTGATGTATTTTATGAATTTGTGTTACAGGATATTACAAGTGGACTTTCAGGTGGGAAGCTCAATAATTGTAACGCGAAACTGACAGAATTACTGAATTCATCAGCACCTGGATATTGGCATTGTGTGTGAGTATTGTGTTCCTGCTCGTTCCCATTTGCGGTGTAAAATTTCTCTTTTATTACTCCATTCTCTCTATAGATCTTTCCTACGACTTTCAATATATGTCCTGTAGTCCTTTTTTATGGCCAGTTGAGTGTACGTTTTGCCGTCCTAATGTTTATCTTTTGGAAACACCGCCTATCAAAGGTCCCCTCAAAATCCTTTGTTCCAAGGAGATCAATCTTAGTTTCTCCAAGCACCTGATTCCCCAATGACGGTTTGTTTCCTGTGTGTAAGGCACTCATCCGGATTGTGTTGGAACATTTTCCACTTCCCTGCATGAGTACAACCCCAACAATATTAAAGAAAGGTAACATCCTCCAGGTGAAGCAGTGTCAGAGTGGTGTCCCATCCACCACATGCAACATTCCCCTCTACACCACCGAGGCACAGTGGCATCACTATGCCTAAGGTAAAGTCACCATTGTCCTACCTGACCATAGGGCTGGTTTAACCTGAAGATTACCGCACCCCAGGCGAGGGGAGAGGTTGAGAAGGAGAGTCCATCCGTTGTAGATGGATATTCTCAATATGTACCAGCAATGTCTAAGTCATATGAAATTATAATAAAAACAGCCCTAACCATGCAACTAAAAACCCTCTTCCTACAAACCATTCTGTTAAATCTCCTCTGCCCCCTATCAGGGACCCTCCCGTCCTTCACAGTGTGTGGGGGATCTTTGGTTTGCACAGACTCAGCTCGTCTCTGTTCCTGTCTGTGATGTCATCATGCTGTGACAATGGCACTGAACCTCACTCTCTCTGAGGGTGGTAGGCACAGAGATCCTCATAACATTTAAGGCATATTTAGATGTACACTTGTGATGCCAACACAGACAAGTCTATGGGCCAAGTTCTGGAAAATTAGATTAGAATGGTTAGGTGGTTTTTAACCGGCACTGGCTGGATGGGCCACAAAGCCTTTTTCTGTACTGTAGACTTCCGAGACTCTTCACATAGGAAGATACCCAGCAATATTTCAAGTCATTTCAGAATATGAGCTATTAGAATAAATGACTCATGATTGGTCAGTATTTTGGGAGAAAAGTGAGGTATAGACGTAATGCGGTTTACCTCAATTCTGGGGCCTGAAGCCCAGGAAATTGAAAGCACCGCCATCAAGTGGATGTATAAAAATTAGGATTGTATTAGAGGAAAGAAATTTCGTTCTTGTGTCATCCATTTGTGAGGCTGGACGATATTAGAGACAGGAAGGGTTCTGAGACTGGAGGAGACTACAAAAATAGGGAAAAGTGAGCTTGGAAGAGATTACAGAAATGAGGAAGATTGTGAGGCTGGAGGAGACCTCAGGCAAAGGGAGGTTTGTGAGGCTGAAGACAATTATAGAACTAAAGAAGTTTGTGATAATGGGAACTGCAGATGCTGGAGAATCCAAGATAATGAAATGTGAGGCTGGATGAACACGGCAGGCCCAGCAGCATCTCAGGATCACAAAAGCTGACGTTTTGGGCCCAGACCCTTCTTCAGAGAGGGGGATGGGGTGAGGGTTTTGGAATAAATAGGGAGAGAGGGGGAGGCAGACTGAAGATGGAGAGAAAAGAAGATAGGTAGGGAGGGGATAGGTCAGTCCAGGGAAGACGGACAGGTCAAGGAGGTGGGATGAGGTTGGTAGGTAGGAGATGGAGGTGCGGCTTGGGGTGGGAGGAAGGGATGGGTGAGGGGAAGAACAGGTTAGGGAGGCAGAGACAGGTTGGACTGGTTATGGGATGCAGTGGGTGGAGGGGAAGAGCTGGGCTGGTTGTGTGGTGCGGTGGGGGAAGGGGAGATTTTGAAGCTGGTGAAGTCCACATTGATACCATTGGGCTGCAGGGTTCCCAGGTGGAATATGAGTTGCTGTTCCTGCAACCTTTGGGTGGCATCATTGTGGCACTGCAGGAGGCCCGTGATGGACATGTCATCAAAAGAATAGGAGGGGGAGTGGAAATGGATCGTGACTGGGAGGTGCACTTGTTTGTTGCGAACTGAGCGGAGGTGATCTGCAAAGCGGTCCCCAAGCCTCCACTTGGTTTCCCCAATGTAGAGGAAGCCACACCGGGTACAGTGGATGCAGTATACCGCATTGGCAGATGTGCAGGTGAACCTCTGCTTAATGTGGAATATCATCTTGGGGCCTGGGATTGGGGTGAGGGAGGAGGTGCGGGGGCAAGTGTAGCCTTTCCTGCCGTTGCGGGGGAGGGTGCCAGGTGTGGTGGGGATGGAGGGCAGTGTGGAGCGAACAAGGGAGTCACAGAGAGAGTGGTCTCTCCGGAAAGCAGACAGGGGTGGGGAGGGAAAAATGTCTTGGGCAGTGGGGTCGGATTGTAGATAGCGGAAGTGTCGGAGGATGATGCGTTGTATCCGGAGGTTGGTGGGGTGGTGTGTGAGAATGAGGGGGATCCGGTTGTGGCGGGGGCGGGGTGTGAGGGATGTGTTGCGGGAAATGCGGGAGACGCGGTCAAGGGCGTTCTCGACCACTGTGGGGGGAAAGTTGCGGTCCTTGAAGAACTTGGATATCTGGGATGTGCAAGAGTGGAATGCTTCATCGTGGGAGCAGTTTGTGGGCTGGAGAAGATTAGGTGGTTTGTGAGACTGGGGGAATCTGAATAGATGGTGTGAGTTATGAGGCTAATGGGGGATTCTAACGATCGGCAGGGAGTGAGGCTGGAGAGGGATTCCAGAGATGTGAAGGGTGTTGAGGCTCGAGTGTGATGCCTGCAGTAATGCAGGTAGTGAGGCTCGAGGGCATGATCGGGTGGGTAGTGAGGTTTGAGATATGATTCCTGCAATAGTGAGGGTTGTGAGGCTCCAGGGCGGATTATCATCGAAACAGCACAGTGGTGCACTCAGAACACATGGAGTGCAGCAGTAATAGAAAGTACCACTTTCTCCAAATCGAATAAAAATGGGCAATCAATATTAGTCTGTGCAGCAAAGACCACACCCCATAAGTCAATTAAAATTATGGTGGGTCTCTGGTTTGGAGAGAGCTAACAGAAGCTGAGATAATTCTCCACTGTAGCAATGTTTGGTAACCGTAGAATACAACATTCAGCTAACTGGCAAATAATGCAGGGTGAAAATGTGAAGATTGTTTGTTTGACTCAGCAAGTTCCCAGGATCTGGAACAGTCTGAATGGCAGCTGGATGCAGATTTAGCAGTTATTCTCAGAAGAGAGTTGGGATTTAACTTTTCAAGGAATGATGGACAAATGGCGGGAGAATTGGGTCAGATTTGCAGCACCTCCCAGAGTGAGAGTGAAGCCTTTGACAGGGTTCCACATGGTCGACTAATGAGTAACTTTAGATCACACGTGATTCAGGAAGAGCTCGCTAATTGGAAGCGGAATTGGCTTAGTTGTCGGAGAGAATGTGGTGTTGGGGGATTTTTCAGAGTGGAGTTCTGTGACCAGCGTCTTCTGCAGAAATCGGTGCAGGGTCCACTTTTGTTTTTCATTTAGATTAATGATTTGGATGAGAATTTAAGGGACAAGATTAGTAAGTTTGCAGATGATACTAGAATTAGTGGTTAGTGAAGGTTATCTAAGATGACAGCGAGATCTTGATGAATTATGTCAATGAGTTGAGTGGAGGATGAAGTTCAATTTGAATAAATGTGAGATATTGTATTTTAGTAAAATGAACAAGGATAGGACTTGTACAATTGATGGTTGCACCCAGGGTAGAGTTGTGAAACAGAGAAATGCTGAGATTCAGGTACATAATTCTTTGAAGTTTATGTAGACAAGTAGACAGGGTGGTTAATATGTTGTTTAGCACACTTGCCTTCATTGCTCAGACCTCTGAGTCTCAGAGTTGGGATGTTGTGTTGAGGTTGTATAGGACATTGTTTAGGCTTCATTTGAGGTATTGTGTGCAGCTCTGGTTGCCCTGTTACAGGAAGGACATTATTATTAAACTGGAGACAGTTCAGAATAGACTCGCTGGGATGTTGCCAGGATTGGAGGGCTTGATTATCAAATAGACAGCCAAAGCTAGGACTTTTTTCACTGCAGCATAACGGGTTAAATAGTGACCTCAGAGATTCATAAAATCATGAGGGCACAGATTATGCGAATAGCAAGGGTTTATTCCCAAGGTTGGGTGATTTCAAGACAAGGGGACATGTGTATAAGGTGAGAGGAGAAAGACATATTGAAAAAGACATGAGGGATATTTTTATTCTTATGGAGTTGCCCATGTGTGGAACGAACTTTCAGGAGGTGGTAGATACAGGTACAGTCACATTGTTTAAAAGACATTTGAATAAAGACATAGATAAGAGAGGTTGAGAGGGCAATATGCCAGATGCAGGCAGATGTGATCAGTTTAAATATAAAACTTACATATTTAGAATTTTGAAATGTATATTAAATTGAAGTAAGGCTAACTTTGACATTATTGGGCAGGAACTTCCAAAAGATGATCGGGAGAGGTAATATGCAGGTCAAGGAATGCTTGGAAAGTGGGAGGCCTTCAAAACTAAAATAAGGAGAGCCCAGGCACAATATGTTTCAGTTCATGTGAAGGGCAAGGCTGGTAAATGTAGGGGATACTGGATGACTGGAGAAATTGAGGCTCTGGTCAAGAAAAAGAAGGCAGCACGTCGGGTATTGACAACAGGAATTGGGTCAATCCCTCGAAGTACAGGGGCAGTAGGAGTATACTCAAGAGAAATCAGGACGGCAAAAAGGAGACATGAGCTATCTTTGGCAAATTGAGTTAAGGGGAATCCCAAGAGATTCTGAAACTTCACTTGGACAAAAAAGCAACTAGAGAGAAAATAGGGCCCCTTTAAAGATCAACAAGGCTGTCTGTGAGGAACTGCAGGCTGAGATAGTGAATGAGTATTTCGCATTAGTATTTACTGCCAAGAAGGATATAGAACTGAGAGAACTTGGAAACACAAATAATGAGTCGTGAAAAGTGTCTATATTACAGAGATCTAGGTGCTGGATGTCTTAAAATGCATAAAGGTGTATAGGTTCCTGGCACCTGATCAGGTGTTACCCACAAACTCTGGGAGAAGCTGGGTAAGTAATTGCTGGCCCCCTTGCTGAGATATTTGTATCACTGACACTAGTGAAGTGCCAGAAGGCCGGGTGGCTAATGTGGTGCCATTCTTTAAGGAAAAGCCAGAGGACCATCGACCGTTGAGCCTGATGTCAGTGGTGGGTAAATTGCTGGAGGGGATTCTGAGGGACAGGATTTGCATGTGTTTAGAGGAGCAAAGACTGATTAGGGATAGTCAACATGGCTTTGTGAGTAGGAAGTCTTGTCTCACTTAATTGATTGAGTTTTTTGAAGAAGTGACAAAGAAGATTGAAGAAGGCAAAGCAGTGGACACTGTCTATTATGGGCTTCAGCAAGGCATTCACCAACGCTTCACATGATAGACTGGTTAGCAAGATTAGATCAAATGGGATCCAGGGAGAGTTAGCTATTTGAAACAAAATTGGCTTGAAGGTAGGAAACAGGATCATGGTGGGGCGGGGGGGAGCGGGTTCAGTCTTGAGGACTATGAACAGCAGTGTACTGCAAGGATCGGTGCTGGGTCCACTGCTTTTTTTATCATTGATGCAAATCTTGTGGAATGAATATTGGAGGAATGGTTAGTAAGTTTGCAGATGACACAAACTGTTTTTGTGGTAAACAGCAAAGGAGTTTACTTCCCAAGTACAATGGGAACGTAATCACATGGGTTGATGGGCCAAGGAGTGATAGAAATAAGTTTAGTTCAGATAAATGTGAGCGATTGCATTATGGTAATGAAAATCAGGGCAGGACTTAAACAGTTACTGATGAGGCCCTGGGGACTGTTATGCAACAGAGACTCCTTGGGGTGCATGTGCACAGTTCCTTGAAGGTGGATGGCAGGTACAGAAGGTAGTGAAGATGATATTTGCTATGCTTGCCTTTATTGGTCAGTGCATTGAGTGTAGGAGTTGGGAGGTCATGTTATAGGCTGAACAAGACATTGATTATGCTGCTTTTGGAATACTGTTCAATTCTGGTCTCCCTGCTATAGAAATGATGCTGTCAAAATTAGCAGGGTGCAGAAAAAATTTACAAGGATGTTGCAAGAGGTGGAAGTTTTGAGCTGTAGGGAGAGGTTGAATATGCTGGGGCTATTTTCCCTGGAGCATTGAAGGCTGACTGGTGACCTTATAGACGTTGTTAAAATTATGGTGGGCGTAGGGTGAATTGCCAAGATTGTTTTCCCAGGTTAGGGGAGACTAGAACTAATAACACTGGCTTAAGCTGAGAGGGAAAGTCTTAAAAGGGGACCAAAAGAACTGCAGATGCTGTAAATCTGAAAAAAAAACAAAGTTGCTGGAAAAGCTCAGCAGGTTTGGCACCATCTCTGGAGGAGAGAAGAGTTTCGGGTTCTGAGGAAGGGTCACCGGTCCCGAAATGTTAACTTTTTTTTTCCTCCTCCACAGATGCTACCAGGCCTGCTGAGCTTTTCTAGCAAATTTTGTTTTTTTTTAAAAAAGGGAAAGTGGGTGGTGCCTGTGTAGAATGAGCTGCCAGAGGAACTGGTGGGAGGTGGGACAATTATGACATTTAAGAGGCATCTGGATGGGTATGTGAATAGGAAGGGTGTAGCAGAATGTAGGTCAAATGCTTGCAAATGGGATTAGATTAATTTGGGATATCTGGTCAGCGTGGACAACTGGAACCAAAGGGGTTGTTTTGTGCTGTACAACTCTGACGAAGCATTTTTTTTTGTTTCAGATTTCCACAATTTTACTTGTGCACGATTCTTAGTCTTTCAGAGGGACCGAAAGGTTGAGTTACAGATCTATACAATGACTGTCCTTCCTCGCTGGCTCTCCCACTTCTCTCTTTTGGTAGTTTGATGCAAACACTGACTGGATCCCTTACCTGGAGGATATTTATGAATGAATTTGTTCTAATGGTGATCCAGCATATTCCCCAAGTGTTGCTCCACACATGTCCAGAGAATTTCTCAGTTTCACAATCTGTCCCCTTCTGGTTTCTTACTTGCTACACTTACTTTCTGTTTGAAAAATAGTCTGCAGTTGGAGAATTCAAACAGGTCCACATCCAGGTCTGACGGTCACTTTGTTTATCACAACCCAATTTTCTCAGGATTTTGAACATTGAAGGAAAAAGCAGCACTCACATTGGGGAGAAACACACATGGTGTGTGTGTTGAAGAGTCTGTGAAGATTCATCTGAAATGTCCGAACACCAGTGCAGTGACACTGGGGAGAGTGTGTGGAAATGTGCAGATTGCAGGAAGGAATTTCTTCATCCAACCCAGCTAGAAACTGACCACCAGAGTCACACTGGAGAGAGACCATTGACCTGTTCTGCGTGAGGGAAAGGCTTTGCTGACTGGAATTCCCCACTGATACACCAGCGAGTTCACTCTGGGGAGAGACCTTTCATGAGCTCTGAGTGTGGGAACGGATTCATTGTCATCCAAACTGTTAACACACCAGCGAGTTCTTAGACAACCACAGTTGAAGAACTTTGCTGTCACTCTCACTATCAAATGAACCATGGTTTTGGGCTGTTTGTACAGATGTTACCGATCCCTGCTCAATTAAAGGTGCTAGTATTGTGAATAAAATGTTACACTAACAGTTGTGTAAGGTAGAGCTTGGAAATAGTCACGTTGTCACAACACATCGACACATTCACACTGACAAAAGACTATCCACCTGCATGATATGTGAAAAGGGATTTCCTGGTTCATCAGGACTGGTTAACTACCAGCAAATTTCTGAATACGTTGATTGGTTTGAATATAGCTAACAGTAGAAGCAAAAATAGTATCCGTGATAATGGGAACTGCAGATGCTGGAGAATCCAAGACAACAATGTGTGGAGCTGGATGAACACATCAGGCCAAGCAGCATCTCAGGAGCACAAAAGCTGACGTTTCGGGCCTAGAGAAGGGTTAAGGCCTGAAACGTCAGCTTTTGTTGTCCTGAGATTCTGCTTGGCCTGCTGTGTTCATCCAACTCCACACATTGTTATAGTAGATTCAAAAACCATGTGTTTTGGGCTTGTTTCTGGAGATCATAGAATCCCTCCAGTGTGGGAGCAGACCACTTAGCCCATCAAGTCCGCACTGACCTGACGAAGAGTGTCTTACCCAGACACTGTCTGTGTGAGTTTCCTCCAGATGCTCTGGTTTCCTCCCACAGTCCAAAAATGTGCAAATTATGTAGATTGACTATGCTAAATTGCCCATAGTATCTTGTGTGCAAAATGCACAGGGTGAGAGACTGGGTGGGATGCTCTTTGGAGGGTTGGTATGGACCGAATGGCCATCTTCCACACTGTAGGAATTCTGTGATGATCTCGATGGCCCTTTATTTGTTAGGTAGGTCTGCGCATCTTTACAGTGATGGATTCTGTTGCTCTCCACAGACATTTGTTTATTGGAAACAATGTAATCTTTCATTTTGTGGATAAAAATCAAAGGAAAGTTTTAAATCCAAACATAGGATCGGGATGAGTCATGTCCTATACTCCCTGATTGCATTTTCCCAGTCGGCTATGAAACCTGGTGACTGCTGCAACTCTGGCTGGGGGCATTGCAGTCTCTTCAGCTCTTTACCTGGTATCCATAGCAGCGATGGATCTCACGATGGAAACATAAGCCAAGACATTGTGTGATTTCTAGTGTATATTTTCTATTTAGTCTTCTGTCCATTACTCCTTAGAGGCTGAGATACTGTTCGGGGGACCGAGGTTTGAATCCACCTGGAAATAAGAATCTGATGATGACCGTGAATCCATTGTCATTGTTGGAAAAAACCATCTGTTCACCAATATCCTTTAGGGAAGGAAATTGCCATTCTTATCCAGTGATGCGATCATCCCATGAATGAATTTTTTTTTAAAAATTAATTCAATAAAGAAAACTTGTGCAAATATATTTATCTCTGTCTTAATTTATTTGACAGCTGACAGTTCAAACGGCTTGATGGTCACTTTCTCTTTTGATCAAGTTGTGGCCATTTCATGGTTGAAACCATAGTTGCTCTCATAGGATCAGTGCATGCTCTGACATGCCACTTATGAGGCAGACATCCACGTTGACCATATCCTGATGCTGTGTACCATGAAAGCGAAATTCTTCACCATCTTATCCACTTGTGTTGCTATTTCAGGGAGCTTTGGACTTGAACCTCCCAAACACCTTTGAGAATTTCATCAAACTGACCCCCAATGGCAGGAACGGACAGGGTCAGCTTGGATTGATGATCATAATTCAGGCTCAACAAATCTACTGGAGCATTTTGAGAATGTAATTAGTAGTGAGTGTGGCCACCTCTCTGTCGCGTAGTGATAGAGATTCCCTGATCCTGATTGCCCCAAATCGCTGGCTGACTGACAGTGTCAAAGTCCCTGGGCTGATATCAAATGATTCCTTGGACATGCTGTGTCAGGATCTCCTGACTGAATCCTGTCTCCCTTGCCCTGGCTGAGAACTGTTTCCCTGAGAATTTGAGATGTGACCATTTGTTTGAAACAAATTCACTAGTTGCCGCAGCTGCTGACCAGCCCTTGACTGACTGCTGGTAATAAGTGATAAGCAGCCTGGCTTATGCCTGCAGTAAATAACCAGGCAAGACAGGAGCACTGTGAGACATTAGGTACTAGTTGAAACATCAAAGTGCAAAAATGCCGGGGAAAGGCAGAGATCTTGTGCCAGCCCCTGAGCAGAACATGTCTCAGGTGCTGAAAAGCATGTAGAGTTCTGACAGCAAGAATGTACTTTGTGGACAGGCAATTCTGTCTCTTGATGTACATTTTTATTTAACTCTGGCTCATTTTGCTAGATCTGCAAATATCTATTGGTCTGGCTAATGTGAGAATTGGCTTTTGGCATAATATGCCACTGACTTGGTCATTCACAATTGTGTCCCACATCAGTGAGTCAGTAATGTGATTAAACTCACAGGCCTCGATTTGAGAAAAATAAAGCAGTCACATGCACACCTGTTTGATTGGTTGCTCTTGCACTCAATTGAAAAACATACCTTGTGTCTGTGTCATAAACTTTCCGGGCTCACCCTGCCTGTTTCTTTGAAATGTGCATCTGCCTGCAGTGTCAATGTGCCTGCAGTTGTAAAAGGGTCTGATTTTGTTCTATTCTGCGCACTAAACAAACTGAACTGTTAGCAATGCCATAAATGCCTGCCTCTTCCCAAATCAAATCGAAGCAAATACCTGAAACAAATCCTAATTCTGATCAAGTAATATCCCTGTCAGCAAGTGCTGGGTCACAATTATAAACAGAATTTCTTAGACTGATCCATCTGACCTGGAGTACTATGAACTCTGGTCCCCAAACCACTCCAACATCCCAAACATCACTCCCATCCCTTCATGGAAATGAACAGCGTGATGGTGGATGTTAATGTCAGTACCTTGAATAAGTCACAAATGGTTTGGCTTTGGCTCCATACATTCCAATTACAATCTGCTAATTTAGAATTGCAAATTAAGATCCAAGAGCTGTAGAGATGTAAAGAATGGAAACAGACTGATTGCTGCAACTTGTCTATTCGAACCAGATATCCTAAATTATTTTAGTCCCATTTGCCAGTATTTGGCCCATATCCCTCTGCCCCCTTCCTATTCATTTCCCAATCCTGAAGGTGTTTAAGAGCTGGGATTGTACCACCTCCTCCATACATGCAGCATTCTGTACATGTACAACTGCCCCTCAGGTCCCTTTTAAATCTTTCGCCCCTCAACTTAAACCCATGCTCTCATGTTTGGATTCCTTTCCCTGAGGAAAATATATTGCCAATTCACCCCATGCAAGCCCCTCATGATTTTATAAACTTCTGTAAGGTCACGCCTCAGCTTACGACGTTCCGGGGAATCAGTCCCGGCCTGTTCAGCCTCCTCTCCCAATAGCTCAAACCATTCAATCCAAGCACTACCCTTGTAAATCTTTTTTTCCTGAAATCTTTCAATTTAACAACTTTCCTGTAGCAGGGATATTGTAACTGAGTGCAGTATTCTAAAAATGGCAATGTTCTGTACATCTGTATTGTAACGCCCAAACTCCGATACTCAATACATTGATCAATAAAAGCAAGCATGCCAAATGCCTTCTTCGCCACCCTGTCTAACTGTGACTCCGCTTTCAAGGAACTATGCATCTGCACCCCAATGTCTCTGTTTGGTGACACTCCCCAAGGCCCTTTTATTAACTTATAAGTCCTGCCCTAGTTTGCCTTTCCAAATCGCATCACCTCACATTTATCTGAACTCTATCTGCCACTCCTCGGCCCATTGGTCCATCTGATCAAGGTCCCGTTGTACTCTGAGATAACATTCCTCACTGTCCCCAACAACATGAATTTTGGGGCCATCTGCAAACTTACTAACCATCCGTCCTATGCTTCCATCTAAATGATTTATATAAAGTTATGGATAAGCAGTGTCCCAGCACTGATTCTTGTGATACACTACAGGCCACAGGTCTCCAGTCTGATATATAACACTCTACCATCACTCTGTGCCTCCTGCCTTCAAGCCAGTCTTGGATCCAAACCACTAGCTTCCACTGGATTCCGTGTGATCTAACCAGTCTACCATGAGAAACATTTTCAAACACCTTTCCGAAGTGCATCCAAACAATGTTTACCCTCTCTGTCTTCACCAACCTTCTTTGTCACCTCTGCAAAATACACAAGTTAGTGGGACTTGATTTACATCACACCAACACCAGAGTCAGATAACTGAGAACAGCACATGAAGCAAAATGTGGATGTGAGATAACAAAGCGTGGAGCTGGATGAACACAGTAGGCCAAACAGCCCACAGCCTCCACAGCCAGCAGCCCCAGAGGAGACAGCCACAGTGAGCCCTGCCGAATTTTCACTGACCCCCCAGACCTCCCACTGACTGAGGTCAAACGGTTAGTCCTCAGTCAGGGGCTCATCTTTGTCCCCATTCACCCACACATTCACGAATGGCAGTCACGTTAGGACATTGAGCAGTTTTTCTGCTGCCGTTGCCTCTCCAGCTCTCTTCTCCTCTATCCATCTTTGATCCGCCTCTCCCTCTCCCTATTTATTTCAGAACCCTCTCCCCGTCCATCTTTTCTGATGAAGGGTCTAATCCCGAAACGTCAGCTTTTGTGCTCCTAAGATGTTGCTTGGCCTGCTGCGTTCATCCAGCTCCACACCTTGTTACCTCGGATTCTCCAGAATCTGCAGTTCCTATTATCTCTAATACAAAATGTGTACATTACTGGTTAAAAATACTGAAATAATTTCATTGTCTTCAACTTTAACATCAAATGCTGGAGTCTGCAGTTCAAAGGATATCAGAAGCACTGGGGTGAGAGGAAACCCACAGTTCAGGAAATGCCCAGGAATCAGGGTGATGTCACTGAGCAATTGCCCATGTGTGATAACATCACCCACTTGAACACAGAGCATTCGGGTCTGCACAAACAGGTGGTGTGCACAAAGGATGTGAGGGTCTGTGGAGTGATTGAAAGGAGATTGATCAGAATGATTCAGGAACTGAGGGATGTTAGTTGTAAGGTCAGGTTGGAGAAACTGAAGTTGTTCTGCACAAAGCGATGGAGACTGATGATCTTTGACAAAGATGTCTCGGTCTATGATACTCCCAAACATCCCAGATGTCTTCTTTTTTCAAAAACCGCACCTTCTCCTCCACAGTGATCAGAAATGCCCTTGACCGTGTCTCCTGCATTTCCTGCAAGTCATCCCTCGTGCCCACAATTCACAATAATAACCAAAACAGGATCCCCCTGGTCCTCACGTACCACCCGACCAACCTCCAAATCCAACGCATCATCCTCCACCATTTCCGCCATCGGCAATCTGACTCCACCACCAAAAACATTTTTCCATTCCTTCCCTTAACTGCTTTCCAGAAGGACCACTCTCTCCGTGACTCCCTTGTCCGCTCCACACTCCCCTCCAGCCCCACCACCCCCGGCACTTTTCCCTGCAACCGAAGTAAGTGCCATACCTGCCTCTATATCTCACCCCCATCCCAGGCACGAGGTAAGACTTTTCACGTCAAACAGACGTTCACCTGCACATCTGTCAATGTTATATACTGTATCCGCTGTTCTCGTTGTGGCCTCCTCTACATCGGGGAAACCAAACGGAGGCTTGGGGACCACTTTGCAGAACACCTATGCTCTGTTTGCAACAAACAACTATACCTCCCAGTCGCGAACCATTTCAATTTCCACCCGCCCAACTCCTCCGATTGCATGTCCATCCTGGGCCTCCTGCATTGCCACAATGATGCCACCCGAAAGATGCAGGAACAGCATCTCATATTTCGCTTGGGAACCCTGCAGCCCAAGGGTATCGATGTGGATTTCACAAGCTTCAAAATCTCCCCTCCCTCGACCACGTGCCAAAACCAGCCCAGCTAGTCCCTACCTCCCTAACCATTCCTCCCATCTCAAGCCCCACCCCATCCCCTATCCACTAACCTCACCCATCACACTCCCCGACATATCCATCCTCCCTGGACTGACCTATCTCCCCTTAACTCCACACCTACATTCACCTTCACTGGTTCTAAACCCAACTCTTTGACCTGCCTGTCTCCTTTCACCCTATCTTCTCCTTTATCCATCTTCTATCCGCCTCCGCGTCTCCCTATTTATTTCAGAATCCCCTTCCCCTACCCCATTTTTGAATAAAGGTCCAGACCTGAAACGTCAAACTTTCCTGCTCCCCTGATGCTGCTTGTCCTGCTGTGTTCATCCAGCTTCACACCGTGTTATCTCGGATGTTTGGAGACTGCTTTGTGGAGCACCTACACTCCCCCATCACTGACCAACCCCGCCCACTTCCCACCTACACTAACCTCACCTCTACTAGTCTCATTCCTGCCTCCTCGACCTCTCCATCTTCCCTCCCACCATCCCGCTCCTCCCTCCTCACTGACCAACCCCGGCCAAATCTCCCGACCTACACTCACCTTTACTGGCTTTATCCCCAACTCCTTGACCTGTCCATCCTCTCTCCACCAATCTGCTCCATGATCTACCTTCTATCACTGCCTCTCCCTCGCTCTATTTATTTCAGTGCTCTGTTCCCCTACTTTTTTTCTGAAGAAGGGTCCAGACCTGAAACATCAGCTTTCCTGCTCCTCTGATGCTGCCTGGCCTGCTGTGTTCATCCAACTCCACAGCTTGTTATCTCAGCCTTCAGCATCAGCAGTTCCTGCTGCCCCCATTACCATTCATGACTGGCTCTAGCAGGATAGTTGGCCTGTTGATCTTGCAATCATTCCACCCTCTCTGTAATGCGTTAGTTCTGCTGTTTGTAATGCAAGCAGTCGAATGCAGTAGCTATAACGGGTTGCCATCAGTTTCAGGTACACATGGTTCTGACCCCGGCATGTTTGCCGGCACTCATCACTGAGCCATTGACTAGCTTCATGGGAATCATAGACTGAGGGATTATCTGGGACAAAGAGTCACAGATTCTGGTGGAATACAATTCTGCTGCTGCTGCTGCTGTGGTTTACATCAGCACATGGATGCCCAGTTTGGAGCTGCAATAAGTGCAATATAATGTTCCCCAGTTCAGACTGAGTCCCCATTGCTCTTGTACGCAGTGACCTACTCTATTTTCTGGTGTGGTAACACTTCCATTTTAATGTTCTCATTCTTCTGATAGTTTTTCCATGGTGTCATGTCTCCAACTTGTCACATTGCTCAAAACCCTCAAAACATATTCATCTGAACCTTTTCCTTTCCAGTAGGGACATCTTTGGGTGGCACAGTGGTTGCCTCACAGCCCCTGTGATGTCGGCTCAATTCTACCCTCAGGTGACTTTGCATATTCTCCGGTGTTTGCGTGGGTTTCCTCCAGGTGGTCCACTTTCCACCCACAGACCTAAGCTGTGCAGGCGAGGTGAATTGGCCATGTTAAATTGCCCATTGTGTGGATGAGGTGAGTAATAGGGGGCTGGGTCTGGATGGCATGCTGTGAGGGTCCGTGTGGATTTGATAGGCTGGAGGATTTGTTTCCACACTGTAGGAAGGTTTTTAAAGTGAATGTTTCTCTCCCTGACCATGATTAAGAGCTCTGTACTGTCAGTGAGGCTAGAGTTATGTAGTTTCAGAACCAAGTAATTTTTTCACCTTGCACTGCCATTCACTTCTCAGTGTTTGGTGATCCATGTTGGACAGGGTGTTTGAGCAGCTTTGACACACGTTTTTGGAATTTATTCGAAAACACAAATTGCTGAAACAACTAAACAGGCCTGGCAGCGTCTGTAGAGTGAAAGCAAAGTGAAGCTGTTGGATCCAGTGATGCCTTTTCAAAGCTCCCAGTTTCTCCAGCAATTTTTCATTTTTCAGATTTCCAGCATGCACGATTCTTTGTTTTGTTGAAAATTCAGTCAGTGCTGATTCATTTCTGGAGAAATTCAGCAGGTCTAGATGCATCTGTGGAGACAGAGAAACAGAGTTAAAGCTTTAAGTCCAGCGAGACCCTTCTTCCGAACTGAACAGGTTCGGAAAATGGCCTTTTTAATACCTTACCAGAGGTGGAGGAGGGCTAACAGAAAACAGAGGGTGTTGGGGTGCGGTGCAAAATACAAATTGGCTTTTAATTGGGTTGAAAGAGAAGCAGATGTACAATGGGAGTAAATAAAGTTGTGAATGGGGGAGATGGGTTCCCTCCACTGAATGCAATGTTAACAAGACACAAACAAGACAAGGTCACATCGTCTGTGCCATATTGTGTTCATCATATCTTCATTAATAACCCTGAGTGTGTTGAGCATATGTGAACAATCTTATATGTCTGCACACATACGCTGATTAAACAGTGTATGTAAAATTATTTCTCCTCTGTTCCATTGCAACCTGTCGTGTTTTGTTTACCTTGTCAGTCACCATTCCTTCAGCCAAATTTATTCTGTCTCTTTCTCTGTATTTTATTTTATTCTGTCTCTGAAGATGAAATTGCTTACTGGGCGATATCAAGTTCGTCCTGCCCAGTCTGCACAGCCACTGTCTCCCCTTCCTTACTGTTTCTTAATCATTCACATAGATATTGTCTCTGACCCTTTCCTGCCAATAAGCGAAGCTATTGGGAATTTAATGTTTACTTTTGGGCTCAGGTGAAAACATTGGTCAGGAAGGGCTGTATAAACTGCAAAAATTTGTTTGCAACTTTAGGAGCAAATTATTGAAAATATTGTGTAAAGATAAAATGTTGCTTTATTAGGACAGTGAGAGGAAAGTTCAGCAAAACCCACAATTCCTGCCTTTCTCCAGGCACTTGTGGCCAGAGACAGTGTTTGGACTGGCAGTTGTTGTGCTGGAGGAGAATTCGGTGAAATAGCAACCTCTCATTTGGCTTTTAGGAAAATGGTTACATATGTCATCACATGTGGATAACACAGCAGAATCATCGAGCCTATGCAGAGAAAGTATCAACTTTCTCCTCTGTCTCTATCATTGTGAGAGGAATTGGAGATGGGCATTGAGTCCAATAGCAGGCAATGTCACCCAGACCAGGTATTGTTGTTACATTAAAAGTGTCAGAGTGAAAGGGGTTAACGGGAACTGTTTGTTCAGTGAATCGAATTAATGTCAGTCTCCATGGATACTAACTGTGTCACTGGAGGGTTTCCGTCTTCTATTAATAAGGGTTTCTTCCAATGCGTTATCCATAGTATCCGTGGCTGTGGCATAGTCAACATAATTGGGAACAGCAGCTCCAGAGATGTGGAGAGATCAGAATCTGTGAACAGCAGATTGGGACTTTCCAATTATGGATCAGAATCTCAGAACTACACACGGGAATGTTACGACAATGTACCAGCATCTGAGAGGAATAGATTGGAATGTTCCAACAATGGACAGGAGTTTATCCTCTGGCCTTTACTATCTTTCTATCAATTGTGCACCGTTAACATTGTGGATAGAAGCTGTACTGATGATTATTCAGGCGGGTTACTATCCCATGCTCGCTATTGTTGGTGTTCCCGGTAAGTCTCTCTATCTCTGCCCATTCATTTATTCTGTAAGCCTTTGTGACCAGCGACTCAATTTCTAAGCTCTGTATTTTGCAAAGAAGGAAACTATTGTATTCATTTTCAATTACAAACTCAATTCTTATTCGAGGGCGTTTTTCACCTTCACTTACAAACACCCGAGGAGGAAGAATAGTGTTCATAACCACCATTGGCCCATTTTGTCCTGAGCTGATTTATATCTCAATATTCCCTTTATCAACAATAATATTCCCAGTTTTCACTTCTGCCTCAGTGCTGTTTCTGAATAAACTATAATATTCTCCTTTCCAGTTGCAGTTCTCTTCTGGCCACACTTGCAGTTACTAATATTTTGATTGTGTACTTATTCTTGTCTCTACCTGGACCTATGCCAGTTGCAAAGTGTGAAGCCAGTTTGATTCTAAAATGATGTGGTTACAGCTTTGTGTCAGTGGTTTCAGCATAATCCATCAATGGCCATCAAATGACAGTTTCATTGAACTGTTTTGATTCTAGAACTTTCCAAGTAGCAGTGGTGCCTTGTCCATTATCTCCTAAGTGCAGTGCTGTGATGTATTCACTTGGTGACAGAGGCCATCTCTCTTCATCTCACCCCCACTGACCCCCTGCCGAGTGGGATACATTACTCTGTCTCCACAGAATAAGATACAGGAAATCTGCCAGAAATTCTACAGGACAGTGACTGTAAAATGAGAAACTGTGGAGATTAGAAATAATAAAGAGGAATTGCTCAAAACTAATAGAACTGAAGTTTGGTACTTTGCTCTGGTACGTCCCAGAGTATACATGAAGGTGGCAATAGCGTTCTTCCATCTGAACAGTCCATGTCAAACATAATCCCAAACTACCCTAGTCCCACTTGCCTGGGCTTGGCCCATATCTCTCCAACTGTTTCCTGTTTATGAACTTGTCCAAATGTCATTTAAAACTTGTAACTACGAGGAAGAATTATTGATTACCATTCAAAATTCTTCAGATTCAGGAATTGCCAGTTCCTGCAGAATGGAAGTAGCTGTTGTAACCCACATTAAAAAAAAACAAATAAAAAAACTGGAGTGAGAGGGAAATCAAAATAAAATTAAATTTTGGACAACTTGATGTCTGTTATGAGGAAAATATGGAACTTTTTTGGGGGCTGTAAAAACTAGACACTTGGGAAATCATGATATGACTTGGCAGAGTCAACTTAGATTCAGGAAAGGGAAGTTATTTTTGGTAAACCTGTGCAGTTGATGTTAATTGAAACATCCAAAAATTTCAGATGTGTGTCCAAATTATCCCCAGAGACATCTTCCATTGTTACTCCACCATCTTCCCTGCTAAGATTCTATTCCTATTAACTCCAGCCAGTTCCTTCCTCATCATTTTTTTTTAGTTTCATCACTCAATTGTCATCGTGTCACATCCAAATGCAAACAATACATTTAAACGGAAAGAGGGAGCTTTGAGAGATAAAACTTGGAGAAAGATTGGAGTATTCATTAACTTGATTTTGTCATGTATGTTTGAAAGAGAGAAAGAGAGAGAATATGGGTGATGAGATGTAAAAATAGAGAAAACTGGATTATCGACTGAAGTTGATGTACTTTCGTATTTGTTCTGGCAATTCCTGTGTGTTGTGATCCTTTGCCCAGTGCATGTACGACTGAGTAATATGAATATAATAGTTGAAGCATCCACACATGAGGACCAGTGGGAGTGGTGTATTTGAATTTACAGAGTACTTTTGATATGGTTGCACGCAGGTGAGTGAATAAAATTAGAGTTGAGAGGTAAGGTGGAATATACTACATGGATTGAGAATTGTTTAGTTGAGACAATACAGAGAGTGGAGCCCTTTTCCAGGCTGAATGCTGCTACTTATGGGGTATCACATGAATCAGTGTTTGGACCACAGTAATTTAAAAGGCATACAAACAATTTGGATGTGGTCAGCAACAGCATACATCTCATTTTGTAATGGTTAAATGATGTGAGGTTGAGAAGTGTTGTGGTTACAAAAGGGCCTGCATGTCCTTGATCATAGGTCACCAAAATTAGTACATGCAGGGGTATCAGTCATGAGGGAAGTAAATGGTATGTTGTCCTTCATTGTAAGATGATTCATGTACATGAATAAAACCATATGTCTGCACATGTACAGTCTTGATGAAAGAGTGTTTATGGGCACTGTGCACAGGCTTGATCTCTTTTGTAAGGAAAGAACTCCTTGCCACAGACACAGTACAAATGGCCATCACCAGTCTAATCCCTGAGATGATGGTAACATGAGGAGTGAGTGAAGAAAGTGAGTGTTTAATATGTTGTGCTGTGAGAGAATCAGAGATTACTGCATTAAAATTTCAAAGTTGGTGATGAACTCTTATATCCATAAAAGAAATTGATAGGGTGAGAAATCCCATACGTGACCCATGTAAATATATGTGGATTTTACATGTAAAATGACATAGACCCCCACAGTGATTCAGAGAGAAGCGCAGGCTCTGAATGAACTCTCCCCACATTAATCTGTGATCCTACACTGAGCCCTATGTTGTTCACAATCCTGACAGCAGCCATAATACCCTCTTTGTGACATTAGCCAGAGCAACCAGATTCTGATCTCCATAGAAAACGCAAGCATGTCTTTTCAGAGGATGCCACTTGTGATTTTGCACAAAACATTAGTCTTCCCACCACACTACTGTAAAACTGCATTAAAGTACTGCATGTGTACCATGAACAACGGAGGCACGCTGAACAGTATGAAGCAGACTATCTGTACAGCCTAGCTCCATTTGCTTGTCACGTTACCTCAGTCTGTTTACATGTAAGTGACTGTAGGGTCTCAATGGCCTTCTCCTTTTCATATGTAGGGAGTCAAGGGGCTGTAGAGTAGGGCCAAATGCTGAATTGATCCACCCTGGGTTCCTGAGGAACAGTTCGATGTGTGAACTCATCTGACATTGCTGTAACTGTAAGAGATTATTTTATTTTGGTTTCTTTTAAGAGAAGGATTGAACGAGAGGCACAAAGCCGTCTAGTTAAGACCACTGAGTAAACAGTCTTGAGAGGCCTTGGGTTTTTGTTTAAATGCAGCCATAATGAGTGTGACGAGCTCTCACAGATCAGAATTTCTGAGTTTTGCTTTTCAGCTGCATCAGAAATTATTGGTGTCTCAATGGAGTTGGAAGCTTCAGTGAATGTTTCCTGGCTGCAGAATTTTCTTTGGATGATTGGTTCCTCATCCTGAATTGGAGAACTGCATGTGAGAACCTGTGTCTGAATTTTATTTCTTACCAAAGTGTCTGTTTATGGGCTGTTACTATGCTGGAACAATTAATTAGTAATATTTGCTGTAGCTATTATACTATTAGATAATCCACCAGAGCGAGGTTATTCTAAATTCCTCTTATTTGGTTCTACTTTGACTACAGTGTTTAAATAAATCATGTTTTGTTTAACATCTGTCAACTATTTCATTAACGTATCTCTGAATAAATGTCAACAGAAAGGCACCACAGACCTCTGGGGAAGAGATTTCCCACTCCAAATGCCCGTTTCGAATTTCTTCTCGTCCATCTGATGGAATCAGAAAGTCACACAACGCAGAAACAGATTATTTGCCCACACTGACTTGATATGTAATCTGATCTATTCCCATTTGCCAATATTTGGTCCATATCCCCCTCAACTTTTCCTATTCATGTACCAATCCAGATACATTTTTAGCTGTGTAATTGCACACACCTTCACCACTTCGGACAGCACTTTCTGATCACACATCTCTCTCTGCGTGAAAACTTTGCCCTAAGTTCCCTTCTAGGTCATTCCCCTCTCACATTCAACCTTAGCACTTTACTTTTGGCCTCCCCTCTCCTGGGAAACAGACCTTGGTTATTCAGACTATTCATGTCCCTCATGATTTTATAAACATCTGTCATGTCACCCTTCAGCCTCCAGCACTCCAGGGGAAAACACTTCAAACTGTTCAGCCTCTCCTGACAGTTCAAACCCTCCTGTCCTTGAACATCCTTGTAAATCTGTTTTTTCTGTGCCTCTCAAGGTTAACAATATCCTTCCTTTAGCAGAGACAACTGATATGTGCACAGTATTCTTAAAGTGGCCTCATCAACGTCCTGTACAGGAGCAACATGCCATCCCAACCCCTATACCCAATGCTCTGACTGATTAGGGCAACCATGACAAATGTGTCCTTCCCTACCCTGTCTCCCATGCTACTCCACATTCAAGGAACTATGTGTGTGCACTAAAGGTCTCTTTATTCAGCAACAGTCCCCAGGGCCCCAGCATTGACTGTATAATGATAGAAAGCAGTGAACTCAGCACTGATACTTGCGGCACACCACTGGTCACCGGTCTCCAGTCTGCAAAACAATCCTCTGCCTTCAAGCCAGTTTTGAATTCAATTGCCTAGCTACTCATCTGGATCCCATGTGAGCCACCATTACTAGTCTGTTTACAATTCCGAACATTACCGAACACCTTCCTGAAGCCCATATAGAAAATGTCTGCCACACTGCCTTCATCAACCTTCTTTATCACCTCTTCAAAATAATCAAGTTAGTGAGACACGATTTTCACTGCACAAAGCCATGCTTACTATCCCTAATCAATACTTACTTTTCCAAATGCTTGTAAACCCTATCCCTCAGAATCCCCTCCAACAACTTACCCAGCTCTCATGTCAGGCTCACTGGTCTATGGTTCCCTGGCTTGGCTGGTCATTGTTTCCTTTTCCAGTCCCATTTCTCCACTGGTCACAGCAAATTTTGAATGTAACCAGGTTGGTGATGTGGCCGATGATATATGTCTCAGGCTGGGTCAGGGTCGGTGTTAAGAACAAGACAGGCAGTTTTCTTTAATCTGCGAAAACAACATATTTATGATCAAAACAAATTTAGTCAAACTATGATGGAATGAAGAATGACACATGCAGTTCACACACAAACACACACACACACAGACACACACACACACACACACACACACACACACACACACACGCACGCACGCACACACACATACACACACACACACACACACGCACTCACACACACACACGCACTCACACACACACTCATACACACACACACTCACACACACACACACACACACACACACAAACACATAAACACCACTCACTCACACACACACACACACAAACACACACACACACACACAGACACACACAGACACACACACACACACACACTTACTCACACACACACACACACACACAGTCACACACACACTCAAGCACACAGTCACACACACACACACAAACACACACACACACACACACACACACAGACACACACACACACACACACACGCACTCACACACACACACACACAAACACATAAACACACACTCACTCACACACACACACACACAAACACACACACACGCACAGACACACACACACATAGACACACACACACACACACACACACACACACACACTCACACACACACACACACTCACACACACACACAAACACACACACATACACAGACACACACACACACACACACACACACACACACACACACACACACACGTATATTTGATGACAAGCTGAAATATTAATTTGAAAGAACTTTGTCCACGTAACAGTTGAACTCATGATAAAAGGAAAAATGTGAGAGATTGTCCCAACTATTATTCTGCTTCCAAAATTTATTCTGCTCGCACAAGTTGTTGGCAATGGGATTATTTGCTGGAACTATTAGATTTGGCTGAATTCCCTTCACTACAGGCAGTGGGAGATTCCAATTAATCCTCGTCATGAATCCTCCATGAGTGGTAAAGATGATTGGTGCGTTTTCAGCTCTCATACATTGATGTGATGAGGAACAAGGAAATAGAGAGGGAGCGATAGGCTGTTGCTTTTCAGGTAGGTTACTTTTTCCCCTCTGAGTTGATAGCAATAATGCTATCCAATCCCCAAACTGGAACATGTGAGGCCTCCTTGAACATTGTCTCCATTATATGCTTACATCACATTGCCTGCTCCATGTAGTTGTATCATTGCTGCTGTAATACACAGAGCAACATATGACTGCACTCGTTTTAAAGGTATGTTTACATGTGCCTGCATAATTTAAAAATATCATGTTTAATATATGTTTAATACATATATAATTTGTGTTGACAAGAATGTGTCTTATTCCTAAAGAAATACAAAAATTACTGGAAAAGCTCAGCAGCCTGGCGGCATCCATGAAGAGAAATGAGAATTAATGTTTTGGGCTCAGTGGTCCTTCCTCAGAACCTGTTTTATTTTTAAAATTATTTCCCCAGTTTTATTCTCCCGTACAAGAGGAAATATCAGTCAGGTCTTCACCATTTACACTCACCTCAAGTTCTTGCATAGTCAAGAGCATTTCTCGTTGTCAGGCCTAAACTGTTAATCCTCCAGAAACTGAATGCCTTCATCACAGGACGGTATATACAAGTTAGCCAGGAAGGAGCTGAAGAAAAGGCTTAGGAGACCTATAATGGGGCATGAGAAACCTTTGGTGGATAGCATCAAGGAAAACCCCAAGGCTTTTTTACACATATGTGCAGAACAAGAGAATGAACAGAGAAAGGGTAGGGCCGATCAAGAATTGTAAAGGGGATTTGTGCACAGAGCCTAAAGAGATAGGAGGGGTCCTTAATGAATACTTTTCTTCAGTATTCACACCTGAGAGGAATCTCGTTGTAGAGGAGGATGTTGTGAAATAGGTAGGCTAGAGGAGGCGGATGTTAGTAAAGAAGATGTACTACGAATTCTGAGGAAGTTGAAAGTAGATATGTCATCCAGCCCTGATGGGATTTATCCAAGGATTCTGTGGGAAGTGAAGGACAAGATTGCAGGGCCTGTGGCGATGATCTTTTCATCCTCACTCTCCACAGTTATATTGCTGGAAGATTGGAAAGAGGCACACATCATTCCTTTGTTCAAAAAAGGCAACAGGAATAACCCCAGAAATTACAGAACGCTTAGTCTTACTTCAGTGGTGGGCAAATTATTGGAAAGAGCTCTGAGAGATAGAGTTTATGATCACTTGGACAGGCACAGTTTGATTCATGATATGCAGCATGGATTTGTAAGGGTTAGATCATGCCTCACAAACCTTATTGAATTCTTTGAAGAGGTGACCAAACACATGGATGAAGGTGGAGCAGTGGATGTGGTATATGCAGACTTGACCCAGGCCTTTGATAAGGTTCCCCATGGTAGGCTCATGCAGAAGGTAAGGAGACATGGGATATGGGAAAATGTGGCAGATTGGCTGACCCTTCTAGGACAAAGGGTGGTCGTGGACGGGAAATATTCAACATGGTGCTCTGTTACGAGTGGTGTACTAGAAGGATCTGTTCTGGGTGTTCTTCTGTTTGTGATTTTTGTAAATGATTTGGATGAATGAGTGGAATGAGGGATTAGTAAGTTTGTGGATGGACGAGTGGAATGAGGGATTAGTAAGTTTGTGGATGATATAAAGGTGGGTAACTGTGGACAGTGTGGACCGCTGCTCTAGGTTACAAAGGAATATTGATAGAATGCAGAGTTGGGCTGAGAAGTGGTAAATGGAGTTTAACCCTGAAAAGTGTGAGGTGATTCATTTCTGAAGGACAAACTTGAAAACAGAATACAGGGTTAACGGAAAGATTCTTGGAAGTGCAGAGGAGCAGAGGGATCTTGAGGTTCATGCTCAAAGTTCCCTGAAAGCAGGCGGATAGAGTTGTGAAGAGGGCTTATGGTATTTTAGCTTTCATTAATAGAGGGATTGAGTTCAAGAGCCATGAAGTTATGCTTGAGCTGTACCAAAGCTTGGTTCAGCTACATCTGGAGTATTGTGTTCAGTTCTGATCACCTCATTACAGGAAAGATCTGGAAGCATTGTAAAAGGTGCAGAGGAAATTTTCCAGGATGTTGCCTGGAATGGAGGGAAGCCCTTCTGAGGAAAGGTTGAGAGAGCTAGGGCTTTCCTCTCTAGAATGACAAAGGATGAGAGGTGACTTGATAGAAGTGTACAAAACGATCGGAGGTATATATAGAGTGGAGAGCCAGAGACGTTTCCTAGGGTGGCGGTAGCTTTAATGAGGGGACAAATTTTTAATGTGAGTGGAAGTAGATATAGCGGAGACGTCAGAGGTAGGTTCTTTACTCAGAGAGTGGTAGAGGCGTGGAATGCATTGCTGGAGAGGGTAGTGGAGTCAGCCTCATTAGGGACATTTAAGTGGCGATGAGACATGTAACAATGTGATAGTATAAGGTAGGGGTGGAGGTTAGATAGACCTTAGGTTTAGGGTAAAGGTCTGGCACAACATCGTGGGCTTAAGACCCGGAACTGTGCTGCACTGTTCTGTTCTATACAGAGACCCATCTTTGAAAAGATTCAAAGGCCATCGTTTTTTTTTATTAGTTTAGGGCATGATACCTACGGACAGTGCATTAGATAGAATCTCAGCAATGTCCTGTAGAAATGCAGGGAAATATGCCAAAGATCATACCCAGCACCCTTTGCAGGAAACAGCACCATTCCATTTCCTTTCCAAATCACTTGTGACATCTTCAGATTAACTTTATCTGATTTATGTACCAGGACCCACAACTCCTTCTTTCGCACCGAGCTCTGCATTCTCCCTCCAGTTAAATAATTTACCGCCATTTTACCCTTTCCCCAAAACACAAACTTCCCATAACACACACTGTACTGGTGTATTTGCAATGCTGAAAGTTTGCTCATTATCATCCCCTGTCTACAGCCCGTTATAGATGCTCTTCCTCAACTTGACATCTTATTGAATGACTGTACTGGTGTACTAGCAAATTGAGCTCCAATCTTGTCAGACCTTCATCCAAATCATTAATCTAGATTGTGAACTGGTGATGACCTCACTCTCATATCCGAGGAATTCCAGTCGTTGCAGCTTTCCAAACTGAAAATAAATAATTATCGTTACTCTGAATTTCCTGTTAGCAAACCAGGGCTCGCTGTGTAGCAGCCAAGAAAGGTTGCAGGGCCTCTACTGCGGTGTGTAACTGGTAGACGAGGTGTACTTGAGCACAGCAACACACCATTAGGGCTGTTTGTTGTCGGATCATCAGGTAGACGTTGTACTGTCAATGATTCCGATTCTTGAATGTTTAAAGAACAAGCACAGAATATAGACTGACTTGTGAGTGGAATGCTGCACAGTCAAGAATGCTGTCTTTCAGATGCAGCAATAAATCTAGTTTGCCCTCTCAATCAGGTGCTCAATTTTCCCCGGACACATATTGAGGAAGAGGGAAGATTTCCTATCAGCCTGGTTAACATTCGCCCCTTTCCAAAGACCACAAATACAGGTAATCTTAATAATTAATTTCATTTTTGGCTGTAGGTGCTGTGTGGAAAATTTGCCACAATAAAATAGAACAAAGTCTTTGACGAGTGACCTTACAGATGTCTCTAAAGTCATAAGGGGCACAGATGTGCAAACAGCCAAGGTCTTTTCCCTGGGGTGGGAGAGTCCAAAATGAGAGGGCACAGCTTTAAGGAAGGAGGGGAAATGTTTAAAAGGGACTTAAGGGGCAACATTTTCATGTAGAGGGTGGTGTGTTTATGGAATGAGCTGCCAGAGGAAGAGGTGGAGGCTTTTACAATTACAACATTTAAAATTATCAGGATGAGTATATGTTCCAGAACAGTTTAAAGATGTATGAACCAAATGCTGCCAAATGGGCCTAGATTTGTTTAGGATATCTGTACGGCATGGTCGAGTCGGACCAAAGAGTCTGCTTGGATGCTGTATATCTCTCTGTCTCTCTGAATCCATGTTTGACTGCTCCATTTGTGTAACTTCTGACAGGGGAAGAATGATCCCCTATCTCATTATAACTTCCTTTCCCTCTGTAACATCTTTGAGGGGTGGAATGAGAGAACAACACACAGGAAGGAACTGCAGTTGGCCATTCGGACCCTCGAGCTTGCTGCTTAATTTAGAAAGATCATGGCTGATCTGTTTGTGGCTGAACACACTTTTCCTGTTTATTCTCAATAATGGTCTCTCTTGTCCATTAAAGGTCAGTTGAGCTCCGCCTTGAATATCTTCACTGACCCAGTCTTCACTGTTCCCCGCGGATGAGAACACCACAGACAGCACAATATTAAAGAGAAAGATAAATTCTTATCTCAATCTTAATTGGGAGACTCCTTAAAGTGGGTTACATCACAGTAAGTTACCTCCTATTTAAAGAGCAGAACACTTAGGAGCAGATGTAGGCCATTCATCCCCTCAAACCTATTCCATATTCCAACTGACTCTGTTCAGTAAAGTATTTATCAATCTCAGCCATCACCGTTCTCTTGGGAAAACATTTCCGATACCTTCAGACCAGACAGCATAAGAAGTTGGAGCAGAATTAGCAATATGGCCATCAAGTCTGCACTGCTGTTCGATTATGCTTGACAGGTTTCTCAAAAAAAAAGTTATCTCGCCTTCTCACCATAACCCTTCATCTGCTTATTAATTGAAGGGCATCTGTCTCTCTCTTAAAGACATGGCTGTGTGTGCGTGTGCGTGTGTTGTGTGTGTGTGTGTGTGTGTGTGTGTGTGTGTGTGTGTGTGTGTGTGTGTGTGTGTGTGTTTCTGCTTAATGGCAGGAGACAGGGTGTTCATGGAGGATTGTCCTTCAGACTGGAAGCCTGTGATTAGCGGTGATCCACAGGGATCGGTGCTGGATTTACATCTGTTTTTCATTTAAATAAATGATTTAGATGAAAATTATAGAAGGTATGGTTAGCAAGTTTATGGATGACAGTGAGGTTATTTCAGCCATAGACAGGGAAGGTTATCCAAGATTACAAAGAGATCCTGATCAAGTGGATGAATGAATCATAAAAATGTACAGTATGAAAACAAATCATTTGGCCCAACATGTCCATGCTGACCAGATATCCAAAATTAATATAGTTCCATTTACCAGCGTTTGGCCTACATTCCTCTGAACCCGTCCAATGTATATAACCATCCAGGTACCTTTAAAATGGTGTTTTCACAAGCCTCCAGCATTTCATCTGGCAGTTCATTCAAATGTTTTTTTAAATCTTTCCCGTTGCAACTTAAACCTGTCCCTTCTAATGCTTGACTCCCCATACACTGAGAAAAAGACCCTGACTATTCACCCTATCCATGCCCTTCATGATTTTATCAACATATATAAGGTGCACATTTTGCTCCAATCAACACGAATGGCTGTGCTTTCTGTTATCCTGGGCCTGAATTCTGAAATTCAACACTCATACCGCTTCCATCTCAATCAAGTCACATTTCTGGAAAAAGTTTAACCAACTTGTTCAGACATTTTATGAAACGCATCTGTAGGATTTGATTCTAGACCTTTGGGCCCAAAGGTGGAGACATTACCACCACACTGCGATGGCCCCTGAATCTGCAACATTACTCTCTTGTATATTTGCTCATCAGCCTGTTCTGACAGGCTGTGACACACCTCTGCGACTGGCAGGAGTTGAATCCAGAACTTCTGGCCCAGAGCTAGTGACATTGCCAAAGATTCAAGGATGGAAATCGAATCCAGAACTCTGGCACAGAGGCATTTTATCCATTACACAAGACCTAAGTCATGCCCAGATTTTGAGTCACATTTTGCCTGCCAACTGAGTTTTGGTTTATCAAATTCTGGTTAACTTTACTGAAGTACACAGGGAAGATTTTTCAGTGTTGACCAAATGCAAGGTACTTGCCTCAACTATAGCATGTTGAGTGCATTTCTGTGCCATTGAGATCAACTAATAACATCTTGAATTGCTTGGCTGTGATTTCCAACCTTAATGGTTATTATCTGAAACCCTCCCTCGACTGACCCCTTCTCTCCCCTCTCCTGGACGCCACCCCAAGGCCTCTTACTCTCCCTTGACCTCTACATTTCCAACTGCCATTGAGACATCAAACACCTCAACCTCTCCAGCCTCTCACCCACTCCAACCTCTCCCCCACAGAGCATGCAGCCCTTTGCTCCCTCCGCTCCGATCCTAACCTCGGTATAAAACACACGGCCAAGGGAGGTGCAGTTGTAATATGGTGCACTGACCTCTCCATCGCCAAGGCCAGGACCAGCTCTCTGAAATCTCCTCCTACCGCCCCCTGGATCATGACCCCACCCCCAACCGCCAAAGCATAATCCCCCAGATCATCCAAAACCTCATCACTTCAGGTGGCCTCCCACCCACAGCCTCCAACTTCATCGTTCCCCAACCCCGCACCACCCGCTTCTATCTCCTACCCAAAATCCACAAACCTGACTGACCTAGTCGACCAATTGTCTCTGCCTGATCCAGCCCCACCGAAGTTATCTCCACCCATGTAGACTCAATTTTCTCCCCCTTGGTCCGGGAACTCCCTACCAACGTCTGTGACACCACCCACGCCTTCCACTGCCTCCAAAACTTCCGAATCCCTGGTCCCCAACACCTCATCTTCAGAATGGACGTACAATCCCTACATACTTGCAGTCCCCATGCAGACAGCCTGCAGACCCTCTGCTCCTTCATGTCCCGCAGGCCTGACCAGTCCCCCTCCACTGACAGCCTTGTCCATTTAGCTGAACTCATCCTCAACCTTAACGACTTCTCCTTCAATTTCTCCCACTTCCTACAGACAATGGGGGTGGCCATGGGTAGCCGCATGGGCCAAAACTATGCCTGCCTCTTTGTAGGGTACGTGGAACAGTCCCTCTTCTGAAGCTACACTGGCCCTATCTGCCATCTCTTCCTCCATTACATTGATGACTGTATCGGTGCAGCCTCATGCTCCCACGAGGAACTCGAACAGTTCATCCATTTCACCAACTCCTTCCACTCCAACATTAAGTTTATCTGGACCATCTCTGACAACTCTCTCTCCATCCAGGACCTCTCTGTTTCCATCTCTGGCAACCACCTGGAAACCAATATCCATTTCAAGCCTACTGACTCCCACAGCTACCTAGAATGCACCTCCTCCCACCCACCTTCCTTGCAAAAATGCCATCCCCTATTCCCAATTCCTTCGCCTCCGCTGCATCTGCTCCCGAGATGAGGCATTCCACTCCCATACATCTCAGATGTCCTCGTTTTTCAAGGGCTGCAACTTCCCCTCCAAGTGGTCGAAAACACTGTCGACCAGACCTCCCGTGTTTCCCACAACTCATCCCTCACACCCCCTCCACGCAATAACAACAAAAACAGAATCCCCCTTCTCCTCACATTCCACACCATGAACATCCGGACCCATTGCATCATCCTCCGGCACTTCCGCCACCTGCAATCGGACCCCGCTACCAAATCTGCTTTCCGGAGGGACCACGTTGCCCGTGGCTCCCTTGTCCGCTCCACACTCCCCACCAGCCCCACCATCCCTGGCACTTTTCCCTGCAACCGCAGGAAGTGCTACAGCTGCCCCCACACCTCCCCCCTCACCCCCATCCCAGGCCTCATAGAAACCTTCCACATCAAATAGATGTTCACCTGCACATCTGCTAATGTGGTATATTGTATCCCCTGTTCCTGATGGGGCCTCCTCTACATTGGGAAACCAAGCGGAGGCTTAGAAACCACTTTGTGGAACACCTACGCTCTGTCTGCAACAAACGATAGCACCTCCCAGCTGCAAACCACTTCAACTCCCCCTCCCACTCTTTGGACAACATGTGCATCCTGGGCCTCCTCCAGCGCCACAATGATGCCACCTGAAGGCTGCAGGAACAGCACCTCATATTTCGCTTGGGAACCCTGCAGCCTAATGGTATCAATGTGGACTTCATAAGCTTCAAAATCTCCCCTCACGCAACTGCAACCCAAAACCAGCCCAGCTCGTCCCTGCCCCCGTAAACTGTCTGCCCATTCTCCCACCTATCCACTCCTCCCACCTCAACTCCTACCCTCACCTCACACCTACCAGCCTCATCCCTGTCTCCTTGAACTGTCCTTCTCCTCTCCACCTATCTGATCCTTTATCTATCTTCTATCTGACTTCCCCTCTCTCTCTATTTATTCTAGAATCCCCTTCACCTCTCCCATTTCTGAAGAAGGGCCCAGACCTGAAACGTCAGCTTTCCTGCTCTTCTGATGCTGCTTGGCCTGCTGTGTTCATCCAGCTCAATACTTTGTTATCTCAGATTCTGCATCAGCAGCAGTTCCTGCTATATCTGGAGACTGCAATGTTAGGGAAAGAAATTCTGCAGACATATTCTGCACTATGAAGAACATCAATTAGACATTACTGAACACCAGACATGAGAAAAGAGCATAATTTCCAACCCCAAAAGATCATATTGCAGATCACTATTTCTTGCCTCTAAGGTGTGAGTGCCCTCCCCTAAAACCATTAAATGTTACACAGCAACAAATTATATTCGAGGAATAAAAGCAAAGTTGCTGGAAAAGCTCAGCAGGTCTGGCAGCATCTGTGAAGGAAAAAAAACAGAGTTAATGTTTGGGGTCCAGTGACCCTTCCTCAGAGTTATGGTCACTGGAAAAATGTCAGTTTGTCTGCCTAAGATAGGGAGGTTGGTGGGTTCGGGAGTAAACAATATGATAGGGCCCAAAGAGCGACAAAGAAGTTGGACAGTCAAAGGTGTTAATAACGATCAGGCTGGGAGGGTGAGGAGTTGTTAATAGGGACTGTTAGTGACTAACAACAGGGAGTGTGTAATGGCAGGGTATGTGGTAACAAGGCCTGGTGTGTGCAGTGGGGTGTGGGACATGGGAGAGTTTAGGCCCTAAAATTATTGAACTCAATATTGAGTCCGGAGCGCTCTAGGGTCCCAAGCGGAAAATGAGATGTTGTTCCTCCAGCTTGCGTTGGACTTCGCTGGAACACTGCAGCAAGCCAGAGACAGAGGTGTTGGCCAGGGAGCAGGGTGGTGCGTTAAAGTGGCAGGCAACAGGTCGCTCAGGGTCTTTTCTTGGGAGCAAAATGTAAATGTTCTACAAAGCGGTCGCCAAGTCTATGTTTCGTTTCCCCAATGTAGAGGAGACCACATTGTGAGCAGCAAATGCAGCAGACTAAATTCTGGTGTTGCTTCACCTGGAAGGTATGTTTGTGCACTTGGATACTGGGGAGGGAGGGAGTAAATGGGCAGGTGTTGCATCTTCACTGGTTCCTGGGGAAGGTGCCGTAGGGCTGTGGGGAAGTTGGGGGTTTGGACCAGGGTGTCCCAGAGGGAACGGCCCTGCAGAAGGCAGACAAGGAAAGGGAGGGGAATATGAGTTTGATGCTGGCAGCTCGCAGAAAGTGGCGGAAATGGTTTCTGATGATCTACTGGATGTGGATGCTGGTGGGTTGGTCGTTGAGTATAAGGGGAACCCTATCACTGTTGCGGGAGGGAAGAGAAGGAGTGAGGGCAGAAGTGTGGGAGATGGGTCAGACCTAGTTGAGGGCCCTGTTGAGAACGGAGCTGGGGAATCCTCGATTGAGGAAGGAGGAGAACATGTTGGAGGCTCCCTTGTTGAAGTTGGCCTCATCTGAACATATGCGACGGAGACGGGGGGCCTGAGAGAATGAGATGGAGTCTTTACAGGAAGTGGGTTTGAGGATGTATTGTCCAGGGAGCTTTGGGAGTCTGTGGGTTTGTAATGGACATTAGTGGCCAGTCTATCCCCAGGAATGGAAACAGAAATGTTAAAGAAGGGAAGGGAAGGGACAGAGGTAGACCAGATGAAAGTGAGGGCAGGTTGGAAATTGGAAGCAAAATATTTGAAGTTTTCTACTTCCAGATGAGAGAGAGAAGCAGTACCGATGATATCATTGATGCATTGGAGAAAGATTAGTGGGTGGAGGCTAGAATAGGGCTAGAAAAAGTTCCACGTGTCCCATGAAGAGGCAGGCATAGCTTGGGCCCATCTGAGTACCCATGGCAACCCTTCTTTCCTGAAGAAAATAAGTCTCCTCATTTGGTCTGCAGTCCATCCCCCATCTGGCTCCTCCTGCCCGCACAAGGCAAACCAAGCACAGAGACTTTGTGAAAATAAAGACCGGAGTTTTTAGGCCTTCTGGAGATGGGAGGGCCTTTCAAAACATGTCAGGGTTGTTGGGGGGTATGGGTGGTGTGGAAATATGCCTCACTGGGCTGTGGTGTGGCAGATCTTGTTTAATTTGCATAAATGTGAGACATTGCCTTTGGTAAAACAAACAAGGGCAGGATTTATACAATTTAAATTAGGGCCTTTGGTAGTGTTGCAGAACAGAGACTCGGCCGTCAGGTATAATTCTTCGAAGTCTGTGTCACATACAGACAGGCTGGTTAAGAAGGCATTTAGTTCGCGGCCTGCTTTGCTCAGACCTTTGAGTTTAGGAGTTGGGATGTCATTTTCACGTTGTACAGGATGTAGGGGAGGCATCTTCTGAAGTACTGTGTCCAGTTCTGGTCGCGCTGTTATAGTAAGGATAACATTAATCTGGAGAGGGTTTAGCAGAGATTTACCGGGATGTCGCTGGGAATTGATAGTTTGAGTCATAATGACAGGCTGGACTGGCTGGGACTTTTCTCAGTTGTGCATCGGAGATTGAGGAGTGACCTGATTGAGGTTTACAAAGCTTGAGGGGCACAGATAATTTGAAAGTCAGTAATCTTTTCTTGGGGTTGGTGGTTTTAAAGACAATGGGGGTATTTAAATTTTTGAGGAACAAATATCTTAAAAGTCATGAGGAACAATTATTTTACAGAGAGTTGTTTGTGTATGGAACAAACTTCCAGACAAAATGGTGAATGTGCCGACAGTTACAACGTTTAAAAGACATTTAGATAAGTACATGAAGAAGAAATCAGTTTGGATGGTGTTGTGAGTTGCTGCCCTCCCAGTCCCTCTCTGAATAAATCCCTAATGGTTCCCCATCATCTGCTGCTGCCTGTGCAGTGGCGTGTGGGGACCAGCAGAGGGTGGCATTGCATCACATCAAACAGCACAGAGACTGTCAGACCTGCCCCACACAGAGACACACAGATACACACACAAATACACCGATACTTACACAAATAAGGGGAGCCTATCAGAATTTCTCTGGTTCTGTGGTTTGTCAATATTTCATTCATTCCATCTGGTGTGTGTCAGGATTTCTGTTATTCCGTGGACAGCATTTCATTATTTGAATCACTCCATGAGAGTACATCACTATTTGCTCTCTCCAGTGTGTGACAGTATTTCAGTTGTTCCATGGGGACTGTGAGTCTGTGAGATTTTCAATGCTTGATTATTGAAGATGTGAGGACAAGTTGGGAGACGAGTAAATATTACAGGTTAGTTTCAGTATCTGAGCTGTCTGAAGGAGAAGGTGTCGGAGGGAGACTCCGTGCTCCCTTCCTGGGAGCTGGTGGAGACGATGTGTTGTGAGCCCACCCTCCTGCCCACCGAGACCGTGGGGATTCCATTTGTACCGGCTCGATATAAAGGGGAGATGGCATCAGGGGCACGGTTTCTAAGCTGTGCCAGGTGGGAATGGAACTGACAGTGGGGTTAAAGTGAGAATTACCCTTCACTGAACATTGCTCCTTACTCGGTCGGTGGGACGTGTATATTTTGAAATCTCCACACGGGTCGTCCTGGTTCTCTCTGGCTCATTCCAGAGCCCTCCCCATGCGGCGAGGGAAGGTGGGTGAGGGAACTGATGTGGGGAACACCACCGCCCTGCTTGGCCCTTTCTGTCCTCTTTCAGGCTGTTTCTCCTGGACTGAGGGAAAGGGAGGGAGGGAATGAAGGTGAATGTGCGTGGCCCTGCTGTTAGTGATGGTGTAGGTGAGGGGGAAGTGGTGAGGAATCCGGATTGAATCAGTCGACAGTGTTGGATCCAGGCAGTGTTTTCAGTGTAGGGGAGTAGCGGAGGTGAGAGAGAGAGAGTGAGAGATAGACAGGGAGAGTGAGTGATGGAGCAGGGAGAATATGGTGATACTTATCCTGACAGAGCGGGGAAGGTTATTGTTGCTTGTCCTGTGATGCTGGACATTTCTTCAGACTGCAGGCACTGCACTGAGCTGGGTGCTGAGCTCAGGCCATGCTCGGTGGGTCTGGTGGTGTGATTTCCTCTGCTAAAAGAATGGCCCTCCTTTGTACTAGCCCATCCACCAGGACCTCCGTGTCCCTTTCGATAAATCTTGGTGCAATTGCCCCTTATCTGCCAGGCTCAGGGTAAATGGTGCAGGCTGGCTCCGAACTGAGAAAGTTCAAATGTGTGCCCATTGGCTTTTTAAAGTTGGCACCTGCGCCAGGGATCATGGGAAACCTGGGCCATCCAGGCGATGGGAACTATTACCAGCCATGATGGTTGGGAGAATCGGGCTGGCATTGAATGAGAGGAATGGCATGTGCTGGGGTAGGTCGATAATAAGGGGAGATAACATCAGAAAACTAGCTCAGCCTCCTGCAGACTATCCCTCTGTCACACTCAATTAAGATATCACTGAGACAAATTATCGTTAGATTCAGCCCAATGAGCCAAAGACTGTGCTCACCACACTCTCAAGTCACAAATGTAGAACAAAGGCTCATTCAAAACTCTCCATCATCTGGACTCACCATAATGTCCTATTCACGCATCATTCCTGAAAAACTGACCCATGTTGCAAGATGCTATCAAAATGTCTACATGTCGGCATTCTAAAACTTGTGAACGCATCCTTCCATGACACAGTCTCTCCATTCCTCCCTCCCTGTCTCTTTGTCCAACCATCCCATTTGTTTGTATTTAAAAGGATGCCCCGCCATCTCTCTCTGGCAGTGATTTGCACACCCATGGCACCCCTTGTCATGGCACATTGGAGATATGGAGCTGTAAATGGATGGGAGCCACACATCCTGTCACTTCCAGCATAGGCTGCAAGTTACCCCAGGCTGGGCAGCGATTTAACACAGCGTTACCGAGCACTGCACTGGGGTGGTCTGTACAGATCTACACGCTGGGAGGGTAACTGCTCCGGGTTTACAGATCAGTTCAGTGGTGTTCACTTCACAGCGCCCCCCCCCCGTGCTGGAGAGATACCTGGCTCCATGCTGAACAGATGTTCCATCTGGGTTTGTGGTGTCTGGGCTGATTCTGTGAGGTGGATTGAGAATGTGAGATAACTGACCACTTCAGCTGATCTGGCAATGCCTTTAGTTTGTGTTTGCCAGTTGTGTTGAGTTTGGGCAGAGATTCCCACCGCGAGGCTGAGTGGGTCTCACCAAAACTGATGGACAGAAGGGCCTTTGTGATGTGGATCTTTATGACTCCATCATATTCTGTAACCGACATTCCCCGGAACATTCTGTATCCGACATTCCCCGGAATATTCCGTATCCGACATTATTTGTGAACAGTTGGATGCCAGTTAATTGAACAAAAGATAAGTTCCCGAGGGAAAAGATCCCATTCCAGACAGAAGGAGACAACGTTTCAAAATCCCCTCAGGCAGTTAAAGGGGTGAATACGTTTTCGCTGTTTTCATGTTTCTTCACAACGGAAAATTACCGCAATTTAGACTAAATGACAAAAATTTCCAACCTCCGTTTGTCTTCAAGAAACTGGGAGAGAATCCTTCAGAACGGCAACGTCTTCATCCTCTGTATCAGGAACTGTAAAGAAGTGACCTGTGCCTGTTCTCGAGTGCTCGAGTGTGTAGGAATGTTCCAGAAGCCATCTGTTCTTATGGATGTGCGTTTGTATCTTTAGGGAGGGAGAGATTCTTGTCTTTTATGTTACATTTCAAAAAAAAGGTCCATTACTATTTTTTACTTCAGCCTCATTTATTTTCAATAAATCAGTGATACATTTGAAAATGTCACTGGGTCCTCAATCAAACTGGTAACTTTGCCTCCAGGCTGATGGAATGCTTTATTTATTTTCCTTCCTCACAGTTAACGTAGTGACGAACTTCGTCCTGCTTTATAAAGATTGTGGATTGTCTCCATGTGTCAGACGTTACCTGGGGGCCATGGCAGTAGCGGATCTACTGGTCATTATCCTCGACCTGATATTGAGACACATTCCCATTATTTATTGGGAACAGTTTTATTTCCTGAAGTCCATTCCCGTGTGTAATATCCACGCCGTCCTGCTTTATGCAGCCACTGACTGTTCTGTCTGGTTCACCTTTGACTGATTTGTGGCCATTTGTTGCCAGAAGCTGAAAAGTAAATATTGCAGTGAGAAAACGGCGGCTGTGGTTCTGGGAACAGTGACTGTGCTGAGCTGTTTAAAGAACATTTTCTGGTATTTTATGCTCACTGTTCACTATTGGCTGGGGAACGCCCCCTGGTTTTGTGATGTAACAGACGGTGTTTATGACTCTCGTGTCTGGGTCACAATCGAGTTCCTCCACCACATTCTAACCCCGACTCTCCCATTTCTCCTGATTCTGCTGCTCAATGTTTTCACCGTCAGACACATTTTAGTGACCAGCAGAGCCCGCAGGAGACTCCGGGCTCACACCAATGGGGACAGTCAGTGTGACACAGAAATGCAAAATCGAAAAAAATCCATCATTTTACTGTTTGTGATCTCAGCCAATTTCATCCTGTTATGGCCAATATTAATGGTATATTCTGTATGGAACCAGATGTTTAATTTGGGGTATGACACTGTATTTATATCAGTTTGTGCAGGAACTGGGCTTCATGCTGCAGCTCCTCAGTTGCTGCACAAACACCGCGATTTATGCCGTGACCCAGACTAAGTTCAGGCAGCAGCTGAAGAATGTGCTGAAATATCCCTTTACCCAAATTCATCAATCAGTCAAAATCACTCATTCATCAATCCATCCAGGATTTTCTCATTTCAGTTCAATGTTTCAGCAATGAAGCAGCCTGTCGCTATGGTAACAGGCTGAGGGTAGTGCTGGTTTATCCAAACTTATCCCACAGGGGGTTACAGGGAAACATGTCAATGTTTCTCTCAACTCACAGGCCAAAGAGAAAAGGCGCCATTCCACTGACTGCATCCATAACTTCAATTTGTAATTAACGTTCATTAAAAAGTGCCAAGCAGCTCAGCAAACTATATTGTTGTTTGTCTCTGTGTTGAAGAAGATCAGCTGGAGAGAGACAGACTTGGTCCCAAGGGAATGGGAGGATTGCGGGACTGAGCTCAGGGTTTGGGTTGAAGTCACTCTGTCCTTGCGTTCACATCTGATATATCTGTCACTTTCTCTCTTCACGTCCCTCCTCGCTCACTCTCTCCCACTGTGACCCACATTTCTCTGTACCGCCCTGCTCCCCATCCCTCTCTCCTTGCCCTTCTTTCTCTCTTTCCACCCAACCTCTCCAAACCACTCCCTCTCTCACTGTGTCCTGTCTCTCTCTCCCTCTTCCTCAAATGCCCGCACCCCCTTCTCTCACCCTTTGCCTGCGTGAACCCCATCTCCCACTCTGTATTTTTCCCTCTGACCCCACCTTTCCCTCATCTCCTGTCACACTCTTTCCCTCTCTCTGTCCCCCTCGCCCTTTCTGTCTCTCTCTCCATCCCCTCTGTTCCCTTTGTCTCTCTCCTCCCCCCACACTCTCAGCTCTCACTCTGCTTCTGTTTTCTTGTCTCCCTCTCTCCCTCTTCCTCTCCCTCACCCCCTCCACCTCTCTCCCCCTCTCTCCCTCTCCCTCCCCCCTCTCTCTCCCTCTCCCTCCCCCCTCTCTCTCCCTCTTCCTTCCCCCTCTCTCTCCTTCTCCCTCTCCCTCTCTCTCCCCCCCCCTCTCCCTCTCTCTCTCCCTCTCCCCTCTTCCTTGTCTCCTCTCTCCCTTCAAGTCCCTCACTTACCTCTGTAACTGTCGTAGAAAATCATTCGGAGACGCGGAGAGTTCCTCAAGAAGATGAACTTTTATTTGCAAATAAAAGCCGTCACAATCTGGAAGTATCCTTCAAGAATGCCCCCGAGCCTCTCGGGGTTACAGTACTTGTACCTTCTTGTGATCACATTTCTTGTCTGGCTTTAATTTGATTACTTGACTCAACTAAAGTTAATCTGCCTGACTAATTTCCCGGTTTTAATTAGATTACTTGGCTAAATTAGTTTAGTATCTGCCTGACTGATTGATTAAATTCAGTTGTTCTGTCTTTATTTAGTATAATCAATTGTTCTGAACTGATTTACGAGCCCTGTTCTAATCCCCTGTTGTTGTATTATGCTTTTATTAATATATGGCTGTTTAATTGAGGTGGTCTTGTGTAATACCTTGTCAAGTTTCACATTTTATTTTCCATATGCCGCACTTTGAGACCTATAGGTCTCATCCAAAAGAGGAAACCAACAGGCTTAGATCTCTAGATGCAAATTAGAACACACCAGGTCTCAATGTGGACCAAATAATTTCGGAATCTGCTCCTTATTGGGTTCTTCCTCTGGCCTGGGATCTCCTGAGCCAAAAAACCTGTCCTGTAAAGTTTGGGACAGGGGAAAAGACTCAAGACCCCTTACATTCTACTGCCCGTGCACTCTTCGATGGCAGGAGGTACTGTTGGAAATGTCTCCTGCACTGAAGCGGATCTTCGTTTGTAGTAGTACCAAGGCGATTCGCAGTCATTAGAAAAGGGGTGTCCAGCCATTGAAGAGATTGCCACCAGCTGTCGCGTAGTAATACGTACTAAAAAAGACTTAAGAAGTTGAAAAGAACAACAGAACCTTAAAGCAAATAACCAGCAACACTGCCCCTATGATAATTCCTATCCTAAGGAACCATGCTTCCCATGCACCCACCATAGTATGAAGCCAGTCAAAAGCCTCATGACCAAACCCTGCATTATTCTTCAGTTCCTGCCTTAAGTTCTTCAGCTTCTCCATTGCTTTACTGAATGATCCCCTAGGACCAGTATTGTTCGGGATAAAAGTGCAATAGTGTTCCCCAAACATTACACACACACCGCCTTTCTCAGCTACTATCCAATCAAGAGCCTGTCTTTTCTGCCAAGTCATTCTAGTAGTGGCATCCAACTGTTCCCCCAAGGCTTCAAGATCATCACAGCTGTATAGTTTGCCCATTGATACCAGTGGTTATTACGGGCTTGCATCCATGTTGAGGCAGATAGATCCGCCATGCTACTTCTCCGGTACCCCTCAACCTGTTCGACCCCATCACTCCCACACCAGGTCATTCAGGTTGATTGTTCCAAGTTCTGGTTATCCCCCGAAGTGGGGGTCGCTAAGGGCCTCCCCCATCTCCTTCATCCCTACCGTTAGGAGAAAAGTTGCTCCCCACATCCCCAGACTCGTCATCTCCTGAATGATCAGTCCCCTCAGTATCTAATTCCGTATCTTGATCGGGACTCTGTTGTGGAACCTTGTTCCCCTGCACTAATTCAAAGTCCTTTTGTGGGGTGCCGTCCCCCGTACTGATTCAAATTCCTGCTTGGGGGGGTACTATCAACCTGTGCTGAATTAGATTCAGATTCTTGCGGTGGAGGACTATTCCCCTGAACAGGCTCAGGAACTGGTGGTGTGGGACTGCCTTCCTGTGCTAAGTCAGAACTCCCCCCTTGTCCACTTTCTTCAGCATCCTCCTCACTTACCTCCTCCCCGAGTCAATATGTCTTGGTGAGACAGCTTTGGTGCAGTGATTAAGATGGTACCACATAGCCCTTCCTTCCACGTGGACAGCAGTGGGTGATGCCTTGGTCACCGTGAAAGGCCCCTCTCTCCTTGGCTCATTCCACTGCCTGCAGAACACTTGCACATACACCAAGTCTCCGGGCTTAATTGGTCCCTCCTCAGTGTGGAGCTCTGGTTCTTTCTGTTTTTCCTGCACGTGGATAGACTCATGTATCATGGTTAATTGCTGCATGTATCTCCTAAGTTCTAAGACTCAAGCGCTCCAGACTGGGCCCTTCAGTCTGGGTACTGGCATTGGTCGTCCTGTAACATCTCATGCGGTGTTAGGTTGGTCATGCGGTTAGCCTGCATGCAATAACTCATTAGTGCCAGTGGCAGCGCATCAATCCAATTAAGGTTGGTACTTGCACAGATTTTATTCAATTTAGCTTTCAATGTCTCATTAATCCTTTCTACCATTCCCTGTGACTGTGTATGATATTCACAACCAAATCTCTGCTTAATCGTCAGTGCCTGTAACACCAATTTTACCACTTTCTGGACGAAAGCAGATCCATTGCCTGAGCTAATTTCTGAAGGAATTCCAAATTTTGGGATCACCTCATTTGTTAGGAATTTCACCACTGTTGCTGCTCCCACATCCTTAGATGGAACTGCTTCCACCCACACGCTAAACCTATCAATTATCACCAGCATGTATCTCTTCCCTTTGACCCTTTTTATCATGCCTACATAATCGATCACCAAGTGCTTAAACGGTCCTTCAGGCACTGGTATGTCTCCTATCGGGGTAGTTAATCCTTTCCTGATGTTATACTGTGCACAGACCTCATACTGTGACAGATAATAATCAACTGAAGCCTGTAGATAAGGTGACCAAAAACCATCACGCTTTATCTGGCTGCATGCTGTTTCCTAGTGCCACTGGCATGCTCTTTTGAGGGGTCACAGTAACCTCCTTCGGGCTTCTTATCATCTCACAACATACTATAATATTAATGTACCTGCCATCTTTTGATTCCCACAATTCTGGTGTGAGTACATACCACTCCCATTCCTGAACTGATTCCACTTGTTTAGCCATAACCTCTCGGTCCTTAGACTGCTACCTTTCATTTACCGATATTGACATATGAGGCGCAACATCTGACACACTATACCATTCATTCAAAAACTCATTCCTTTTTATCTGTAGAATCGCTCCCTGCTCTCCTATTATTATTGCCTCACCACTCAGTTGCTGTGGAGCAACAACTTTCTGCTGCCACCTTCTTGCTAAATCTTTATCCTGAGTTTCATTGAATATCACTGCACAATGCAACTCAGACCTAGGCGACTTTGCCTTAGGCAGTATTGTTACCACTTCCGTTTCCCAATCTTCTGCACATCATCTGTTGTATCACCTATCCAGTATACATTGGCATCCCTATCCTCCAGCACTACTAGTTGCGTGTTAGCTTTTTCTACACTCAGACCTTGCTGCATGCATTCTAGTCTTATTTCGAGTTTCAGCAAAGCATCTCTACCTAACAAATTTATTGGCGTTTCTTTAGATACTAATAATGGCAAGACTACCTCCCTGCCATCCATTTCCAAAATTACTGGAGCTGTAAATTGAGTTAACTGTGATTTCCCCAAGAACCCTATTGTTTTAACGAATTTACTGGACATGGGAAGGTGAGAGGCATAATGCGGTTGTAAACATGTATATGTTGCCTCAGTATCTATCATCACTGGCATCTGTGGCCTTTCTATTTTAACTTGTATAATTGGTTCTTGGTTAGCCTCACACGTCATCACAGGGTAGTGACCTCTCCCATTCTGGGTCCTCCGGGCACCCCTAACACATTCTACACGGGTTACCAGGCCCTGCTGGGCCCGGGGTTGTCTGTTGTGGGGCTGCCTGAGGTTCCCGTTGTTGGGGTCCATTGCAAGGTGACACAAAACAATTTGGACAATTTCTTCTGAAATGCCCTGTTTGGTTGCACCCCCAGCACACTACTTCTACCCACCCCTGTGACTGATTCTTTGTTGCATTTCTCATCCCCCCTTCTCTGCGCCCCTGCCCTTGGGGGGCCCAGTTCTGTCTGGGCTGTTGTGTCGCCCTGCCCTGCCCTGGGGGTGGTGCTTGTGGACGACCTCCCCCAGAGACCCCTGTTGTTGGCATGGGACTGTCCGGCCCTTGACCGGCTGGCTGATAGAACACCCCTTGTGGTGCCGACTGAGCTCCAAAGTCCGATCTTACAGGCATGACTTTCTTAGCCTTTTCTTTGTCTTTCTTTCTGAGCTCTTGAAGTTGCATTTGTGTTAACTTTCTCTGCACCTCTTCCTGCTGCACATTCAAACTGTATTTATCTTCTCGATATCTTTCAACCGTGTGCACCATGTGATTTTTAAATTCTTGGTAGGTCATTGTATCAGTTAAGCCCATTATCTCCCTCAGTCTTGCTTTAACTTGTGGGGGCATTGCTTCAATGATAGCATTGCGGATCATTACAGGCAACTGTGATTTCCCCGCGAACCCTATTGTTTTAACGAATTTACTGGACATGGGAAGGTGAGAGGCATAACGCGGTTGTAAACATGTATATGTTGCCCCAGTATCTACCATCACTGGCGTTTTCTATGTCCTGTTGTGTTTTCAGCTGCTTCTCTATATATTCGGCTGGGGGCTCCTTTTCGCCCAGTGGACCCCCTTTCAGCGCCTGTGTGTCCAGCTTAGGTGGATAGTGTTGTCTCAGGGCTTGCCATACTCTCAGTCTCACTTGTTCAAACCCAGCCCCGTCAATCGTCGGGCTGCTGCATTTTTCAGCCCTGCTTGTTCCAGCACTTCTCTCAGTTATGGGAGCCCCACCAGCCTCACCAGCAGGGCCTTCACATCTCCCAAAGCCAGCAACCGGCCCATCGTCTCATCCTCAAAGGCTCTAATCCACTTCCCCGCTCCCTCATATATAGTAGGCAGTATATTTTTCAGTCCTTCCAGATCCTGAATCCCCCAAGGAGCATACTGGGGTCGCCTTCCTTCCTTTATGAGGAGTGGCAGCATTTTTCCTCGTTGGGATCCCTTTCCCTTTCCATGGCCGCGTCTAGGTGATTCCTCCTCTGACTCTGATTCTGTTTCTATTTCTAACTCTTCCCACTCTCTTTGGGCCTCTTTCGTTACTCGCTTCTCCTCTTCTGGTTCTATTTTTACTCGAACCTCTTCCACCTGTTCCGGCTCCGCTTTCCTTTTAGCCCCTACACGTACAAGTTCCTCATACTCCTCCTTCCGCTCTTTTAATTCACGCAACAAATCAATTCAACGCCTCAATTCTTGTTGCTGACGTTGTATTCTTTCTATTGCTTCCTGCCCCTCTCTATCTGCCTGCTCTCTCTATTCCCTTAACCGATTTCTCTCCTCCATTTTCATCCCAGTCCAAATGTCCATCTATTTCCACTGTCCCTCTTATCACTGGGCACTGTCCTGCGGACTCCTTAGATGCATAGGGTGGGCGTCTTTCTAATTCCCTCAGTGCTGGGTACAAAGAGGGTGTTCATCCCTTTGCTGTGCCTGTTTAGCCTGTTATCTGGCAGCTTGTCTGGTAACAACCGGTGCCTGATACGGTCCCCTCAGTCCTTCTCCTTCCTCTCTAAACAGCTTTAATATTTCCTTTTCCTGTTCTCTAATCTTGTGCCTCTTTTTAGGCTTGTCCCCAGGTTTATGATTATTAATTAGCACCTCCATTTCCCCACATACATCCCCACATCAAAAGTGCCATCCTTTGGCCATTTGGTTACCACCTTTTCAGTTCTCTTTTTCCATTTTTCTGACATTTTTATAATATCATCTTTAATACGAGGGAATATTTACCCAATATCTCTACTGCAGTCATTTTTTCCATTGTCAAGTCACGCTAGTTCACATGTCCTATAGTCCTTTTACCACGCGTGGTTAATGGTCTATTGTCCTGTACTAAGCCGTTCACTTATTCTCTGTTACTTCGCGACTATTCTGCAAGCTTTTTACTCTCGATGGTTTGCTAGCACTTCCTGGTTATCACACACACTTTCTCTTGCCACACACTCTTAAGCCTAATAATTCATCTTTTTCTGTCCGTACAGACCCCTGTTTCTCTCAGAGCGGTAACGACAGAACACTCTGCCTTGCCCATTCAGCCCCTCGCCTCTCGCGACATGGTATCCACATGGACTTACTTATTATCATGTACAAACACCCTCTCCCCTTTGCATCACTTTACACTTACTCACCCCGCTCCCCGCTGCGCAGCCTTCTTGAACAGTCCTCCGTGTCTCCTTTAATTACAATTTGCACCCCCCCACCTCCTGGATCTTTGGATCGGAGATACCTTCCAGCAGTTTCCCACACCTCCGAGTCCACGAGGCCACCCCGAGCCAACAGAAAACAGTCCAAATTTTAGCAACAAAGGTGCTTACCTTTTTGGTAGGTACCCCTTATTCTGTCTGCCTCGGGAGCGTCTCCGGCAGACCAAGAAGCGTCCTGTTGCTGCCACCTGTTTCCAGGTGGTCTATTCCCGATCCTGCTGACTATGCCAATTTCTGTGGTAGAAAATCACTCGGAGACGAGGAGATTTCCTCAAGAAGATGAACTTTTATTTGCAGATAAAGGCCGTGACAATCCGGAAGTATCCTTCAAGATTGCCCCCGAGCCTTTCGGGCTTACAGTTCTGAGACCTTTTCGTTATCACATTTCTTGTCTGCCTTATCAGCACATCCAACTGTGTTAGCCAGGGTTATCTTTCGGTAACCCAATGACGTTAGTCCTGTTACCTTTCCCGCTCCTCCACTATGGTTTTTTTCTCCCTCTACTTAATTCATATTATAATGATTATGCATCTCTATTTCTGCCACAATGTTTTTTTTTCTACTCTACGTGGTCTCAGTCACCTCATACTAATATTTGTTTATCTACTTATTCTAAAACATGCTGATATGAGTGTCTGGTTTTAATTAGATTACTTGGCTAAACTAAAGTTAGTATCTGCCTGACTAATTGATCAAATTCAGTTGTTCTGTCTTTATTTAATACAATCAATTGTGCTGAACTGATTTACGAGCTCTTGTTCCCCGTTCTAATCCCCTGTTGTTGTAGTATGATTTTATTAATAGATGTCTGTTTAATTGAGGTGGTCTTGTGTAACACCTTGTCAAGTTTCACATTTCATTTTCCATAGAATGTGACCATCCACAGACAAATGACAAGTAAGGAATGTAACAGTTGGGACAACCTTTATTGAGAAGAACAACAACAACCTTCTGACATTTTCTATCAATTCGCTTTATTCAGGTTTCAGATTTTCAGCGTCCACAGTTCTTTGTTCCATGTTCGCGTGATTATCGCTTGGGATAAAATGCATTACCCTACAGCACCTTTCCTGCTTCTAAAAATCGGTCAGCAGTGCTGTGTTCATGAAAACCTAGAAAAGAGCATACTAAGTTCCCTGGCCAGGAATCAAACCCAGGCCACACGAGTTAGAGCGCCAAATCCTAACCACTGGACCACCAGGGAAAGCATTCCAGCTTTTGTTATCTTTTCTTAATGATACTGCTTTGGCCTTTTCATTCAATTGCTTATTTTGGCTGCAGATCAGTTTGTCCCCATCTTCGAGTTTTCAATAGTGTGGAAAAGGACCTTTTGGTCATCTTGTCTGCCCGTGCCTTCAGGCATCCATCTATTCTCGTCCCAGTTTCCACCGTTTCTCCCACTGCCTTTGGTGTTCTTAATTTTAGAGTACAAATTTCAATGAGATTATCCCTGTAATCAATGAACGGGACTGAAGTTTGAGACGATAAAACTATGTTGAAGCCCCTTGAAGTAATCATTTTCATGTTAAGCCACAAAGGGAAATACACAGATATATCCCCCGAGAGTGACAAAGGCGACAGGACTATATGTGCTCTGTATCCATCATGCCCACGCTCTGTCGCCATACACACGGCTCCCTGGCAAAAGGCAGCTTTATGTGGAACTCAAGCAGTTTCTCCGACGATGGGAGTCGTTGTCATGAACTGAGATATGAAATGGACAGGTGAGTTAAAATAGTCCCACACTGACGTTGCTCATGAGCAACTTTCAATGTCCAAAATCAAGCGACCCAATCACTTCAGCTGTTGGGGATTTGACAAATAAAACAGCGCTGGGCACACATTCCGCTTCGGAAAAAAAAACCTGTCAATTTGCAAATGTAGGAAAGCTGTCCAGTTAATTCCAGAGAGGGAAGATGTAACATTTCAATCTTCCAATCCAAAGCCAGATGCAGTATCAATTTCACCACTGGCTCCACACGTATTGCTGCATCTTTCATCTGGTCTACCTGTGATGATCAGCAGGGATATCAGCAGAAAGAGCATTCACAAGGGGAACAACCAGCAAAGATAATCGCTGTCACTGCTGCACGTCAATGCTCTCCACTTGGTGAAGCGAAAATCTCACTGGCAGATGAAACACTTTTGTCCTCACATGTCTGCTTCACTGTCACCCGTTTCTCTGCCACATGTTTGTCTGCTGGAACTTGCCATTGTTTTATTCGCAGTCATTGCAAATGTCTGCCTCTTGTATACTTTTTTTCCTTACAACTAAAATAAAAATGTCCCCTAGTCTTCAAATCCCCCATACCAAGTAAAAGAGAACTATCATTATTACCATCTACACATCTCGTTATTTTATAAACTTCTGTCAGGTCGCCTCTCCTCAGCGCCAGTGAAAAAGTCCAAGTCTATCGAAACTTTCTTTAAAACTCAAAACTTCCAAACCAGGTAACATCCTGGTAAACCTCTTCTGATACTCACCAGCTTAATTATATGTCCCCTACAATTGTGCAACCGAAACTGCATGCAGTATTCCAGTTTAGGCCTCACCAGTGACCCGCACAAGCTCAGCATTACTTCCCAGTTCCTGAATTCAAACCACTGAGCAATGTAGACAAACGCACCAGAAGTCTTTTTAACCACCCTGTCCGCACGAGATGTAAAATTCAAAGAAGAATGTACCTGCACCCCTCGGGCCCCAAAGGAGTCCGTGAGCGGGTGCAGAATAGTTTATAATTTCTTTAACTTCGCTTGCAAAGAAATTTGTTGTCCACATGCAGCTGAATAAGATTGGCAGTTCATTCTCCATGGAGCATTATAAATGGAGGTGAACATTTTTTTTAATATATAAAAAGTAAAGTTATACCCTCTCGAGTCGGAAGGAAACCATCGCTCAGAGACACAATTCCCACTTTAAACTGGTATCTTAAAGATTTGACCACACTCTGATGATTTGAGGTACATTTCAAATCTCCGTCCAAGAAATTCACAAACAAGACTTTGTCCTTTTCGCATATTTAACAATTCTTTCTTCTCAGCAGCTCTTTTGTTTTAAGTTGATAAAAAATCTGAACAAAGTTCAATGTAACATCCACACGGTTGAACGAGATAAATCTAATTTCTGTTTGATCATTTCATTGAACTGTGCAAGTTTTCAGCAAAATGAATACATTGGAATAAGTAAAACAGCTTTTTTTCCTCCAACTTAACTCAGTGCAGTCAGTCATGTGAGAAACATCTTCGAGCTGAAAAAGATCACCTTTTTTTCTCTGTGCAGATGTTTATTCGCATGTTGAATACTTGCAGGGAGTTTGTCGATTGTTGAGTCATTTCCCAATTCACAGAAACTGGCGTTTTCCCATAAACTCAAAATTGCCACTCCTCATTCCCCTCGACAAACCAAAACTGCAACCAGGCGAGGCACAAACTCACAACTCAGCAGTGCACACGCCTATCAACTGATATAAAAGTACCCCGCACTGACCGCTTGCACCATTGAAGCAACATGTATGGTACTGGCTCCGTATTTCTGGTTATTACTGTAACGGTTGGCAAACTGCCTGTGACTGGGATTTTATGATCATCTTTGCTGGAGGTTCTGAAGTTATTCAAGAAACTTGCTTAATGGCACAGTGCTAAACTGCATTGCTAATTGAAATGTATATTTTCAACACTTTCCTCCACTCCCCTGAGTCCTTAATGTTTTTACTCTGTTGAAATATTTTAGTCTCATTTCTGAACAGACTCAATAACTAACTTCCACAGTTCCTATGGCAACAAATTCCAAGCTTCACCTCACTCTGATTTCTCTCACATCAGTCTGCTGTTTGCGAAGTGTTCCTGTTGCAGGAAATTAACTTCACCGTGTATCTGATGCTGCCCCTGGTATGAACTCAGGCCCTGCACTCATTTCCCTTTTTGCACATGCTCACGTGTTGCCCTGATTGTGGCATCAGGCTCAGGAAAAGAACACAGACCAATGTCCAGCGAGATGCATTTTATTGTTTGAAAAGCTGTTCATGAGGCTTTTTGCACAGTTCAGCTTCTTTGTGAGTTTTGCACCATTTAGCATTTTGAAACTGAGCACTTTGTACACAAATGTGTTTCATTAATATCTGTCCAGAGGAGAGGGTGGTGTAAATACTTACTCCTGGGAACAGCACCGCACACTCTCCTCTAGTCTGGAGAACAATTCCTCTCAGGAAATATTCCAGCCCCACTGTCACAAGGCTTTTGCAACATCGTGCAAATTCTTCACAGAATTTGATTCAGCAAAACTTCACCACCTTCCTCTGAAAGGTTCACACAGACAACAGGATCTACACTGCGTACATTGTCATCAACCTTTACCATTACTTTATTCAAGGACACATTCCAAGCCTTTAAGGACGACCGAATGCATAAGAATGGAACACAAAGGTAAATTGAATTTCACAGTAAAAGTTGTTAAATAAAAAGACTCCAGAACTGGATTTAAGATATCAGATGATCATGTGCAGCACCGCAGCCAAAACTCCGTTCCGGCAAATGAGATGTCTACCCCGAATTACCAATATTCACACGGCCATGCGTTCCATGTAGCCAGTTGGAAACGTGTGTGAAGATGCACATAGACTGATGGAGCGCATTTGAGAATCCTCCACTGTCTGATCGAAAGTTGCATCAGGAACTGCCCACTGCAGCTGTGAGAGGAATGGGGTAAAAATAATGAACATGATATTCAGCGGGTTTAATTCACCATTGTCTTCATCATGATAGCAACGTTTGAGAGGCATTTAGACAGACTCATGAGCAGGCAGGGAACTGGATGAATATGTAACCATGGGTGGGCAATTGGGATTAGCTCAGAATGGCGTTCGGCAGAGATTTATGCTGTACCAACAGATGTTCTCTGCAATTGTTGAAAACTCTCTGCCTGAAACAACACCAATCGATACCAACATAGGAACAAGATGAGGACATTCAACCCATCCCTGATGACTCTCCATTCCATAAATTCACTGCTGATTTAAAACTTTAATGATTTATCCTAACCCATGCTCACAGCCCTCATTGGGAATCTGAAATGTATAGGTCTCTAAATATATTCAAGGTGACAAACCAAATGTATAACTGGACTTCACCATCAAGCACGCAGGTTTATCATATGAACAGTCGCTTCTGGTCTAATTATTCTCTGAAAGCTTGCTTGAGAAAGTAACAAATTTCCTCTGATCAGCAACAGGGATCCGAATGACAGGAGCGAAGTTTAAGTTTTTTTTTCCACAGAGTATCACTGATTCATTTGGAAACTGAAGTAAAAGTCAACTTTAGTGGGACTTGAACCCAGAACGTTCCAATTCCCAATCTTTTGGGGACTAATGTGCTGCCAATAATGACACAAAGATGCACGGTCTTGGTTTCCACGTTGGATCATTTTGCATAGAAAATGGGCCATGGCCCAATGTGTTCACAAGGTTAACCAAGCAGCTGTCTCTCCATCGGTGTAATGAGGACTCTTTGGAATGTTGATCAGAGTCTTGTGTCCAGTGTGCATTCAAAATACACATCAATATTCCTCCTGGATAAACCTGTGCTTGTGGTCTATCGTTCTTTGTTGTTCCTGTTTCTTTTCTTTCGATGCAAAACCATAGTAAAGCGAGTTGTACGGAATGATGGGAGGGAAAATCGTGTTCCCTTTCATTATCCCAGTTAAATCTACATTTAAATAAAGTTTTGGCGATAGGTTCTCATTTTTGATTTGGACACAGCTGTAATGTCGACTGTTAAGAATCTCTGAATTGACAAGAATTGGATTCCAACTGCAAATTCCATGGGTGGGGCAGATGCAACGACGAACTGCAAAATCACAAAGCAAAACAGAAGTTGCTGGAAAAGCTCAGCAGGTCTGGCAGTGTTGTTCCCAGGAGTCACTATTGTGGCCAATGTCTGAAATTGCTGAAAACAGTCAGTAGCTATGGCAGCATATGTGAAGAGTCATCAAAGTTCAGGTTTTGAGCCTTGTGGCCCTTCCTTGAAGCTGATCGTAGCTAGGTTATTGTCAGTTTTTTTATGCAGAAGATAGAGTAAGTGGAAGGGTTAAAGAGTAAGCAGTAGGTGGGGGGGTAAAGCCCAAAAACAATTGGGTAGATAAAGGAGTGGGTAACGGTCTGACTAGGAGGGTTATAAGCTATTAATGGAGATTGCTGGTGGCGAACAATGGGTTGTGTGTCATGTTATTGGGACCAATTCTCTTCTGAACACATATTAATGCACCTCATGCCAATGCATCATCCTCCGACACTTCCGCCATCCACAATTCGACCCCACCACCCAAGACATTTTTCCATCCCCACCCTTGTCAGCCTCCCGGAGAGACCATTCTCTCGGTGACTCCCTTGTTTGCTCCACACTCCCCCCAACCCCACCACACCCGGCACCTTCCCCTGCAACCGCTGGAAGTGCTACACTTACCCCCACATTTTCGCCCTCACCCCCATCCCAGTCCCCAGGATGACATTACATATTAAGCAGATGTTCACTCGCACATCTGCCAATGTAGTATACTGTATCCACTATGCCCGGTGTTGGCTTCCTCTACATTGAGGAAACCAAGCAGAGGCTTGGGGACAGCTTTGCAGAACACCTCCGCTCGGTTCGCAATAAACAACTGCATTCTCAGTCGCGAACCATTTTAACTCCCCCGCCAATTCGTCAGATGACATGTCCATCATGGGCCTCCTGCAGTGCCACAATGATGCCACCCGAAGGTTGCAGTAACAGCAACTCATATTCCGCTTGAGAACCCTGCAGTCTAATAGTATCAATGTGGGCATCACAAGCTTCAAAATCTCCCCTTCCCCCACTGCATCCCAAAACCAGCCCACCTCGTCCTCTCCCCCAACTGCATCACAAAACCAGCACAGCACATCCCCGCCTCCCTAACCTGTTCTTCCTCTCACCTATCCCCTCCCCCCACCTCAAACCTCACCTCCATTTCCCACCTATCTACCTCATCCCGCCTCATTGACCTGTCCATCCTCCCCAGATTGACTTACTCCCCCGCCCCACCTCCCCACCTATACTCTCCTCTCCACCTATCTTCGCCTCTATCCATCTTCGGTCCGCCTCCCCCCTCTCCTTATTTATTCCAGAACCCTCTCCCCATCCCCCTCTCTCATGAAGTGTCTAGGCCTGGAACGGCAGCTTTTGTTCTCCTGAGATGCTGCTTGGCCTGCTGTGTTCATCCAGCGACACACTTTGTTATCTCTTAATGAACCGCACTTGTTTACAGAGAGGTCAATTGCAAAATCCTAAATGAGGCTAAACAGACAAATGAACTCAACAACTCAGGAAGTGCAGAAATTGGCCTTTCACAACAAAGCATATGTTAAGAGGAAATATTGGGAACAGCAGACACTGGTGTGACTCAGATTCGAGCTGAAGTTGATGGTGCCTCAACACAAAGCACGGTCCTTTATACTGTCACAGCGCTGCATCATGAGACGGGCGGAAGCCGGAAGTAAGTGCAGTGATAGAGGATTTGTAAGGATCACCACCAGACACTCAACAGAAATACTCATCAAACTGCAAACTGTGATGAAGGAACACAGAATGAGGAGAATCTTTGGAATTCGGAGCCACTGAGATTGTGAATGCTCATTGTTGTGTTGTTAAATGTTGAGTCTGTGAAAGACTGAGATTGATTGATTTCTACAGATTAAAAACATCAAGATCTCAGGCGATAATGCAGAAAAATGATGTTTAAGTAGGAGGCCGACCATGATCTCGGTGAATGGTGAATCGGGCTTTAAGGGTTGGGTGGCCGCATCATACTTCTATTTCTTGCAGGCTACAATTAAAAGTTTCTTTCTAATATTCATGTGAATGATTTTCAAGTGGAAGTGTTCTAAATTTTCTGGGGTATAACTTTGACTTTCTAAAATAAACAGACGAGATTTACATTGGTTAAGGCGCCTCACAAAAGAAAGTAACCACTGCCACAGGAGATCACATAATCCCAGTTCCCAGGCACAGAACCGGAGAAACTCGGTGGTGCAGCCGCGAAGATACAACCAGAAATGGGGACGGAAATGAGCGCGCGGAGCTACCAGTGGCTCCAGTGGTGCAATCGGCGTGCACACGGTCCTTCAAAGGCTGTAGAGAATAGCGTGAAATGCCGAAGCTGTGAGCTCCAACCTCACCCGGAGCAGCTTTAATTGACACAACCCAGCAGAACAAGGATAAAGAGCATTTTTGAGCCAAACATTTCCCAATTTTTTTTGGAAAAGATCGGTTTCTGGGTTTGAGATATGTCCAGTTCTGGGGAACTGTCTCAATTGTCAATGAAAATCCTGCATAAATTCGACTCGCGAAGAATCATCTATGGAGATAGAAATGAAGGTGGTGTTTTAGCGCACCACCTTTCTCATATGGACGGCCCTGAACTTGGTTAAATTCAGAGCAAAGCTGTTTTGCTCGTTGTACTTTGTTCAACTTACTGCGCACGCGGGTGCGCGCGCACACACACACACAGACACAATTCATTGCAACAGTGGAAAATGAATTAGCGTTATCTCACTGGAATTTTTAACGCTATATTCAACGTTGTTCCACATTTATTTCACCTTAAAGAAAACATTGATGATAAGAACTTTAGCACCTCTTTAGTTTAGCTTTTATTAATAGAGGGATCGAGTTCCGGAATCAAGAGGTTATGCTGAAGCTGTACAAAACTCTGATGCGGCCGCACTTGGAGTATTGTGTACATTTCTGGTCACCACATTATAAGGAGGATGTGGAAGCTTTGGAAAGGGTGCAGAGGAGATTTACTAGGATGTTGCCTGGTATGGAGGGAGGTCTTATGAGGAAAGGCTGAGGGACTTTGAGGCTGTTTTCATTAGAGAGAAGGTTGCGAGGTGACTTAATTGAAACATATAAAATAATCAGAGGGTTTGATAGGGTGGATAGGGAGATCCTTTTGCCTAGGATGGTGACGGCGAGCACGAGGGAGCATAGCTTTAAATTGAGGCGTGAAAGATATAGGACAGATGTCAGAGGTAGTTTCTTTTCTCAGAGAGTAGTAAGGGAATGGAACACTTTGCCTGCAATGCTCATAGATTCGTCAACTTTAGGTACATTTAAGTCGTCATTGGATAAGCATATGGACATACATGGAATAGTGTAGGTTAGATGGGCTTGAGATCGGTATGACAGGTCGGTACAACATCGAGGGCCGAAGGGCCTGTACTGTGCTGTAAGGTTCCATGCAGAACAGAGGACAAAACTGCAAAACCAGCGTGCCTTGTTCCTGGGTTTCTTTGGCGGAAATTACTGAGTACTAAATGGAATCAACATCTTGGTAGTGATTACTTTCGCATTTATAAGGCACTTGATTAAAGCTGGAAATTGATCTCCGAGCAACCGTTCATTATGGAATTAGCTAGGAAGAATTTAAAGAGCGTTAAGAAAAGCAAGGAGGGGACATGACCAGACATTAGCAGGTAGAACAAAGGAGAACACTAAAACTTTCTATAGGTATGTGAGGAATAAGAGGATGACCAGGCTAGGAATGGGGCCAGTCAAAGACAGAAGTGGGAAATTGTGTGTGGACCCTATGGAGATTGGAGAGGTGCTAAATGATTATTTCTCATGTTTTCACTGATGATCAGGAGAATATTGTAGAGGAGATGGCTGAGTTACAGGCTACTAGGCTTCAAAGGATTGAGGTTAGTAAGGAGGAGGTGTTGTCAATTCTAGAAGTTGTGAAGGTAGATAAATCCTCTGTGCCAGGTGGGCTTTTTCCCAGGAAATCTCAAGAAAGCTAGGGAGGAGGTGGTGGAGCCTTTGGCCTTGATCTTTGAGTCCTCATTGTCTACAGATTTAGTACCAGATGACTGGAGGATTGCAAATGTTGGGCCTTGTCCATGAAGAGATGACCCAGGTAATTATAGGCCTGTGAGCTTTACATCTGTTGCAGGAAAAGTTTTGGAAAGGATTATAAGAGATAGATAGATTTATAACCATTTAGCAAGCAACAATTTGATTGGAGATAGTCAGCATGGATTCATCAAGGGCAGGTCATGTCCTACAAATCTCATTGAGTTTTTTGAGAAGGTGGCCAAGCATGTCGATGAGGGTAGGGCAGTTGACGTAGTGTACATGGACTTCAGTAAAACCTTTGATATGGTTCCACATGGTAGGTAATTGGAGAAAATACAGAAGCTCAGGATTGAGGGAGATTTAGCAGTTTGGATGAGAAACTGGCTTTCTGTAAGAAGGTAACGAGTGGTGGTTGATGGAAAATATTCAGCCTGGAGTCCGGTTAGTAGTGGTGTGCCTCAAGGATCTGTTTTGGGACCACTGCTGTTTGTCAATTTTACAACTGACTTGGACACAGGCATAGGTGGATGGGGTAGTAAGTTTGCAGATGACTCTGAAGTCAGTGGAATTGTGGACAGTGTGGAAGAGAGTTGCAGGTTTCAGTGAGACTTGGATAAACTGCAGAATTAGGCTGAAAGGTGGAAAATGGAGTTCAATGCGGATAAATGTGAGGTGATTCACTTTGGGAAGAATAATAGGAAGGCAGAATACTAGGCCAATGGAAAGATTGTTGGTAGTGTGGATGTGCAGAGGGATCTTGGTGTCCATGTACATAGATCCCTGAAAGTTGCTACCCAGGTTGACAGTGCTGTTAAGAAGGCTTACGTGTGTTAGGTTTTATTGGTAGATGGATTGAGTTCCAGAGCCCTCATGTCATGCTGCAACTGTGCAAAACGCTAGTGCGGCTTCATCTGGAATATTGCATGCAGTTCTGGTCACCCCATTACAGGAAGGATGTGGAAGCATTGGAAAAGGTGCAGAGGAGGTTTACCAGGATGTTGACTGGTCTGGAGCGAAGGGCCTCTGAAAAAAGGCTGAGGGACTTGGGTCTGTTCTCATTGGAGAGAAAGCGGCTAAAGGGGGATTTAATAGAGACATACAAGATGATCAGGGGATTAGATAGGGCGGACAGTGACAGTCTTTTTCGATGATGATGACGTCAGCTTGCACAAGGGGGCACAGCTACAAATCGAGGGGTGACAGATTTAAGGCAGATGTCAGAGGCAGGTTCTTTACTCCGAGAGTGGTAAGGGCGTAGAACACCCTACCTGAAAATGTGGTTAACTCGGCCACATTTGGGGCATTTAAACCGTCCTTGGATAAGCATATGGATAATGTTGAGATAGTGTGGGGGAGGGGTTTAGATTAGTTCACAGGTCGGCGCAACATCGAGGGCCGAAGGGCCTCTTCTGTGCTGTATTGTTCCATGTTCTATCTTTCCTTTGCGATTTTAAATAAAGTTTGGTCAGTTGCATTCATAATTGTTCACATGGGAAATTATGCCATATCTTCCAAAGCTCTGAGCTTCTGTTTTACTAAATCTTATACAACGGCACATGTTCAGGAAATTTCGCTACACTTAAAGTCAATCAAGTAAGTGATTGTTTCACAACACTTTTCCCAAACACACCCGACTCCTAACCCCTCAACCGCCCATAGGCTCTCTCTCTCCCTGAGAAATTCACTCCTTGTGTGTCTGAAAATCAGTCTTTCAAAATATTTTGGAAACGGTTTTTTGGTGTGACAGAAACTCAACCCCTATCTTTTATTTTTCGTCAATGGCATTGAATGTCTGACTTCTAGTTATTGGTTCACTTCAAACAGAGAACTTTTCCCCCTATTTCCTCTGTTCACAGCTCATATCATCTGCAAAATGTCCATGATATAATCCTTTTGTCAGGGATAACATTTCCAACTTTTTTAACATTCCTCGTGAATAAAATTCCATCGCAGTAAACCCCATCAGTGTCCTCTGGAATGTCTTTACAACTGAGTAAGCTCTATCTTGCCCTTTCTTTTTGAATACCTACAGTGTGGAAAGTACCATTCGGCTGATCGAGTCTGCACCGACCCTTGAAAGGACATCCCACCCAGACCTAGCGGCCACCCTATCTCTGCATTAACCATGACTTAACCTACACATCCCAGACAGCACAGAGCAATTTAGCAAGGCCAATTCACCGAACCTGCCCAAAGAACCGCAGTGTAATCACTGAGCCACTGTACGATCCGAGTAAACCCTGTCTGTGTCATTTCGAATATCTTTACAACCGTGAACCCCAGTAAGCACCGTCTGTGCCCTTTCTGACATGTTTGTATCCTGGTAACCCAGTTTAGTGAAAGCACACAGGACCCACTAACCCAAATTCAGTGCAGCAAAACTCTCCTCTGCGCCGTGCAATCTCGTTAGCGCTGCAGGAAAGGTATTTGCTGTTACTGCACTCAAATCTGGATCAGTTTACCCTGTACCTTCCTCAGATGTCTGCTTCCAGTAAACACTTCACTCCGGAACAAATCTATCAATTCATTTTCATTTCAACACAGACACAAGGTGCAGCCTGCAGAAGGCATGTGTTGGCACTTTCACTGACACTGTCTCCCCGGGGGCTGCAGACCTACCCAGCGCTGATTCAGAAACACCGTTCTTCCTGTGATATGTCCCATCGGAAATGGAAGGACAGATAGTAATAATTCACACTTGTGAATGGAGTGGGCAATTTCAAATTCCTAAATGAGACAGAACTCAGAGTCAGGGATCATAGAATCCCTGCAATGCAGATGAAGATCGTTCAGTCCACTGATTCTGCACCTCACCCCCCTCGAGTTTCCAACTTCTCTACCCTCTTCCCATAAACCAGCATTTACAATGGAGAACCGACTGTACCCTGTACATGACGGGGCAATCTACTAAACCTGTACAACTTTGAACTGTTAAAGGAAACCCACACAGACACGGGGAGAGCGTGCAAACTCCATCCGGAGAGTCATGCAAAGCTAGAGTCGAAACTGGGTCCCTGCTACCACGAGACAATACTGAACCACCCCAAAATACAGGGATGGTCTCCGGCAGAGTGTTTACTGCTGCTCTCCCCCGTGAGACCCAGAGATACGAACCAGCCTACTACTGCCGACTTCCACACAGCATAAGGCCCTTCAGTCTGTTGCAGCTGCACTGAACAAAACAGCCACTTAACCATCCTAATCCTATTTTCCATCACTTGGCTCATCACGTGGTATGCCTTGGCATCACAAATCACATCTGAATTTTTCTTGAAGTTAGGAAGGTTTCCGCCGCTGTGGCCGTCACAGACGGTGAGCTCCAGATACCAAGCACCCGCTGGCTGGATGAAAAGGTCTTTCTGAGTATCAGTTCAAACCTGTCTGCCTCTTACCTTAAATCTACGGTTCCCTGGTGATCGATTGAAGACAAAACAGCTCTTTCGGTCTTCCCTGTTCTCATTCCACATTATTTTATATATCTCAATCACCTCCCCTATCAATTACCCTCATTCTAAGAAAACTGTCCCAGTCTGTCCAATCTCTCTACAAAACTGACCCTCTTCAGTCCGGGCAATATCCTTTTAAGCCTCTTTTGCTTCGTTCCCTTTGGAAGCACATCTCTCCAAGAGGAGGAATTGCAGGAATTGCAATACTGTCGCTGTAACAAATGAAATAAATGACATAAACAGCCACAGAAACTGTTCCTTTCCAATGAAAACTCTTTTGTTCAAGTGTATCAGGTGTCTTTTTCCTGAACCTGATGCTCCAACAATCACTGGTCCATGTCAGTAAAAGATATTCATCTCCTAACCCTGGCAACCAAATGGGTTGACTTATTTGAAGGCCCGCATGATGAGACTGGGGCAATTTCACGCAGCAACAATGAACGCAGTAGCACAGACTAAATGCTGTGAATTTGGAAGTGTGTGACAGATTTTGCTGTGCCTCAGTGAAGTGGGAGTAGGGACGTAAAGGAGAGTTAGTGATTGTGGGAGGGAGAAAAATCTACGAGAAGAAATGGGTTTGTATTCTGATACATCAAACGCAGACATGGGAGTGGGCCGGTGTTTGAGGGAACAAGTTCATCATCTGGCAGCATATTTTCATGCAAATCAATTAATGTCTTATCGAAGGAGGATTCACAAGGAGCAAAACGGAATACCCGCTGCCATGACTTGAACTCAAACCAAGTTTGCTACGGCTACAACACAGAGCACGAATCACAATCCAATTATGACCACTCAGGAAGATCGCGAGTTTTGAGAAGATTTGTAGCCCAGGTTGAGGTTCTGGATGTGAGATTGCTCGCTGAGCTGGAAGGTTCATTTTCAGACGTTTCGACACCATTCTAGGTAACATCATCAGTGAGCCTCCGACGAAGCGCTGGTGTTATGTCCCGCTTTCTATTTATCTGGTTAGGTTTCCTTGGGTTGGTGATGTTATTTCCTGCGTTGGTGATGTCATTTCCTTTTCCTTTTCTCAGGGGATGGGAGATTGGCTCCAAATCAATGTGTTTGTTGATGGAGTTCCGGTTGGAATGCCATGCTTCTAGTAATTCTCGTGCGTGCCTCTGTTTGGGTTGTCCGAGGATGGATGTGTTGTCCCAATCAAAGTGGTGTCCTTCCTCATCTGTATGTAAGGATACGAGTGATAGTGGGTCATGTCGTTTTGTGGCTAGTTGATGTTCATGTATCCTGGTGGCTAGCTTTCTGCCAGTTTGTTCAATGTAGTGTTTGTCACAGTTCTTGCAAGATATTTTGTAGATGACGTTTGTTTTATTTGTTGTCTCCATAGGGTCTTTTCAGTTCATCAGTTGCTGTTTTAGTTCGTTGGTGGGCTTGTTGGCTACCCTGATGCCAAGAGGTCCGAGTCCTGGCAGCCATTTCGGAAATGTCTTTGATGTAGGGGAGAGTGGTTATGGTTTCTGAGCCCGTTTTGTCTGTTTGTTTGGGTTTATTGCTGAGGAATTGGCAGACTGTGTTCATAGGGTACACATTCATTTTGAATATGCTGTATAGGTGATTTTCCTCTGCTCTGCATAGTTCCTCTGTGCTGCAGTGTGTAGTGGCTCGTTGGAATAATGTTCTAATGCAGTTTCGTTTGTGGGTGTTGGAATGGTTGCTCCTGTAGTTCAGTATTTGGTCCGTATGTGTTGTTTTCCTTTAGACGCTGGTTTGAAGTTCCCCATTGGCTGTTCGCTCTACTCTGACATCTAGGAATGGCAATTTGTTGTTGTTTTCCTCCTCTTTTGTGAATGTTATGCCAGTAAGTGTATTATTGATGGTCTTGAAAGTTTCCTCTAATTTGTTTTGTTTCGTGATGACAAATGTATCATCCACATAGCGGACCAAAAGTTTGGGTTGGATGATTGGCAGAGCTGTTTGTTCGAGTCTCTGCATTACTGCCTCTGCTAAGAATACTGATATTGGAGATTCCATGGGTGTACCGTTGGTTTGTCTGTAGGTTTTGTTATTGAAAGTGAAGTGGGTGGTGAGGCATAGGTCCACTAGCTTGCTGATGTTGTCCTTGCTGATGAGGTTGGTGGTGTCTGGTGTATGTGTCTTCGGATCTTCTAATAATGTAGTCAGTGTTTCTTTGGCCAGCTTGATGTTGATGGATGTGAACAGGGCTGTTACGTCAAAGGAAATCATTATATCATCCTCTTCTATCTTGGTGTCTTTGATGGTGTTTAGGAATTCTTGGGTGGAGTGAATGGAGTGGTGGGAGTCTTCAACTCGGTGTTTTAGTCTTTGGTGTAGTTCCTTGGCTAATTTGTAGGTCGGTGTTCCAGGTAGCGACACTATGGGTCTGAGGGGGTCTCCTGGTTTGTGAATTTTTGGTAGTCTGTAGAAGCGTAGTGTGTTGGATCCATCTGGTTTCATTTTTTGGAAGTCTCTCTTGTATAATTCTCCAGATTTTTGAAGTTTTTTGAGTAAGGCTGTGATTCGGTTCTCCAGTTGTGGGGTCGGGTCTATCACCACCTGTTGGTAAGTGTCGATAGATGTCAGGAAGATGTGTTGACAAGCGTGATGATGGCTGTGAATGTGTTGGGAACAGCACCGGATACAAAACGGGAATACAAGGCAAACAGTGGACTGACATGTGAGAACTCAGAGTGGGCTGAATCTTTGACTTTGATGCCCCCAGATTCCAGAAACGAATCTGTTGAAGACTGAGATGATATTGTTGAAATGTGTTTTCAAAAACAATGTAGTTTAACATCGGATACTTCACCAGCTCCTTCACACAAGGAAGTAATCATGGCTGCAGATGACCACATCATCCCAATTCCCAGGCCCAGAATCAGAGAACCTCACTGGTGCAGCCATGAAGATACAACCAGAACCAGGGTTGGCAATGAACTCTTAGAGAACGTTCTTCCTTGTCTACAATGCCACCAGTTTTGGTGTCGTTCGCAAACTTACTATCCATACCTTCTATGAGTTCTGTTGTTTCTCATGTAGAATGATTTAGATTTAGTTGTAGTGGCCATGATTTAGATGTTTGCAGATAATGCAACAATTAGTCACATAGTTAACCACGAGGAAGCAAGCTGTGGCATGCACGGGGATATTAAACAATTGCAAAGAAAATAGTGATAGGAATTCAATCCAGAGAAGTGGATGATAATGACACTGGGTAGGGCAAACTATGGGAGAGTAGAAAAACTGTAAGGACACTGAATGGTTTAGAGTAACGAAGAGAGCTTGGAGTGGACATTTACAGATCCACAAAGATAGTTATAGACAATTGTCAATAGACAATATAGAAAATAGAAAATCGATAATAGACAACAGGTGCAGGAGTAGGCCATTCAGCCCTTCGAGCCAGCACCACCATTCATTATGATCATGGCTGATCATCCACAATCAGTATCCTGTTCCTGCCTTATCCCCATAACCCTTGATTCCACCATCTTTCAGAGCTCTATTTATCTCTTTCTTGAAAGTATCCATAACTTAGCCTCCACTGCCTTCAGGGGCAGAGCATTCCATATATCCACCACTCTCTGGGTGAACACAGTTTTCCTCAACTCTGTTCTAAGTGGCCTACAAATTATTTTTAAACTGCGTCATCTGGTTCTGGACTCACCCATCAGTGGAAACATGCCTACTGCCTCCAGAGTGTACAATCCCTTAATAATCTTTTACATCTCGTTCGGATCCCCTCTCATCCTTCTAAACTCAAGTGTGGACAAGCCCAGTCGCTCCAATCTTTCAACATTTGATAGTTCTGCCATTCCAAGAATTGACCTCGTGAACCTATGCTGCACTCCCTCAATAGCAAGAATGTCCTTCCTCAAATCTGGAGACCAAAACAGCACACAATACTCCAGGGGTGGTCTCACCAGGACCCTGTACAAATGCAGAAGGGCTTCTTTGTTCCGATACTCAATTCCTCTTGTAATGAAGGCCAGCATGCCATTAGGTTTCTTCACTGCCTGCTGTACCTGCATTTTTGCTTTCATTGACTGATGTACAAGAACATCTAGGGCTCGTTGTACTTCCGCTTTACCTAACTTGACTCCATTTAGATAGTAATCTGCCTTCCTGTTCTTGTCACCAAAGCGGATAACTAAACATTAATTCACATTAAACTGCATCTGCCATGCACCTGTCCACTCACCTAGCCTGTCCAAGTCACCCTGTATTCTCATAACATCTTCCTCACATTTCACACTGCCACCCAGCGTTGTGTCGACTTCAGTAAGGCATTTGATAAAGTTCCCCATGGTAGGCTCATTCAGAAGGTCAGGAGGAATGGGATACAGGAGAACTTAGCTGTCTGGATACAGAATTGGCTGGCCAACAGAAGGCAGCGAGTGGTAGTAGAAGGAAAATATTCTGCCTGGAAGTCAGTGGTGTTCCACAGGGCTCTGTCCTTGGGCCTCTACTGTTTGTAATTTTTATTAATGACTTGGATGAGGGGATTGAAGGATGGGTCAGCAAGTTTGCAGATGACACAATGGTTGGAGGTGTCGTTGACAGTATAGAGGGCTGTTGTAGGCTGCAGCGGGACATTGACAGGATGCAGAGATGGGCTGAGAGGTGGCAGATGGAGTTCAACCTGGATAAATGCGAGGTGATGCATTTTGGAAGGTCGAATTTGAAAGCTGAGTACAGGATTAAGGATAGGATTCTTGGCAGTGTGGAGGAACAGAGGGATCTTGGTGTGCAGGTACGTAGATCCCTTAAAATGGCCACCCAAGTGGACAGGGTTGTTAAGAAAGCATATGGTGTTTTGGCTTTCATTAACAGGGGGATTGAGTTTAAGAGTCGTGAGATCTTGTTGCAGCTCTATAAAACTTTGGTTAGACTGCACTTGGAATACTGCGTCCAGTTCTGGGCGCCCTATTATAGGAAAGATGTGGATGCTTTGGAGAGGGTTCAGAGGAGGTTTCCCAGGATGCTGCCTGGACTGGAGGGCTTATCTTATGAAGAGAGGTTGACTGAGCTCAGACTTTTTTCATTGGAGAAGAGGAGGAGGAGAGGGGACCTAATTGAGGTATACAAGATAATGAGAGGCATAGATAGAGTTGATAGCCAGAGACTATTTCCCAGGGCAGAAATGGCTAACACGAGGGGTCATAGTTTTAAGCTGGTTGGAGGAAAGTATAGAGGTGATGTCAGAGGTGGGTTCTTTACACAGAGAGTTGTGAGAGCACGGAATGCATTGCCAGCAGCAGTTGTGGAAGCAAGGTCATTGGGGTCATTTAAGAGACTGCTGGACATGCATGTGGTCACAGAAATTTGAGCGTGCATACATGAGGATCAATGTTCGGCACAACATTGTGGGCTGAAGGGCCTGTTCTGCTAATAGTACTTTTAATGCCTTCATCTATATCATTAATGTATATCATAAACAGATGTGGTCCCATCACCGAACCTTGTGGTACCCCACTGGTTATCGCCTGCCATTCCGAAAGGGACCCGTTTATCCCTACTCTTTGTTTCCTGTCAGCCAGCCAATTTTCAATCCAACTCAGTATTTTGCCCCCAACACCATCTGCCATAATTTTGCTCACTAATCTCCTCTGTGGAACTTTATCAAAGGCTTTCTGAAAGTCCATGTACACTACATCCACTGACTCTCCCTTGTCCATCTTCATAGTCACATCCTCAAAAATTTCCAAAAGATTAGTCAAGCATGATTTCCCCTTCGTAAATCCATGCTGACTCTGACCTATCCTGTTACTGCTATCCAAATGAGTCGTAATTTCACCGTTTAGAATTGACTCCAGCATCTTTCCCACCACTGAAGTCAGGCTAACTGAACTATAACTCCATTTTCTCTCTCCCTCCTTTCTTGAAAAGAGGGACAACATTAGCCACCCTCCAGTCAGCAGGAACTGATCCTGAATCTATCGAACATTGGAAAATGATTACCACTGCACACAAAATTTCTGGAACCACCTCCTTAAGTACCCTGGGATGCAGTCCATCAGGTCCCGAGGACTTACCAGCCTCCAGACCCAACAGTCTATCCAACACCATTTCCTGCCTAGTATAAATTTCCTTCAGTTAAACCATTACCCTCGGTCCTTCAGACACTATTGCATCTGGGAGATTGTTTGTGTCTTCCCTAGTGAAGACAGATCCAAAGTACGTATTCAACTCTCTGCCATTTCCTTGTTCCTCATAATAAATTAATGCGTTCCTTTCTTCAAGGACCCAATTTTGGTCTTAACATTTTTTTTCCTTTTCACATACCTAAAAAAAGCTTGTACTGTCCTCCTTTATATTTTTTGGCCATTTTGCCTTCGTACCTCATTTTTTTTCGCTTTTTTACCTTTTTAGTTATCTTCTGTTGCTCTTTAAAATCTTCCCTGTCCTCCAGCTTCCCACTCATCTTTGCTATGTTATACTTCTTCTCTTTTATGTTTGTACAGTCCTTAACTTCCCTTGTCAGCCACGGCCGTCCTGCCTCTCCTTAGGATCTTTCTTCCTCTTTGGAATGAACTGATCCTGCACCTTCTGCATTATATCCAGAAATACCTGCCATTGTTATTCCATTGCCATCCCTGCTAGGGTATTGTACCATTGAACTTTGGCCAGCTCCTCCCTCATAGCTCCATAGTTCCCTTTGTTCAACTGCAATATTGGCACTTCCAATTCTCCCTTCTCCGTCTCAAACTGCAGATTAAAACCTATCATATTATGGTCATTAACTCCTAATGGCTCCTTTACTTCGAAGTCCCTGATCAAATCTGGTTCGTGGCACAACACGAGATCCAGAATTGCCTCCTCCCTGGTAGACTCCAGTACAAGCTATTCCAAGAATCCATCTCGGAGCCAGTCCACAAACTCCCTTTCTTGGGGTCCAGTACCATCCGGATTCTTCCAGTCTACCTGCATGTTGAAATCTCCCATAACAACTGTAGTAATACCTTTGCGACAGACCAATTTCAACGCTTGATTCAACTTAAACCCTACATCCTGACTACTGTCTGGGGGCCTGTAGATAACTCCCATTGGGGTCTTTCTACCCTTAGACTTTCTCAGCTCTATCCATACTGAATCTACATCTCCTGATTCTATGTCCCCCCTTGCTAGGGACTGAATATCATTCCTCACCAACAGGGCCACCCCACACCCTCTGCCCATCAGTCTGTCCTTTCGTCCTGTACAGCCTTGAATATTCATTTCCCAGACCCTGTCAACTTGAAGCCACATCTCACTTATCCCCATAACATCTTACTTGCCAATTTCTAACTGAGCCTCAAGCTCATTCACCTTATTTCTTATCTTTCGTGCATTCATATATACTATTTTTTAAATTGTTTCTCCTCTCAACCTTCATATCAATCCTGATTCCACTTGGCCATTTTGTACGATATCTTCTTGAGTTTTCTGTTCCATTGTTTCTGTTGTCTTTCTTAACTTCTCTTATTGTCACTTTCCCTTTAACTTCATTCTTAAATTATCAGTTTGCCTCCCCCCTCCACTGACTAATAAGTTGGACAGAAATATCGGGCGGCCGAGGGTGGGTTTGGGGGCTTGCAGTTTAGAGACGAGCTCGAGGACTGAACACGAGTTTGGTCACTGCATGAATCAACTGGAAGAAGAATCATAAGGCAGAAGATGGATGGCAGAAATAGGCCATTTGGCCCATCAAGCCGTCTCCACCACTCAGTGAGATCATCCCTTATACTGCTCCAACTCAGGTTGGAATGTTCCTTGGAGGGGAACTTAGAGACAGAGTTATTCTGATGCAACTTCTGCTCTTGCCCATTCAGGCGGTACAGTCTGTGGGCTGCGTGAATTACTCTAGTGCATCTTGTAGATGGTGCATTCTTTTGCCACTGTGCCTTGGTGCTGAAGGGAGTTGATATTGAAAGTACTGAATGGGGTGCCAGTTAACGGGATTGCCTTTTCTGCACTGTGTCAAGTTTATTGAGTGTTGTTGGAGCTGCACCCATCCAAACAAATGACCAGTATCCTGTTGTAATCCTGACTCTTGTTTTGCAGACGATGCACAGGCTTCTGGGAGTCAAAAGATGATTTATTCACAAAACTTCGATTCAGTTAAAGCAACAATATTAGTGCGGCAGATCCAGCTGAGTTTCTCCTCAACATTTGTCCCCAGGATATTAGAGTGGTGAATTCATGGAAGATAAATGAAAATAAGGTCAATGGAATATAAAATCATCAGTTAGCATTATCATTTCTGCATTAGGCAGTCAGGATGAAGAAGGGTAAGGAGTTAGCAGTGTGTAAAAGCGGAATATAAAAGTAATGCAGAGGAACACTGTAATATATACCATACGGGAATAAATAAACTTAGACAGAAACACAGATTAGGGCTGAATGAAATACATCCATATAAAGGGCATTATTATTGTCGCTCAGGTATTTAATGGTATATCCATAACAGTGAAAAGTCAGCAGTCACTTCGGCTCAAGAAATAATCTGTATAATTGAAGATAGTCACATAAGTGTTATTCCTAAAAATATAGGCATGTAATGTGAGCAAGTGCAAGTTTCCAGATAAGGTCTGAGGAAAACACAAAAATGTAATTCTTCTTGAAAATAGAGAACGGCATCTTATTTATGACAATCACTTACGACAAAAGAAGTTGATTTTGTGCTTCTTTGCGAAGTGATGGAGCGAGGGACGGGGAGCAAGGGATAGGGAGGGAGTAGGCGATGGATCGAGGGACTGGGAGAGAGCGAGGTGTGAGGTGGGAGTAATTGGTGGGATTGGAGTGAGGGACGGTGAGGAAGTGAGGGATGGGGATGCAGTGAGGGACGGGGAGGGAGTGAAGGACGGGGAGGGAGCGAGGGAATGTGTGAGCTCGGGCTGGAGTGAGCAAGCGAGAGACTGAGCGAGGGAGTGAGGGAGCAAAGGATGGGGAGCTAGGGAACGAGCGACAGAAAGGGAGTGATGGACTGAGTGAGCTAGCGAGAGAGGAATGGGGCATGGGAGCGAGTTATGGAGCAAGGGAATAGGGATGGGGTGGGAAGGGGGGATAGGGAGGGAGCAAGGGATGGAGACGGAGCGAGGGATATGGAGGGAGCGATTGAGTGAGGGACGAAGCAAGGGAGCAAGGGACAGTGAGGATGGGAGGGAGTGTGGGACCGTTAGTGAGTGGGAGGGAAGAAGTGAGAGACAGAGATGGAGGGAGTGAGGGATGGAGACGCGGAAAGGGAGGGAACAAGAGAGAGGGACAGAGGGAGCGGAGGACAGGGAGGGAATGAGGAATGGGGAGGCAGTGAGGAAGCAAGGGACGGGGAGGGAGCAAAGAAGTGATTGAGCGAGGGATAGAGTGAGACAGTGCGAGGGACAGGGAGGGAGGGAGAGAGGGACAGGGAAGGAGCGAGTTATGGAGTGATGGACGTAGAGCAGCGAAAGATGGAGTGAGGGAGGGAAGGGCCATAGCAAGGGATGGGAGCATGGGATGGGGAGGGAGCAAGGAACAGGGAGGGAGTGAGGGACATGGAATGATGGGTATGGAGAGCGAGGGAGGGGGGCAGGGAAGGAGAGGGATGGAGTGAGGAATACGGAGGGACACAGGGATGGGGAAGGAGGGACAGGGAGGGAATGAGGGACAGGGATGGCCAAGGAGGGGGATGGACAGGGAGCGAGCAAAGAACAGAGAGGCTGTGAGGGACAGGGAGTGAGTGACAAGGAGGGGTACAGGAAGGGTCAGGGAGGGAGTGAGGTACAGGTGCAACGTTGGACGGACAGAGAGGGAACGAGGGACATGGAGCGAGGAACAAGGAGATAAATAACATTGGATGGAAAGGGAGGGAGCGAGTGACAGGGAGGAAGCATTGGACAGGATGTTACACGGAGGGAGTGAGGGAGCGAGCCAGGCAAAGAGACGGGGCGACAGGGAGGGACAGGGAAGGTGCAAATGACAGGAAGGGAGACAGATGGAGCGAGGCAGCCAGGAAGGGGGCCAGAGCAAGGGAGCTAGGGACAGGGAGGGAGTGAGGAAGCGAGGGATGGGGAGGGAGTGCAGGATGGGGCGGGTTCTAGGGATCAGAAGGGAACGACGAGGAGAGAGCGAGGGGTCGGGAGGGAGGGAGTGAGGGAGGGACAGGCAGTGGAGCGGGAGTTTGGGATGGCGAGGGAGTGAGGAATGATGAGGGGAAGAGGGATGGAGCGAGGGACAGGGAGGGAGGAAGGGATGAGGAGGGAGCAAGGACAGGGATGGTTACAGGGAGGTGGGAGCGAGGGATTAAGGCTGGGAGAGACAGGGAGTGAGGAATGTGGTGGGAGTGATGGGGATGGAGCGAGAGAGCAGGGGACGGGGAGGGAATGAGAGTGCGACGGACGGCAAGGGAGCAAGGGATTGGGTGGGAGTAATGGGAAGGGAGCAATGGAGTGAGTGACAGGGAGGGAGGGAGAGAGCGATAGGAGCAGGGGCTAGGGTGAAGGGGGATGGGGCCCAAAGAGCCAGATACAGTGCTGGCAGCCAGAGTGACAAGTGGAAGGGAGCCAGGGGGTTACAGAGATAAGTGAGGGATTCGAAGGGAGAGAGGAGGATAAAGAAGAGCACACACATGCACACACACACACACAAACACACACAGACAAACACATACACACACACACACACACACACACACACACACACACACACACACACACACACACACACACAGGGAGAGAGAGAGAGAGGAAGTGGGTCAGAGATGGAGAGGTAGATACAAGGAAACAGAAGCAGACTGAGAGCTGAGCGTGAGGGGGGAGAAGAGAGACAAAGGGAACAGAGGGGATGGAGAGAGAGACAGAAAGGGCGAGGGGGACAGAGAGAGGGAAAGAGTGTGATAGGGAAAGGGGAAGATGTGTGGTCAGAGGGAAAATACAGTGGGAGATGGGGTTCACACAGGCAGAGAGTGAGAGAAGGGGGTGCAGACATTCGAGGAGGAGGGAGAAAGAGGCAGGACGCAGGGAGAGAAGGAGTGGTTGGAGAGGGTGGGTGGAAAGAGAGAAAGAAGGGAATGGGGAGAAGGATGGGGGCAGGGGGTACGGAGAATTGTGGGTCAGAGAGGGAGAGAGTGAGTGAGAAGGGACATGAGAGAGAGAAAGAGAGAGAGATATGCCAGAGGTGAACGCAAGGACAGAGTGACTTAAACCCAGCTCCTGAGCTCAGTCCCGCAATCCTCCCATTCCCTTGGTGCCGAGTCTGTCTCTCTCCAGCTGAGCTTCTTCAACACAAAGACAAACAACAATATAGTTTGCTGTGCTGCTTGGCACTTTTTAATGAACGTTAATTACATATTGAAGTTATGGATGCAGTCAGTGGAATGGTGCCTTTTCTCTTTGGCCTGTGAGTTGAGAGAAACATTGACATGTTTCCCTGTAACCCCCTGTGGGATAAGGTTGGATGAACCAGCACTACCCTCAGTCTGTTACCATAGCGACAGGCTGCTTCATTGCTAAAACATTGAACTGAAATGAGAAAATCCTGGATAGATTGATTAATGAGCGAATTTGATTGATTGATGAATTTGGGTAAAGGGATATTTCAGCACATTCTTCAGCTGCTGCCTGAACTTAGTCTGGGTCATGGCATAAATCGCGGTGTTTGTGCAGCAACTGAGGAGCTGCAGCATGAAGCCCAGTTCCTGCACAAACTGATATAAATACACAGAATCATACCCCAAATTAAAAAGCCGGTTCCATATAGAATACACCATTAACGTTGACCATAACAGGCTGAAATTGGCTGAGATCACATACAGTAAAATGATGGATTTTTTTCGATTTCTCATTTCTGTGTCACACTGACCGTTCCCATTGGTGTGAGCCCGGAGTCTCCTGCGGGCTCTGCTGGTCACTAAAATGTGTCTGACGGTGAAAACATTGAGCAGCAGAATCAGGAGAAATGGGAGAGCCGGAGTTAGAATGTGGTGGAGGAACTCAATTGTGGCCCAGACATGAGAGTCAGAAACACCGATTGATCCATCACAAAACCAGGGAGTGTTCCCCAGCCGATAGTGAGCTGTGAGCATAAAATACCAGAAAATGTTCTTTAAACAGCTCAGCACAGTCACTGTTCCCAGAACCACAGCCGCCGTTTTCTCACTGCAATATTTACTTTTCAGCTTCTGGCAACAAATGGCCACAAATCGATCAAAGGTGAAAGTGACGGTGAACCAGACAGAACAGTCAGTGGCTGCATAAAGCAGGACGGCGTGGATATTACACACGGGGATGGGGACCAGGAAATAAAACTGTTCCTGATAAACAATGGGAATGTGTCTCAATATCAGGTCGAGGATCATGACCAGTTGATCCGCCACTGCCATGGCCCCCAGGTAACGTCTGACACATGGAGACAATCCACAATCTTTGTAAAACAGGACATGGATCGTAACTATGTTAACTGTGTGGAAGGAAAACAAATAAAATATATATCAGTCTGTGATGGAAATTAAAATTATGGGGCAGACGAAGGGTTAAATCTCACAATGATCAGCAGGATGATGTACTGATTTATGGAGTGTAACAATAATCAATAGAATGCTTAACCTTAACAGAATGAAGTGCTTGAACATAGTGCAAGGGTGTGTAAAATAGGTCGGACACCAAGGTTTGCTGTCAACGGCAGCTTAATTAGGTTAATTAAAGCATGTAACATAGAAGTAAGGACTCGCATGATGTAATGGGGTCAACCCGAGGCGAAGGACCATTGTGGCAGATGTAGCAATAAATAAGAATCTTGGATACAGGAACAAGATGGAAATTAGCAACAAAATGGCTTCTAGGCTGCGAACTTTCGTAATTCTGCTCGAGCTACAAAAATCACTCGCCCTCAGGCTGCGGCAAAGGAAGATTGTAGACAATGCGCCTTTCAGAAACAGCAGTATCCTGATAAGGTAGAGGAGTACTAAGCTCCCTAACTGACCTTCAAGTGCAGGTGCAGTGGCTCTCTTTCGTAAGATAAAAGAGTGATCTAAGTGTGGTGACATAAGTTGCTTACCATTTAGTATCATTGGAATTAGTGACTGTCTTATAGATTCCATACAAAGTAGAAGGCCATTGTGGCAGAAAATAACCATAATGTAACAGGTTAAATTTAAAATAAAAGTCCATTGTGGCAGGAGATGATCAGGATGGAATAGGTTAGGTCTAAAAAGTAGAAAACCACTGTGGCAGAAAGTAGAGAACTGCTGTAGCAGAAAGTGATTCAGAAGACAAATAGCTTTGGAGAGATAACACGAACTAACATAATTGGCCTGCTGCATAGCTTTGGAGAGACAACAACTGGTTATGCTGTTAGTCTTTGAAGAAAGTATGATAACTAAAAAAGTATAAAGAATAACGCACCCCGGGATTCGGGGGCGAACGCGAAACCATTTTCTATTTATCACAGCTTTTGTTTGCAAATAAAAGTTTAGCTTTCTGAAGAATTCTCCGCGTCTCCTGGTAGTTTCTCCACTACAAATTTGACACTGCGAGCAGGGTCGTGAGAGACCTAACTGAAGAAGGGCGGCAGCAACAGGGCTTTTCCGGGTCTGGTGGGGACACTCCTGAAACACAAAGAGTAAGGGTGCACCCAAAACAAAAAAAACATTTTTGCTTCTGATTCGGACTATATCCTGTTAGCTTGGGTGGTCCTTGGGACTTGGAAGTGCGGGAAAGCTGCCGAACGGTCTCTCCGACCCAAAGATCCAAACAGCGGCAAATTGTTTAAAGTTGAAGGAGACGTGGAGGACTGTTCAAGAAAAAGCTGCGCAGTGGCGTAAGGGACAAGTAAGTGGGAAAAGCAAAAAAAATCAGTTGAAGTAAAATTCCAGATGGTACAAGTAAGTCCCTGTGGATACCGCCTCGTCAGAAGCGAGGGGCTCCCATCCATTCATAGCTCCATATCTCCAATGTGCCATGACAAGGGGTGCAATGGCTGTGAAAATCGCTGCCAGAGAGAGACAGTGGGGAATCAGTTTAAATACGAACAAATGGGATGTGCTGGATATATAGGCGGAGAGTGGAGGTTGAGGGACAGTGTCATGAAAGGATGTGTTCACAAGTTTTAGAATGCTGACATGCAGACATTTTGATAGCATCTTGCAACATGGGTCAATTTTTCAGGAATGATGCGTGAATAGGGTATTGCTGTGAGGTGAGATGATGGAGACTTTTGAATGAGCATTTGTTCTGCATTTGTGACTGAGAGTGTGGTGAGCACAGTCTTTGACTCATTGGGCTGAATCTAACAATAATTTGTCTCAGTGACATTTTAATTGATTGTGACAGAGGGATAGTCTGCAGGAGTCTGAGCTAGTTTTCTGATGCCATCTTGTCAAACTGCCCTCATTATATTCTCTATTCTCCATCTCTCTCTCTCTCTCTCTGACACACACACACACACACGTTCCCCACATCAGTTTCCTCACCAACATTGCCGCGCCGCATGGGGAGGGCCCTGGAATGAGCCGGAGAGAACCAGGATGACCCGTGTGGAGATTCCAAAATATACACGTCCCACCGACCGAGTAAGGAGCAATGTTCAGTGAAGGGTAATTCTCACTTTAACCCCACTGTCAGTTCCATTTCCACCTGGCACAGCTTAGAAACTGTGCCCCCGATGCCATCTCCCTTTTATATTGAGCTGGTACAAATGGAATCCCCACGGTCTCGGTGGGCAGGAGGGTGGGCTCACGACACATCGTCTCCACCAGCTCCCAGGAAGGGAGCATGGAATTTCCTTCCTACACCTCCTCCTTCAGACAGCTCAGATACTGAAACTAACCTGTAATATTTACTGTTGTCCCACTTGTCCTTACGTCTTCAATAATCAAGCATTGAAAATCTCACAGAGTCACAGTCCCCATGGAGCAACTAAAACACTATCACCCTCACCTGCGTGAACAAATACTGCTGTACTCGCATGCATTGACTCAAATAATGAAATACAGTCCACGGAAAAACTTAAAACCTGATGCACACCAGATGGAATGAATGAAATAGTGACAACGCACAGAGCCAGAGAAATTCGGATAGGCTCCCCTTATTTGTGAAAAAAAGGATAACAAAGAGTAATGTCTCATTCTTTTTTTTACAAGAAATGTCACATAAAACACAAAAGCACTCCCACCCTAAACACACAGAAAAACATTCAAAAGAACAGATGATTTCGAGAACATTCTCAGAGACGCGATCACACGAGAGGTGGCAGAGGTCTCTTCTTTGCAGTTCCTGACACAGAGGGTGAAGACGTTGCTGTCCTGAAGGGTTCCCTCCCAGTTTCTTGAAGACAAATGGAGTTTGGAAATTCTTTCAGAGATAGTAGGAACTACAGGTGCTGGAGAATCTGAGAGAACAAAGTGTAGAGCTGGAAAAATCACAGCAGGCCAAGCAGCATCAGAGGAGCAGGAAAGCTAGCATTTGGGGCCAAGACCATTTTTGAGAAATCTGGGAGCAGAAGTGGGATTTGAAATAAATATGGAGAGAGGGGGAGGTGGACAGAAGATGGGTAGAGGATACTATCAGTGGAGAGGAGACAGATTGATCAATGAGGCAAGGATGGAGCCAGTAAAGGTGAGTGTCGGTAGGGAGTAAGAAGGAGATTTGTCAGTCCAGGGAGGATGCAAAGGTCAAGGGGGCGGGATGTGGTTAGTGGCAATGCAGGAGGATCAAGACGGTCGTGTTGTACAAGGAATGGGCGGGAAGTTGAAATGGTTCGCGACAGGGAAGTGCAGTTTTTTTAGTGCCGACATAGTGTAGGTGTTCTGCAAAGCGATCCCCAAGCCTCCGCGTGGTTTCCCCAATATAGAGGAGGCCACAACGGGAACAGCGGATGCAGTATACCACATGAGCAGGTGTGCAGGTCAGTCCCCAAAATCTTCTTGGGGCCTGGGATGGGGATGAGGGGTAAGGTGTGGGGGCAAGTGTAGCACTTCCTGCAGTTCGAGGGGAAAGGGCCGGGTGTGGTGGGGCTGGAGGGGAGTTTGGACCAGACAAGGGAGTCGCAGAAAGAGTGGTCACTCTTTCTATCTTTGAGTATAAATTATGGTCAATTTTCGCTTGTGAAGAAAGATGAACACAGGGAAAATGTACTCACCCCTTTAACTGCCTGAGGGAATTTTGAAACAGTGTCTCCCTCTCCCTGGAATGGGATATTTTCCCTCGGGATTTTATCTTTTGTTCAATTAACTGACATCCAACTGTTCACAAATAATGTCACTTATAGCATGTTCCAGGGAATGTCAGTTACAGAATGTTCCAGCGAATGTCGGTTAGAGAATTTGATGGAGACAGAAAGATCCACATCACAAAGGCCCTTCTGTCCCTCGGTTTTGGTGATACCCACTCAGCCTCGTGGTGGAAATCTCGCCCCAAATTCAACACAACGAGCAAACACAAATTAAAGGCATTACCAGATCAGATGAAGTGGTCAGTTATCTCACATTCTCAATTCACCTCACAGAACCAACCCAGACAAAACTAACCCAGATGAAATACCAGTCCAGCACGGGGGGGCTGTGCAGACTACACCAGTGCATTGATCTATAAACCCGGATCAGGTTTCTCTCCAGCACGGGGGGCTGTGAAGTGAGCGTCACTGTCCTGATCTGCTCGGTAACGCTGTGTTAAATCGCTGACCAGCCTGAGGAAACTTGCAGCCCATGCTGGAAGTGATAGGATGTCTGGCTCCCATACATTTACAGCTCCATATCTCCAATGTGCCATGACAAGGGGTGCCATGGGAGTGACAATCACTGCCAGAGAGAGATGGTGGGGCATCAGTTTAAATGCGACCAAATGGGATGGATTGGATATACAGACAGCGAGGTGGAAATTGAGAGACAGTGTCATGGAAGGATGTGTTCACAAGTTATAGAATGCTGACATGTCGACATTTTGTTGACATCTTGCAACATTGGTCAGTTTTTCAGGAATGATTCATGAATAGGATATTGCTGTGTGGTCAGATGTTGCAGAGTTTTAATGAGCATTTGTTCTGCATTTGTGGCAGGCAGTGTGGTGAGCACAGTCTTTGACTCATTGGGCTGAATATCACAATAATTTGTCTCAGTGACATTTTAATTGAGTGTGACAGAAGGATAGTCTGCAGGAGGCTGAGCTAGTTTTCTGATGCTATCTTATCAAATTTTTCCCCCATTATCTACCTATCTCAGCATATGCCATTCCTCTCATTCAATGCCAGCCCGATTCTCCCACCCATCATGGCTGGTCATAGTTCCCATCGCCTGGGTGGCCTGGGTATTCCATGATCCCTGGCACAGGTGCCAGTTTTAAAAGGTCAATGGGCACACAGTTGACCTTTCTCAGTTCGGAGCCAGCCTGCACAGTTTACCCTGAGCCTGGCAGATAAGGGGCAATTGCACCAAGGCTTATCGAAAGGAACCCGGAGGTCCTGGTGGGTGGGCTAGTACAAAGGAGGGCCATTCTTTTAGCAGAGGAAGCCACACCGAGCATGGCCTGAGCTCACCACCCAGCTCAGAGCAGTACCTGCTGTCTGAAGAAATGTCCAGCAACACTCGACAGGCATCAGGAACTTTCCCCACTCTGTCAGGGTAAGTATCACCGTATTCTCTCTGCTCTATCCCGCCCCCTCTCTCTCTTTCTCTCTCTGGCTCACACCCGCACGCACACACGCACACGCACCACACGCACACGCGCACACACACCTCTGCTCCTCCCCTGCACTGAAAACACTGCAAAGATCCAACGCTGCCAACTGATTCAACACGGATTCCTCACCACTTCCCCCTCACCTACACCATCACTGACAGCAGGGCCTCACACATTCACCTTCATTCCCTCCCTCCCTTTCCCTCATTCCAGGAGAAACAGCCTGAAAGAGGACAGAAAGGGCCAAGCAGGGCGGTGGTGTTCCCCACATCAGTTCCCTCACCCACCTTCCCCCGCCGCATGGGGAGGGCCCTGGAATGAGCCGGAGAGAACCAGGACGATCCGTGTGGAGATTTCAAAATATACACGTCCCACCGACCGAGTAAGGAGCAATGTTCAGTGAAGGGTAATTCTCACTTTAACCCCACTGTCAGTTCCATTTCCACCTGGCACAGCTTAGAAACCGTGCCCCTGATGCCATCTCCCTTTTATATCGAGCCGGTACAAATGGAATCCCCACGGTCTCGGTGGGCAGGAGGGTGGGCTCACAACACATCATCTCCACCATCTCCCAGGAAGGGAGCACGGAGTCTCCCTCCTACGCCTCCTCCTTCAGACAGCTCAGATACTGAAACTAACCTGTAATATTTACTCGTTCCCAACTTGTCCCTACATCTTCAATAATCAAGCATTGAAAATCTCACAGACTCACAGTCCCCATGGAACAACTGAAATACTGTCACACTCACTGGAGTGAGCAAATACTGATGTACTCTCATGGAGTGACTCAAACAATGAAATGCTGTCCACAGAATGACAGAAATCCTGACACACACCAGATAGAATGAATGAAATATTGACAAACCACAGAGCCACATAAATTCTGATAGGCTCCCCTTATTTGTGTAAGTATCGGTGTATTTGTGCGTGTATCTGTGTGTCTCTGTGTACGGCAGGTCTGACAGTCTCTGTGCTGTTTGATGTGATGCAATGCCACCCTCTGCTGGCCTCCACACGCCACTGCACAGGCAGCAGCAGAGGAGGAGAGCCACCATGGATTTCTTCAGAGGGGGACTGGGAGAGCAGACGCTCACAACACCATCCAAACTGATTTATTCTTCATGTACTTATCTAAATGTCTTTTAAATGTTGTAATTGTACCCACTTCCACCATTTTGTCTGGAGATTTATTCTATACACGAACGACTGTCTGTAAAATAATTGCCCCTTGTCTTTTTTTTGAAACACCTTCCCTGTGTAATTCAGTAAAGTTAACCAGAATTTCATAAATCCAAACTCAGTTGATAGCTGGAACGCAAAATGTGACTCCAAATCTGGGCATGACATAGGTCTTGTGTAATGGGTAGTGCCAATCCCTCTGTGCCAGAGCTCTGGATTCAATTCCCATCCCTGACCCTGTGATAATATCACTAGCTCCGGACCAGAAATTCTGGATTCAAGTCCTGCCAGTCGCAGATATGTGTCACAGCTTGTCAGAACAGGTTGACGAGCAAATTTACAGAAGAATAATGTTGCATGATCGGGATTACTGCAGTGCAGTGGTCGTATCCCTATCTGTGGGCATAAATGTCTAGATTCAAATCCCACAGAGCTGATTCATAATATTTTTGAGCAAGTCGGTTGATTATTTTTCTGGAATTGTGACTTGATCAAGAAGGAAAAGTTATCAGTGTCGAATTTCAGTTATCAGTGTTGAAAGCTTGCTAATCATGCCTTCTATAATTTCCATGCAAATCATTTACTTAAATGACAAACAAAAGTGAACCCAGCAGGGATCACCACTGGTCACAGGCTTCCAGCCAGTCAGATGAACAATCCTCAGTGAACACCCTGTCTCCTGAGACCTGAGTAGAAATACACACGCACACACACACGCACGCACACACGCACCCTGATAGTTATGTTTTGATCAATAAGCAGATCAAGGGTTACTGTGAGACGACAAGAGAATTGTTTTGAGAAACATGTCAATCATAATCGAACAGCAAAGCAGACTTGATGGGCCAAATGGACAATTCTGCTCCAACTTTCTATGCTGTCTGGACTGAATGTATCGGGAATATTTTCCAAAGAGAGCAGTGATGACTAAGATTGATAAATACTTTACTGAACAGAGAAAATCAGAACATGGAATAGGTTGGAGGGGATGAATGGCCTACAACTGCTCCTATTTGTTGTGCTCATTAAAGAGTGTGAGGCGAACACACTTTAAGGAATCTCCCAATTTAGATTGAGGTAGGGACATTTCTTTCTCTTCAATATTGTGCTGTCTGCAGAGTTCTCATCCCCAGGGAATAGTGAAGACTGAGTTAGTGCAAATATTCAAGGTGGAGCTCAACTGACCGTTCACGGACAAGAGAGTCCATTATTGGGAATAAACAGGAAAGGGGTGTTCAGCCACAAACAGATCAGCCATGATCTTTCTAAATTGAGCAGCAGGCACGAGAGTCCGAGTGGCCAACTGCAATTCCTATCCTGTGTGTTGTTCTCTCACTCCACCCCTGGAGACTGTTACAGAGGAAAAGGAAGCCCCCATTCAAACAGTCCTGGTTGTGGCAATGTGACAGGGGATCATTCTTCCCTGCTCAGGAGTTATACAGGACGAGAATGAAGTACTCAGACTTGAGTCATAGAGACACAGAGATATACAGCATGCAAACAGACCCTTTGGTCCAACTCGTCCATGTAGCCCAGATGTCCAAAATAAATCAATGCCCATTTGCCAGCATTTGGTCCATATCTCTCTAAACCCTTCCCAAACATATACTCACTCTGATGCCATTTAAATTTTATAATTGTACCAGCCTACACGACTTCATCTGGCAGCTCATTCCATAAACACACGACCCTCTGCATGAAAATGTTGCCCCTTAAGTCCCTTTTAAACCTTTCCGCTCTCCCCTTAAAGCTGTGCCCTCTCGGTTTGGACTCCCCCACCCCGGGGAAAAGACCTTGATTCTTTCCACCTCTGTGCCCCTTATGGCTTTGCAAACGTCTGGAAGGTCACTCGTCAAAGACATTTTTTAAACCTTTATTGTGTACCAGTTGTGGCATTTTCCCACACAGCACCCACAGCCAAAAATGAAATTAATCATTCAGATTATCTGTGTTTGTGATGTTGTTAAAGGGACAAATGTTAACCAGACTGATAGGAAATCTTCCCTCCTCCTCAATGCATTTCCGAGGAAAACTGAGCACCTGATTGAGAGGGCAGACTAGATTTATTGCTGCATTTGAAAGACAACATTTTTGACCGTGCAACAATCTACTCAAATGTCACTCTATCTTCTGTGCTTATTTTTTGAACGCTCAAGGATAAGAATAATTGACGGCACAACCTTTACCTGACAATCTGACAACAAATAGCCCTAATGGTGTCTTGTTGAGCTCAGATACACCTCAACAACCAGCTGCCCACCGCAGGAGATGCCCTGCAACCTTTCTAAGCTGCTGCACAGCGAGCCCTGATTCGCTAACAGGAAATGCAGATTTGAGATAATTGTTTATTTTCAGTTTGGAAAGCTACAACTACTGGAATTCCTTAGGGATTGTTGTGAGGTCATCAACAGTTTACAAACTAGATTACCAGTTTGGATCAAGGTCTGATAAAATTGGAGCTCAATTTGCTCGTACACCAGCAGAGTCGTCCAATAAGATGTCAAGTGTAGGCAGAGAGTCGACAATGGGCTACAGACCCGGGATGATAATGAACAAACTTTCGGCATTGCATTGTGGTTTATGGGAAGTTTGTGTCTTCGGGAAAGAATAAAACAGCAATAAAAATATATGACTCAAGAAGGAACACAGAGGTCAGTGCTATAGCGAGATTTGTGTGTCCTGGTACATAAATCATATAATATTATTATGAAGATGTTGCAAGTGATTTGGAAAGTGAATTCATTGATGTTGTTTCTTGCAAAGGGTGTGATCTTAGGCATGTTTCCCTGCATCTGTACAGGGCATTGCTGAGACCACATTTGATGTTCTGTGTGTAGTTATGATGCCCTAAACTGAAAAAAAAACACAACTATGTTTGAAAATTTTCAAAGATGGTTCTCTGTACAGTGTCCAGGGATGAAGGCATTATGTTATGGAGGATTAAATCAAGTAGGCTCATTTGCTACTGAGGAAATGGCTCTATATATAACAGCAGCAATGATGCACTGACATGGAGCAAGAAATATGGCGGAAACATATAGTTCAGACAAAGTTCAAGGAGACCTCACATGTTCCACTTTGGGTGTCGAATAACATTATTGAGTAATTCAACTCAGAGAGGGAAAAATATTGCAAAGTCCCTGTTTTGCAAAGGCCTATTGCTCCCTCTCTCTTTCCTTCCTCCTCATTACAGCAATGTACGAGAGCTAAACACCAGTCAGCCATCTCTATCACTCCTGGAGGATTCATGATTTGGATTCATTGGAATTGCCCACTACCTGAAGCAAAGGGAATTCATCCAAATCTAACTGTTCCAGGAACTAATCCCATTGCCAACAACTTGTGCGAACTTCACATATTTGTACGTAAAATAACACTTGGGGCAATCTCACATTTTTCCTTTAATCATGAGTTCAACTATTATGTGAAAAAAGTTATTTCAAATTAACATTTAAGTTTTTCATCAAACGTATGCGCATGCCTCTCTCTCTCTCTCTCTCTCTCTCTGTGTATGATTATTTTTAGAAAGGGAAAATATCAATGTACATATTTGGAGATCCAAACTGTTTTACATTCTTCTTTCCATCATTGTTTGAAGAACTTTATGTTGGTCATAAATGTGCTTTTGAGCAGATTAAAGTAAACTGCCTGATTTGTTCCTAACACTGACACTAACCCAGTCTAAGACCTATATTACTGGCCACATCACCAACCTGGTTACATATAAAATTTGTTGTGACAAGTGGAGCAGTGGGACTGGAAAAGGAAACAATGACCAGCCAAGTCAGGGAACCATAGACCAGAGGGGCTCTCAAGAATGCTAAGTAAGTTGTTGGAGGGTCTTCTGAGAGATAGGATTTACATGCAATTGAAAAGGCAAGCATTGATTAGGGATAACATTGTTTGGGGTGGCACGGCGGCTCAGTGGCTAGCACTACAGCCTCACAGCCCCAGAGACCCAGGTTTGTTCCTAACCTCAGGTGACCATCTGTGTGGAGTTTGCACATTCTCCCTGTGTCTGAGTGAGTTTCCTCCATGTTCCTCCCACATTCCAAAGATGTGCAGGCGAGGTGGATCAGCTATGCTAAATGGCCCATAGTGTTCAGGGGTGTGTGTTACAGGCGGATGGGTCTGGGTGGGATGCTTCAAGGGGCAGTGTGGACTTGTTGGGCCAAAGCGCCACTTTACACACTGCAGGGAATATAATCTAAACATGGCTTTGTGTGGTGGAAAACGTGTCTCTCTAATTTGATTATTTTGAAGAGGTGATAAAGAATGTTGATGAAGGCAGTGTGGCAGACGTTTCCTACATGAGCTTCAGGAAGGTGTTCAATAACATTCCGAATGGGAGACAGATTAATAATGGTAGTTCACATGGGATCCAGTGGGAGCCGGCCAATTGAATTCATATTTGGCTTGAGGGCAGAGGATTGTTTTACAGACTGGAGTCCTGTGACCAGCGGTGTGCCACAAGTATCAGTGCTGTGTTCACTGTTTTTCATCATTAATATAAAGGATTTGGATGTGAATGTCAGAGGCATTGTTAGTAAAATTACAGATGATATTAAAATGGGGTGCAGTGGACAGTGATGAAGATTTTCTAAGAGTTTAATGGGACATTGATCAGACAGGCCAATGGGCCAAGGTTAGGCTGATGGAGTTTAATACAGATAAGTGAGGGGTTTTGCATTTGGTGATGCAAAGCAGGCCAAGGCTGAGCCAATTAATGCTCGGGTCCTGGGGAGTGTTGCTGAATAAAGAGATCTTGGGTGCAGGCACTTAGTTCCTTGAAAGTGGAGTAGCAGGTAGACAGGATGCTGAAAAACACGTTTGTCACGCTTGCCCTAATCAGTCAGAGCGTTGGGTATAGGGGCTGGGATGGCATGTTGCTCATGTACAGGATGTTGATGAGGCCACGTTAAGAATATTGCGCACATTTCGGTTGGCTCTACTAAAGGAAGGATGATGCCCACCTTGAGAGGATCAGAAAAGATTGACAAGCATGTTCCTGGATTGGAGGGTTTGAGTTATAGGGAGATGCTGAACAGGTTGAAGATGTTTCCCCTGGAATGTTGGAGGCTGAAAAGTGACATTACAGAGATGTATAAAATCATGAGGAGCATGAATAGTCTGAATAGCCAAGATCTGTTTCCCAGGAGTTAAAAAATAAAGTGCATATGTTGAAGGTGAGAGGGGAAAGTGATAGAAGGGAACATGGTGCAAAATTTTCATGCAGGGAGCAGTGTGTATGCAAAAAGTGCAGTCAGAAGTGATGGGTCAGGTGCATTTACACAGTTAAAGGGTACCTGGGTTGGTAAATGAATAAGAAGGGTTCAGATGGACATCGGCCAAATACTGGAAAATGGGATGAGATCAGAATATCTCGCTGGTCAGTGTGGACAAGTTGGGCTAAAGTGTTTGTTTCGGTGCTGTGTTAGTTTCTGATTCTATCAGATGGATGAGAATAAATTCTAATAGGGCATTTCAAATGAGAATTCTCTTCCCCAGAAGTCTGTGGTGGCTTTCCGTTTGCATTTATTCAGAGCTAAATTCGTGAAATAGTTGACAGATGTTGTGAAAAAAAACAAAGCTTCTCAAGCTGTTTACTCAAGTTTTATTAACTAGACAGCTTTGTGCCTCTTGTTCAACCTCTGTCTTCAAAGAATCCAGAACAAAATAACCTCATACAGTTAAAACATTGCCACAAGAGTTCACAATCCAGCTGTTAACAGGAACCTAGGGAAGGCCAATTAGGCACTTGGCCCTGCTGTACAGCCCCTCGACTCACTTATATATGAACAGGAGGAGGCCATTTAGCCCATGCGGTCCCTTATATGGAAGCAGAGTCGGGTAACTGATGCTCCAACATGACAAGCAAATGGAGCAGAGACTGCACAGATAGTTTGCTTCATGGTGTTCCTCATGCGCCCATTGCTCGTGTTACATGCATGGTACTTTAAAGCAGTTTTCTAACAGGGAGGTAGGAAGCCTAATGTTTTGTGCAAAATCTCATTTTGGCATCCTCCGACAAGACAGACTTGTGTTCTCTATGAAGATCAGAATGTGGTTGGAATGGCTTTCTGTTTCAGAAGTAAGGTCTTATGGCTAATGTCAGGATTGTTACCAACATGATATTCAGCGTAGGCTCACACATTAAGTTGGGGAGAGCTCATTTAGAGTCTGCATTTCTCTCTCAGTTGGCATGGGGCTTGATGTAATTCTAGATGCAAAACCTACATGTATTTACAGAGGTAAAGTATGAAATTTCTCACCATATCTATTTTTCTTGGACAAAGGTGCTCACTGCCAATCCTAAGTTTTCAAAGGAATTATCTGTTATTTTTTCACAACACTACAGATTAAACAGTCAGTTTCCTCGTGGTCCCATCAACTCAGGGATGAGGCTGGTGATATTCATTTGCACCGTGCCTGCGGGAAGGAGATCTTTCCTTACAAAAGAGACAAACTCTGTACACAATGACCCTAAATACACTCTGATCAAGGGTAACAAGTGCAGAAAGATAGCTTTATTTATGTACTTGAATCATTTACAATGAAGGACAGTATACTATTTACTTCCCTCATTACTGATAGCCTAAAATTAACTATTATTGGCAAGCTGTGGTCAAAGACATGCAGATCATTTTCGACAAAACGACTTCCCAACCTTGCTCCATTTAATCAATACAAAATAAGATTTGTGCTCTTGCTGGCCACACCCAGATTGTTTGTATGCCTTTCAAATTGTTGTGGTCCAAAACTGATACACGTGATACATTGAAAGTAACAGCATTCAGTCTGGAAAAGGGTTTGACTCTCTGTCGGGTCTCAACTAAACAATTCCTAATTTATGTGGAATATTCCCCCATAAACATGGACTCCAACTTTATTCATTCAGCTGTGTGCAACCGTATCAAAAGTATTCTGGAAATTCAAATACACCACTCCCACTGGTTCTTATGTGTGGACGCTTCAACTATTCTCCACATATAACTCAGTTGTACGTACACTGGATAAAGAATCACAACACACAGGAATTACCAAAACAAGTATGAAAGTACATCTACTTCTGTCGATAATCTAGTTTTCTCTATTTTTACATCTCATCATCCATATTCTGTCTCACTTTCTCTCTCTCTCTTACGTACCTTACATATATTGTGTAAATAAACACTCCAATCTGTCTCTGTGTCTTATCTCACAAACCTCCCCCTTTCAGTTTAAATGTATTGCTCGCATTTGGATGTGACACGATTATAATTGAGAAATGAAACTACAAAAACAGGAGGGAGGAACTGCCCAAAGTTAACAGGAATAGAATCTTAGCAGGGAAGACAGTGGAGCAGCAATGGAAGACATTTCTGGGGATAATTTGGACGCAGATCTGAAATTTATGGGTGCTTTAATTAACACAAACTCCACAGGTTTATCAACGATGATTTCCATCTCCTGAATCAAAGTTGACTTTGCCAAGTCATATTATGATTCCCCAAGTGAATAGTTTCACAGTTGTCATAAAAGATTCCAATATTTTCCTCATAACTGGCATCAAGTTGTACTCATTTTAGTTTATGTTTTTGTTTTCCCTCCCACTCCAGGCTTTATCTGGGTTACAACAGCTATTTTCCATTCTGCAGGGATCAGTCTTAAGAGTTTTGAATGGCAGCCAATAATTATGTCTTGTAGTTACAAGTTTTAACCGACGTTTGGATAAGTACATGAACTGGAAACAGTTGGAGAGATCTGGACCAAACCCAGGCAGGTGGGATTAGGATAGTTTGGGATTGTGTTTGACATGGATTCGTTGGACTGAAGAGCTGTATGACCCTGTAAGACTTTCACTACCTCTGTTGCCACCTCCATGTATACTCTGGTATGTACGAGAGCAACATATCAAATTTCAGTTCAATTAGTTTTGAGCAATTCCTCTATATTAATTCGAATCTCCCACAGTTTTTCATTTTCACAGTCACTCTACCCGGTAGTATTTCTGGAAGGTTTTCTGTATCTTCTTCTGTGGAGACAGAAGTAATGCATTCCCCTCAGTAGTGGGTCAGTGGGGGTGAGGTGAAGAGAGATGCCATGTCACCAAGTGAATACACCAGAGCGCTGCACTTAGGAGATGATGGACATGACACCCACTCCTGCTCGGAGAGTTCTTGAATCTGAATCGTTCAATGAAACTGTCATTTCAGGCCATCGATGGGTCATGCTAAAACCAGTGATACAAAGCTGTGACCACCTCATTTTCGAATCAAACTGGCTTCACATTTTGCAAGTGGCATAGTCCCAGGTAGAGATAAGAATAAGTATCCAATTAAATATCAGTAACTGCAAGTGTGGCCAGAAGAGAACTGCAACTGGAAAGGAGAAGATCTTAGTTTATTCAGAAAGAGCCCTGAGGCCGAAGTGAAAACTGGGAATATTATTGGTGATAAAGGGAATATTGTGATATAAATCAGCTCAGAACAAAATGGTCGTTGCAAACACTTTTTATCCTCTTCAGTTGTTTGTAAGTGAAGGTGAAAAAAGCCATGGAATAAGAAATGAGTTTGTAATTGAAAGTGAATACAGTAGTTTCTATATTTGCCAAAAATATATCATAGAAATTGAGATGCTGTTCATACTTTTTTGCAGAATAAATGAATGGACAGAAATTAAGAGACTTACCAGGAACACCAACAATAGCAAGGATGGGATAGTAACCCACTTGAATAATCATCAGTACAGCTTCTATTCTCCATGTTAACGGTATCTGATCAATCGAAAGCCAGTAAAGGGCATAGGACAAATCCCTTCCCATTGTTGGATCATAGAAATCTATTCCTCCCAGATTCTGGTATATTGTTGTAACATTCCTATCTATGGTTCTGAGATTCTGATCCGTTATTGGAACATTCCAGTCCATTGTTCTCACATTCTGATCCATAATTGGAACACCCCTTCTGCTGTTCACAGAGTCTGATTTCTCCCTCTCTCTGGAGCTGTTGATCCCAATCGTGCTGAGGATGACACCGCCACTGATACTATGGGTTAACGGATTGGAAGAAACCCCTTTTTAATTGAAGAGGGAAACCTCCAGTGACACAGTCAGTATCCATGGAGACACGCAATTTGAGTCACAGAACAAACAGCTCCAGTTAACCCCTTTCACTCTGACGCTTTTAATGTAACAACAATACCTGGTCTGGGTGAGATGTTGACATTGCCTGCTTTAGTCTCAGTGCCCATCTCCAATTACTCTACCAATGATATAGGTAAAGGAGAAAGGTAATGTTTTCTCTGCAAAGGCTTGATAATGCTGCTGTGTTATCCACATGCGATGCCATATGTAACCGCTTTCCTAAGAGCCAATCAAGAGGTTGTTACTGCTCTGAAGTCTCCTCCACCACAACAAATGCCAATCTAAACACTGTCTCTGGACACAACTGCCTGGAGAAAGACAGGAAATCTGGATCTCGCTGAACTTTCCTCTCACTGATCTAATAAGGCAACATTTTATCTTTAACACAATGCTTTCAATAATTTGCCTCTAAAGTTGCAAACATCTTTTTTGTAGTTTATCCAGCTTGTCTTTACTGATTTTTTGGCCTTAGCCCAGAAGAAAACATTACATTCCCAATTGCTTTGTTTATTGGGAGGAAAGGGTCAGAGACAATATCTATTGGATTGATTAAGAAACAGTAAGGAAGGGGAGACAGTATCTGTGCAGACTAGGCAGGACTAACATGTTATCGCCCAGTTGCCAAATTATTCTTCACAGATGGAATAAAATAAAATACAGAGAAAGAAACAGAATAAATTTGGCAGAAGGAATGGCGAGTGACAATGTAAACAAAACGCAATAGTTTGAAATGAAATGGAGAAGAAATGATTTTATATGCACTGTTTAATCAGTTTAATAGATAAGATTGTTCATATATGCTCAAGACATTCAAGACAATATGATGCAGACGATGTTACCTTGTCTTGTTTTTGTCTTGTTAACATTGCACTCAATAGAGAGAACCCATCTCCCCTATTCACACCTTTATTTACTCACATTATACATCTGCTTCTCTTTCACTACATTTAAAAGCCCATTTGTATTTTGCACTGCATCCCCACACCCTCTGTTTTCTGTCACCCCACCTCAACTTCTGTCATGGCATTAATAAGATAATTTTCCAATGGTTTTTCTAGTTCTGAAGAGGGGTCTCACTGGACTTGAAACCTTAAATCTGTTTTTCTGTCTCCACATGTGCTCTAGACCTGCTGAGTTTCTTCAGAAATGAATCAGCAGAAACTGAATTTTCAACAAAGCAAAGAACAGTGCATGCTGGAAATCTGAAACAAGAAGAAAATTTTCTGGAGAAACTGGGAGCTTTGAAAAGGCATCACTGTGTCCAACAGCGTAACTTTGCTTTCACTCTACAGATGCTGCCAGACCTGCTGAGTTTCTTCAGCAATTTGTGTTTTTGAATAAATTCCAAAAAAAAATCCCTGTCAAAGATTCTCAAACACCCTGTCCAACATGGATCCCCATACACTGAGAAATGAATAACAGGGCAAGGTGCACAAATGCATTGGTTCCAAATGACAATGCTGGCTTCATTGACACTACAGTGCTCTTCATCATGGTCAGGAAGAGAAACATTCACTTTAAAAACATTCCTACAGTTTAGAAACAAATCCTCCAGTCTAACAAGTCCACACCGACACTCAGAGCACCCCATCCAGGCCCATCCCCTTATTACCCACCTAATTTACAAATCCCTCAAAGCTATGTGCAATTTAGCACGACCAATTCACATAGCCCGCATCTCTTTGGTCTGTGGGAGGAAACCAGAACACCTGAAGGAAACCCATGCCGACACCAGGAGGATATACAAACTCCACACATACAGTCGCTCAAGGGTAGAATCAAACATCCCAGGAGCTGTGAAACAGCAATGTTAACCACTGAGCCACCGTGCTGCCCAAGGATATTCCTACTGGAAGGGAAAAGGTTCCAATGAATCTGTTGAAGGCTCACAAAGAATGTGTCAAATTGGAAGCTCGACATCATGGAAAGGCCCTCAGAAGAATGAGAATATTTAAGTGTTACCACATCAGAAAACAGAGTAGGTCACTGCATATAAAGGCGACAGGGACTCTGTCCAAACTAGGGGACAGACAGTTCAATTACATTGCACTCATTGCATCTTAAAACTGGGCATTCATGAAGTGATGCAAACAGCAGCAGCAGTGGAAGCGGAATTGTATTCCACCAGAATCTGTGACTTTTTGTCCCAGAGAATCCCTCAGTCTGTGGTTACCATGAAGCTGATCAATGGTTCAGTGACGAGTGCAGGCAAACATGCCGGGGTCAGAACCATCTGTACCTCAAACTAATGCCAACGTGTTATAGCTATCGCATTCAACTGCTTGCATTGCAAACAGCAGAACTAGCTCATTACAGACAGGACAAAATGATTCCAAGATCAACAGGCCAACAATCCTACTATAACAAGTCATAAATGGTGATGGGGGCAGCAGGAGCCGCTGATACTGGAGTCTGAGATAACACAGTATGGAGCTGGGTGAACACAGCAGGCCAGGCTGCATCAGAAGAACAGAAAAGCTGATGTTTCAGGACTGGACTCTACTTCAGAAATGGAGGAGGGGAAGAGGGCTCTGAAATAAATAGGGAGAGGGGGATGCAGTGATAGAAGGTAGATAATGGAGCAGATATGAGGACGGAGAACAGACAGGCCAAGTAGGCGAGGATGTCGGCAGGAAAGGTTAGGGTGGGTAGGGAGATGGGATGGGGATGGTCAGTGAGGAAGGAGGGACGGGTACGTGGGATGGAAGACGGACAGGTCAATGAGGCAGAGATAGTCTGGTCGAGGTGACGTGAGTGTAGGTAGGATGTGGGGGTGGGTGTTGGTCAGTGAGGTGGGAGGCATGGATAGGTGGGAGAAATGATGGACAGGTCAAGGAGGTTAGGAAGAGATGGAGGGCTGGTCTTGGCATGGGGTCAGGCGTGCGGAGATTTTGAAGGTTGTAAAGTCGGCATTGAGACCATGAGGGAGTAGGGTTCCTGGGGGAATATGAGGTGCTGTTCCTCCAGTTTTGGGTGGCATCGGTGTGGCACTGCAGAATGCCCAGGATGGACATGTTGTCCAAGGAGTGGGAGTGGAAGGTGAAGTGGTTTGTGACTGGGAGGTCTTGTCGTCTATCACAACTGGAGAATGGGTGTTCCACAAAGCGGTCTCCAAGCCTCCGCTTGGTTTACCTGATGTAGAGGAGGCCACATCGGGAACAATGGATACAGTATACCACAATAGCAGATGTGCAGGTGAACATATGTTTGATCTGGGAGATTTTCTTGGGGCCAGGCATGGGAGTGACAGGGGAGGTGTAGGGGCAGGAGAAGCACTTTCTGTGTTTGCAGGGAAAAGTGCCAGGCGTGGTGGAGCTGGTGGGGAGTGTGGAGAGGACAAGGGAGTCATGGAGAAAGTGTTCTCTCCAGAAAGCAGATAAGGGTGGGGAGGGAAACATGTCTTTGGCAACGGTGTCAGATTTGCAGCTGGCAGAAGTTCCAGAGAATGTGGCATTGGATCCGTAGGTTGGTGGGGTGGTACGTGAGGATGAGGGGGATTCTGTTTTTGTTGTTATTGCAGGGAAGAGGTATAAGAGATGAGTTGCGCGAGCGACATGTTTAGTGTGGAGGGGAAGTTGCGGTCCTTGAAAAACAAGGACATCAGGGATGGCTGGGGGTGGAATGCCTCATCTCGGGAGCAGCTGCGGTGGATGCGAAAGAACAGAGAACAGGGGATGGTATTTTTGTGCAAGGTGGGTGAGGGGAGGTGTATTGTAGGTGGTTGTGGGAGTCGGTACGCTTGAAATGGACATCAATTTCCAAGTGGTTGCCAGAGATGGAAACAGAGAGGTCCAGGAAGGAGAGAGAGGTATTGGAGTTGATCCAGGTGAAATTAAGGTAGGGGTGGAAGGCGTTAGAGAAGTGGATGTACTGTTCGAGCTCCTCGTGGGAGCACAGAGTGGTCCCTGTACAGTCATCGATGTAATGGAGGAAGAATTGGGGGATAGGGCCAGTGTAGTTTTGGGAGAGGGATTGTTTCACATACACTACAAAGAGGCAGGCATAGCTTGGGCCCATGTGGGTACCCGTGGCCACGTCCTTTGTCTGTAGGAATTAGAAAGAATTGAAGGAGAAGTTATTCAGGATGAGGACGTGTTCAGCTAAGCGGATGAGGGTATCAGTGGAGGGGGACTGGTCGGGTCTGCACGACAGGAAGCAACATTTAGGCCATCTGCATGAGGAAGGCAAGTATATAAGGACTTGACGTCCATGGTAAAGATGAAGTGTTGGCGACCAGGGAATCAGAAGTCTTGGAGGAGGTCGAGGGCACGGGTGGTGTCATGGACATAGGTGGGGAGTTCCTGGACCAAGGGGGAGGAAATAGAGTCGAGATAAGTGGCAATAAGTTTGGTGGGACAGGGGCAACTGGAGACGATGGGTTGACCAGAGCAGTCAGGTTTGTGGATTTTGGGATGGAGATAGAATCAGGCGGTGCAATGGAAAACAACTAGAATCAGAATATAAAAGCTAACGACAGGTAAAAAAAACTGAAGGCCAAGCTGCAGAACCTACAATGAAACCTTTCAGAGCTTCACTGTCTAGTTTTGACATACACAGTATAACCCGCATTCAACTCGAAATAGCTTTCTGACTTTGTTTCTGTAGTTTGCTTAACAACAGAAAAAAAAATCCGCACTTTGTCTCAATAAAGCTGATCATTCGTTTATAACTCAGCTCTGCTGCAAGTCAGCCCCCGCCGGAAAGGGGTGTATATCACATTTAAAAAGACAATGTTACATGTCAATCCCAGGCTAGCAGCCAAACTCCACTCCCTCACCACTGACTTCATCCCTTTCCCTGGTAACTGGCTGAGGCTGAACCACACTGCTCGCAAATATTATGCAATATTTCACCCTTATGTGAATTTCCAACCAGATTACACAGCCCCACATCCCATCGTCACAAAGACCACATACATTTCAACCTCAGTAACATTTCAGTTCATCTGCTGCTGAAACTCCCATCCATTCCTTTGTTACATCTTGACAAAACTCCCCAAGCACACTCTGAGTCAGCTTCCTATGTTCCACTTCCCTATAATCTTGAGGTCGCCCAGAAATCTGGCACTCGTGTTTACTCTCAGCATTTCAATATCTTGATGCTTTTCCATCCTGTACTCACTGACATACACATTTTCTGAGTGGCTAAGCACCAAGGAATTGAAATTCATATCCTTATGTTGAAATTTTGCCATCACACCTCCTTTGATAATTCCTCCAGCCTCAAAACCCTCCGAAATGTAGCTGAAGAAGGTCACCTGACCCAAAACACAAATTCTGCTTTCTCTCCACAGGCACTGCCAGACTCGCTGAGTTATTCATTAATTTCTGTTTGTGTTACTAATTTCAAGCATCTACAGTTCTTTTGTTTTTTTTTCCTTCAAGATATTTGGTCTCCTTGATTTCCAATCTCCTGTGGATTTCTGACTTTGTCTCTCTGGACTTTTTAATGCTATCAGTTTCCAAGGCCATAAGCACTTGAATTTCCTCCCGAAGCATCCCTGAATTCCAAAGTCCCTTTGTTTTTTCAAGATACTCCTGAAAACCTTCCTCTTTGGCCAGTTTTTGGCCAGTTGTCCTAATGTGTGCCTGGTATCAAATATTGTTTTATGACAACCTTGTGACATCTTACCTGAGGACTGCTACGCCAGTATTTCTGACACTTATTTCACCAACATTTCTCTCTTCGCTGATACAGCAGTATCAAGAGCTACCTTTAGCTTTTAGCTCCAGGAAGCCCTTTCAAGCTTACTAAAATCCCAGGATCAATAGGGTACATCTTCTCAATGTCGTTCTAAGTTTCGTTTCTCTTGGACTGAAAATGCAAGATTCTGATGACAACAAGAAGCACTGCACATGCTCCAGTTTACATTCGGGGACCCAAGTGATTGATATCAGCCCGGGACCAATAGGAGCACAAGGGCGGTGCTAGAGAACAAGGCGGAGCAGCTGCTTCTCTGACCAATCGGAGTAAACAAGGGGCAGGGTCAGTATAAACACGTCATCATTCACAGTTAGTGCAAAGTCGCAGAGAGCGAGATTTGCGCAATTGAGGCAAGAGCAGGACATGGTGCAGAAGTTAAACGGTCGAAAAATTATGTTCTTATGAGCTTGGAAGTTTTACAAACACTTGGTACACGTCGGAAAACACAAATATGAAACTCGATAGGGTTCTGTTTGCTGAAAACGAAGAAACACTTCAGACGGTGACAGGCCCAACTGACCGCCGCCATTTTTAGTGGTGGGCAATGATCAGCGGGACGCATGCGCGGGCACCACGTTTGTAGAGGGCAAGCTGCAGCGGGACACATGCACAACCTTCCTTGGTGGAGAGTTCAAGGGGAGGATTTAAACAGAGCAAATTGAAACCGAGGGAAATGTTTGTTTCTTCTGGATTTCTTTCCTAGATTGTGGGATCATAACAGCCAACACTGCTGTAATTCTCCTCTGTGCTCCTTGATCGCCTTTTTGACAATATCGAACTTCACTCTCTAATGATGAGTATTCTTCATCTCTGTTCAGTATTTTAATGTTACTTTCACAAATCTTGTGCTGCTGTATTATCAGATTCATTTTCCCCAATATCTTTCACAGTAGGGAATTCTTTTTCCAGCGAGAGAGTCTATTTCCCTTCTATTTCTGACCATCACGTTCAGCACCATGGGATAACACGGTGCAGAGCTTGATGAACACAGCAGGCCAAGCAACATCAGAGGAGCAGGGAAGCTTGATGTTTTGCGTCCAGACCCTTCTTCAGAAATGGGGGAGGGGTGAGGTGATTCGGAAATAAATAGAGAGAGAGGAGGAGGCGGATACAGGAGAAGATACAGTGAGAGGAGACAGCCAGGTCAAAAGGGACGGTGTTAGAACCAGAGAAGATGGGTGTAGGTGGGGAGTTAGGGAGGGGGTAAGGTCAGTTCAGGGAGGATGGAGAGGTCAAGGAGGCAGGATGAGGTTAGTGGGTAGGGGACGGAGGTGGAGCTTGAGGTGGGAGAAATGGTTAGAGAGGCAGGAAGAGCTGGGCTGGTTTTGGGATGTGGTTGGGGGAGGGGAGATGCTGAAGTTTGTGAAGCCCACATTGATAAGCTTGAGCTGCATGTTTCCCAAGCAAAATATGAGAGGATGTTACTGCATCTTTCGGGTGGTGTCATTTTGGCAATGCCGGAGGCCCAGGATAGACATGTTGTCTGAGGAGTCGGGGGTGGTGGGGGCGGGGGTGGTGGTTGTTGATATGGTTCGTGACTGGGAGGTGTAGTTATTTGTTGTGAAACAAATGTAGGTGTTCTGCAAAGAGGCCCCCATACCTCCTCTTGGTATCCCCGATGTAGAGGAGGCTGCAGCGGGACAACAGATACATTATATCACATTAGCAGATGTGCAGGTGAACGTCGGTTTGATATGGAAGGTCTTCTTAGGGCCTGGGATAGGGGTGAGTGAGGAGGTATAGGGGCAGGTGTAACACTTGCTTCAGTTGCAGGGAAAAGTACCAAGTGGTGGGGCTGGAGGGGAGTGTGGAGCGGACAAGGGAAACACAAGATGGTCCCTCTGGAAAGCACATAAGGGTGGGCAGGGAAGAATGTCTTTGGTAGTGAAGTCAGATTGCAGATGGGGAAATGTCGGAGGATGATGCATTGGATTTGCAGGATGGTGGGGTGGTACATAAGGAGAAAGGGATTTCTGTTTTTGTTATTGCGGGTAGAGGGTGTGAGGGATGAGTTGTGGGAAATATGGGAGACATGATTAAGGGCAGTTTTGATCAATGGAGAGGAAGTTGCGGTCCTTGAGAAAAAGAGCACACCTGGGATGTTCGGGAGTAGAATGCCTCATATCAGAAGCAGATGTGGTGGAGGTGAAGGAACTTGGAATAGAGGATGACCTTTTTACAGTAAGGCGGGTGAGAGGAGGAGCGTTCTAGGTAGTTGTGGGAGTCGGGAGGCTTAAAATGGATATCGTTTTCCAGAGAGTGGAGACAGAGAGATCCAGGAAGGAGAGAGAAGTATCAGAGATGGTCGAGGTGAACTTTCGGTTGGGGTGGAAGGTTTGAGTGAAGTGGATGAACTGTTCAAGCTCCTTCTGGGAGCATGAGGCGGCGCCAATACAGTCATCAATGTAACGGAGGAAGCGATAAACGATAGGGCAAGTGTAGCTCTGGATTGTTCCACGCACCCTACAAAGAGTCACACCTAGCTTGGGCCCATCCTGATGCCATTTAAATGCTGTAATTGTACCAGCCTCCACCACTTCCTTTGGCAGCTCATCCCATAAACACACCACCCTCTGCATGAAAATGTTGCCCCTTCAGTCCCTTTTAAACCTTCCCCCCCCTCCCCTTAAAGCTGTGCCCTCTTGGTTTGGACTCCCCCACCCCGGGGAAAAGACCTTGATTCTTTCCACCTCTGTGCCCCTTATGGCTTTGCAAACGTCTGTAAGGTCACTCGTCAAAGACATTTTTTAAAACTTTATAGTGTACCGATTGTGGCATTTTTCGCCACAGCACCCACAGCCAAAAATGAAATTAATCATTAAGATTATCTGTGTTCGTGGTGTTGCTAAAGGGACGAATGTTAACCAGATGATAAGAAATCTCCCCTCCTCCTCAATACATTTTTGGGGAAAATTGGGCACCTGACTGAGAGGGCAGACTAGATTTATTGCTGCATCTGAAAGGCAGCATTTTTGACCGTGCAGCATTCTACCCACATGTCAGTCCATATTCTGTGCTTGTTTTTTCAACGCTCAAGGATCAGAGTCATTGACAGTACAACCTCTACCTGATGATCTGACAACAAATAACCCTAATGGTGTGTTGCTGAGCACAGAAACACCTCGACAACCAGCTGCACACCACAGGAGAGGTCCTGCAACCTTTCCCAGCTGCTACACAGCGAGCCCTGGTTAGCTAACAGGAAATGCAGAGTAGAGATAATTATTTATTTTCAGTTTGGGAAGCTGCAACTACTGCAATTCCTCAGGGATCAGTGTGAGGTCATCAACAGCTTACAAACTAGATTACCGCTTTGGATCAAGGGCTGATAGGATTGGAACTCAAATTGCTAGTACACCAGCAGAGTCGTCCAATAAGATGTCAAGTGGAGGCAGAGCATCTACAACGGACTGTAGACAGGGGATGAGAATGAGCAAACTTTCGGGATTGCAAATAAAACAGTACAGTGTGTGTTATGGGAAGTTTGTATTTCGGTGAAAGGATAAAACAGCAGTAAATTATATGACTGGAGAAGGAACGCAGAGGTCGGTGCCACTGGGGGATTTGTGCGTCCTGGTACATAAATCATGTAATATTGTTCTGAAGATGTTGCAAGTGATTTGGAAAATGAATTGAATGATGTCATTTCTTGCAAAGTGTGCCGGGTATGATCTTAGGCATGGTTCCCTGCATCTGTGCAGTGCAAACACGACAATGTTTGAAAATTTTCAAAGATGGTTCTCTATACACTGCCCAGGGAAGAAGGCATTATGTTCTGGAGGATTAACAGCTCAGGCCTGAGAATGAGAAATGTTCTTTTTGATTGTATAAAATTTTCAAGATGGCGCACCTGGTGAATACCTGATGGATATTTCCTCGTGTATGGGAGAATAAAACTGAGGAAGTAATTTAAAAAAATAAAACAGGTTCTGAGGAAGGTTCACTGGGCCTGAAACATTAACTCTGATTTCTCTTCATCGATGCTCCCAGACTGCTGAGCTTTTCTAGTAATTTCTGTTTATTTAGGAATAAGCCACATTCATTTTAACACAGATATTGTGAAGATATTAAACGTTTTATTTTTAAATTACGCAGGCACATATAAACATATCTTTAATTCAAGTAGGCCCACTTGTTGTGAAGGAAATGACTCTGTGTCCGACAGCAGCAATAATGCACCGACATGGAGCAGGGAATGTGGTGGAAACATATAGTTCGGTCAAACAGAACATGTTCAAGTTTGGGGATCGAATAACATTATTGTGTGACTCAACTCAGAAAGGGAAAAATAATGTAACCTCCCTGTTTAGCAACGGCCTATTGCTCCCTCTCTTTGTCCTTCTTCCTCATCACTGAAATGTATGAGAGCTAAACACGGTCAGTCAACTTTACCGCTCGTGGAGGATTCATGACAACAATTCACTAGAGTCTACCACTGCCTGTAGCAAAGGGAATTCAGCCAAATCTAACTGTTCCAGGAAGGAATCTCATTGCCAACAACTTGTGCGAACAGAACATATTTGGAAGCAGAATAACATTTGGGGAAGTCTCATATTTTTCCTTTAATCGTGAGTTCATCTCTTATGTGGACAAAGTTATTTCAAATTAACATTTCAGTTTGTCTTCAAACATACGTGTGTGTGTGTGTGTGTCATTATTTTTTGAAAGGGAAAATATCAATGTACATATTTGCAGACGCAAACTGTTTGACATTCTTCTTTCCAGCATAGCTTGAATAATTCTATTTTGGTCATAAATGTGCTTTTTAGCAGATTAAAGAAAACTGCCTGTCTTGTTCTTAACACCGACCCTGACCCAGCCTGAGACATATATCATCGGCCACATCACCAACCTGGTTACATATAAAATTTGTTGTGACCAGTGGAGGAATGGGACTGGAAAAGGAAACAGTGACCAGCCAAGCCAGGGAACCATAGACCAGTGAGGCTGACATGAGTGCTGGGTGAGTTGTTGGAGGGGATTCTGAGGGATAGGATTTACATGCAGTTGGAAAGGCAAGCATTGATTAGGGATAGGCAACACGGCTTTGTGCGGTGTAAAACATGTCTCACTAACTTGATTATTTTGAAGAGGTGATAAAGAAGGTTGATGAAGGCTGTGTTGTCTATATGGACTTTAGGATGGTGTTTGGTAAGGTTCCGAACGGTAGACAGTTTATTAATGGGAGGGCACATGAGAACGGGGGAGCTAGCCAATTGAATTCAAAACTGGCTTGAAGGCAGAGGATTGTTTTACAGACTGGAGACCAGTGACCAGTGGTGTACCGCAAGTATCAGTGCTGAGTTCACTCCTTTCTATCATTAATATCAAGGATGTGGATGTGAATATCAGAGACATGACGAGTCAGTTTCCAGATAACATTAAAAAGTGGTGCAGTGGACAGTGGTGAAGATTATCTCAGAGTGCACTGGGACATTGATCAGATGGGCCAATGGGCCAAGGTGTGGCTGATGGAGCTTAATTTAGATAAATGAGAGGTTTTGCATTTGGTAAGGTGAAGCAGGCAGGACTTATACAATTAATGCTGGGGCCCTGGGGAGCGTTGCCAGATAAAAAGACCTTGGGTGCAGGAGCTTAGTTCCTTGAAAGTGGAGTAGCAGGTAGACAGGATGCTGAAGAACACGTTTGTCACCCTTGCCCTAATCAGTCAGAGCATTGGGTACAGGAGTTGGGATGGCATGTTGCTCCTGTACAGGACATCGATGAGACCAAGTTAAGAATATTGTGTACATTTCGGTTGGCTCTGCTAAAGGAAGGACGTTGTTAACCTTGACAAGGAGCATAAAAAATTGACAAGCAAGCTCCTGGATTTGAGGGTTTGAGCGAGAGGGAGACGCTGAATAGTTTGAAGCTTTTTCCCCGGGAGTGTTGGAGGCTGAGGGGTGATATTACAGAGGTTTATACAAGCATGAGGAGCATGAATAGTCTGAAAGCCAAGCGCTATTTCCCAGGAGTCAAAAAGTAAAGTGCCTGTGTTGAAGGTGGGAGGGGAAAGATGCAGAAGGGAATGTGGGGCAACATTTTCATCTAGAGAGTGGTGTGTGTACAGAAAGTGCAGCCAGAAGTGGTGGGGACGGGTGCATTTACACAGTTAAAGGGAACATGGATTGGTAAATGCATAGGAAGGGTTTAGATGGATATCGGCCAAATGCTGGAAAATGGGAATAGATCAGATTACATTGTTACATTACATGAGTTTCTGATTCTATAAGATGGATGAGAAGAAATTCTAAAAGGCCATTTTGAATGGGAATTCTCTTCCTCAGAAGTCTGTGGTGCCTTTCTGTTTACATTTATTCAGAGCTACAGTCGTGAAATAGTTAACAGATGTTGTGAAAAAAGCCAAAGCCTCTCAAGCTGCTTACTCAAGTTTTATTAACTAGACAGCTTTGTGCCCCTTGTTCAATCCCTCTCTTAAAAGAAACCAAAACAAAATAACCTCATACAGTTACAGCATTGTCACACTAGTTCGCACATCAAGCTGTTACACAGGAACCCGGGGAAGCCCAATTAGGCACTTGGCTCTGCTGTGCAGCCCCTTGAGTCACTGACATATGAACAGGAGGAGGCCATTCAGCCCCTACAGTCACTTACATGGAAACAGAATGAGGTAACTGATGCTCCAACACGACAAGCAAATGGGGCCGGGGCTGCACAGATAGCCTGCTCCACGCTGTTCCTCGTGTGTCCATTGCGCATGGTACATATGTGGTACTTTAATGCAGTTTTCCAGCAGTGAGGTGGGAAGCCTAATGTTTTGTGCAAAATCTCAAGGTGGCAACCTCCGACAAGACAGACTTGTGTTCTCTATGGACATCAGAATCTGGTTGGAATGGCTTTCTGTTTCAGAAGTAAGGTATTCTGGAAAATGTCGGGATTGTGAACAACGTGGCATTTAGTGTCGGGTCACATATCAATGTGGGGAGACTTCATTCAGAGTCTGCATTCCTCTCTCAATTGGCATGGGGCTCAATGTAATTCTACATGTAAAACCAACATGTATTTACATCGGTAAATTATGGAATTACTCATGATATCAATGTGTTCTTTGGGCATAATTGTTCACCGCCAACCCGAAGTTTTATTGGAATTATCTGTTATTCTTTCACGGCACTACAGATTAAACAGCCAATTTCCTCATGGTACCATTAGCTCAGGGATGAGACTGGTGATACTGGTCTGCACCGTGCCTGTGGGAAGGTGATCTTTCCTTACAAAAGAGACCATATTGTTCACAGTGACCCTAAATACTCTCTGATCAAGGCTCTACAAGTGCAGAAAGATGGCTTTATTTTTGTACTTGAATCATTTACAATGTAGGACAACATACCATTTACTTCCCTCATTACTGATACCCCTGTATGTACGACATTTGGCAACCTTTGATCACAGACAGGCAGGTCGTTTTGGACAACAACACTTCCCAACCTCGGAACATTTAATCAACACAAAATGAGATGTATACTCTTGCAGGCCACATCCAAATTGTCTGCATGCCTTTCAAATTACTGTGGTCCAAACGCGTAACAGTGTTCAGTCTGGAAAAGGGATTAACTCTCTGTATGGTCTCAACTAAACAATTCTCGATCCATGTAGTAGATTGCCCCTTACCCCTGGACTCCAGCTTTATTCAATCACCTGTGTGCAACTGTATCAAAAGTATTCTGCAAATTCAAATACACCACTCCCACTGGTTCTCATGTGTGGATGCTTCAACTATTACATACTTATTACTCAGTCGTGCACGCACTGGAAAAAGGATCACAACACAAAGGGATTGCCAAAACAAATAGGAATGTACATCTACTTCTGTCGATATTCTAGTTTTCTCCATTTGTACATCTCATCATTCATATTCTCTTTCTCTTACTCTCATACACACATTACATATACTGAGTTAATAAATACTCCGACCTTTCTCCATGTCTTATCTCTCAAGCCTCCCTCTTTCAGTTTAAATGTATTGCTCACATTTGGATGTGACACAATTATAATTGAGAAATGAAACTACAAAAGACATGAGGGGGGAACTGGTCAAAGTTAACAGGAATACAATCTTAGGAGGGAAGACTGAAGCAGCACTGGAAGACGTTTCTGGGGATAATTTGGACGCAGGTCCGAAATTTGTGGATGCTTTAACTAACACAAACTCCACAGGTTTATCAAAGATGATTTCCCTTTCCTAACCTAAGTTGACCTTGCCAACTCAGAATATGATTCCCCAAGTGTCAAGTTTTCACAGTCCTCACAAAAGATTCCAATATTTTCCTCATAACTGGCAACAAGTTGTCCAAATTTTCGTTTTTTTTTTCCCCTCCCTCTCTGGATTTTATCTGGGTTACAACAGTTATTTTCCAATCTGCAGGAACAAGAAATTCCACAATCTTAAGACTTTTGTATGGGAGCAAATAATTCTTTCTTGTAGTTACAAATTTTAAATGACATTTGGATAATTGCATGAACAGGGAGCAATTGGAGAGGTATGGGCCAAGCCCAGGCATATGGGACTAGGATAGTTTGGGATTATGTTTGACATGGACTGGTGAGACTGAAGAGCTGTATGACCCGGTAGCTCTTTCACTAGCTCTCTTGCCACCTCCATGTCTACTCTGGGATGTACCAGAGCAAAGTACCAAACTTTAGTTCAATTAGTTTTGAGTAATTCCTCTTTATTAATTCTAATATCTCACAGTTTCTCATTTTTACAGTCACTCTGTCCTGTAGAATTTCTGGAAGATTTTCTGTATCTTCTGTGGAGACAGAATTAATGAATCCTTCTCAGCAGTGGGTCAGTGGGGGTGAGGTGAAGAGAGATGCCTCTGTCACCAAGCAAATACATCGGAACACCGCACTTAGGAGATGATGGACATGGCACCCACTCATGGCCATCAACGGGTTATGCTGAAACCAGTGACTCAAAGCTGTAACCTTCTCTTTTTAGAATCAAACTGGCTTCACACTTTGCAAATGGCACAGGTCCAGGTAGAGACAAGAATAAGTACACAATTAAAATATTAGTAACTGCAAGTGTGGCCAGAACAGAACTGCAACTGGAAAGGAGCAGATTTTAGTTTATTCAGAAAGAGCATTGAATAAGAAGTGAAAACTGGAAATATTATTGGTGATAAAGGGAATATTGTAATATAAATCAGATCAGGACAAAATGGGCCAATGCTGGTTATGAACACTTTTGTTGCTCCACGTGTGATTGCAAGTGAAGGTGAAAAAAGCCATGGAATAAGAATTGAGTTTGTAATTGAAAGTGAATACAATAGTTTACATCTTTGCCAGATATAGATCATAGAAATTGAGATGCTATTCACAAAGTTTTACAGAATAAATGACTGGACAGAGACAGAGAGACTTACCGGAAACACCAACAATAGCGAGGATGGGATAATAACCAGCCTAAATAACCATCAGTACACCTTCTATCCGCCATGTTAACTGTATCCAATGGATAGAAAGCCAGAAAAGGCCATCGGATAAACTCCTGTCCAATGTTGGAACATTCCAATCTGTTACTCTCAGATTTGGGTACACTGCTGTAATATTCCCGTCTATGGTTCTGAGATTCTGATCCATAATTGGAACATCCCAATCTGCTCTTCACAGATTCTGATCTCTCCCTCTCTCTGGAGCTGTTAATCCTAATCGTGCTGAGGATGACACTGCCACTGATACAATGGGATAACGCTTTGGAAGAAACCGCTTATTAATTAAAGAGGGAAACCCTCCAGTGACACAGTTTGTATCCATGGAGACTGACATTGATTTGAGTCACAGAACAAACAGCTCCAGTTAACCCCTTTCACTCTGACACTTTTAATGTAACAACAATACCTAGTCTGGGTGGGATGCTGACATCGCCTGCTATTGGTCTCAGTGCCCATCTCCAATTACTCTCACAATGATAGAGATAAAGGAGAAAGGTGATGCTTTCTCTTCACAAGCTCAATGATTCTGCTGTGTTATCCACATGCGATGTCACATGTAACCGCTTTCCTAAGAGCCCATCGAGAGGTTGTTACATGTCTCCTTCACCACAACAACTGCCAATCTAAACACTGTCTCTGGCCACAACAGACTACATTATTAATGGAGACATGTTGGAGAAAGACTTGAAATGTGGATTTTGCTGAACTTTCCTCTCACTGCCCTAATAAGGCAACATTTTATCTTTAACACAATACTTTCAATAATTTGCTTCTAAAGTTACAAAGAACTTTTTTTGCAGTTTATACAGCTTTTCTTTACCGATTTTTTGGCCTTAGCCGAAAAGTAAACATTACATTTCCAATAGCTTTGCTTATTGGGAGTAAAGGGTCAGAGACAATATCTATGTGATTGATGAAGGAACAGTAAGGAAGAGGGGACAGTGGCTGTGCAGACTGGGCAGGACTAACGTGATATCATCCAGTAGGCAATTTCTTCTTCATAGATGGAATAAAATAAAACACAGAGAAAGAAACAGAATAAATTTGGCTGAAGGAATGGTGAGTGACAATGTAAACAAAACACAATAGTTTGAAATGGAATGGAGGAGAAATGATTTTATATACACTGTTTAATCAGGGTGTGTGTGCAGATAGATAAGATTGCTTATATATGCACACGAAATTCAGAGTTATTAATGGAGACATGTTGAACACAGTATGATGCAGAAGATGTGGCTTTGTCTTGTTTGAGTCTTGTTAACATTGTACTCAATAGAGAGAACCCATCTCCCCCATTCACACCTTTATTTATTCCCACTGTACATCTGCTTCTCTTTCACCACAATTGAAAGCCCATTGTATCTTGCACAGCGTGCCCAGACCCTCTGGTTCCTGTCACCACTCCTCCATCTCTGCCAAGGTATTAAAAAGATCATTTTCCAATCCTTTCCAGTTCTGAATAAGGGTCTCACTGGACTTGAAACCTTAACTCTGTTTCTCTGTCTCCTAGACCTGCTGAGTTTCTCCAGAAATGAATCGGCACTGGCTGAATTTTCAACAAAACAAAGCACCGTGCATGCTGGAAATCTGAAGAAAGAAAAATTGCTGCAGAAACTGGGAGCTTTGAAAAGGCATCACTGGGTCCAACAGCTTAACTTTGCTTTCACTCTGCAGATGCTGCCAGACCTGCTGAGTTTCTTCAGCAATTTGTGTTTTTGAATAAATTCTGAAAAAGTGTGTCAAAGTTGCTCAAACGCCCTGTGCAACATGGATCCCCAAACACTGAGAAGTGAGTGGCAGCGCAAGGTGCACAAATGCATTGGTTCCAAACGACATTACGCTGGCATCAATGACACTGCAGAGCTCTTAATCATGGTCAGGGAGAGAAACATTCTCTTTGAAAACATTCCTACAGTGTGGAAGCATGTCCTCCAGCCTAACAAGTCCACACCGACACTCAGAGCACCCCATCCGGACCAATCCCCTTGTTACCAGGCTAACCTACACATCCCTCAACACTATGGACAATTTAGCATGGCAAATTCAGCTAGTCCACACATCTTTAGACTGTGGGTGGAAAGCCGACCACCTGGAGGAAACCCACGCAGACACGGGGAGAATATGCAAACTCCACACAAACAGTTGGAATTGAACCTACATCCTGGGTGCTGTGAAGCAGCAGTGCTAACCACTAAGGCACCGTGCCACCTGAAGGTGCCCCTACTGGAAGGGAAAACATTCAGATGAATATGTTAAATGTGTGTTGAGGAACGTAACAAATTGGAGACGTGACACCACAGAAAGACCGTCAAAAGAATGAGAATATTAAAATGGAAGTGTTACCACATCAGAAAACAGAGTCGGTCACTGCGTACAAGGGCAATATTGACTCAGGCTGAACTGGGGAACATTACATTGCACTTATTGCAGCTCAAAACTGGGCATCCATGTGGTGATGGAAACCACAGCAGCAGCAGCAGAAGCAGAATCGTATTCCACCAGAATCTGTGACTCTTTGTCCCAGATAATCCCTCAGTCTATGATTACCATGAAGCTGGTCAATGGCTCAGTGACGAGTGCAGGCAAACATGCCAGGGTCAGAACCATGTGTACCTGAAACTGATGGCAACCCGTTATAGCTACTGCATTTGACTGCTTGCATTACAAACAGCAGAACTAACGCATTACAGACAGGGTGGAATCATTGCAAGATCAACAGGCCAACTATCCTGCTAGAGCCAGTCATAAATGGTGATGGGGGCAGCAGGAACTGCCGATGCTGAAGGCTGAGACAACAAGCTGTGGAGCTGGATGAACACAGCAGGCCAGGCAGCATCAAAGGAGCAGGAAAGCTGATGTTTCAGGTCTGGACCCTTCTTCAGAAAAAAAGTAGGGGAACAGAGCACTGAAATAAATAGAGAGAGGGGGAGGCAGTAATAGAAGGTAGATAGTGGAGCTGATAAGTGGAGAGAGGATGGACAGGTCAAGGAGTTGGGGATAAAGCCAGTAAAGGTGAGTGTAGGTAGGGAGATATGACGGGGGTTGGTCAGTGAGGAGGGAGGGGCGGGTAGTGGGAGGGAAGACAGACAGGTTGAGGAGGCAGGAATGAGGCTAGTAGAGGTGAGGTGAGTCGAGATGGGAAGAGGGGTGGGGGTTGGTCAGTGATGGGGGAGTGTAGGTGCTCCACAAAGCAGTCTCCAAGCATCCGAGATAACACGGTGTGAAGCTGGATGAACACAGCAGGCCAAGCAGCATCAGGGGAGCAGGAAGGTTTGGCGTTTTGGGTTGGGACCCTTCTTCAGAAATGGGGGAGGGGAAGGGGATTCTGAAATAAATAGGGAGATGGGGAGGCGGATCGAAGATGGATAAAGGAGAAGATAGGGTGAGAGGAGACAGGCAGGTCAAAGAGTTGGGGTTAGAACCAGTGAAGGAGAATGTTGATGTGGAGTTAGGGGGCAATAGTTCAGTCCAGGGAGGACGGACAGGTCGCGGGGGGTGGTGTTGGGTGAGGATAGTGGATAGGGGATGGGGGTGGGGCTTGAGATGGGAGGAATGGTTAGGGAGGCAGGGACAAGCTGGGTTGGTTTTGGCATGTGGGCGAGGGAGAGGAGATTTTGAAGCTTGTGAAATCCACATTGATACACCCGTGGGCTGCAGAGTTCCCAAGCAAAATATGAGATGCTGTTCCTGCATCTTTCAGGTGGCATCATTGTGGCAATGCAGGAGGCCCAGGATGTACATGCCATCCGAAGAGTTGTGGGGGGTGGTGGAAATTGGTTTGCGACTGGGAGCTGTAGTTGTTTGTTGCGAACAGAGCATAGGTGTTCTGCAAAGCAGTCTCCAAGCCTCCGCTTGGTTTCCCCGATGTAGAGGAGGCCGCAACGGGAACAGCGGATACAGTACATAACATTGACAGATGTGCAGATGAACATCTGTTTGATGTGAAAAGTCTTCCTCGGGCCTGGGATCGGGGTGAAGGGGGAGGTATAGGGGCAGGTATGGCACTTGCTTCAGTTGCAGGGAAAAGTGCCGGGGGTGGTGGGGCTGGAGGGGAGTGTGGAGCGGACAACGGAGTCACGGAGAGCGTAGTCCTTCCAGAAAGCAGATAAGGGTAGGAATGGAAAATTGTTTTTGGTGGTGGGGTGGGATTGCAGATGGCGGAAGTGTCGGACGATGATGCGTTGGATTTGGAGGATGGTTGGGTGGTACGTGAGGACGAGACGTATCCTGTTTTGGTTATTATTGTGAATTGTGGGCGCGAGGGATGACTTGCAGGAAATGCGGGAGACACGGTCGAGGGCATTTTTGATCACTGTGGAGGGGAAGTTGCAGTTTTTGAAAAAAGATGACATCTGGGATGTTTGGGAGTATCATAGACCGAGACATCTTTGTCAAAGATCATCAGTCTCGTTCGCTTTGTGCAGAAAAACCTCAGTTTCTCCAACCTGACCTTACAACTAATATCCCTCAGTTCCTGAATCATTCTAATCAATCTCCTTTCGATCACTCCACAGACCATCACATCCTTCGTGCACACCACCTGTTTGTGCAGACCCGAATGCTCTGTGTTCAAGTGGGTGATGTTATCACACACGGGCAATTGCTTAGTGACATCACCCTGAATACTGGGCGTTTCCTGAACTGTGGGTTTCCCCTCACCCCAGTGCTTCTGATATCTTTTGAGCTGCAGACTCCAGCCTTTGATTTTAAAGTTGAAGACAATGAAATTATTTCAGTATTTTTAACCAGTAATGTACACATTTTGTATCAGAGATAATGGGAACTGCAGATGCTGGAGAATCCGAGATAACAAAGTGTGGAGCTGGATGAACACAGCAGGCCAAGCAGCATCTTAGGAGCACAAAAGCTGATGTTTCAGGCCTAGACCCTTCATCAGAAAAGGGGGATGTGGAGAGGGTTCTGAAATAAATAGGGAGAGAGGGAGAGGTGAATCAAAGATGGATAGGGGAGATGGATAGAGGGATCTCCATCCCCTATTCCCAATTCCTCCTCCTCCGCCGTATCTGCTCCCAGGATGAGGCATTCCACTCCCGCACATCCCAGATGTCCAAGTTCTTCAAGAACCGCAACTTTCCCCCCACAGTGGTCGAGAACGCCCTTGACCGCATCGCCCACATTTCCCGCAACACATTCCTCACACCCCGCCCCCACCACAACCGCCCAAAGAGGATCCCCCTCGTTCTCACACACCACCCCATCAACCTCCGGATACAACGCATCTTCCTCCGACACTTCCGCCATCTACAATCCGACCCCACCACCCAAGGCATTTTTCCATCCCCACCTTTGTCTGCTTTCCGGAGAGACCACTCTCTCCGTGACTCCCTTGCTTGCTCCACACTGCCCTCCAACCCCACCACACCCGGCACCTTCTCCTGCAACTGCAGGAAATGCTACACTTGCCCCCACACCTCCTCCCTCACCCCTATCCCAGGCCCCAAGATGACTTTCCATATTTGGCAGAGGTTCACCTGCACCTCTGCCAATGTGGTATTCTGTATCCATTGTACCCAGTGTGGCTTCCTCTACATTGGGGAAACCAAGCAGAGGCTTGGGGACCGCTTTGCAGAACACCTCCGCTCGGTTCGCAATAAATAACTGCACCTCCCAGTCACGAACCATTTCAACTCCCCCTCCCATTCTTTAGATGACATGTCCATGGGCCTCCTGCAGTGCCACAATGATGCCACTCGAAGGGTGCAGGAACAGCAACTCATATTCCACTTGGGAACCCTGCAGCCCAATGGTATCAATGTGGACTTCACCAGCTTCAAAATCTCCTCTTCCCCCACCACATACCAAAACCAGCCCGGTTCATCCCCTCCCCCCACTGCACCACACAACCAGCCCAGCCCTTCCTCTCCATCCACTGCATCCCAAAACCAGCTCACCCTTGTCTCTGCCTCCCTAACCTGTTCTTCCTCTCACCCATCCCTTCCTCCACCCCAAGCCGTACCTCCATTTCCTAACTACTAACTGCATCGCACCTCCTTGACCTGTCCGTCTTCCCTGGACTAACCTATCCCCTCCCTACCTCCCCACCTATACGCTCCTCTCCACCTATCTTCTTTTCTTTCCATCTTCGGTCCGCCTCCCCCTCTCTCCCTATTTATTCCAGAACCCTCATCCCATCCCCCTCTCTGATGAAAGGTCTAGGCCCGAAACGTCAGCTTTTGTGCTCCTGAGATGCTGCTTGGCCTGCTGTGTTCATCCAGCTTCCCACTTTATTATCTTGGATAGAGGAGAAGATAGCTGGAGAGGCAAAGGTGGCAGAAAAACAAAACTGCTCGATGTCCCAACGTGACTGCCATTCGTGGATGTGTGGGTGAATGGGGACAAAGGTGAGCCCCTTATTGGGGACTAACCGTTTGACCTCATCAGTGGGAGGTCTGGGGGATGGTGAAAATTTGGCAGGGGTCAGCATGGCTGTGTCCTCTGGGGCTGCTGACTGTGGGCTGTTTGGCCTGCTGACTGTGGGCTGTTTGGCCTGCTGTGTTCATCCAGCTCCACGCTTTGTTATCTCATGTACAAATTTTGCTTCATGTGCTGTTCTCAGTTATCTGACTCTGGTGTTGGTGTGATGTAAATCAAGTCCCACTAACTCGAGGATTTTGCAGAGGTGACAATGAAGGTTGATGAAGACAGAGAGGGTAAACATTGTTTGGATGCACTTCGGAAAGGTGTTTGAAAAGGTTCCTCATGGTAGACTGGTTAGATCACATGGAATCCAGTGGAAGCTAGTGGTTTGGATCCAAGACTGGCTTGAAGGCAGGAGGCACAGAGTGATGGTAGAGTGTTATATATCGGACTGGAGACCTGTGACCTGTGGTGTGTCACGAGAATCAGTGCTGGGACACTGCTTATCCATAATTTTATATAAATGATTTAGATGGAAGCACAGGAGGGATGGTTAGTAAGTTTGCAGATGGCCCCAAATTTCATGTTGTTGTGGACAGTGAGGAATGTTATCTCAGAGTAGAACGGGACCTTGATCAGATGGGCCAATGGGCCAATGAGTGGCAGACAGAGTTCAGATAAATGTGAGGTGATGCGACTTGGTAAGGCAAACTAGGGCAGGACTTACAGGTTAATGGTCAGACTTTGTGGAGTGTCACCAAACAGAGACATTGGGGTGCAGATTCATTGTTCGTTGAAAGTGGGCTCACAGTTAGACAGGGTGGCGAAGGCGGCATTTGGCATACTTGCTTTTATTGTATTGAGTATCGGAGTTTGGGCGTTACGATGCAGATGTACAGAACATTGCCACTTTTAGAATACTGCACTCAGTTATAATATCCCTGCTACAGGAAAGTTGTTAAACTGAAAGGTTTCAGAAAAAAAAAGGTTTACAAGGATGGTGCTTGGAATGAATGGTTTCAGCTACAGGGAGAGGAGGCTGAATGGGCTGGGGCTGATTCCCTGGAACGTCATAGGCTGAGGCGTGACCTTACAGAGGTTTATAAAATCACGAGGGGCTTGAATGGGGTGAATTGGCAATACCTTTCCCTCAGGGAAAGGAATCTAAACCTGACAGCATGGGTTTAAGTTGAGAGGCGAAAGATTTAAAAGGGACCTGAGGGACAGTTTTACATGTAGAGAATGCTGCATGTCTGGAGGAGGTGGTACAGTCACAACACTTAAACAGCATCAGGATTGGTAAATGAATAGGAAGGGGACAGAGGGATATGGGCCAAATGCTGGCAAATGGGACTAAAATAATTTAGGATATCTGGTTCGAATAGACAAGTTGCAGCAATCAGTCTGTTTCCATCCTTTATATCTCTACAGCTCTTGGATCTTAATTTGCAGTTCTAAATTAGCAGATTGTAATTGGAATGTATGGAGTCGAAGCCAAACCATTTGTGACTTATTCAATGTACTGAACTTAATATCCACCATCACGCTGTTCATTTCCACGAAGGGAGGGGAGTGATGTTCCGGATGTTGGAGTGGTTTGGGGACCAGAGTTCATATATTCTCGGTCAGATGGATTAGTCTAAGAAATTCTGTTTATAATTGTGACCCAGTACTTCCTGACAGGGATATAACTTGATCAGAATTAGAATTTGTTTCAAGTATTTGCTTTGATTTGATTTCGGAAAAGGCAGGCATTTATTGCTTTGCAAACAGTTCAGTTTGTTTCGTGCACAGAATAGAACAGCACAAAATCAGACCCTTTTAGCAACTGCAGGCACATTGACACTGCAAGCAGTTACACATTCCAAAGAAACAGATGGGGTGGGATGGGTTTGGAGGGAGGGGGTGGTGATTCGTCTTTTTTGTACTGAAGAGTCATATTTAATCGAGGGAAGTAGACCAACCATCTTCAGCGAGTGGTTCCTGCCAGCCATGCACTGCCTGTGAGGGCACTGGAAATAGAATCATTCGTGGCCCTCAGGAGAGATTTGCATGATGAGAGATTTACAGGGCAGAAGGAAGAGCACAGCGGGTGGGATTGGTGAAGCTGCCCGTATGGACAGCTGATGCAGACAATGACAGAGAATGATGTAGGCAATGATGGGAGCAGCTGACCTGCAACGATGGCTGTGGCGAGGGCTCGTGTCCCGGGTCAGGGGGTCCGGAACACTGTGCGAGTTTCTGTGGAGAAAGTGGATGAAGGTGCACCTGTGGACCGAACCTTCTTTGTGAAGAGGGTCCTGTTGGACTGTTGTGGGTTTTCTGCCACAGACATTTACTAACAGCAGGATTTCCCCAGGGGAGAACTTTTTGATGTAACATTCAGGAGTGCCAAGCTTTGCGAGCGCTTCCTGGAGGTTTTCAAGGCATAAAGTGGTGAGGGCCTCCTCTCTGTACTGACAGCCGTCCCGCTCTTCGTGATGCCGGTACAGAGGAGCCATATGGTGACTGCGCACATGGACAACCCGCATGTGCCAGCAGTTGATGTCCTGACCTTCCTCGGAAGGTACGTGAAGGTGGAAGGGGACCTAACCAACATAATGGACCCTTTGGGATCTGGACCAGTAAGAGGCAGGTCAGGGTGACGCTGAGGACGGGATCATCCTACACCCACCGTCCAGCTTCGCGATCGGCGGGAGCAGGGGCTACCTGACCTACGCAGAGCAACTCAAAGTCTGCCATGCCTGTGGTAGGTCAGGTCACGTGGCGGCCGACTGCAAAGCCACCATCTGCAGGAACGAGGGACACCTTGCAAAGGATTGCCCAAAAGAAAAAAGCTGCAACATTTGCGGGAAAGTAGGCCACCTCTACAGGGCATGCCTGTGCCGGGGTCCACCTACGTCCAGGTCACCGGCAGGGGCAATGCGGGCCAGCCCCCTGGAGGAGAGGAAGGCACCAGGCCCCTGCAAGGACCCCCTAGTGTGCAGGAGGGCCAGGTCGTGCAGGAGGGACAAGCCCAGCAGGATGGACCCGAAGCCAGCAAAGCTCCCCTGCAGGCTCCGCACCCCCCTGGAGTCGATGGAGGAAGCGACAGGTGACCCAGGGGAGTGGACGACAGTCCGGAAGGCGAGGAGGAAGGCGGGCCCCAGCACCGCAACCATCAGGCAGGAAGAGGCAGCTACGGGGGTGCTATAAGAGCTCCTCTGATGAGGGGGATTCGGAGGAGGTCCGCCCAAAGCAGAAGCTGAAGATTTCCAGGGAGAAGGAAAGCAGCACCCGGCTTCCAGGGGACGGGAGGCGTCCTGAGGCTCCCTCCGACACCTAGCCACGTGCCACTGGGGCCCTGGAGGGCCCTCTGGAACCTTCAGATGGGAAGCAGGGAACAGTGTGTCCCCAGCCTGACCCAGAGCCAGAATCTCCTGCCTCCATACCCCCGACGGTGGGATGCGACCTGGAAGGCAGCATGGATGGTTTCCTGAGCCCAGAGAGTGTCCAGCAGTTCGCCTGGGCAATGGGCATGAAGGGACAGATGGAGGGACTGGTCCTTGGACTCGGGGAGGGTACTGCGGTCACTGCCCACAATGAGGGTACGAGTTGCGAGTGTTAATGTGCACAGCGTCAAGTCTACTGCACTATGTGTGTGCACGTTGGCCTACCTGACCACCATCAGGGCAGAGCTCCTGCTTCTGCAGGAGTGCGGGATACCGCACCTCAGCAGGTATGGGAAATGGTCGGGAGCCTGGGCCTGTGGGCCTTCGATCTGGTTGGGGGGTAATGACTGTCGCTTCTCGGGCCTGGCTATTCTGGTGCGGGGGCGCAACTTCACCATCTCTCAAGTTCAGGGGGTGGCTCCTCGTGGCTGATGTCACCTACAGGAACGATTCCCTGAGGCTGATCAACATGTATGCTCCAGCGGTATGGAGTGAGCAGTTGGCCGTCCTGCAGCACCTTCCACCCCTGCTGGCGACGTCCACGCCGGTCATCCTAGGCGGAGAATTCAACCGCATCATCGATGCAGATGGAAGATCCGGCGTGGGGACAGCAGGTGGGGGGAGTAAGCTGGGCGTCACGTCCAGATTCTTGATGGTCACGGCGAAGTGCGCCAAGCTGCTCGACGTCTTCTGCATCCCTGCAGATGGAGCGCAGTGGAGGCACACCTGGTCGCGGCCAGACGGGTCTGTCAGCTCAAGGATAGACTTCCTGTTTGTGTCGCAGGTGTTCTCGGTCAGGTCCACCAGCGTCGAGCCGGTGTTCTTCTCTGACCACTGCCTCCTGCTGGCCAACTGTCACTTACAGGATGACCAGCAGGCCGGCAAGGGGACGTGGAAGCTCAACACAACTCTGTTGACCCCAGAGAACGTCGAGGAGCTCAAGAGGGAGTATGCTGGCTGGAGAACCGTGAAACCCCTATTTGAGTCTCTGGGCGACTGGTGGGAGATGGTGAAGGAGAACATCAAGGGGTTCTTTGTCCTCAAGGGTGTTCGGAAGGTGAGAGAGAGGCAGGGAAAGGTGTTGCGACTCCAGAAAAGGATGCAGAACCTGCTCCTTCTGCAGTCGATGGGGGTGAATGTCACGGAGGACCTCCGTGAGGCGAGGGGCCAGCAAGCCTCCCTCTTCATTGCGGAGGCTGCCAGGATAATCTTCCGGTCCAGGGTCCGCTCTGTGGAGCACGACAAGACGTGCTCGCGTTTCTTCTTTCAGAAGGTGCACAAAGAGAGCTCTGTGCTCAGCCGGCTGAAGGAGGACGACGGCTCAGTGACGTCATCTTGGCCCGACATTTTGAGGATCAGCAGATCCTTCAATGCCAGACTGTACAACGCGAAGCCCACGGACAGCACGGCCTCCGAGTCATTCCTGTCATCTATCACGGAGGTCTTAGGCGACGGCACGAGAGAGTGGCTGGACCGGCCGATATCCCTGGACGAGCTGACCAGAGCCCTCAAGTCCTTGGAGAGGAATAACAATCCCGGGAGCGACGGGATAAGACCGGTCGAGCTGTATTCCGCTCTGTGGGACCTGGTCAGCCAGGACCTGCTGGAGGTTTGCGATAGTGCACTTCGGGCAGAGGAAATGTGCAAGTCCATAAGGAAGGGCATCATCACCCTCATTTACAAGAGGAAGGGGGAGAGGGAAGAAGTTAAGAATTGGCGTCCCATTTCACTATTGAACATGGACTACAAAACCCTGGCCAAGGTCATAGTCAACCGGGTCAGGTCTGTCCTTGAGTCGCTGATTCACCCTTACCAAACCTGTGCTGTGCCGGGCAGGAAGATTGCTGAGAGCCTCGCGCTCATCAGGGATACGATCGCCTACATGCAGGACAGGCGGGTGGATGCCAGCCTCATCAGCCTGGACCAGGGGAAGGCCTTCGACAGGGTCTCTCATGCTTACATGAGGGACATCCTCTCCAAATTGGGGTTTGGAGACGGCATCCGCAATTGGATCCGGCTGCTCTACACCAACATTGTTAGCGCAGTCTCAATCAATGGGTGGGAATTGGACAGTTTTCCCGTCAGATCTGGAGTCAGGCAGGGCTGCCCGCTCTCTCCTGCCTTGTTCGTGCGCTGTATGGAGCCCTTTGCCACATCCATCAGGAACACGTGAGCCTGAAGGGCGTGACTATCCCAGGCAGCGGAGGCCTTCAGGTCAAGACCTCCTTGTACATGGACGATGTCGCCATCTTCTGCGCTAATCGTCGGTCGGTGAGTAGGCTGTTGGACATCTGCAGCCAGTTTGAACTGGCCTCGGGTGCCAAAGTCAATAGGGGTAAGAGCGAGGCCATGTTCTTTGGGATCTGGGACGACAGCTCCTTCATCCCCTTCACCGTCAGGACAGACTATCTGAAGGTGCTGGGTGTTTGGTTCGGTGGAGCTGGGGCGTGCATTAAGACTTGGGAGGAGCATATCTCCAAACTGAGGCAGAAGCTAGGCAGGTGGACACTCCGGTCCCTCTGGATTGCGGGTAAAAACCTGGTTGTCAGGTGCGAGGGGCTTTCAGTACTGTTGTATGTGGCCCAGGCCTGGCCTATTTCCTGGACCTGTGCCGCTGCGGTCACCCGGGCCATCTTCCACTTCACGTGGGGTTCAAGGATGGACCGGGTCCGCAGGGAAACCATGTACAAAGACCTGGAAATTGGGGGAAAGGGCGTACTGAACGCCACCCTCACCCTGACGGCTACCTTTGTGTGCGGCTGCATCAAGCTGTGCGTAGTTCCTCAGTACGCAAACACTAAGTGTCACTACTTACTGAGGTTCTACCTGCCCCCGGTGTGGTGAAGGATTGGTTTGGCCTCATTGCTGCGGAAAGCTCCGAGTAGTTGGACTGTCCCGTATCACCTGTCCTTCGTGGAGAAATTTTTGAAGGGAAACACTTTTGACCACAAGGCCGTCAGGCACTGGTCAGCACGTAGTATCCTCGGGACCCTTCGGGAAAAGGAGAGGGTGGATCCCGTCATGTGGTTCCCCATGCAGACTGCCACAGTCGTTTGGCAGAATGCCTCATCGCCAGAACTTTCAAACAAGCACAAGGACATTGCTTGGCTGGCGGTGAGAGGGGCTCTGCCAGTGAGATCCTTTATGCATGCCCAGAATCTCTGCGCCACCGCACGCTGTGGTAACAAGACTGTCAGTTACCTCCTTCTGGACTGTGCCTATGCGCAGGTGGTCTGGCGGGGGATGCAGTGGTAGTTGTCACGGTTTGTCCCGAGCAGCTTTGAGATACGGGACTCCGTGCTCTATGGGCTGTTTCCCGGGATGCACACCGAGACCAACATCAACTGTGCCTGGAGTACAATCAATGCGGTGAAAGATGCTCTTTGGTCTGCCCACAACTTGCTGGTCTGCCAGCTGAAAGAACTGACCCCGACCGCGTTTTGCAGACTGGCACACTCTAAGGTTCAGGACTATGTGCTGAGGGACACACTAAAGCTTGGGGCAGCTGCCGCCAAGGCGCAGTGGGGAAAGACCACCGTATGAAACCTCTCATCCAGAATAGGAAAAAGGGCCCTATCTGGTAACTGGGCCCAGCCGGCGCCTTCCCCAACTGGTCCGGGAGGCCAACGGGGACTGTGCGGGGAGACGACTGCCAGGGTATTTTTCTTTTGTTTTGCTTCTGCTTTGTTTTGTTTTTTTTTCCTTTAGTTGGTATACATAGCCCCCTGGGCAACAAGGAGCAGCTTGCATGACTTGGTAGGTGTATAAATATGTTTTTTTTTGTACATCTTATGAATGAAGTATATTTTTTTCAAATAAAAAAAAAATCTGTTCTTATCAGCTTTAATATCTGACATGTCCTTTACTTAAGGACCCTATGTTAAACTGATTTTTAGAGCAGGAATTGGAAGAGGGGCTTGCTCCATCCTCTCCACACATCATCTTGGTATTGCAGTGTTTCCAGGAATGGTGCACTCTCATTAAACCAAGTTTAAAAAACAGCCTGATCAACACTCGAAGGAGGGTGTCTCGGCCTGAGACATCAGACTTCCTGTTCCTTCAGTTCTACTTGGCCTGTTATCTCAGATTCTCCATCTGTTCAACACTCTGAAACCATAACAGCCCTTCAGCCCAACAAGTCCACACCAAACCTCAGAGCATCCCAGCCCAAACAGTAACCCACCTGAACTACCACTCCCTAAATACTAAAGGCAATTTAACATGGCTAATCCACCTAGCCTGCACATCTTTGGACTGTGGGAGCACTCTGAAGAAACCCACTTAGACACAGGGAGAATGTGCAAACTCCACACAGGCAGTCACCCAAGGCTGGAATCAAACACGTGTCCTGGTGCTGCCAAAGTGCTTTCTCTCAGTCCTCTCACCCAACCTTCTCCAACTATGCTTGTTCCAAGGTACCTGTTAATCTCGCCTTTTCTGCATGTTCAGCACTTGCTCTGAATGTTAGTGCCTCATCCCTGGTACATGCCGCATCTTCCCACCAACACCATCCCTGAAAATCCACACATGGCATCAGAAGTAAAAGAAAATAGCCTGCCAACACTACCTCATTACAAATAGCATTTCAGAATTTAAAAAAAGAAAGATGAAGCTATCGAAGTATTCACTTGTTTTGACTCTGATGACGACGACGACTTGGGATGTATTGAACTAGAGATTTTGGAAACACTGAGCCCGGAAACGATATGGTGTATACAAATGCACATTTTTCATTTGAGTACAACAGCAACCAATCAAACAAGTGTGCATGTGACTGCTTCATTTTTCACAAGTCAAAGCCTGTGAGTTTAATCAGATTACCACTTCTCACATTAGCCAGACCAAGAGATATTTGCAAATCTAGCAAAATGAGCCAGAAGTTAAATAAAAATGCTACATCAAGATGCAGAATTGCCTGTCCAAAGTACATTCTTGCTGTCAGAACTCTACAAGCTTTTCAGCACCTGAGACGTGTTCTGCCACAATATCTCTGCCTTTCCCTGGCATTTTTGCACTTCATAGTCTCAACTAGAACCTAATGTCTCACAGTGCTCCTGTCTTGCCTGGTTGTTTATCACAGGCGTAAGTCAGGCAGCTTATCACTTATTACCAGCAGTCAGTCAAGGGCTGGTCAGCAGCTGTGTCAACAAACACATGTTTCGACCAAATGGTCATGTTGCAAAGTCTCAGGGAAACAGTTCTCAGCCAGGGCAAGGGAGACAGGATTCAGTAAGGAGATCCTGACACAGCATGTCCAAGGAATCATTCAATATCAGCCATTTGGGGCAAGCAGGATCAGGGGATCTGTATCACTACAGTACAGAGAGGTGGCCACACTCACCACTAATTACATTCTCAAAATGCGCCAGTAGATTTGTTGAGCCTGAATTATGATCATCAATCTAAGCTGACCCTGTCCATTCCTGCCATTGGGGATCAGTTTGATGAAATTCTCAAGGAGTTTGGGACATTCAAAGTCCATAGCTCCCTGAAATAGCAACACAAGTGGATAAGACGGTGAAGAATTTCACTTCCATGGTACACAGCGTCAGGATCTGGTCAACTTTGATATCTGGCTCATAAGTGAGATGAGGTACTTTTTTTCAAACACAAAGCATGCATTGTTCCTGTGAGAACAACTGTGGTTCCATTCATGCATTTTTTTTTTGTTTCAACCATGAAATGGTCACAACTTTAATCAAAAGAAGTGAAAGTGACCATCAACCAGTTTGAACTGTCGGTTGTCAAACAAATTAAGACAGAGATAAATGTATTTGCAGGAGTTTCTTTTAAAATTAATTTTTAAAAATTCATTCATGGGATCTTGATATCCCTGGATAAGAATGGCAGTTTCCTTCCCTAAAAGACATAGGTTTTTCCAACAATGAAAACAGATTTACAGTCATCATTAGATTCTTATTTCAGATTTTTTTGTTTAAACTCAAATTCTACCATCTGGAATGGTGGGTTTCAAACCTAGGTCCCCAGACCGTTATCTCAGTCTCTGTGGAGTAATGGACAGAAGAATAAATAGAAAATAAACCAAGACATTGTGTGATATCTAGTGTATATGTATTCATCATGAGATCCATCACTGCTATGGACAACAGGTAAGGATCTGAGGGGACTGCATTTCCCCTGGACAGAGTCACAATGGTCACCAGGTTTCATAGCTGATTGCATCTTCCCAATCAGGGATTATAGTACAGGACTCATCCAAATCTTTTGTTTCGATTTAAAACTTTCATTTTGTAGATAAAAATCAAAAGGAAAGATTGCATTGTTTCCAATAAACAAATATCTATTAAAAATTGAAACATGTCTGTGGAGAGCAATAGAATCTGTAATTGTAAAGGTGTGCAGACATATCGACCAGGCATAACTAACAAATAAAGGGCCATCGAGATCATCATAGAATTCCTACAGTGTGGAAGACGACCATTCAGTCCATACGAACCCTCCAAAGAGCATCCCACCCAGTCTCACACCCTACTCTGTCCTTGCATTTTGCACACGTGACACTATGGGCAATTTAGCATAGTCAGTCTACCCAATTTGCATATTTTTTGGACTGTGGGAGGAAACTGGAGCACCTGGAGGAAACCCACGCAGGCAGGGTACGGGTAAGACACTCTTCATAAGTTCAGTGTGGACTTGATGGGCTAAATGGTCTGCTTCCAAACCGGAGGGATCCTATGGTCTCCAGAAACAAGCCCGCCATTCCTGACAACATCCCAGCAAGTCTTTTCTGACCTGTCTCCAGTTTAACAATAACATCCTTCCTGTAACAGGGTGACCAGAACTGCACACAATACCTCAAATGAAGCTTCACCATGTCCTGTACAATCTCAACATAACATCCCAACTCCGAGACTCCGAAGGTTGAGCAATGAAGGCAAGTGTGCGAAACAACTTATTAACCAGCCTGTCTACCTGTCTCCATAAACTTCAAAGTAGTATGTACCCAAATCTCAGCATTTCTCTGTTCCACAACACTACCCTGGGTGTAACCATCAACTGTGTAAGTCCTACACTTGTTCATTTTACCAAAATACAATGTCTCACATTTATTCAAATTGAACTTCATCCTCCACTCCTCAACCCATTGAGCCAATTGATCAAGATCTCACTGTCATCTTAGATAACCTTAATTAACCACTATAACCACCATTTCTAGTATCACCTGCAAACTTCTTACTTTTGTCCCTTAAATTCTCATCCAAATCATTTATATTAAATGAGAAACAAAGAAGTTGACCCTGCACCGATTGCTGTGGAACACGCTGGTTACAGAACTCCACTCTGAAAAATCCTCCAACACCACGGTCTCTCCTACAACTAAGCCAATTTTGCTCCCAATTAGCAAGCTCTTCCTGAATCACATGTAATCTAGCTTTATTCATCAGTCTACCACGTGGAACCCTGTCAAAGGCTTCACTTTCATTCTAGAGGTGCTGCAAATCTGACCCAATTCCCCTACCATTTGTCCATCGCCCTCTTGATCATGCCTCAAAAGTTAATCCCAACTCTCTTTTGAGAATAACTGCTAAATCTGCATCCAGCTGCCATTCAGACTGTTCCAGATCCTGGGAACTTGCTGAGTCAAGTCATCTTCACATTTTCACCCTGCATTATTTGCCAATTACCCGAGTGTTGTATTCTGCAGTTACCACCGTTGACACTGTTAATAATTTTTCACTCTGCAAACTGATATCCTGGAAACAAATCTACAACTTGACAAAATCATTGCTAATTAGCCCCAAGGAGAATTATCTCAGCTTCTTCTAGCTCTCTCCAACCAGAAACTTATGGGATGTGGCCTTTGCTGCACAGGCTAATATTGATTGCCCATTTTTATTTGATTTGGAGAAAGTGATGGTGAACCACTTCCTGTAACTGCTGCAATCCACGTGCTGTGTATTCCACTGTGCTGTTTAAGACGATAACCTGCCCTGAGGTCTCACCACCCTCTCTATCGCAGGAATCATATCTCAAACCTCACCACCCTCCCTATCATGAGAATGACCCTCAAGCCTCACTACTTGCACTATTGCAGCCATCACCTCGAGCCTCACCACCCTCCACATTGCTGAAATCCCTCTCCAGCCTCACGACCTGCCTATCGTTGGAATCCCTCTCTAGCCTCTGAATTCTCACCATCTCTGTGGATTCCTCCAGTCTGACAAACCTCACCTCTAATCTCCTCCAGATTTCAAGGTGAGGGGAAAGTTTAAGGGGGATGTGTGTGGTAAATTCTTTACACAGCAGGTGGAGTGTGCCTGGAACACATTGCCAGCGGAGGTGGTAGAGGTGGGCACGATAGCATCATTTAAGATGTATCTAGACAGATACATGAATGGGCAGGGAGCAGAGGGATACAGATCATTGGAAAATAGGTGACAGGTTTGGATAGAGGATATGGATTGGCACAGGCTTACAGGGCCAAAGGGCCTGTTCCTGTGCTGTAATTTTCTTCGTTCAACACCCTCCTGTCTCTGTAAATTCCTCCAGCCCATATAAACTTCCTCAGCGCTGTAATTGTCTTTACCCTCACAAACCTCCCTTTGTTTGACATCTAATCCAGCCTCACAATCCTCACCCTTTCTGTAACCTCCTCCAACCTCACTTTTCCCAACTTTTGAAATCTTCTCCAGTCTCAGAACCCTTCCTGTCTCTAATATTCTCCAGCCTCACAAATCTCAATATGTCCCTTCCTCTAATACAGTGCTAATGATGATGCCCCATTTTTATTCCTCCACTTGATGGTGGCACTTGCAATTTCCTGGGATTCAAGCTCCAGAATTTCCCGGTAAACCACTTCATCTTTGCACCTCACTTTTCTCCAGAAAACACTGAGCAATCACGTGTCATTTATTCTAATATCTTATTTTCTGAAATGGCTTGAAATATTGCTGGGCATCTTTCTATGTGAACAGTCTCAGAGGTCTACAGTCCAGAAAAAGGCTCTGTGGCCCATCCAGCCTGTGCCGGTTAAAAACCACTAGCTAACTACTCTAATCTAATTTTCCAGCACTTGGCCCATAGACTTGTCTGCGTTGGCATCACAAGTGGGCATCTAAATATGCCTTAAAGGCTATGAGGATCTCTGTGCCTACCACCCTCAGAGAGTGAGGTTCAGTGCCATTGTCACAGCATGATGACATCACAGACAGGAACAGAGACGAGCTGAGTCTGTGCAAACCAAAGATCCCCCGCACAGTGTGAAGGACGGGAGGGTCCCTGATAGGGGGCAGAGGAGATTTAACAGAATGGTTTGTAGGGAGAGGGTTTTTAGTTGCATGGTTAGGGCTTTTTTTTAAAACATTATTCTCTCATGTGACTTGGGCGTTGCTGGGATATATTGAGAACATCCATCTACAATAGATGAACTCTCCTTCTCAACCTCTCCCCTTGCCTGGGGTGTGGTAATCTTCAGGTTAAACCAGCCCTATGGTCAGGTCAGACTACGGTGACTTTACCTTTGGCACCGTGATGCCACTTTGCCTCGGTGTAGAGGGGAATGTTGAATGTGGTGAATGGGACACCACTCTGACACGGTGCTTCATCTGGAGGATGTTCACTTTCTTTCATATTGTCAGGGCTGCACTGATGCAGGGAAGTGGAAAATGTTTCAACACAAGCCGGATGAGTGCCTTATCGACAGCAAACAGCCAGTCACTGGGGAATCAGGTGTTTGGGGAAACTGAGATTATTCTCCTTGTAACAAAGGGTTTTGAGGGGACCTTTGACAGAGATGTTTACAAAAGATATACATTACGATGATAAAATGTACACCCACTCATCAACTGACCAGACAAATGATTACAGGACATATATTGAAAGTTTAAGGGACGATCTATTGAGAGAATGGGGTGATTTAAAGAGGGAAATTTTACGTGGCAAATGGGAAATGAGCAGGAACACAATACTCACATAATGCGAATATCCAGGTCCTGATGAATTGAGTAATTCTGTCAGAGTTTGGTGCTACAATTATTGAGATTCCCACCTGAAAGTGCACTTGTAATATCCTGTAACACAAATTCATAAAATCCATCAGTCAGTCCGGTCAGAAATTCACAACATCCCCTCCTCCTGGCCGAGGATAACTGTGCATTGTCCCTGCTACACATTATCCCTTGTGGGGGTCAGCAGTTGATTCAGGGAGAAATGTATTGGGGTTTCTAGGAATTTCCACCTTGGGACTTCATGTCACTGAACAGATCAGCAGGTTTTTGACACATGGCAAAGAAAGCCCGAGAGTTAGTGAGATGCAGACAGCTGGATTCGCTTCCTATTCTTTCCTTCTGTGCTGCTGCAGTGCCACAATGAGACAATGGGCTGGAAAAGCTGATGCAGCTTGATGGACAAGTTGTCTCGATTCTGAGCAATGGACAGTAAGCTTCTGGTCATTCGAAAGAATGTCCCTTAAAAAGATAGCAATTACATATGCGCCATGTTGCCCAGTGCTCCCAGCAAAAAGAATGAGGGAGGATCTCATTTAAAAAAAGGGGATAACAGTCAAGTTCCATGAGGGTTACAGTTTATGAAGAGACATTGATAAATGGGCGACAAGTTGGCAAATGGAGTACAAATGTGGGAAAATGTGAAGTTGTTCATTTGAGGAGACAACCAAAGAATACAGTGTTATTTAAAAGGTAAAATCTGTGGAAAACTGTAACACAACGGGACTCAGGAATAATTGTGCAGGAAACACGAAGCAAGCACACAGTTGCAACAGGTAATCCGGGAGGGTAAATGGGATGTTATCCCTCATGTCAAGCTGTTTGCAGTACAGGAGTTTGGAATACAAGTCTTAGGGCAAATGTACAAATTGCTGGCAAGACAACATCTGGAGGAATGCGAGCAGCTTTTTTGGTCCACTTATTTGAGCAAGTATATCACTTCACTGGAGGCATTTCAGAGAAGATGGACTAGCATGATCACTGGTTGGAGGGACTATCATTTAAGCTAAGACTAAACAGGCTTGGAATCTACTATTTAGATTATTGAAGATGGAGAGACGAGCTAATTAAAAATATATTATTCTTAAGTGGGTTTACAGGATAAATGCTGAGGGGATATTTCCCATAGTGGGAACAGATTCTTGATCAGACAGAGAATAGAGGGTTCTCTTTTGGAATCGTCAAGTTTAAGGCAACACAGACATGGGTAAGGGGTTTCGGTCACAAATGAGCTGGAGTGAGGTGGAGAGAAGGAGCATTTTAGAGATTGAAATTTCTGACATGTGATTGAGAAGATGTATGTTAGGATGTTCATCGTGAGGCCAGATGTGAGAACATTATTGAGAAGAGTGCAGTTCAACCTCATACAGTTCCCAGCGAGAGGGATGGATTCAGCACAGTAGTAAGGAAAAGTAATTTGTAATAACAACTGAAGGGAACGTGTTTAACTATCACAAAGTGTTATTGGAGGAAATTTCAGCGAATCAAGTAGTGGAAGTATGATAAGCAGTTTTATAATTGAGTAACAGTGGAGCAAAGGAGAGTGATGAGGGGGGAGTTAGATCTGAACATTGTAGAATACATGCAAAACCTGACACAGTGCTTATGGAAGACCTCACCTCCTGGCAGTATGACGGTGAGAAACAGGATGGACCAAGGATAGACCCTTGAGGGACAACGACGACATTGATTTCAGGCAGGAGTGGGATTTTCCAATGATGGTGAGGTCAAACATTGGTTTTAAACAGAATGGGTGTGAAGGACATAGCCAGAAAAGAGAAGCAGACAGAACAAGTAACAATATCTGTGAATTGGCATGGGGTGGGGTGGGGGGGGGGGGGGGGGGGGGGAGAGAGGCAAGGAGGAGGAGAAATAAGAGAGAGTTAGAATGTTTGGAGTTTAAGAGAATAGGGAAAAGGGTTAGGATAAGTTCTGATAAGGCTTGACATGAGACTGGACAAAGATGCAAGTTTAAGCCTAAAACGAGGAGCAACGTGCCAGGCAATTTGGTTTGGTGGGCTCGTGGAAGAGATGGAAGCAGCAGAGGCAGCTGATTGGATTGTCTCAATCTTAGTGGCATAGAAACTCCATGTGTCTCCCTCACTTCCTGTTGGAGGGGAGGATGGAGGAGACAGGGTGATGGACAGCGTTTTGCAAAGAAACAAAGCCTGCATTGGTGATATTAACTTTTATCTAGAATATTAAAATGTACAACAGAAGTCTGGGTCAAATCCCATCTCAGCAAATGGTGGAATTTGAATTCAATTTAAAAAAGACTGGAATTAAGAATCAGCTGGTTGCCATGGAACCATTGCTAATGGCAGAAAACAAAAACAAAAAAATCTAATGTCCTTCAGGGAAAGAAATTTGCCAACCTCAGCAAGCCACTCAGTTGCAAAATCTCAACAAAGGTATGAAGCTGGGTGGCCCACTTGGCATCTACCAAAGCACGAGGAAAGACACCTGCAGAATTAGTCCTATCGACCCCACAAACTCCTCTTTACTCATATCTGGGGGCTAGCAGCAAAACTTGGAGAGGTGACTCAAAGTCTAGACAAGAAACAGCGTCAGACTCACGGAAACTAACCTTACAGACAACGAAACATCACCACTGTCCTCAGTGAAGGCCTGCCCCACGAGCAGGACAGACCCAGCAGACGTGGCAGCACAGTGCTATTCTGACCGGATTATTGGTCCCGACAGTACTCAACATCGACGCCTGGAAGTCTCATGGCTCCTGCTGGTTACCATGTATCATCCTTCCTCGGTTGATAAATTGGCAGCAGTATTATTGCTAGATTATTAATCCAGAGACCCAGACAGCATTCTGCGGACCTGGGTTCGAATCCTGCCATGGCAGATGGTGAAACCTGAATTAAGTAATTATCTGGAATTACGAGTCTAATGATGACCCTGAAACCATTGCTGATTATCAGGGAAGACTCATCTGGTTCATTTGCATCCTTTTGGGAAGGAAATTTGCCATCCTTACCTGGTCTGCAATACATATGACTCCAAACCTACAGCAATGCGGTTGACTATTAACTGCCTTCTGGGAAATAAACACTGGTCCAGCTGGTGATTTCCATATCCCAAGAGTGAATTTTAATTGAAATAAAAAACTCCATGTTGAACAGCACTTGGAGGAAGCACTGAGAGCGTGAATGGCACTACTTGTACTCAATGCCCACCATCAGTAGTTTGCAGCAGGATTACCAATCAAGCTGGTCGGGTCCTCAAGGACAAAGCTGCCTGGCTGGGACTGCAGCAGGTGGTGCCACAACCAACAGAAGGGAAAAACATAGCTGGTCTCATCGTCACAAATTTCCCAGCTGCAGATGCACCTGTCCATGACAGGATTGATAACAGCGACCAGCGCGTAGTCCTGTGGAGACAAAGCCTCATCTTAAACTTGAGAATACCCCCATTGCATGATAATAAAATGTCACGCTGGATGAACACAGCAGGGCCAGCAGCATCTCAGGAGCACAAAAGCTGACTTTTCAGGCCTAGACCCTTCATCAGAGGAGATGCTGCTGGCCCTGCTGTGTTCATCCAGCCTCACATTTTATTATCTTGGATTCTCCAGCATCTGCAGTTCCCATTATCACTGATACAATAACCACCATTGTGTTGGGTGGCACGAACTTCGGCTGAAAGAGACAGACTTGGAACAGACACAGGAACTCAAAACCAGATATCTATGAGGCTTTGTGGGACATCAACAGCAGCAGAACTTAATCTGGCAGTCTGTAACCTCGTGGCTTGGCATATCCTACAGTCAACCATTAGCATTGATCCAAGGGATCAACACTGGTTGAATGGATAGTATCGGAGGGCATGCCAAGAGCAGCACCAGGCATACCTAAAAATAAGGTGCCAACCTCAAAACTACCAAACAGGACTATCTGCATGCCAAATAGCATAAGCAGCAAGAGTTAGAGCTGAGCCACCCCTAACCAATAGATCAGATGTAAGCTCTGCAGTTCTGCCACACCCAGTCGAGAATGGTGATGGACAATTCAGCAACTCATTAGAGGAAGCATGCCAAAAATCCCCATCCTGACTGACAGAGGAGCCCAAACTATCCACGCAAAAGATAAGACTGCAGCAAATTTCAGCGAAAAACGCCAATTGGATGATCCATCTCACCTTCTCCAGAGGTCCCCAACATCAGAGATGTGAGTTTTCATCCAATTTGATTCATTTCAAATAATATTAATAAATGAATGAAAGGTTACGGACCCTGGCAACACTCTGGCAACAGTACCGATGACTAGTGCTCTAGAGTTTGCTAGTGCCAAGCCAAACTGTTTCAGTCCTGCTACAGCGCTGGCTCTATTGAAATTTGGAAAACTGCCCAGGTCTGTTCAGCACAAAAACACAGCAAATCCAACCCAACCAATTTCCCCTCAAGCAGTCTACTCTCTATCATCAGGAAAGTGATGGAAGCTGTTGTCAACAGCACTATGAAGCAGCACTTACTCAGCAGTAACCTGCTCAGTGACACCCAGTTTGAGTCATGGCGAGCACTCGGTTCCTGATCTTATTACAGACTTGATCCACAAATTCACAAACAGCTGAATCCTGAGGTGAGGTGAGGGTAACTGCTGAGTCCTGCACCAAAGCCACTTACTTCCACTTCAGTGGAAATGACCCGACAGTGACACCTTAGTTTCAGCTCATCTGCTGAACCTCTCATCTATTCCTGTGTTACCTCCAGACTTAACTATCTAAACTCACTGCCAGTCGGCCTCCCACATTCAACGTCCCGGTAACCTCAAGAATACCTAAAATTCTGCTGCACACAAGTTCATTTGTACCAAGACCTGTTCACCCATCACTGCTGTGCTCCCTGATCCACAAAGGCTCCTATTTGTAAGCAACAATTTAAAATTCCCACTCTTGATTTAATTCCTGGCTGTGATGAGCCCTATCTCCCTGCACCACACAACCTTCAAGACTTCGATAACTCATTTAGTTCTAGACTCCAACACTGCGTTTAATCATTGCTTCACTTTGGGAGGCTGTTTCTGCAGTTGCCAGACAACATGGTCTGGAATTCCCATGATAAGCCTCTTAGGTTTGCTTTCCTTCTTTAAGATAGTCATGAAAACCTGCAAATTTAGTTACTTTTTGGTCAACTGACCTAATATGGCCTTACGTCAAAAGTTTCTTGATAATATTTTTGTGAAATTATAAAACTTGATAAAAATACAAATTGTTTGTTGATTTGGACATACACCGTTAGCTCTTCAGTATTGCTAGATGAATGATCTGTAACTTCTCAAATGGCCGAATTGTGGGAGCACCTTCATCATACAAACTGCAACAGGACACGAAAGTTAACCTTCTCCACAGGCAACAGGGCTTTGGCAACGATCACTGGTATCTGTGGAAGGAGAAACAGTAAATGTCGCAGAAGTGCAAAATGAATGAAACAGAATAAAAATGCTGTCGAATTTGGTGGTCTGAAATGGAAGAAAAATGCACACTCTTTCTGGGAAAATATTTCCTGACTGTGAAAGATACCATTCAAAAATTAATCTGGTAAGAGAGCGGCACATGGTGAGGGGGCGGGGAGCAGTGGAAAATTTATTGACAAAAAAGGTATAAGGAAGTAACAGTAAAACACTACAGAGATCAGATATATCCATCATTAGAGACTGAAGAGATTAAACACCGACAAAGGTGATGAGGGAGCACAGAAGTGACTAAGAGCAGTGCGAGCTGCTATTATCCCACACTCTGGGATAGACATCCAGAAGAAACAAACATTTCTCTTGGATAAGAGATAATAGGAACTGCAGATGCTGGAGAATCCAAGATAACAAGTTGTGGAGCTGGATGAACACAGCAGGCCAAGGAGCAGGAAAGCTGACGTTTCGGGCCTAGACCCTTCATCAGAAATGGGGGAGGGGAAAGAGGTTTCTGAACTAAATAGGGAGCCAGGGGGAGACAGATCAAAGATGGAGAGAAAAGATATGTGGAGAGGAGACAGACAAGTCAAAGAGGCCAGCATGGAGCAGGTAAAGGTGAGTATCGGTGGGGAGTTAGGGAGGTGGGATGAGGTTAGTAGGCAGGAAATGGGGGTGCAGCTTGAGGTGGGAGGGGGGAATAGGAGAGAGGAAGAACAGGTTACGGAAGCAGAGACAACCTGGGCTAGTTTTGAGATGCAGTTGGGGGAGGGGAGATATTGAAGCTTGTGAAATCCACATTGACACCATTGGGCTGCAGAGTTCCCAGGCAGAATATGAGTTGCTGTTCCTGCAACCCTTGGGTAGCATCGTTGTGGCACTGCATGTGACCCAGGATAGGCATTTCCTCTGAGGAAAGGGACGGGGAGTTGAAATGGTTCACGACTGGGAGGTGCAGTTGTTTATTGTGAACCGAGCGTAGGTCTTCTGCAAAGCGGTCCCCAAGCCTCCGCTTGGTTTCCCCAATGTAGAGGAGGCCACAACGGGTACAGGGAATGCAGTATACCACATTAGCAGATGTGCAGGTGAACATCTGCTTGATGTAGAAATTCTTCTTGGGGCCTGGGATGGGGGTGAGGGAGGAGGGAGGTGGTGTGGGGGCAAGTGTAGCACTTCCTGCGTTTGCAGGGAAGAGTGCCCGGTGTGGTGGGGCTGGAGGGGAGTGTGGAGCAGACAAGGGAGTTACAGAGAGTGTGGTCCCTCCGGAAAACAGGCAAGGGTGGGGAGGGGAAAGTATCTTTGGTGTTGGGGGTCGGATTGCTGATTGCAGAAATGTCAGAGGATGATGCGTTGGATCCAATGATTGGTGGGGTGGTACGTGAGGATGAGGGAGATTCTTTGTCGGTTGTTATTGCAGGGACGGTGTGCGAGTTAGGAGTTGTGGAAAAATGCAGGAGACACGGTCAATGGCATTCTTGATCACTGCGGGGGGGGTGCGGGTGAAAAGAGGTGGGGGGGGTGGGGCTGCACTCCTTGAAAAGGAACAACATCAGACGTACGGGAGTGGAATCCTGGGAGCAGATGCGGCGGAGGTGAAGGAATTGGGAATGGGAGATGGCATTTTTTGAGGGCAGTGGGTGGGAAGAGGTGTATTCTAGGTAGCTGAGAGAGTCGGTGGGCTTGAAATGGATATTAGTTTCCAGACGGTTGCCTAAGATGGAAACAGAAGTCCAGGAAGGTGAGAGAGGTGTTAAGAGATGGCTCAGGTGAACTGAAGTTTGGGGTGGTCGGTGTCGGTGTCGGTGAAGTGGACGAACTGTTCGAGCTCCTCGTGGGAGCACGAGGCAGTGCCAATACAGTAATCCACGTACCGGGCGAAGAGGTGGGGTTCAGGGCCAGTGTATGTACAGAAGAGGGATTGTTCCGACAAAGAGGCAGGCATAGCTTGGGCCCATGCGGGTACCCATGGCCATCCCTTTTGTCTGTAGGAGGTGGGAGGAGTTGATAGAGAAGTTGTTGAGGGTGAGGACAAGCTCACCTAAGCGCATAAGGGAGACAGTAGAGGGACCTGGTCAGACCTGCAGGACACAAAATAGCATAGGGCTTTTAGGCCATCTGTATGGGGAAATGCAGGTGCTAATGTGGTATACTGCATCCGCTGTACCCATTGTGGCCTCCTCTACATCGGGGAAACAAAGCAGAGGCTTGGGGACCACTTTACAGAACACCTACACTCAGTTCGCAATAAACAACTGCTCATCCCCACCTCCCTAACCTGTTCTTCCTCTCACCTATACCCTCCTCCCTAGACTGACCTATCCCCTCCCTACAACCCCACCTCCACTCACCTTTACCTGCTCCATCCCCACCTCTTGAACTTGTCTGCCTCCTCTCCACCTGCCTTCCCCTCTCTCCCTATTTGTTTCAGAATCCCCTTCCCCTCCCCCATTTCTGAAGGGTGCAGGCCCGAAAACGCCAGCTTTCCTACTCCTCTGATGCTGCCTGTCCTGCTGTGTTCCTCCAGCCAAACACCTGTTCTCTCACTTTCAGCCAGAGGCGGCTGCGCATGCGCCCAGCTTCACCTCAGCCCTTTCTGACTAAGCTGCCGCGCATGCGCCCCGCGGATCTTTGCCCCCAATGAAGATGATGACTGTCACACGGGCCTATCGTCACATGAGGCATTGATTTCTTTTCTGCAAACGTGAGTCTGGGAGTTTCAAATGCGTGTTTTCCGACGTGCACTAACTGTTTATAAAACTTCGAAACCCATACGAATATCACTTCCCTCCAGCTTTCTGCCGTTGTGCTTTCTTTACCGTGGCCTGCTCTTACCTCAATTGCACAAATCTTGGTCTCAGCGAAGGATCTAGGCCCGAAACGTCAGCTTTCCTGCTGTGTTCATCCAGCTACACACCGTGTTATCTCGGATGCTCCAGCGGCTGCAGTTCCGGTTGTCTCAGCGACTCTGGACAGCTCTCGTGGATGATCACGTGGTTTTCACTGATCCCGCCCTCTCTTCATTCCGATTGGGTGGCATCCGCCCGGTCATGCACGGCACACCTGTGCTTCTATTGGTCCCGCACTGACATCAATCATCCAGACGCCATTGTGAGTTGGAGCATGCGCAGTGTTTTGCGTTGTCATTGTGAGAAGCTAATGATCGTCGTCTCAATGTTGCATTTTGAGACAAATGACACTGAGAACTGGGTGAGAAAGATTGTTACATTAGCGACCCTGGGGCTTTAATAAGTCGCTCTGAGGAAGGGGCACTGCACCCGAAACGTTAACTCTGTCTTTTTACCTTCACAGATGCTGCTAGACTTGCTGAGTTTTTCCAGCAACTTTGTTTTGTTCCTGATTGACAAAATCCCAGTTCTTTTGTTATTTTTTAATAAGCCGCGATTGAAAAGGCTTCCTGCAGCTCAAAGCTAAAGGTACTCTTGATACCACTCTGTCAGCGAATAGAGAAATGGCGGTGAAATAAGGGTAATAAATACAGGTATAGCAGTCCTCAGGTAAGATGTAAAGAGAATAATTATGAATATGAAGAACATCACGTGGTTTAAGTGAGGTGGAGTGTTGTTCATATGAACTGTGATTGGGCAGAGAGGGAGGTTAATAAAAAAAGAACAAGCAGATAAGAGATTCTCAAGAAAGGTCTGTGCAATGGAAAGCAACGAGAATCAGAAGATAAAAGCCCAAGACAGAAGAAAAAGTTTGAAGACCGAGGCTGCAAAAACTCCAATAAGTTGTTTCACTGCTCTACTGCCTAGTTATTGACTTAAGCAGTATAATCCACATTCAACTGTAAGTAGCTGTCTGAGTTTGTCACTGTAGTTTACTTCATAACAGATAAACTCCACACTTTGTCTCAATAAAGCTGACAGTTGGTTCACAAATTAGTTCTGCTGCCAAGTCCGTTCCTGTTTGAAAAGGGGTATAGATCACATTTAAATAGACAATGAAAAATGTCAATCCAGGCTGGGAGCAAAATTCTACTCCCTCGCCACTGACTCCATCCCTGCCCCTGGTAACTGGCAGGTGACACACTGCTCAGAGTCACGGTGCAATATTTCATCCCAAGATGAGCTTCCAACCACATTACTCACCCCCACACTCATGATCACAAAGACCACATACAATTTCAACCTCAACAGCATCTCAGTTCATCTGCTGCTGAAACTATCATCCATTCCTTTGCTACCTCTCGACTTAACTCCCCAAACACACTCCCGGCCGGCTTCTTAATACTACTTCCCTGAAATCTTGAAATGATCCAAAAATCTGCTGCCCGTGTGTTTATTCTCACCGATTTTAACATCTTCACGTTTTGCCATCCTGTGCTCACTAACATAAACATTTTCTGAGTGGCAAAGCACCAAGGTTTTGAAATTCATATCCTTATTTTGAAATTTTGTCATCACACCTCCTTCCTTTGATAGTCCGTCCAGCTGCAAACCCCTCTGAGATATATCTGAAGAAGGGTCACTGGACACAAAACAATAATGTTGCTCTCTCTCCACAAGCACTGCCAGATAAGCTGAGTTTCTCATCAATTTCTGCTTGTGTTACTACTTTCAAGCATCTACTGTTCTTTTGCTTTTTCCTTCAAGACATTTGTTCTCCCTGACTTCCAACCTCCAGTAGATTTCTGGTTTTAACTGTCCCACCTTTTTCATGTTTTCAGTTTCCAATGCCATAAGCTCTTGAATTTACTCCCTGAACATCCCTGGTTTTCTAAGTCCCCTTGTTTGTTCAGGATATTCCTTAACCTACTTCTTTGGCCAGTTTTGGTCACTTGTCCTAATAAGTGCCTGGTATCAAATATTGTTTTGTGACAACCTTGTGTAATATGTCAGATCATTGGATTGAATCAAAAATGTGAAAACATTTAAATTGTTCTTTTGGAAAACATCACTAATCCTTCACGATCATTTGGTATTCCTTACCTAATATCATTGCAAGTGCGACTTCATCACACAACCTGTACTGGTTCAGAAAGGTCAAACATCAAATTCTCTGAGGATTGGCAATAGTTACTGATACCTTTGGAGAGTGATCCAAAGTTCATGTATCAGGATATGGTGAATGAATAGACAATAGACAATAGGTGCTGGAGTAGGCCATTCGGCCCTTCAAGCCAGCACCACCGTTCATTATGATCATGGCTGATCATCCACAATCAGTGTCCTGTTCCTGCCTTATCCCCATAACCCTTGATTCCACTATCTTTAAGAGCTCTATCTATCTCTTTTTTGAAAGTATCCAGAGAGTTGGCCTCCACTGCCTTCTGAGGCAGTGCGTTCCATATACACCGCTCTCTGGGTGAAGAAGTTTTCCCTCAACTCTGTTCTAAATGGCCTATCCCTTATTTTTAAACTGTGTCTTCTGGTTCTGGACTCACCCATCAGTGGAAACATGCTTCCTGCTTCCAGAGTGTTCAATCCCTTTATAATCTTATACGCCTCAATTAGATCCCCTCTCATCCTTCTAAACTCAAGTGTATACAAGCCCAGTCGCTCCAATCTTTCAACATATGATAGTCCCGCCATTCCAGGAATTGACCTTGTGAACCTACGCTGCACTCCCTCAATAGCCAGAATGTCCTTCCTCAAATTTGGAGACCAAAACAGCACACAATACTCCAGGTGCCGTCTCACCACGGCCCTGTACAGCTGCAGAAGGACTTCTTTGCTCCTGTACTCAATTCCTCTTGTTATGAAGGCCAGCATGCCATTAGCTTCCTTCACTGCCTGCTGTACCTGCATGCTTGCTTTCATTGACTGATGTACAAGAACACCTAGATCTCGTTGTACTTCCCCTTTACCGAACTTGACTCCATTGAGACAGTAATCTGCCTTCCTGTTCTTGCCACCAAAGTGGATAACCACACATTTATCCACATTAAACTGCATCTGCCACGCATCCGTCCACTCACCTAGCTTGTCCAACTCACCCTGTATTCTCATAACTTCCTCCTCACATTTCACACTGCCACCCAATTTTGTGTCATCAGCAAATTTGCTAATATTACTTCTAATGCCTTCGTCTATATCATTAATATATATCGTAAACAGCTGCGGTCCCAGCACTGAACCTTGTGGTACCCCACTGGTCACTGCTTGCCATTCTGAAAGGGACCCGTTTATCACTACAATTTGCTTCCTGTCAGCCAGCCAATTTTCAATCCAACTCAGTATTTTGCCCCCAATACCATGTGCCCTAATTTTGTTCACCAATCTCCTATGCGGGACTTTATCAAAGGCTTTCTGAAAGTCCAGGTACACTACATCCACTGGTTTTCCCTTATCCATCTTCATATGGACATGATGCAGAACTTGTTGGGAAATATGAGCTCAGAAACAGAACAGCGATGGCTTCCTTCTGACTCGAGAGGGTCTAACTTTACTTTTTAATTGAAAAATGCTCAGGTTCATTTATAGTTCTTCACGGAGAATGAATTGTTGAACTTATTCAGCTGCATGTGTACAATAAATTTCTTCAGATGTGAGGTCAAAGAAATTCAAAACTATTCCTCATCCTCCCACAGACTTTCTCTCACTGTTAAGGTGCCTACTCATGGACCTCGGGGATCCAGGTACATGATTATTTGAAGTTTACATCCCATTTAGACAGTGGTTAAACATGCTTTTGGCACGCCAGCCTTCATTGCTCAATGGTTTCAGTTTCGGAGTTGGGAAGTCATATTGAGGTTGGACAGGATGTTGATGAGACCTCTTCTGGAATACAGTGTGCGAATTCTGTCACACAATTACAGGAGGCATATTATGAAGCTGGCGAGTGTTAAGAAGAGGTTTACCAGGATGTTGCCTGGTATGGAAGCTTTGATTTATAAAGAAAGGTCGGATAGACTTTGACTTTTCTCGCTAGTGCTTAGGAGGTTGAGAGGCGGCCTGTTAGGAGTTCATAAAATAATGAGACATGTAGATGGTATGAATTGAGGTTGTCATTTCGCAAGGATGGGAGATTTCAAGACTAGGGGATGTTTTTAAGTTGCGAGGAGATAATTTAATTTTAAAAAATGTGAGGCAGAACTTTGTAATGACTGTGAATAAAACAATGGCAAGTTCCAGCAGAGAAACAGGTGGCAAAGAAACAGGTGACAGTGAAGCAGGCATGTGAGGGCTAATGTGTTTCGTTTGCCAGTGACATTCACCGCTTCACAAAGTGGGGAACATTGAAGTGCAGCAGTGACGGTGATTATTTTGCAGGATATTCACCTTGCAAATGGTTTTTCCGCCAGTATCCCTGATTACATCACAAGTTGACAGGATGAAAGCTGCAGCAAGACGTGTGGAGCCAGTGGAGTAATTGATACGGCATCTGAATTTGAATTGGAAGATTGGAATATTGTATCCTCTCTCACTCGAGTGAAGTTGACAGCTTTTCTACCCTTGCAAATTGACAGACGCTCCCGAAGAGGAATGTCTGCCCAGCGCTGTTTTTGTCAGGTTCCCAGCAGCTGAAGTGAGTGGATTGCTGGGTTTTGGAAATTGAAAATTGAAACTGAAAGTTAAATGAGTAACATGAGTGTGGGGCTACTTCAGCTCATTGTATATTTCATATCCCACCTCATGGCAACGGTACATATTGTCAGGAGAAACTGCTTGTGTTCCACATAAAGCTGCCTTTTGTCTGGAAACCTTGTGTACAGCGGGAGAAGTGGGTAGAACAGTGTGTGTATAATATAGAACATAGAACATAGAACAGTACAGCACAGAACAGGCCCTTCAGCCCACAATGTTGTGCCGACCATTGATCCTCATGGATGCACCCTCAAATTTCTGTGACCATATGCATGTCCAGCAGTCTCTTAAATGACCCCAATGACCTTGCTTCCACAACTGCTGCTGGCAACGCATTCCATGCTCTCACAACTCTCTGCGTAAAGAACCTGCCTCTGACATCCCCTCTATACTTTCCACCAACCAGCTTAAAACTATGACCCCTCGTGCTAGCCATTTCTGCCCTGGGAAATAGTCTCTGGCTATCGACTCTATCTATGCCTCTCATTATCTTGTATACCTCAATTAGGTCCCCTCTCCTCCTCCTTTTCTCCAATGAAAAGAGACCGAGCTCAGTCAACCTCTCTTCATAAGATAAGCCCTCCAGTCCAGGCAGCATCCTGGTAAACCTCCTCTGAACCCTCTCCAAAGCATCCACATCTTTCCTATAATAGGGCGCCCAGAACTGGACGCAGTATTCCAAGTGCGGTCTAACCAAAGTTTTATAGAGCTGCAACAAGATCTCACGACTCTTAAACTCAATCCCCCTGTTAATGAAAGCCAAAACACCATATGCTTTCTTAACAACCCTGTCCACTTGGGTGGCCATTTTAAGGGATCTATGTATCTGCACACCAAGATCCCTCTGTTCCTCCACGCTGCCAAGAATCCTATCCTTAATCCTGTACTCAGCTTTCAAATTCGACCTTCCAAAATGCATCACCTCGCATTTATCCAGGTTGAACTCCATCTGCCACCTCTCAGCCCATCTCTGCATCCTGTCAATGTCCCGCTGCAGCCTACAACAGCCCTCTACACTGTCAACGACACCTCCGACCTTTGTGTCGTCTGCAAACTTGCTGACCCATCCTTCAATTCCCTCGTCCAAGTCATTAATAAAAATTACAAACAGTAGAGGCCCAAGGACAGAGCCCTGTGGAACCCCACTCACCACTGACTTCCAGGCAGAATATTTTCCTTCTACTACCACTCGCTGTCTTCTGTTGGCCAGCCAATTCTGTATCCAAGCAGCTAAGTTCCCCTGTATCCCATTCCTCCTGACCTTCTGAATGAGCCTTCCATGGGGAACCTTATCAAATGCCTTACTGAAGTCCATATACACCACATCCACAGCTTGACCCTCATCAACCTTACTAGTCACATCCTCAAAAAACTCGATAAGGTTTGTAAGGCATGACCTACCCCTCACAAAGCCGTGTTGACTGTATTTGATCAAGCCATGCTCTTCCAGATGGTCATAAATCTTATCCCTCAGAATCCTTTCTAACACCTTGCAGACGACAGACGTGAGACTTACCGGTCTATAATTGCCGGGGATTTCCCTATTTCCTTTCTTGAAGAGAGGAATTACATTTGCCTCTCTCCAGTCCTCAGGTACGACTCCAGTGGAGAGCGAGGATGCAAAGATCTTCGCAAGTGGCGAAGCAATTGCATTTCTCGCTTCCCAAAGCAGCCGAGGACAAATCTGATCCGGGCCTGGCGACTTGTCAATCTTAATGTTTGACAAAATTTTCAGTACATCAGCTTCCTCTATCACAAAGACTGACACTGAGCCTCACATTAAACGGTAAAGTTAACAAGTAAAGTTGTAAACTTGCTCACCCAGTTGGCTTGTTTTCGTTCAGACTTTTCATCACCATGCGAGGTAATGTCATGAGTGAGACTTCCGAAGAAGCGATGTTGTTCTCCTCCACTTGGAATTTATACTGCCCCGTCTGTTCCGGCAACTTCTGTCATTGTGCATTCTGTTCTGTATGGGTTGTATATGGGGTCCAATTCTATATGTTTGCCGACTGCATTATGGATTGAGAACCATGCCTCTAAGAATTCCCATGTGTGTCTGTGTTTGGATTGCACTACTACGGTTATGTTGTCCCAGTTAAACTGATGGCCTTCATTGTCCGGCTGTACTGATATTAGGGAAAGTTTGTCATGTCATTTTGCTGCTGGCTGATGTTCATGTACACTGATGGCTAGTTTCCTTCCTGTCTGTCTGACATAATGTTTGTGGCAATTGTTGCACGGTATTTTGTAAACAATGTCAGTTCTGCATGTTGTGGGTATGGTGTCTTTAAACCTTGAGAATGTTTGTCGTAGCATGGCTTTGGGCTTGTGTGCTACCGTAATTCCTAGTAGTCATAGGAGTTGTCAGTTCTGATATGTTCTTGATGTGTGGCAGTGTGTGGCAGTGTGTCCAGTGTGTGAGGGCATAATGTGTCCTCTTCGTGTTGCTGTTTAGTCAGTACCTGCGGATGAAATTGCAGGGATATCCATTCAAAGCGAAGATTTTGTATTGGTATTCTTCCTCTTTCTGCATAGTTCTGGGTCATTGCAATGAGTGATGGCCTGTTTAAATAGTGTCCCGACACAGCTTAGTTTGTGCGCCACTGACCTGAGTTAGTTGCCGAGTTAAAAGTATCCGAGCCCCTCGAGGCACTGACCTGAGTTGTGATGTGCAAAGGACAACACAGGAAGGAGGATCCTTGTGTGATTGATCCAATGTGATCTGTATGCCAGGATAAACAATGAAGACTGATCTTCAGCACCCACATTGAACCTGGCTCCAATTGGTCTCCAGTCACCTCTCACAAACTACCATTGCCCTTCACTTTTCCTGGCCTCCCCTCTATCCTTGTTTTAAACTGATTGCACATCAGGCAGTTTCAGCTGGCATTGCTGATGTGGAACTGTAACATGGAGTGAATCGATTTTGACTGATCAATGACATAATTCTCCTTCTCAAGATCAGTCAATATTTCAGATTTATTACTTTAAATGATAACCATGAACAGGCTACGACAGTGAAGACACTGAATCGTAATCACTGGACCAGCAGGAAAGATCAGTTTATGGCACTCAGGACACTGCCTGATTTGGCCTTGCATTCTCCCAACCTTCAGCACATGATGCCCCTCTGCTCTGTTTCAGTTTTGTTACGTCTTGATATATAATAGTCTCCAGTTATCTATTCTTTTGCTATTTCCAATACATGAGACCCTCTTTCCATGTCTTGTGCCTGGCTCCACAGCTCAGTGGTCAGAGCACTGGTCTCAGAAACAAGTGGTTGTGAGTTCGAGCCTGTGGTAGTGTTTCTGCATCCCCTGCTTCAAAGGTCAAAAAGAGCCCTTTAAAAATTATCTGAAATTATAACAGTATCATTTCGTCCACAGGTCGGAAATATGTTTGAATTTCCACATTGCTGTTTGTCCTTCCACTTGAGGAGGAGCATTTGGAATGGCGGGAAGCAGCTGACTTCAGTGATGTTTGGCTGGAAGTGTGAGGTGAAGCAGGAAAACTGCAGGTGAGCAATGGGGGAGGAGCATAAACCCAGGGCATCCGTCAAATACTTCCATTTGTTGCTGTAAATAGGTTCTAGTTTTGGAGTCTGAAATGGGACAATAGAGCCAAGTGAGTGAAGTTCTGCTTTCTGGGGGTTGCTCTCTCCGAAAGCCTCTGGCACTCTCGGTGGAAGGTGTCCTTGTTTGTTTCCTTCTGTGGGTGAAAATGAGTTTCACTTCCCCGAGGGGGCATGGACACAGTCTTCCCACCTCAAACTTCAGTTTTGCTTGTTGGTTCCTCAAAGTGTTGACCCAGAAACCCGCACAGCACACACTTCATTGGGGAGACAATGGCCTGAGGTTGTTGTCACTGGACAGTTAATCCAGAGACCCAGATAGTATTTTGGGGACTTGTGTTTGAATCCAGTTGCAGCAGATGGCGGAATTTGAATTCAATACAAACCTGGAATTAAGCGTCTAATGATGAGCATGAATCTGTTGTCCTTTAAGGGAAGTAAACTGCCATTCTTGCTTACATGTAACTCCTGACCCACAGCAATGTAGTTGACTCTTAACTGCTCTGTGGACATTTAGGAATGGGTAATAAATGTTAGCTTAGCCAGTGATGCCCTCATCCCATGAATGAATTTAAAAACTACTTCCGGAATCCCTCCTGTATGGAATGATAACTGATTTGCTTTGCCCAATCCTTATGCAGACTGAAGTCACCTGACTCTTGAAGTCAGTGACCTTTCATCATAGTTAGAGCTCTCCCTTTCTGCTGGTGTCTTCAATTTCCTTTTTAGTGCCTTCTGCTAAAATTACCACTCGAGTTGACTGGGGTGTATATACATCAACCACTGTCAATTTCTGTCCCTTGATGTTTCTAAACTGTACCCAGACTCCATTTCACCAGAACTAATATCCATTGTCATTACCATATTAATTTTATTCTGTAACCAGCAATGCTGACCTACCTCCTCCTTCTTGTCAGTCCTTCCAAGAAGCTGAATACCCCTGGAGCCCAGCTTCAGACATCGTAGATATTTTGGTTTCTGATTTACCAAAACATCCTGGATTCTGGAAAAGTCTGAGTTCAGTAGAAATTAGCAGTTGTAACACTGCTATGTAAGAAAGAAGGAGGAGCAAAAATAAGGAATAAAGCCAGTTAACATGACTTCAATCAGTTGGGAAAGTGCTTAATAATGTCTCTTCATTAAGTATGTTTCAGCAATGCTTTTAAAACAAAAATCGTATCATCTGATTAAATCAACGTGGTCAATCCAGAAGAAGACATTCCATGATGGAGACAGGGCAGTTGCAGGTAAGTTCAAGGTCACCCTGGGGCCAGGCATGTTTGACAATTTCATTCCTTTTTGATAGTCAAACAAGTGAGGTCGCAAAGAGGAAACCAACAGCTGCATAACACTTGGATTCCCAAGAGGCATTTTGTAGGGTGTCACACTGATGGCTAATAGATAAGATAAGGGCTCTGGAACTGAAGGTAATGTATGAGCATGAATAGAGAGTTGGTGAACATGCAGGACATAACACTAAGTGTTGTTGTGACTGTGATGAGAGGAGTGCAAAGGATTCTAAGGTCAATGTAAAGGTTGAATTAACCTCCAGGATGTTTTTAAGGGACTTTGAGGACAGATGAGACCATCCATCCTCTTGACAGCTGACCAGCCAGTCTGGCCACCAAATAAATTAATAGACGTATCGGTCACATTGGCAGGCCTCCTGGTGCCTTCACCCCCATGGGCAATATACCAGGAAGGCTGTTAAGGGAAGATGGCGGAGATGGGAAACTGCATCCATGACATGATGCCCACGTTTACAAACAAGCCCTCCCCACATGACAAACCGCGTACACGGAGATGAAGTGGAAAACAGCAGGTAACTGCTCGAACAGGTTTTGTGTTCTTTCTCGGGAAGGTTTTCTTTGAAAAAAGAATAAGCCCAGTGACATCACAATGGTTTGCCTGTGATGTCATAAACACAAACAAGAATAAACAATAACTGCTGTGTGTCTTCACTTCATGTTGAGACAACGTGAGGTGAACATTGCAGACTTGTAGCTCTGCAGTTTCAAGTGCGCATCGCTTATTTCTTTTCTCTCCCTCATCAGTGTAATTAGAACTAACACTAATTGAAGTGGAGGGAAAGGAGCAATACCTTCGTGGTATCACTCTTGGTTGTGAGAAAAGTTTTGAGGTAATTTGAATTCAATATATACTGGACACTATTTGTAAAGAAATTGGATTTTAGTACGAATTTCAACGACGGGAAAACTGGAAAAATGATGTGAATTTGGGGTAACCTGATTGAATTAATGCGTGTATGTTGTGGGTCACAATGGTTCCAGTACTTGCCAAAACCAAAATTATATTGGCCACATTTTTGTGTCCACTCTTTGATGGAGCAAAGTGTTTCTTCTGGTCTTTGCTGAAGGTGATATTAGCAGGGAAAATGTTCATCTCGGATGACCATAAGATCCCATTATCACAACAATTCGCAAAAAAACAAGAATGGAATTCTCCCGTATAAATCATCTACTATTTATCCCTCAGTGAATGTTGTTTCAATGGAAAAGCTAATCATTACCAATTGTTATTCATGAAAACGTGCTTTCTGCATGTTAACCAGTGCCTTTCCTACATTACAGCAGCCAAAAAATAGTATTTAGATGAAAAAGGCCCTTTGGGAAATCATTCCAGATATTCAAGGTGTTGGATTAGAGCAGAGCTTTGTTGAGTTTCATTTTGACCTGAAGTATCTGAAAGGTGATGTCCTGGCTGCTCAGTTGACAAGTTAAAGAGTTAAATTGTTGAAGGAAGACCAAGTAGATAGTGAAGGGGCAAATGAATATTAGACATATGTAATGAGGCTGAAGTCAGCAGTTGATATTTTTTGGTCTAGTATTTAAGTGTGATCGTACTCTTTCTCTTTTCATGTTGAATTTGGCTTTTACTTTTATGGTGTTTTCATTTGTCTTTTAGGTTTGACGATACTTCACCTTTCTCATTCCTCAGACTCCAACCCACTTTGATTCTGAAAGGTATGAGTTATCATTAATTTTTCACAAAGCACAAGATTCAATCCAGTTCCTTGTCTCCCTGTGTTCAGTCAGGCATCGACTCACTTATTCCAGACCTCACATGGAAATTTGCCTTTAGAGACAATGGGAACTGCAGATGCTGGAGAATCCAAGATAACAAAGTGTGGAGCTGGATGAACACAGCAGGGAACTGCAGCAGCTTGGCCTGCTGTGTTCATCTAGCCCCACACTTTGTTATCTTGGAAATATTCCCGCTCCTTTGTTCCATTTGCTCATACTCATCTCTGACATATTAAATTAGATTAGATTCCCTACGGTGTGGAAACAGGTCCAACAAGTCCAAACCGCCCCTTGAAGCATCCCACCCAGACCCATCTTCCTTTCACCCACACACCCCTCAACACTACGGGCAAATTAGCATGGCCGATCCACCTAGCCTACACATCTTTGGACTGTGGGAGCACCCAGGGGGAACCCATGCAGACACGGGGAGAATATGCAAACACCACACAGTCAGCCTGAGCCTGGAATTGAGCCCGGGTTCCTGGCACTGTGAGGCTGCATTGCTAATCACTGAGCCACCGTGCCTCCCGTATCCGACGAGATTAAAACAGCAGCAGTCCATGACACCTGTGAAAAGTAGTAGTTGTCAGCCTTGCATCAATGACAGCAGCCTGACCCTGGAGTCAGACAGTTCTCAGTGTAATATCACTGAGCACAATGAGGACTGATGTGGCAGCCCCCTTGTGTGACCTTGACAGACTGAGCAATAGGTGACTCGACATCTAACTGATGTCTCTACAGTTTCCCAGCTGTTTTCTCCCCACTCCCCACACTGGGTTCAGTCTCCCACTGGGCTGACAGTGTCCCACTCACTGGACTGCAGAGGTGTGGACTCTGAGAAGTTGACTGCCTCGGGTGTCCACCTGGCAGTGCCCATTACCCTGTATTAATGCCAGAGACTGCTCTTGGTGAACCTATCCTGCATGAAGGCAGCCTCCCTTGCTTTGACTCTGGGTTACTCCCTTTAGATTCTGAGACAGTGCTTCCAGGGTGAGTAGAGTGATTTTTATTCATATATTGATGTGAAAGCTTTGTTGATTTTATTTTGAGTGGCCTAAAAAGTCTGAAACCTGATGTCCGTGTTGGCTTAGTTAGGATTTTAAAGTTGTGTTTTCTAAGCAAGAGCAACGTGATATCAGAAGAGCAAACAGATCATGGACAGATGTAACTGCACTGAAGTCAGCATTTTATCTTTTTTGGTCCAGTATTTAATTTTTATGGCAGTCTTTCTCTTTACATGTTTAATTTTGTTTTGTCTCTCATGATGTTTTCATTTATCTTATAGATTTGACTGTTATTTCCGGTCAGTCAGCTTGCCGAATCAGTCAGATTTCCGTCATACTACTCTGAATAAAAATGGTATGTACTATCCTTGGTTTTTCACACATGACAAATTCCAATCCCCTGATTACTTATTCTTCATATTCCTATGTACCATCCTGCACTCACTCACTCGCACGTTCTTCCACGATGTGCAAGATGTTTTATATATTTGGTCACAGGTTTGTCCCATTTCATTCTGAGGGAGCTGAAATGTTTGAAGGCTGATACTCTCATCTGCTCACTTGGCCTTTTAAAGTTTCAATTGTTCTAAGGAAGAGCAAGGTGATATTGAAAGAGTAAACAACATTTGTGTTGACCATGAGGGATTGTCCTTCTCAACTTCTCCCCGTGCCTGACATGCAGGTTAAACAATCACCAGCTGTCTCTCTCTCTCTCTCACTCACGTGAGCACAGCCCTATGATGTGGTGTGGTAATGGTGACTTTTTTTTTCGAAAGGTGGGTCACTTTGGAACAGACAAGCTGGTTTTTTTTGTGATAATCACTGACTGTTTATGTCAGGAAATATCTACTGCTGCACTTTTCAAATCCAAGCTACGTCCAATGGGTGTGAAATCTGGCGACAGACGTTTTTTCCAAAAATGTTGTCCGTTGGAACTTCTGAAGTTGGAGTCTGTTGGGTTCATTCAGAACTTCAAGACTGCCATTTATGTTATGCGAGTGTATTCATGGTAAATGGATAAATGGTGGATAAATGGAGCTAAGAGAGAAACGCATCATGATGTGATACAATGGAGCAAGCTCAAGAGACCTTATTCCTATGAATTCAGAAAATATAGTTTAAGTTCTGAGATATTCCGCAAGCAAACTGTAAGACAAATGGAGTAACAAAAGTATGCTGTGTACTAGGATAGAGATCTGTTCAAACTTTTCTAATTGGTATTAATTAAGTCAGCGACGTGCAAATTCTTCTTTTCAATTTAAGACTGAGATGGAATAGTCACCCAAATTACATTCATGATGAACATAGAACAACGATATAATCATGAAGCGAAATTGTGTCTCTTGATGTAGTGTAGTGGGGGTGGTGAAAATAACTCATGTTTTTCATAAATTTTTAACAATCATCATGACTAGAACTAACTTATAGCCACAAACTGGAGTGTGTTAATAGGGGTGAAGAGTGGACATTAGATGGTGTTTCAATCACTGGCCACTTTCCACTGCTCTGCCACATGCTGTGCCTGGCAACCTTCAGTGAACAAAGTCCAAATTTGAACCAGATTTGCAAACCAATTCCTGAATTCGAAACAAGAAAAGAACATGTCATCTGTCAGGCAAGCTAGTGTGTTGTGGCATTTTGACTACGAGAGAGAAATAAAACAATGTTCATGTGAAACTGCACTTCATATTTGAAACCTGAATGTGCACACTTCAGTTGATTTTCTCCACTGCATAATTAACTTCAACTCTTCCATCCTGCTTTTATTGACATATTAATATCTGCTTGAGAGATTTCCTCCATGCCTGTTGATTGCTTACTAAATGCATGTGTTCAATATACTGTGAAAACACACCAGTTTTGATTTATCGCCGCAAAAACTGTGCGTTGAGGGACTGTGATTTACTGTGTTCGGTTATATATTTTTTTCCTTTTTGCTGGCATTGTGAAAGCTTAGAACACTGGAGAGCACATCCTTCCATAGGTATCCTGCCCTTTCTTCTGTTACACCGTGCAATGAATGGGAAGGAAAGGAGCGGGAAGAATGATTATGAAGTAAATTTGAGTAGGGGAGCTGATAGCCTGGTACCACAACAGCAGAACAGATGGAAGGAATGAGTAGTAGGGTGAGAGAGGAAGGAGCAGAGATTTCACCATTAAAAATGGTGAAAGCAATGTATTGACAGCTGGTCGCCTTTATTTAAGTAATGTATTGCAAACATTCAATAGTTTTGCTCTTTTAATATTTAAACATGGACATTACATAATTTCTCTTGCTGAGATTGTCAGCATGGTCATAAAACATCAATTTATTTTTAATGTTATTTGTCTTACTGGATCAAAATATGATGACACGTAAACAATTTGAGCTTCAAAATCTCCCCTTCCCCTACCGCATCCCAATACCAGCCCACCTCGTCCCCGCTTCCCTAACCTGTTCTTCCTCTCACCTATCCCCTCCTCCCACCCCAAGCCATACACCCATTTCCTTCTGTCTAACCTCGTCCCGCCCAGTTGACCTATCCGACCTCCCCAGCCTGACCTATCCCCCCCAACCTCCCCACCTACACTCACCTCTACTGGCTCCATTCCTGCCTCGAAACTTGTGTGTCTCCTCTCCACCTAACTTCTCCTCTATCCATCTTCGATCCGTCTCCCCCTCTCTCCCCATTTATTTCAGAACCCTCTCCCCCTCCCCCTTTTCTGATGGAGGGTCTAGGCCCGAAACATCAGCTTTTGTGCTCCTAAGATGCTGCTTGACCTTCTATGTTCATCCAGCTCCACACTTTGTTATCTTTGTTTGAAGATTATGCTTTTCTTCAGTCATGCTTTTTTATACTTGTGTGGGGTAAAGTTCTTAAAATGGCAACTTCATTTAATTGAAACACATTTTGTACAATTTTCTATTACTTGGAACAAGTCTTGGAAATACATTTCCTGTGATTACAGACAATTCATCGTTCTGACAGAACCGGCCAGCTACTCTGGCAAAGTTGAGAGGTTCACATTGGATTTCAAATTTCAAATCAGGCTCCTTAAAGAGTGCTCCAATTCCCTCCTTTGCTGACATGCTCCACCCCGACCCCTGCCCAATCCCAAAGGTATATTCATCTGCTGACATGAAGGAAACTGAATTTGATATAGGGGTGCTTGATGCGATTTGAACTATGAAGTTCTTTGTGAGAGTTCTTAATTTCTTTTGCACCCTCCACAGTATCAAGTATGATAATCCTTAGGCAGCACATTGGAAGAGACCTTGCATAGCACGAGCTTTGGAACAAAAAAAAATAGGTTTTCTTTTAATTCAGTTTCTCCCTCCTTCTATTTTCCGCCAAGTCAGCAAATATTTTACACCTCTCTGTTTTCCTACCAGTTATGTGAGCTTGCTTTCAAGAGTAATTAGATTCCTCAAAACAATATTGTTCAGAAATGTGAGGTCAGTGATAATGTTAGCAGAGAGTTCAAACGTGATTGACGCCGGACTGTCGTGTTTCCTGTAGCTTGCTGTGGCCTCGAGCTGTAGACAGAAGTTGCTGCACATAATTCCACATTTACTCTGTTGTGGAAACTTTCTGGCCCGTCTGATGACTGGATTGAAGTAGAAATTGAGAAATAGTGGGTGGTCAGCTGAAGGGATTTAATATTAAATGTTTATTTACTTAAAATGATGGTTTAATATTCTTGAGATCGATACAAAATAACTCCAAGGCTCAAATTTCTGTTTTATATGAATCTAGCTGGCCATGTTTCTGTGATGTTTTGACTTTAACTTTGTGTTTTTTTAATGGTTCAAGTAATACATGAAGTGACCAGCTGCTTTATCATTGGATTGAACATATTGTATCTCCTCAGCACTGGTATTTCTCTCCAGCCCTTCAATGCTCATATCTTTGCACTTCTAATTCCGGCCACTTTGATTTTCCCTGCATGCTTGATCTTCTTTATTCTGTCATTGGTGTGTTCAGCTACCCAGTTCTGGGACACTCTTCCAAAACATCTCCTCTTTGTCCTCAAAACCAATCTTTCTGACCAAGCTTTTGGTGACCTGTCCTAGTTTTAGCTTCATGAATCTTGGAGTGATTTTTAAATGACTATGTAAATGTGAAGCATTTTGAAATGTTTCTACCATGTCAGAGATCTATACAAATAAATGTTGTTCCTGCATCTCATTTACTTTTTAAATTTGGACTCTCTGGAGGCATCAGTAGAGAAGCTTCCATCACATCTCGCTGTTGATACCTCCAACATTCAAATTCTTAACTCTGAGACCTCAAAAAGACTTGTCGAAAATTTTGGAATCGCTCTCATGAACAAGGAGCTTTTCTACATCCGCACATTCTTTTCGACATACAAAGCATATACCACTGCTGAAAGTGTGTTGTACATCGTCCTGGACAAGTGAGCATAAATATAATGAGCATCTCCTTTGTTTAATGGTAATGATAGAAAAGTATGTTCTGTCGAGTAATCTTTGTTATTCATCGTTCCGGCAATGAATCGCTGAAACAAGCCATACGGAAACAACTCTCAGTAAACTGAGAATCTCCATCCAACCCTCAGTTCGGGAGACTATTTGTTGTTCATTGAAGACATGAACTTACCTGCACCCCAATCCCTTGGACATTAAGCTCTGCAAATTTGGGCTTTAACTTTCATCCAGTTTCATCAGAAAAGTCCACATTTTTTAAAGTATTCTGGAAGATTTTATCCTCCACATAGATGGTTTTATCCTCCACCTTCTGCCCAAAAGATCCAGATTCAAATTCTGTCTCCTATGTCATGTGTCAAAATAACTTTGAATAACTTGATTAAAAGTAATTAGACTTGAAGTCCTTCATAAAGAGAGACTGCAGTGGGACTGACGAGCTTGTTTGTTTACAACAAGGCAAAGCAGTCCTTCAGTTCTCCTGTTTTGTGCCCCTATCCCCTTCCAATATCCCTGATCCCAATTGGTGGCACAAATCATGTTTAAGCACCCCGCTAGTGATTTGGGACAGAAGTGAATAAAACATACTCACAAAACATCATGCTGAGACAGGTGGCAATGTATTTTTGATTATTTTTTCGCAATAATGAAGTGATCGAGAACCAGTACAATACAACGAATAAAAAGTGTGCTGAATGTATTAGGACAATGTCTAGACCTTGGTATTATAGATAAACAGTGACGTTGACTTCCTTCAATGCTTTTTATGTAGTTTGGAGCTTCCTACAACTATGTTTGGAATGTTTAAGTTTCTGCATGTAGTGAATGGAAAAATGTTATTTTAATTGAAAGAAACCTATCAATTGTCTGTAATAACAAAGTGTGGAGCTGGATGAACACAGCAGGCTAAGCAGCATCTTAGGAGCACACACGCTGACGTGTCAGGCCTAGACCCAGCTTTTGTGCTCTGAAGATGCTGCTTGGTCTGCTGTGTTCATCCAGCTCCACACTTTGTTAATTCGATTCTCCAGCATCTGCAGTTCCCATTAACTCTGATCAATTGTCTGTAAGCCTGTGTTGGGCATAACAATCAAAGTTTGGAAGCTGAGTTCAGGGTGAGGAACCTTCATTGCAAAACTGAAATGTTGGTCAAATGAATGTCTGCTTCCAACTGAAATATGCAGGAATACCGCAATTCAGTAATAATGGGTGAAATGTTTTTCAAATGACATCAGTGATGGTTTCTCTTGTCACCTCAGTTTTTATACATTAGTTTTTTGCATGTTGGGTGAGCATTGAACAGTTTGTGTACTTCACAAATGGTGTTTTGGGGTAACTTATCAAAACTCAGTTCAGGGACAAAGCGATTCTCACCACTGCTGACCTTCAATTGATGTACCTCTGACATTAGAGGGATATCCCTGGGTAGGAAAAGTTTCCCAAATGTGCTATGGTTATAAAATTTGAGAAAATCAGCAAAAAACTAGAGATTATTAGATTTTTCTTCAAAGCAGTAAGCTAATGAGCTGGCTTTCATGAACCCAATGGGTTGCAGAAATCGATCCAGCTGGACCTTTCAAAAGGGAATTTGGGTTTCTCTTTTTGCCTGTTGCCAAAATATTCTCTTTCTTTGCCCAAGTAAATCAAGTTCCAGCAGAATAATTCCAGCAATAAGCTTCTGAGTTTTTAAAAAAAGGTGACCCATACTTGCCGTAGAATTTGAAACATCACAGCTCACTCATGTCTCATGTTATCTCTCAGAGGTGAGATAGTGGACAACGATTCTTCGCAGGTTATTACTTTCTTATTTGCTTTTGTGTTAGGCCGGTGGTCATCTTAGATGATGGTATTCTTTTAAAGGTAAAGCGAAAATTTCATAAAACTAAGGAATCTCAGCAAACTGTGGTTTGTTGAAATTTGAGGAGTTTGGTTCTCGTTAAACTCTAAGGTAGCTGTGGTTAAGACAATCATCTGTTATATTTACTGTCTCCTCCTTTCACAATGTAGCTGTTTATTACTTTGGCTGCTTCGATTTCTAACTTGTCCATTGTCTTTTGGTGAAAGTCTCAATCTGCAGGGAGATTCTTGGAGTTTTTAAAAAGTCAGCAACAAAATGGCTTCCATGCCATTCAAATGTTCGAACCCATTTTACCAATTGGACAGATTTTGTGTTTAAGATTAGTGTTTGAGTCAACCATTTTAATTTGGCTAAAAGATCATCATAATTCAACGGATGTTTATAGTATCCGTTCACCTTACACGCACCCTACATTTCAAAATTTTCCTTTATCCGTGGTGAAAGGGAGAAACAGTCTGACTAGATGCTACAGTTATTTTGGTGCTTTGTAATTAGATCCAGGGAATTCATCCCTTTTTACGTGAGTGTTCTCATTTACTGAGGTTTTTATTTGAGACAGAGAATTAACTTGAGTTCAAAATGGTTAGGATCATATAGAATGAGTATAATTTAAAAAATCTGTTCCTGCCCAAGTTTTCCAAGTGTTGACGACCAGTCCATGACTTCTGAAGGAATGAATTTATGACTGACAGATTTGGTGATGTGACAAAGATGCGCTAAAAAATTAACCTTAGAGGACTTCGGAATACCGCAGAGAATTATAGGTTTAGCAAGTAGTCAACGATCTGACAAATAGAGTTGTATATGGGTAAATTTGAAGTCCATTTTGGCAGAAAGAATAGCAGTTTTGTTTTTATTGAAGGAGATTGCATTGCTCTGAGATAGAGTGGAATCTGGGTATCCTCGTGCATGAATCACAAAATGATCGTGTACAGACACATTAAGTAATTTGGAAAGCAATTAAATGTTTTCATTTTATCATGAGGGAATTTAAGCGCAAAATTAGGGATCAATGGTGAGCCAATATCTTGAATGATTTTCTCTGTATTGGTCAGTGTATTTCAAGGATGGAAGTACATGTATTAGATGCAGTTCAGAGCAGGTTTACCAGAATAATACCGCGACGAAGTGACTTGTCTTACAAGGAAAATTTGCACAGGCAAGGCTTGCATCAGTTGGTGTTTAGGGAAGGAAGAGGCAACGTGTTTGAAACAAAAAAAAACCTGACAATTTGGACAGGGTAGACATGGAGACAATGTTTCCTCCTGTAGAAGAGACGAGAATGAAGAGGAGTGTCTAAAGGGCAATGGTTGTCAATTTTAAACAGTGATTTTTTTTAAAATCTCTCACAATGTAGGTATTCTTTGGAGTTTTCTTCCAGAAAAGATGGTAAAAGCAGAGCTCTGGAATATTGTAATTGCAAAGATAAATAGATTCTTGTTGAGGGAGAAGGAGGTGAAAGGTCATTAGGAGAGGCAGGAATGTAGATTTGAAGTTGCGATCAGATGAGACAGAACCACATTGAATGCTTTACTCTTCCCTGTTGTATGGGAAGTGGCAGGTTTGCTGTAAAATGCCAAATTGGAGTTTCAGTGCAAAGTATTAACAAACTCGGTAATCAAGGCTTCAAATGCTGAAACAGATGTTTTTCAGCGGCTGAATGCAAATTGTAGATTCAAGCTTGTTTAAAATCACTTAGTTTGTGCTGTATGCCCAATTGCAGATGTGAAAGCTTTGACACCTCAGAGGCAGGAGAGATTCCAGTCATCGATTCAGTGAGCACAAAGTAAGCTTTAGTCTAATGTGTGACTTAATTAAGTTTCATCCAAAATACAACAATGTTAAAAAACCTGCTGGCACTTCCTGTAAGATCTATGGAGGGCCTTCCTCCCACAGCAATGCAGCAAACACTAGACAGCAGCAGTCACATGAACAAGGTTGCTTGATTGTATCAAAAATCTACACAGATTTTGTTTGTTTGAAAAGAAAAGTTGTATCAACAGAAAAGATCCAAAAGTGTTCAGTGAAAAATTGCTTATCCATTCACTATTCAGATCTCCATTTGTCGCCAAACATTTAAATAGCTGAACTCTGAATTAAGGATACAATATGTTGAAGAATTGAGGTTCCTACCTCCTCCCCTCCCCTCAGTCTGCCTGTGCTGTCTTTCAAATCTCCTGTGAAGGTTTTGAAGAAAAACCTACTCCCAGTACATCTGGAGGGTGATCTATTTTATAAAAACAGTTGACCAAAGAATGAAATAGAGGCAGAGCTGCAATCTTTTCTTTGCTGTCATTACGGTTGGTATTGCTGAGCTTACACAAAAGAGATTTGCAGGCCAATGTCCACTGTGGGAGTTGTGGAACTCTCATATTTGCAAGACAGACAGACACAAGTGGCTTTCAGCTGGTGACTTACTTCATGCCCAGTGAGTCATTAAACCAGCTACTTTGCCCACCTCTGACAATACAGTATAATGGTACAGAAGAGAGTTCAGCTTTCCTCCTGAACACCCCTCCACTTCGCCAAGAATGTCATGTCTCAGGCCAAGGCCAGTTGACTTGGGAAATGCAGCCCTGTATGTCGAAACACTATCTGAAGTATTTCATCGGAAAGTTGGTTGCCTTTCTATATTTGGGCCTGGAGCTCTTTGTTTGAGATATTTTTCGACTTTGCAACAAATATAAAATGATGAAGAAATGGATCTGATACATCTGTCTCTCTCTCTCCTTCTCTCTCTTTCTCTCTCTCTCTCTCTCTCTCTCTCTCTCTCTCTCTCTCTCTCTCTCTACTTCCACACCCCAGTCTCACGGTCTTATCCTGCAAACTGCAGTTAAGGGCTTTGTGGAGACAAATCACCATATTCTGTAGTTGTGTCTTGACCTGTTGTTACAAAATTAGCTGTCAATGGCTCAAAATACGGACTCAATGTCTTTCAGGTGTATGAAGATAATTTTCTTGTGGATGTAGATGTTCGCTTAAATTTACTTGATAGCACTTTTATGACCATTTGCAGAATACCTGACAGTGCAAACAACAAGGTAGATGGGAAACCATGCACTCTAAAATCTATCATGAAAGAATAAATTTGAAGACAATAAGCGGTTAAGGTTTTGCTTTATTCAGACTACAAGGAATACAAAGGAAACTGCCGATGTGCGAACAATTACTGGGTGCAAGTGTTTGTTTAAAATGACATTCTTCACAACTAATTTCAGCAGCGGAAACAATGATAACATTCCGAGCTGTGAGGAGCTTGCAAGTCCAGTGCCTCCAGAGACAGTTGCTGAGATCAGAAAGTAAGAATTGATCCAATGTGTGAGGAAATGATGCTTTAATCAGAATACAAAAATGTGAAGGGCAATTGCTGGAGGGCCACCATTTTCAGGAACATTACTTAGGGACTTTTTCCTGAAACTTAGCAGCATCTGTGGAGAGAAAGCAGATTGGGCGCTTTGAGTTAAGGTTCCCCTGTTCAGAACTTTGCATCTCTGAAGAAGTGTCGCTTTGCCTCAACATGAACTCTGTTTTCTGTCTGCAGATGCTGCAAAACCTGTTGAGTTTCTCTAGCAACGTCTGCCTTTCTTTCAGATTTTCTGTGTCTGTAGTTTTTTTTACATTAAAGAAACAGTTGGCTGTTATTCTAATATTTGCTCTGTTCTTAGTGTTGTAAAAAGAAATTTTAGATGGAAGCTTGTGGTTCACGCTGCAGGCCTTCTGCTGGATCTGAAACCTGGAGGCCTTGGCCGATTCCAGTGGTAACCAGAAAGAAATTGTTGCCGGGTTACTCACCAGTTGACGGTTTGGCTCAGTTTTGACAGCTGCTGGTCCAGAGAAAGGGATGGCAGATCAGCATCTTTCTCAGCCCTACTGTCAATGCTGATTGTCACTGAGGTTGTGTAAGTGGGCACCATCTGGGAAATGAGGGAGGCAGTCCTTAGAAGTCAAGGAGAGTCCAGATGTCAAAGAGAACTGGTCCATGTCACATAGCTTTGCAATGTGTAGGTGGTAAACTCCCTCCCTGCCATTTTCCTAATCCTCCCGCCTCCCATTTAAATGCCAGTGAATGATTGGGCATGCATTAACATACGATCTTTAATGGAACATTTCTTTTCCAAACATTGGACTGTGCACTGCCGGTAAATATATTGAAAAATTTGACTCTCTAACTCTATTTCCAGTGTTATTACATGCCCCACCTCCCCCCATCGCCCAAAAAAAAACAGACTGTGTTGTTTTGAAAACATGTGTGAAAGTTGAAATTCCTTCTTCCTTGCAACTCCCCTAGCTTCTCTTCCAGACTCAACTCTTGTCACTTGCAAACCACCTTTTAATGCTTGGAGGTGAAACACAAATCTTGATCTATTGTAGTTCATTGTAGTTATTGTAGTACATCAGAAATGTTGCCTGTTTAACAAACCCAGTTGATAAGTACTTGAAAACTTGGGAGAGCTTGTCATCTGAAGAGTGGTTGAGGGTTTTGGTTCTGCTCAGGATGGAGTTTTGAAGGATGGGAGGGAATGTCATTGAAACTTTCAGAATACTGAGAGACCTGGAAGGATTGCACATGGAATGGAGAAGATGTTTCCACTAGTAGGAGAGATTAGGACATGCCGACGCAGTCGCACAGTGAAGAGACCAACCTTTAGAACTAAGGTAAGAAAGAATTTCTTCAGTCAGGGAGTCGCTCATCTGTGGAAAACATTGCAGAAAGCCATCGAGGCCAAGTCATTAGGTCTATTTATGATATATAGAGAGAAGGGTTCTTGATTAATAAGAGGATCAAAGGTACCAGAAGAAGGCTGGCAATTGGGCTTGAGAAACATCACAGTCAGAATTGAATGGCAACGCAGACTCAGCAGGTCAAATGAGCTAATTCTGTCCCTATATCTTATAGTCTTATGGATCCACACAAAATACTTCAATGTTCGTTTTGTGAGTAAGTCATTTCTGGGTGCAAGTGCTTGTTTACAATGTCTTTAATTTTTGCCTTATATAGTCAGGAACGCAAATGCAATGTTGGCATTTATTTTGAATGTAAAAACAGGGCTGTACCTCTGAGGCTTTGTAAGGCTCTGGTCAGGTCATACTTGGAATGCTGCGTGCAGATTTGCGCCCTATATCTCAGGAAGGATGTACTGTCCCTGGAATGGGTTCAGAGGAGATTCACGACAATTGTCCCAGGAATGGAAAGCTAAACATATGGGGAACGTTTGTGGAATCCAGAACTATATTCATTGGAGTTTAGAAGGATGAGGGGTGATCTAATTGAAACTTTCAGAATACTGAATGGCCTGGACAGAGTGGATGTTGGGAAGATGCTTCCATTGATAGGAGAGACGAGGACCCGAGGGCACAGCCTTAGAATAATGAGGAGACCTTTTCAATTGGAGATTTGGAGAAACTTCTTCAGCCAGAGAGTGTTGAATCTATGAAATTCACTGCCACAGAAGGCTGTGGAGGCCAGGACATTTAAAACTGAGACAGATAGGTTCCTGATTATCAAGGGGATCAAAGGCTATGGGGAGAAAGCAGGAGAATGGTGTTGAGGAACTTATCATCAATGACTGAATGGCAGAACAGATTCAATGGGCTGAATGGCCTAATTTCTGCTCCTATGTCTGATGGTCTTATGGTCTTAATGAATTGCAGGTCCAAAACCTTTGACAGCCCAAACTCTGAGAAAGATGAAGAACCAAGTTCACCAAAAGCGACTGCAGAAATCTCAAAGTAAGTTTCATCCTTCTGTGCTTCATTCATAATACATAATATGAAAAGAAATTGCTGTGAATATAGTAGCTCCTGAAAGATTATATCGCCATTCGAGATGATAAAAATCACATTAAAGAAACAGCTTTACTCCCTCTGCGGCCATTGCCAGTAATTAAATCAATGACACATTTCAGCCTTTGATCCAGAGAAAACACTCAACCATGTTCAGTGAAAAATTGGTTGGCCCTCAACATCCAGACCTTGGTGGTCTAACTTGCAACAATGCTAAACTGCGAAACCTCCCACCTCCCCTCAAATGCACCAGCCTATGTAACTGGAGTGTCCTACATATTTTCTCTGAAAATTTGGAAAGCAAACCATCTAGTGTAGTCATTCATCTGGACTTTGACCTAATGGGGACTTGAAATACTGAGCATTTTGGGATTCAAAATTTATTTTCAATGTTTATAAGTCAGTTGCAGATGCAAATCCTTTCCTGAATTTGTGCTTCATGAGCACTTACAGCTGCAGATATTTTTACCGTATAGATTGTCGGGTGGGTGGGTATCAAAGTTTGCCAGGCATCTGTGTAACCATGAGGAAGCAAGGTTGATCGGAAATAGTTTTGATATGTTTAAATTATGCTGCATTTGGAATGCAGCAGTGTGAAAAGGGAATGATGGCGAATCATTGATTTCTTCGAAATTTTTAGTGCAATGTGATGAGTGCCCCAGACTATAGCACTCACATTAAAGTGTCTGCTGGGCTGCCTCCCTAGAAAATTTATAACAGAGACAGTTGTCTTAAATGATAGCATCACCGTTGAAGCATCCAAAACACAGATGGGAAATTGTTTTCAGATCAGTATTGAGGTTATATTTCTGGACAATGTGGCTATGGTAAAAATGCTCAAGAAATGGGTTAATCTCCTCTACCCCACCACAGCACTTCTCTTTGTTCCTCTTTCCTGCTTCAGCTGCACCCTCCCTACAAACTTCCTCCAAGTTCGTTGAAGTGTCCTCCAAACTTCCGTGACATTTGAAGAAATATGTCTACAATTAAGAATGTGACCTGCTCCCCGTGTCCGAGCCTTGGTATTTCTCCCATACAATATTGCCATTGAATAATTTGCAGTTTGAATTATCTAAGCTGGCCATCTGCCATGTGTATCCATGGAGCCAGGCACTTTCCCAAGTCAGAGACCTGGAATTAATCCTGAGTTTATTCTGTCCAGGTCTTCAACGAAACTCAGAACTGTTAAAGGAGCAGGACAGAAAAATTATTTTCTTTTCAGCAAAACAGCCAATGGTGACTAATCTGACCTTAAGCTTCAGTGAATTTGAGCAAGGACTAATTCCTACATCAGTGCTCTGAATCAAACTTTGAGTCACAAGCTGTGCTTGTGAGGGTTGAATTGTCAACAGTCTGTAAAGAGCTTGAGTTTCTTTGTCAGAGATGAGGAAGTTGAACTTAAATCCTTTCTTTTGGGATGTTTGTTGTCTGTCCCAGTGCAGATGTTCTTTATTTGACCTCTTTACGCCTCATCTACCCACTGGCTCCCCCTCACACACAAAAATCCCAACGTTGATAAGAGTGCCAGAAATTAAAAATGTGATCATATGCACAAGTAAAGTGATGTATTTGGTGTTTTGTGACCAGTTGCAGCTGTGAAAATGTTGACATGTCACACTGTGTAGAGGGTGGAAACCTCAGTTTGTGAGAAACTGAAGGAGTAATTGACAAGTAAATTTGATGTGACGTCAGATTAAACCTGTTGTACAGTATTTGGGATCTAATACTGTGAAAGGAAACTGTTGGGATTTGCTGTAAGATTATGTCAGGGTTGCCTCAGGAAGATACCCCAATTGGCAGTGCAGTGAGCACCAATCCAGACAAGAGCAATCACATGAAGCAACTGCTTGACTGCTTCTGCAATGTTTGTCTTATTTTGAGAGATGGGATAATGTTGAATTAGCATTAGGCTTTCAAAGCTTTTCAATGGTAGATTGAATTTTGCTTGTCTTTCAGTATCAAGTTCTTGCACAGCGCAAAAACGGCTTTCAACAAGGGTGAAGTACTGAAGAAATGGTTTTCTCTCCTTATTGCCCTGTTCTGTCTCTTCCAACCCCCACACCCCATCACTGCCTCTGTATGAAGGCCTGTGGGCATCCTGTGGAAGTCAAAAGAACCCCTCTCTCAAGACTGTGATTTTTAGTTGTTGAATTGGGTTGGATTTAATTCTGGACGAGTTTGCCTGTTCTAAATGACTTAATTTGTCCTCTTTGATCAATTGCAGTTCTGGAAATGGTGAGGAAAATGGAAGTTGTGGTGAGGAAAATGGAAGTTGTGGTTCTTCAGGATCAAGCGAAATAATTGCTCAGTAAGTTTAATTGCATGCATGACAAAGTGAATCATTATTCAGAATATGACAAAGCGGGAGGAAATAGCTGGGGAGCTAGCAGTTTGTGCAATGTTGTACAGCCATCGAATGGTAATAGCCCAGAGACAATGATTTGATAATGTTTGTACCAGCTCTCAAAGAGGGACTTGCCTACGTTCACTCCTAAGTCCTTTTACTGTGTAATACTGCAAAATCTCTCCTTTCGAAAATTGTAGTTCACTTCTGAAGACCTCAATTGAAGCTGCATCCACCACACTATTAGGCAGAGCTTTCCAGTTTCTAATGATGCTATTTAAAAAAAAATTCCTTGTCACCATTGGTTCTTTTTGCTGATCATCATAAATCAGTGACCTTTTCTTCTTAAGCCTTCTGTCACAAGGAACAGATTGTTCTTATCCATTCTAACCAAATCCCTTATGATTTTGAACACTTTTAAAATCACTTCTTAGTCTTCTCCAAGAGCAGCCCAAGCTTCTTCAGCCTCTCCACAGGGCTGTCTAGTTTGTCATCTCTGGCACTATTTTTGTGAATGTTCTGTGCACCCTCTCAAATCCCTTCCTGAAGTGTGGTTGGTAAATACCAGAGTTGAGGGCAAATCAGGAGTTTTTTTAAAATCATGATTTGTCTGAACATATTTGTTTTTCATACAATGCTCCAATTTTTAAAGTTCAGAATCCTGATGATATCTTCAACCTGCACTACCACTTCTATAATTATTGCGCACACTCATGCACGCACACTATCGATCAAATATCAGACTTGGATCATTTCAGGAAGCACCATATCATAAGATATTTATTTTGGCTACAGAAAAGAGGAAGGAACAATCCAGAATAATTTTGATTTGGAAGAGGTCCAACTTCAAAAGGAGCAAGAAGGCGTTTGCAGCAAGTAAGTTTGAACACTAAGTTCAGGCAAACTGCAATGAAACAGCAGTCTGTCTTACAGCAGGAGGTTGTTTAGTGACAGTCTCAGAGTGTTCCCACAAGCAGGAAAGAGTAGCAAATGATACAAATGATGAGGATTATTGATGACCCCAGTGTGTACCGAGTTAATTATAAGTAGTTCAGAAGGGAAGTGTTGAACTAAATGATGCTGGCAGCTAATGTTAACAGGGAATCCGAATGTCATCCTCCATTGTGAGCAGTGAAAGGGTCGCAAAAGTGGGGCTAATGATCATAAATCCACTGTTTAATCTTCACAGAGGTAAGTGCCTGGCTGAGATACTATTCAGAAGAACTTGATGTCCAACTCACGATGAAAAGTAAATAGTTGAGACAAGGATGAGCTGAGGATAGACAGCATTTTAGAAATGTGAAAATTAAACAACTGCAGATGCTGGAAATCTGAAACGAAAATGGAAATTACTGGAAAAGCTAAGCAGGTCTGGCAGCATCTGTGGCGAGAAAGCAGAGTTAACGTTTTTGAGTAATTTAAACCACTGAGCTTTTACAGCAATTTCTGCTTTGATCAGAATGGCTGGTTGTCCTTGGTGCTGGTAACTCAGAAGCAAGTGAATTGTAGACAACTGAGGATACTGAGAAAGAAAAAAATAGCTTGAGGCTGCAGTGGCACTTTGCACAACACCCTAATGCTGTTTGAATGCAGGGGTGGTATCAGAGGACTGGAGGATTACAACATGTACTATGTTTATGTTCAAAAGTGTGTGGATAAATCCAGCAACTAGATTCATCTTATTGGTGGGACAGCATCACAGGAACTGTAATCCCAGTCTCAAGCAAGAATACTTGGGGAGCATGTAGGCTAACATTTTATGCTGACTCAGAAATCTTCACCATCTGGTGTGCAAGAGAGAGATAATGGGAACTGCAGATGCTGGAGAATTCCAAGATAACAAAATGTGAGGCTGGATGAACACAGCAGGCCAAGCAGCATCTCAGGAGCACAAAAGCTGACGTTTCGGGCCTAGACCCTTCATCAGAGAGGGGGATGGGGAGAGGGAACTGGAATAAATAGGGAGAGAGGGGGAGGCGGACCGAAGATGGAGAGTAAAGAAGATAGGTGGAGAGAGTGTAGGTGGGGAGGTAGGGAGGGCAGGAACAGCAACTCATATTCCGGGTTGCAGGAACAGCAACTCATATTCCGGGTTGCAGGAACAGCAACTCATATTCCGGGTTGCAGGAACAGCAACTCATATACCGCCTGGGAACCCTGCAGCCATATGGTATCAATGTGGACTTCACCAGTTTCAAAATCTCCCCTTCCCCTACTGCATCCCTGAACCAGCCCAGTTCGTCCCCTCCCCCCACTGCACCACACAACCAGCCCAGCTCTTCCCCCCCACCCACTGCATCCCAAAACCAGTCCAACCTGTCTCTGCCTCCCTAACCGGTTCTTCCTCTCACCCATCCCTTCCTCCCACCCCAAGCCGCACCCCCAGCTACCTACTAACCTCATCCCACCTCCTTGACCTGTCCGTCTTCCCTGGACTGACCTATCCCCTCCCTACCTCCCCACCTACACTCTCTCCACCTATCTTCTTTACTCTCCATCTTCGGTCCGCCTCCCCCTCTCTCCCTATTTATTCCAGTTCCCTCTCCCCATCCCCCTCTCTGATGAAGGGTCTAGGCCCGAAACGTCAGCTTTTGTGCTCCTGAGATGCTGCTTGGCCTGCTGTGTTCATCCAGCCTCACATTTTACCATCTGGTGTGTAACCTGTTTAATAAAACCATTGGATGGAGGCTTGTAATTCTGAATCTTCAATTTTCATGGGTATTTTAATGGATTTAACTGAAGATGAAAGGGTTTGCGTGAGGTGTTTTAAATTGTTCTTCATGTTCAGTTGCAGCTGTGAAAGCGTTGAGTCCAAACACTCTCTGAATTCTGATGAAATTCAGAATTTAAGTTCACTGGAGAAGGGAGCGACAGTCAAGAAGTGAGTTTGATCCAAAATGTGACCATGTCATGCTTCATTTGCAATAAAGTAGTGTGTAAAGGGAATGGCTGGAGAGCTGGTGGCCATAGGTTGGATAATCAGAAATCTCTTCATGAAGGCAGAGATGTTTCCATGCTGTATGACTCTGTAAGACATACCACAGAAACAAAAACTCGGATATCATTCCAGATCATGGCACATCGATGAAGAAACAGCTTCTGAGTTCTTTGCCTGTTCTCTCCCTAACTCTGAGGAACAAGCAATACAAAGCACATGCAGCAGTTGCATGTGAAGGTGTTGAGTTTATCTCAGACTGAAATTTCTGGACTAGGTAGCAAATGTAAGCTATTGAAGAAGTGGCTTCACTCCTTGCACCTGCTCCTTTCCCCTATTACCACCAGCCACCACCACTGCTGGTGAGCTGCTTTGCCCTTAAGGTCATTTCTAGTAAACTTCCTGAGGAAATTTAAGGAACGTATTCATTATTATAAGCAGTTTTACATTTAAAGTGTGACCTTGTTTCATAAAGTTAGCTGGTCACGGCTTAGGATGCTGAATTTTGAGACTTCATTTTTTATTTTACGGCTGGCAACCAATTGTAGACCCAAACACCATTTTAATTTGCTTTTTCTTTTGTGGTTTATGATCAATTGCAGAAGCATAGACTTCAACAGATCAAGCTTTCTAGAAGAATATAATTTCAGTCCTGCAGAAAAAGAAACACTAATGAAAATGTAAGTTTGATTTGACATGTCGTGAAATTGTATTTTCAATGTGAAATTTAAGAATGTGAGAAGAATTGCTGGAGAGCCAGAAAGACCTGTAAAATAATGTAGCGCCTTTGTCATGAACATATAAGGCACCAAAACAGGATGGCAAACAGCACTCCAACCCATAACAATCACATTCAAGAAGCTAAATAATAACTGAAAGAATCACGGACACTGCAACTCAGGGACAAAAACAAAGTTGTTGGAAAAGCTCAGCATTTCTGGCAACATCTGTGAAGGTAAGAACGGAGTTAATGTTTCAGGTCCGGGTGACCCCTTTCAGTTCTGAGGGAGGGTCGCTGGACCCAAAATGTTAACTCTGTTTTTGCATTAAAGAAGCTGCTTGCCTTGCATGTCCAATGATTGCATTATTCCTAGAGATTGGCTTGTTAATATTTTTCAGTGTAAATCATCCAAAATTCTTTGTCTTTTGGAATTGTTTGTCCTACATTATCACGCTTTTGGGTTTGTTTGTCTCAGATCGTCATTACTCTAGTTTGTGATAATGAGGCATTATTGCAGGAATGGTTTTCCTCTTCACACCACTTTATTAGTTGCTATCCTGCAAACTTCCTGTGAATAGTTGAAACCGAATGATACCGCTATCTAGAGCAGTCAGATACTTGGCAAGTGGTTTGTTTGTGGTGTCCTGACTTTGGTAGCCCTCCCACTCCATGCTGCTGTTGTACGTTTTGCACACAATCGATCTTGAATTAATACTTCCTGAATCTATGAAATCTAAATGATCTTGTGAAATGATTTTTAATGTTTGAAGTTTGTTAACTAAGTTCTTTCAAAGATATTTGACTGTAGAAAGCATTGCACAAATGCATCTCTAGCAGGAATTCTAGTTATTTTTGAGCTATACCAGATTGCTGAGGTTGTTTTACTGCACTGAATAAGATTAGATTACCTACCGTGTGTAAACAGGCCCTTCGGCCCAACAAGCCCACACTGTCCCTTGAAGCATCCCACTCAGACCCATTCCCCGAACACGAAGGGCAATTTAGCACATGGCTGATCCACCCAGCCTGCACATCTTTGGACTGTGGGAGGAAAATTGATCACTTGGAGGAAACTCACTCAGACATGGGGAGAATGTGCAAACTCCTCACAGACAGTCACCCAAGGCTGGAATCAAACCCAGGACCCTGGAGCTGTGAGGTAGCAGTGCTAAGCACTGAGCCACCATGCTGCCCTGCATGACACTTTGGCAGCATAGGGTTAAAGATGGGATTATTCTGGTTTGTCTGGCCGTTCGATTAAATTCTGTGCTTTTTGATTAAGACGAAAGAACATTTATCCAATAGATTTGAGTGCTGGACTGGACTTGGGGACTTTAAAGTTTGAATTTCTTATCTTTATATATACAGTGATTTATTTTCTTTTGTACATGGTTTGCCTACTCATTTATTTTGTTTTCTTGAGTTGATATTGTTTTGTCATTTTTATAATCATGAAAGCCAATGCCTGAAGGGCCAAGCACAGATAAATTACTTGTGAGCAAATACAAAGGAAAATTTTTGCAGTATTGCATTGAGAAAAATGGTCAATTTGAGGGAGTGAGGATTTTCAGGGAATATTTCTACTTCAGATGCAATAGCAAGCGTTCACAACTGGGCCGCACTGAAGTTTGAAATAAAGCTCAAACAATTTATGAAAAATGCAACAAAGGAAAACTCCTTCTCATTAATCAAACAAATAGGACACAGTTGGCCAGGCAGCATCAGAGGAGCAGGAAAACTGATGTTTTGGGTCTGGGCCCTCCTCCAGAAATTTTCTGAAGAACGGTCCAGACCTGAAATGCCAGCTTTCGTGAGCCCCTAGTCTGCTAGCCTGCTGTGTTCATCAAGCTCCACACCTTGTTATCTCAGACTCCAGCATCAGCAGTACCTACTAACTCAGAACACAGTTGGGATGCCTTTTGCATTGCTATTCACTCTAAACCACCCAGTTGTCTTTTTGGGTAAATGAAACAAAGTTTTAGAAATCTAAGCCACAGGGATTGGTGGTTATCTGGAAATTCTTCTCCAACACCTAGCTATTCGTGTTTGGATGAACACAGCTAATTGTGGATACCAAATTGGTCCTGATTAATTTCACAATATTCCTGTACTAATGTCTCAAGAGACATATAGGGATGAAGTGTATGAAGGAACCTAAATTATCCTGATCCCCGATTGAGGACAGTGTAATCCTCATGAAAGTAATGTGCTGTTTTGGCATGTTATTTGGTATGTTAATCTCCTTTTGAATTCAAGTTTTTTGGGTTGAGTAAAGTAGAAAATGATCATTTTTGTTTGCTACAGAATAGTAGCTTACAACCTGTCAGTTTGACGTTGAAGAAAACACAGATATTTAGGGGTTGAGTAAAAGCATGGTCAAAACATGGTTTTAAAGGAACATCTTGAGTGAGGGCAGAAGAGGCAGGAATCTATCCAGTGAAGTTGTCATCGATGAAACAATTAATCTCAGATGCGCAAGTGGCCAGAATTGAAAAGAAAGTCAAAAGTGCACCTGTACATAATTATTTCAATTCTGGAATACTCTAATACTTTAAGAATACACTTCTCTCCAGTGCCATTGCAATCTAAGATTATGTTGTGCTTGCTTTAGGAAATGTTCCTTTTAGATGGTGGAAGGATGATAATGAGTAATTCAATGAAATGATGTTGTACACTGCAGCTGATTGGAGGTTTCAGATTACTCACTAGGGATGTAGTAACTTGTTAACGAATCTACTGGAATCAGAGACTTTAATTCTAGTGGGACGACAGAAAAGTGTTTTGGGTCAAATTTTGGACTCTGCACAGTACGAATTACGTTCTACCATAATGTCAGCAGGGTAGAGGCTCTTTAGCTCAGCAACTTATTTCCCAGCCACGAAGGCTTTCAGTAGGATACGGAATTTTTTGGTTTTGTGATCTTTTGAATTGATTTTTTCTTTATATATATTTTTGGAGGTTTACTGTTCGAGTGTTTGTCATGTGATGTAAGCATTTCTGAAAGATTCAGGACCAAATGAGCCCAGGCAACTTTCTTGGGTCACGTTTCCAGTATGTTTCAGTTAGTCACTGTTTCCGAGAGGTAACATAACAAACAACATTTTCACAGCCTTGTCCCTCAATCTCTGCAATTTCCTTGTGTCCACTTTAGACATTTCTCTTTTTTCCTGTCCAGTTTCACTTTCTTCCCTATCCCAGATTCTGTTTGTCCTGTTGTTACCAGCCATGGCTTCAGCTGTTTAGACTCTAAAATCTGAAATGCACAGTATGCTTTTCTCCATTTTTTAAAAAGCTGATTAAAAACTTCACCTTTTATCAAGCTTTTCATAACTCTTCTGACCTCACTGAAAAACAATCTCTTGACATTTCCAAAAATGAGTCACTTCATTTCATAATTTGCCATGTTCACTAGTTAATATCATTCAGCACCTTAGCAGTGTGGGACAGCTGTGTTTTTGAATCATTGCAAAAGAGTACAACCTATGCCAACTGATCTGAAAGCAGATGAAGTCAAAATAGTCCCTCCAGTGTAAACTATTTCTAAGTCGTAAATCTTTCTCAAACAACAAGAGGCTATTGCTGCATATGGCACTATGGCTACCTAGCACTTCCTACACCAACCACTGTTTAACAAGAATGGAGCTGGTAAAGTCTGAGTCAAGCCCCAATGTCTGTGTGTAATGTTGCACACCATATAATTTCTGTGCTGTAATGATCTATTATGAACGGACTCAAATAAGTGATCATCTGTTTCAGTGTAGGGCTGCAGATAAGGAAATTCCAAATTAAAAACTAGAACAGCACTTTCAGCGTAAAATGTTCCATGTAAATTGGCAATGCTAATCAAACAAATGTTTACTTTTTGGAGTCTTTGGAAAGTCAAAGGTTTCTCCTACCTACCGCATCATTGACCATAGCTGCAACTCAGTCCATCTCCCAATTCACAACAAGACTCATCATTCTGATGTTTGCTGGCCCACGTTGTCTCTTGGTTGACCAATGTCTGAACTTTAGATTTTTTTTCGAAAAAACTTTCAATTCTTGTGTTCACATCCTTTCATGTTCTTATTTTGCTTTTGTCTGGAATTATTTTAGGTCCCAAATTTTGCCTGGAACTTTTCTGTTCTGCCAAGTCCAGTGTGCTGTGTACTTCTTGATTTTTTTTTTCATCAGCCCACCACCGTTAGTGCTACTTCCTGCAGATATATAGTTCCTTCCTCTAGACATCACTATCTCTCGCCTTTAAGAAACTCATGAAGAGTCACTATTACCAAATGTTTGGTCACCTGTTTGAATATCTCCTCCTTTGTCAGTTTTTGTATGGTTAATCTGCTGTGAGGTGCCGTGGGGAGTTTTTCTGGGCAAAGGGTTCGATTTCAGTGGTGTGATGACTTCACTGTGCCGCTGACGTCTTGTTGCAAAAAAGTAACCATTGATCTACCTGTGAAATAATGCTATGTGGCCTCTCAGTATTAGCCAGGCAGTTAAAATAAGTGAATTGAAAGCTGACTATGTTGGAGTATTTCGTTATTCATCCTCAGCTGGAAACAATTTATCCATGTTACTGAGGTATCCAAGTACTGGCAATGCAACTCCCAGAACAAAGACAAACAAATCGTCATTATCCTTGTGTTTTTCTTTGTTCATCTGATTTGTTCCATTTGACTTTTATAAAGAAGATTTTTTGTTAAAGCTCACTTTCTCTTTACTAGCAAACTCTAAACACCAAGAGGTCCTGCTGGTGTAATAAGTAACCTCAGACACATGTGAAATCACTTTATACGTGAGCCTTAAGCTTACTTGTGCAATCTACAAAGAAGAAAACTTGGAAACATGGCCAACTTGCAGGTTCCATCCATGGCCAGCGTAATTCTAACTTGGACAGTCATTTCTTCATCATTGGGTCAAAGTGCCACACAGCCCCCCTCTGATGGCACAGCAGGATCACCATTGCCATGTGCACTGCAGCAGTTCAAGATGGCAGCTCATCTCCTGTGCGAGCACGATGACCCCATATTCCAACTTTCATCTATTGCATTTACATTTGTAGAATTAGAAGGTTTTTTTCCACACGTTTTGCTTCCCTGATGAACAGTTATTAACTCTGACTTTATTTCCAGTGCTATTCCTGAAATTCTCGAAATCTGGCTGGAGGAGTCTGCCGAAGACTTTCGTCAAGTTCCAACTTACTCTTGCCTCCGGAAGGTACTTTCCTACTTGAACCAGACAGTGCCGGGGTCAGATGCTGAACAACGGGCCCAGAAACTCCTGAGTCGGTTTTCGGTGGAGGAAACAGCGGAGAAAGAGATGTTCAGTAAGATTTATAATTATGTTGCAAAAATGTGGTTTTAATTCAAGGTGCCTCCCTGCAAGTTTGTGTGCGGCTTGCCCCTCTGTCTCAGGATTTAGTTCATTTTGGTTTCCTTTGACAAGCTTCAAAATTACTTCCACATTTTTGGCTAAACGAAGTTAATTAAAATTATTGCTGAGTGATTACCCCTGTACTAATTGCATGATGTACAAGACCAAATTCTGCACAGAATTGATACTCTAATATGGTCCGTTATGACCCAGCAGCATGTAATCCGACTTTCTGGACAATTTCCTTTTGAACTGTTGCCGTCAATGACATTTTATTTTATAATCTGATGTAATAATTTTGCAAGTTATTGTGAAACGGTAGATTGTGATTCGGAAGATTTCCTAAAGCCAGAAATTGGGATGGGAATCTGTCATTAAATACAATTTCTTTTGCAACTGAGATTCTCCCAACAAGAGGATTTCAGTGCAATATCATATTAATTTCACCAAATCCAGATTTAGAAGTATGAATGTTAGATAACTATTGTAAACCAATGCATGATTTCTAGTCACAAGTTTGTGAGATATTTTAGAGCAGTGTGAACTTTGGGCACAAAATAAATGCCTATCTTCACTTGCACAGAAGGCTACCGTAGAAGAGTCAGATTCTATGTGGGAGAAGAACACGACCAAACCATCGAACAAGTTGACGAAAAGCTTCTGTCCTACCCATCACGCTTCATTGCAGAGCAGCTGACTTTTATGGATGCTGTGAGTAAACAGGAATCTGGCACCCAGTCATTCTAAATAAGATATTTCAGTCAGCAGGAAGCGTCCAAATCTCTCGGTATTGTTTACTGCTATTACTGTTCCACCAGTCGTTATAACTGAATTCCCTTAAAAATGCAGCCTTCCAAGATGTTAAAATGTGTTGTTTGATGTGTAACTTCAGTATCTCGCTTGAAATACCTGCCAACTAAAACTTCAGCACTTGTCTTTTGTTTTGAATGAACGCCATGTGAAATAAGTGACCCGAGAGAGCACTGAAAATCCTTTGTAACTTAGTGTTGAAACTTTACAAAATGAATAGTATTTCAGGGTAAAAGTTTAATTGTTTCACCATAACAGTCACTGTTTCTTCAAGAGTCCACTGATTTGTTTGAAGTATCCAGGTTGGCAATTTTGCTGTTTTCCCAGAATCTTCTGGAGTGGAATCAGCCACAGGGTATTCCAGTCCAGTCTCCAAGGTGGCTTGATGTCTACCTCTACAAAATGAGACTCGTAGTTGCTGACTCAAAATTTGAGTTATGTCAAAGTCTGGTCATAGGCTTAGGCTTGAAGTGGAAGTTCAGTGGTCTGTATGACAGCATTGGGTGTGACTCTAGAATGTAAGTAGTCCTCTAGGTCTCAAAAATCCCAAGCATATGTTAGTGTTCAGAACAGGGGTGCAGCGATCTCATCTGGAAGTGACCACTTTGTCAAAAGTAGGTTTTGGTTATGGGATAAGAGGTAATGGGAACTGCAGATGCTGAAGAACCCGAGATAACAAAGTGCAGAACTGGATGAGCATAGCAGGCCAAGCAGCATCTTAGGAGCAACTGCGCTCCGAAGATGCTGCTTGGCCTGCTGTGTTCATCCAGCTCCACACTTGTTATCTCAGTTTGTTAAGGGGCAGCTGCTCTTCTGCACAGAGTTCCAAAGGTAACTGTCTGTTTTCACTGCAGTTTCTGTTGCATATGTGTATGTATATACCGACTGGCACTTAGAGTCTAATCATGTGACATAATGATGACAACAGCCATTTTTGGTGGGAAGCAACCTCGTTGGATGTCTGTTGAGGAATGTAGCTGCTTTTCTTTTGTTGAACCATCGAGATCTGCAGTGAGGGCTGTGAGTCTTTTTCAAATCAGGGGTTTGACCTGGTGAATATTGAAGCGGTTTTTTTGATCCTCATCGCCAGTTTTTTTCTTTACCATGCAGGTGCAGGGGGCTGAAGCGTTAAACAGCAGGAGTTTTATTATGTAGTTTACTGTCGAAGCAGCAGGGTTAGCCTAAGCTATTCCTTGCCGGAAATGATCGCTGACATCATTGTGACGTGATCAGACTGTTAAAAGTGAGAGCCCACCATGCTTGCGTAAACATGCAACAGTTTCCCACTCAATGGTTTCTGAGCACTCCCTTCTGCTGCAGCCTGCCGCAGCCAACTCTGGCTTTGAAAGTGACGAGACTGACGAATTTCTCCATTCTGAATGAGTTTACGGGGATCTGAAGGAACTATTTGCCGGTTGTGTTAACTTTCACTGTTGGGGCATAATTGTTGATGAGAGTTGCTCATCTTGAAGAGGGAGACAGAAGGACATTATGCAATCTGAATGGCCAGTTGACAAGGTTGGACGTTTGGCAATATTCGTGTTCAGCATGAAACCAACAGTGGGGAAGTGTTGACATTGAGATCTGTTGAACCAACAGAGGGCCGGGCTGTCATTGTGTTCTGTCAACCTGCCTTGGTGCGAGAAGTAGACATGATGCAGGGCCGCTATACTGATGCCCAGCCTGTCTAGCCTGTGGGCCACCAGGGCTGAGCATCTGTAGCAGTGACTATTGCCAGCAGAGCTGTGCATTGATGGTGTGCGTGGAGCCAACAGTCGGAGTTGGGTGGAGATAACCAGTGATTTTAAATCTAACCTACAAATAGGAAGCAGATGACTGAAAATTCGAGGGTTTTGATCTGTCTGAATAGCCTATGTGCCCTTGTGCATCAATGTGAGTATTATGTAGCCAGTCGTTGACAATATAGCATGTAGTTTTAATGTACAATTGCAAACTAGCAGGACAAATGTACCCATGGACGGACAAATCTTGTTTGTCATTCATTGCTAAAAACATGGCACGACTGACACCTTTAACCTTTGTTTCCTTTTTATTTTTGATCAGGATCTTTTTCGGAAACTTGTGCCCAGCCAATGTTTAGGGTCCATCTGGTCTCAACGAGGGAAGGAAGAAAAACAGCATCTGGTATCAACCGTCCAGGCCACCATTACACAGTTCAATAATGTTACAAAATGTGTCACCAGCACCATATTAAGACCTCAACAGCTGAAACCACGGCAGACGGCTAAAATCATTGAGAAATGGATTGATGTTGCCCAGGTACACTATTCTTTATTGATTTTTAGCCTTTGTGACATGTTAAAGTCCACAGTGCATGAAACAACCATGGTGGAAGAGAGCAAGTCATTAACACTATGTGTTGATATGTCCAAGGTTTGAAAGCCTCTTGATTTGGCAAGCAGAATACTTTTCTGAATAAGAGTTGAATGCTTCATGGAAAATCCTAGCATTCATAATTTCTGTAGTGCTGGCTGCTAATAGTTCTTGCCTCAGTTTACAGTTGCATTGAAATATTAATGTATTTTTTTCTGATCAAAAATATTTATGTGGACAAAAAAGGCAAACTGATTTCAGATTTTTAATGGCCCCTCAAAAATGAAGTTACTATTGGGCATTACATAGTGTTGTTTGCCTCCCTTCCAAGCTGTAGTCAGTTTATGAAACAGTGTACATTTTATTCTCAATGTTCTGCATTCTGTGTGCCCACATGATGGCCCTTCAGTAACTTGCCTGGTTGTCTGTTTCCTATGTGTTTGCCAAAGGAATTTGTCTCAGCATGTTAGTCAGCAATCGGGAAAAGAGTGAGGAAGGGCTGTCAGATCTGATACCAGGTTTGTACTTGTCGCCAACATGTGGCATTCCCACTCGTACATTTGGAAAGGATCAGGATAGGAACTGAGTAATTAACTGATTAAGTAAAGGAAGTAATTGATTCTTACTGATTTTGTAATCCTAAATTGCACTGGATTTTGCAACAAAACTGTACTTTCAATCTATTTTCCCATATACACGTGACCACAAAATATTCACTCATTAGTAAGGTTTGGAATGAAAGTTCACAATAATTCTGTTGCCAGCTAATTTAGAGAAGTCTGGTTTGGGTCTTGGCAACACTGCCTGCATCAGTTTTGACTCGTTAAGAGTCTTGAGGCATTAATGGGACCTTGATGGGGATTTGAAAGTCTGTCTCCAGTTTTACAATATGGAGCAGTTCAGCCGAATGTAGGCTGACACCCAGTCGTAGACATGGATGAAAGAGTTGCTGACATATCCACTGGCGCTATCAAAGGCTATTCTGAAGAGGAATCACTTGATCACTTGGCTGACCTTTCTAGTTCTGATTTTGAGTTTTTACAAGAGTTGACAAGGAGTGGCTTCCATGTTGAAGTGCCCTCCATTACTTCCATTTTACTGCAGCAGCTTTATTTCCCTGAAGCTGGAAGACTCTAGGCTTGAGAACCTACCTGCTGGCCTTAATCAGATAAGGCACTTATGATTATGCCAATTGACGCACCTCCAAAGAAATCCCAAATGGTGTGATCACCCTGCCCCTCCCTGGCCTTCCTCCCCAAGCAGAAGTGGCTTTGAGACCTGATAACAAACACTTGCAGGCTTCCTCCTCGTCTCCACCACACCCCAAAGCACCCATCTGGGAGGTTTGATTTGATCCAGTTTTCTCCCTACCTCCAACAGGTTGGTGGGGTGGTGGAAACAGATGAAGGACATTCAGCTGCTAATCTCGGTAAGATTAGTTAACTCAGTATCAATAACGTAGTGATTCATAAAAGTAGACCCAATTTCCTGATTTGTCTGTTTTCCCTCGAATGAGTATCTCACGTGACTGGTCCTGCCCTCCTATTCTGTCAGATAATACAACCTATCATTCATTTATGAGCTAAATGTGATGGATATAACAAAGATGATTACCCCGCCTCCACCCCCTACCTTCGCCACTTCTACCACTCAGATGTCCATGTCTCAATCCTACTCATTTTATGCTCTCCTTTGGTGTCAGTAATCATATCTAACCAGTCACAGGCTGGCAGCAAGTGAACTGAAGAGGTTGTCTCAGAGGGATACAAAATGAATATCAAGGTTTGAGTTGCCAAGAATCATGGAATTCTTTCCCTCAAAAAGTTTGTTTGTGAATGCTGTTATTTTCTCAGCTAACATTTTTCTGATAGAACCTTTTTTAAAAGTCTGAGGTGTTGGGTAATGGAGAGTCACTGCTTTTTCCACAGAACTCACGGCTTTTTTTCTCTGACAGGAATGTCGGATTTTGCAGAATTTCTCGTCAGTGCATTCTATTACCATTGCATTGCAATCAAATAGTGTGTTCAATTTGAAGAAGACTTGGGCAGCCGTGTCAAAGTAAGTCATTGTTCAGAAAGAGCCATGTAATTTTTATTTAATAAATATGAGGTAGGAAATTGCAGGTTTGACCTCCAGGTTTACTTCAACAAGTGATCTTCACATGCTCGGTGCATTAACAGGATTACCAGAGGCACTACAGTGCAATCCTAACAATTGGCTAATTGGCAGAATCTTTCATTCTTTCACGAAGGAGCGAAGAGTTAATTTGTTTAAGTGGAAAAAGAAAACTGTTTGGCAACTTGAAATATTTAACTATCGTGTTCCAAAACTGATCTGCTGTCGGATGGAACGTAACACAGTTTCCTGTGGATATTCTGTGATGGGTTGATAGAAGCCAGAGGTTTGTGTGGAATACTAAAATACAAAGACAACAATTATTTTAATCTCCCAAGAAAGCACTCTATAACTTTGAAGTGCACACCTGTAGTTTATGTTCGTGTGCCTCAGACCATTTGATCATGGTTGTTTTTTTTAGGCAGCTTGGGAATGAAATCTCTCTTGCTGCAATGAGATTCACCAAAACTACTGCACTCAAGAGCTTTTGCGGCACACTGGCAGTATCCCCATCCCTGGGTTTAAACAATCAGGGTTCAAGTTCTACCCGCCCCAGAGATTGCCAAAACATTTCTGAACAATTTGGTTAAAATAACTATACTTACTGTAAAAATGCCTCACTGCCGTTCACTGTTTGTATTACTTGCTTATTTGTCAGATTCCGTATCAGCTGTTTGTTATCTTGACTCTATTCTGTCAAGAGTAATTTGTCTCATTCTCTTGACGAGGAGCAGTAAGATAACATTTGAAGACCTTTCAAACAATGAAGAAGATAACTTTATAGCAAGTAGAGAGCTGCGAATGGAGGTAAGGTGTTGCACTTGGCCCAGTGTGACTATATTCAGGGCATGATCAATAGTTTCTAGTAAAATATCTGCAATGAACTCAGTTGGTGACTGAATGCATATAGATTCTGCAAATCAATACTGCAACAGGAGTATATGTATTGCAGTCCAGGTGGTCTGGCTTGGCTCAAGTCTTCCAAGATTGTTTTGTCATGATTCTTATAATTGCTGATGATATTGCAGTTAACATTTTAATCAACATCTAATTTGGTTATGATGCAGTGATGCAGCCTTCATAGATTATCTTTCTCAGTGTTCATTATCTTGGAAATTTGAACTGAAGCAATGTCTATGATACAGTGATGCAGCCTTCATAGATTATCTTTCTCAGTGTTCATTATCTTGGAAATTTGAACTGAAGCAATGTCTAAAGTGCGATATTTGCCAATTTCTTTTTCTTTTGCTTTGTACACTTCAAGGGCCTTGTAATTAATAAAAGCAAAGGCAAAACATTAAGAGATTTAACTGGTTCCCATAAGTGTTTTTACTCAATTACCATGTCTTCCTTTTATTGTTCTCTGCAGTAAGAACTATTTGCTGCGTCGGAATGGAGAGATATTCACATCTCTTTGTTTGTTCAGTATTTCAGACATCAACTGTCTCGTTTCAACGAGCTTGGACCAAAACTGACAAGTTTCTAGCCATTCCTCCTCACTCCTTTTATCATGCTCTTTGTCCACTCATTTTGCCCCTGAATTTGACAAAATAACAAAATAATTGGTCAGATATAAATATTTTGGTGCCACTTTACCAAACTAGTTGTCCAGATCAGAAAATAGTCAAAGTTTTCTTATTCTCTAAATCATTCTTAGATGGAATTAAAGCATTTTTAAGCTGGTATTTGAAGAGGGAGAAATGCAGTAATCATGCTAACATGTTGTCAGTTTGACAGACACTCCATTTTTCAAACTGCTCAACGTTCTAGTTGCAGTGAACTATCTCTTTACATTGCTTTCCAGATGTTTACCCCAGAATTTCTACTGCCCTGCTGTCACACTTTGTTTATTGTGTGTTGTGATTGGTGCACTGTACAGAATTTCAACATATTTTTCTGATCTGGATTGAATCTAAGAGTAGGTTTGCTTTTATAATCAAAAATGTGTGCTCTGCATGATGATTGTTTTTGTGGTGCAAAATTCTGTAAGTATACAGGGGAAAATGTGAGTTCATGATTGGACAGTTGTATAACTTCCATAAAGCTTTCTCCCAGATTATGCAGTGAATTACAGTGCATGGTTTGCTAATCTTTCAGCATCTTACACAAATGTGCTTTGGCAGTGGAGCAGGGCACCGCAATAGTTCTTGCTGTGTGTACATTAATGTTCAAGCTCCAAGTATGAACAGCAGGTTCACAGATGACACAAGAATTGGAGCGGTCGTAAGTAGCAAAATGCCTAGGTTTCAAGGCACACATTGTTCCAGCTGTGGCTCAACTGTTATTTACAGTTCCATCATTACCCCTTTGCTCTTATATTCAGGCAAGTATCCAATATTTTACCAACTTATCCACAGGTCCTCCTGCCTTCAAGAATATGTTTATGCACACACCAAGGTCCTTCTGATCCTCTGTCATCCAGACCCAAAACATCAACTTTCCTGCTCCTCTGAAGCTGCCTGGCCTGCTGTGTTCATCCAGCTCCACACCTTATTATCTCATTGAACATATATTCTCCTGACTTATTAGACCCCCAAAATGCTTCACCTCACACTTTTCTGGATTGAATTCTATTTGCCTCTGTTCAGGCCTTCTAACCAGCCCATATGTGTAACCCGAGAGACGAAGGTTTTTGCTGTTTACAACCGTCCAATTCTTGTGTAATCTGTGAATTGGCTGTTCAGACTTGGAGCTTTCGTGTCTTCAACATTAATGTACGCACAGTAAGAACTATTACTGTACCGTGTGGTATGCTGCTGGATGAAAGCATCAAGTTGCCGAAAAGCCCTTCAAAAATCACATTTACTTCCTGCCACAAACCTAATTTTGGCTCCAGTTTGTCAATTCGATGTATCTCCTAGGCTCTTAGGTTCTGAACCAACCCACCGTCTGAGACCATTAAATTATTTCTTCGGGTAAGAGAGGTGTCTAGTGAAAAGACATTGAGAAGAATTATATTCTTGAGTTAAGAAAAAAATGACGTTTAAACTTGTTGAGACAAAGTTTTGGAGATTCGGTGAGGTAAATTGTTTTTATCTTCAAGTGAAATTGCACATTACGGAGAAAATTTCCAATCTCCAAATGATGAGGTTACACAAATATTGAGTTTGGTTTCCAGTTCACAGATCAGGGATCAAACGCTGAACTTGCCTGGCCTTTATAGATCTAACTTTGCATTCCACTGTATAACTGTCTAAAATTTTGAGTCCTAAATTTTGATTCTCAATAGATTTAGTTGTATGATCAAGAGAATAAATAAGACATGGAGTAGTAATTTTGAGAAATGGGACAATGAGTTCACAATGGATTAAACAAATTCACCTCTCTTTTTCTAGGATATCGTTCAGGGAATTGTGCCGTACCTGGGAACTTTCTTGACAGAATTTTCAGCGCTGGATTCGGCTTTCCCGAATTACCATTCAGTAAGTCTCTCTTACAAGATTTGGATTCCTTATTTGCTGATGAGCGCTATTATTATGGTTTCATTGCAAGCTGCTTGTAGATGAGAATCAAAGCAATAAAAAAACGAATGAGTTTGATTAATAATCCCGATCAGAATAATTTGATGCTTTGTGCTGCGAATCAAACAATTTGTAAACAAAGGAACATGCAAATCACTTTGCAGTTAATTGAATATGGGTTTAGTTTTACAAAAGGTTGGATAAATTGCACATCAATTTTATTCTGTACAGGTAAATTGGTTACCTGGATGTCACTGCCTATTGAGCAGTTGAACAGCTGAGAATATCTTCAGCTTGGTACTGATCTACTTGACTGGAGCAAAGGGCTCTATGTAGTGTCCAAGATATGACCTGGTGGTATGATAGATCATTTGTGATTGGCCTTTGACGATATACTAAAATGGAACCAAGTTTACAGAGCTTGTATTTCACTTCTGATCTTTTAAATTTCATGATCTTATAGTACTGTTTGACCTTTGTACATTTGAATTAATTTTCTTTGTCCTTGTCTATCTCTTACAGAATGGCTTGATCAACTTTGACAAGAGACAAAAAGTTAGTAATGAAAATTGTACTGTGCAAAATGTTTGGAATTGTATGAAAGGGGAGAAGCATGCTTTTCACCCTTGTGCTGCTTTATTTGCTTGATGGGGGTGTAGGGGGAGTCTACAACTGCATCCTAAATGTATATGGTCACTAATAAATCCAACAAAGAATTAAGGAGATGCTTTGTTGCTCAGAGCAGCCAGATTGCAGAAGCTGCTGCTACCAGGACTCGTTGAGAGGATGAGCACAGATATATTTGAGAGAAAGTTAGATGATCAGAAAGGACACAACGGCATATTTAGAGTTTGAAGCAATGTGGGAGAGCCACGTACAGGATATGCCAGGCGTTATGTGAATGAGGATGTTTTTCAATTAATCTCAGTGTCATGGAAGCTGTTTCATTATTGAAGACACTGGATAAACAATCTCTCCATATTAGTATTTTCCTTTATATGAGAGGCATCATTTCGTCATGGGATGTCAGAAATTGAGGGAGTGCAACTGTTTGGATTCTCACTGACTGGGCAGTATGTTTTACTCCATATTTCTGAATTTGGTAATACCAAATTCTCAAACATCCCTGTTGTCATGGCTACTGTTGAGGGTATCATCAAATCCCTATAGTGTGGAAACAAGCCATGCGGCCCAACAAGTTCCTCGGGCCACTCTGAAGAGGGTCCCACCCAGACCCATTCCACATGTCTAACCCACTGAACGTAAATATCCCTGGGCACTACGGGCAATTTAGCATGGGCAGCCCACCTATCTTGCACATCTTTGGACCTTGGGAGGAAACCAGAGCACCCAGAGGAAACCCACTCAGATTGTATTTTCATCTTGTGCTGAAACATTCAGCAGGCAACCTGAGAATATTCATTTGAGAGGAATTTGACCTTCTGGCAAACAATGAATTTTTGCTTCCAGAGCTGTAACCTGAGATCCCTATGAATAGAATAGGTTCCGATCAGAAGCAGCTGATGCTGAATTTGCCAAACTGGGCCATGTGATGTAAAATCAGCTGGGTGGCAAAATAGGCATCCAACGCTGTGTGACTCCAATTCACCAGCTTGGAATGTAATCTGTCAAATGGCCCACCATTTGTAGTGGCGGATGTGGATGTAGTGAATTGTTTCTTTTCACTGACCTGTTGAAAACTGGCTGGCACTTTACAACTTGGCAGTAACATGTTGTCAGAGTTTGACCTAGAGAGGCCTGCCCCTTCTTACATGTCAAATTGTGACAAGATTCAACCAAGAAGCCACTGTGGTTGAAAGAAAATAGTCCAGTAACTTCAAGCTGCTCATGGTCCATTCAATTTCATGGTGGTGCAACTTTGAAAAATTAACTCAATGTTTTCACCGTCTGTCTTGGTATCAGTTACTATAGATCAGCCACTTATTTTGTACTTGGCAGACTTCCTTTTGCTTGGATGAATGATCTTTCATAACATTTCTTGTCTTCACCCTAAATCAGCTTACGGTTCTTTCGTGAATCATTGTTTAAAAATAATCTGTCTTTGAAGCACTGTTTTGGGAATTAGTGTCCTGAAACCATCCTGGATAATCTGCACAGAAATTTATCCTTGAAAAGTCACATTTGTGTCATTTATTTCCAAAGCAGAAATATTTTTGTGACATGATGTACTGTGCACTTTGAATAAAGTTATTGATGCTGTTCAAAATACCACGGACTCGGATTTAGCAGGAGCAATTATAGCAGTTTAAACTTGCTTTAATAGCTCATTATTTATTTGTGTTCTTTCAGGAATATGAAATAATTTTGGGTATCAAATCCCTGCAGTTTGCTTGCTCATCATACACCCTTCGTCCAAACGAGAATTTTCTAGACTTGTTCTTTATGCAACAATACTTAAGTGAGGATAGCGAGTGTGTAACTGGTATTGTAGGAGTGTGCAGGTAAAACAGTTAAGGGTTGTGTGTGAAATCTTCTCTCGTTATATTTGCTGTTTAATGCTAGTGAGCCGCCAGTTTATTTATTGTCTTTCTTTTCCTTGCTTTCAAAGTTTTGACAATGAATTCTGACCCATGAGGATAAAGCCAGTTGCTCAATGAATCAATTCTGTTGTGTTGCATCAAAATGTGTTTTATTGGTATATAATAGTGCAGAGTATACTACCACTAAGCCAATGATTGCAGGAAAATGCAAAAAACTTGATGAGTGACCAATTTTAGCAACATGTCCAAGAGCTCCTATTGTGGGTGCATCTACAAATCCAGATGTAAATTGTACCAGTTTTGAGAAATGTTTCATTTCCTTCCAATTTCTTTTCAAATACATAATCCTATTACTAACATAAAATTAACAATAACCCCACACAATTGGTCAGCATTTTAAAGTATCTTTCAATGGTTGCCTAAAAACATATTCCCTCATCTCAAAATAGCCACAGTATATTTTTAATAATGCAACCAAAAATAATCTCCAACTGAAAAAAAACCACTTTGCCATTGCTGGACCAGAGTTGATGAAGGAACCAGATTATAGATCACTGAAACTAATTTTTTGTTTTGACAGAGCGGGCTTTGTAATAATTACATTGTTTGAAAACAGTTTGCTTCTTCATAAATTGGTGGGCAGAAGTAATTATTTAAAATGTACCTGATGTATCAATTTACCTTCCTGCTTTGAAAAACAAAGCTCACTATTAAGCCCATCCTCAGGTTATGGATGACCATGTGCAGCAAGCACCTGGCATTATCGTCAATTCAATCAGTGGCACAGTCAGTATTGGGCCAACTTCAAACATGGTATTTATTGTAACAGTAATTACAAAATGTTACCGAAATTCACTTTGCATGAATCATATGTTGCATTTAAAGTTCTTTTGGGCCTCTGGGATAGTTTGGTTGATTTTCGGACAGATTGTCTGAAAATATCAGCAACAGAAAGTCTGGTCAAGAGATATACTCCTCATTTTACTATCTCCGAGATGTGGCATGTGGTGTTTTAGTCACCTGAAGTGACTGATTCATGACCACCTTTCATTGCTTGACATTCACATGACAGTGTGGATGAGGCCCAGAGAAACTCCTGTGTAACTTTACAACCTATTGTATCACCTTCGGCACTGGAAGTTTGATTCTCATGTTTTCCAGTTAACTTTTTTCAAGCCCAGTCCTTGTTAATTTTTTCTGTACCTGCTGTAGAAGTTCGACCATTTTGTTCAATTCCACGTGTTCTGCAAAAAGACTGAGAGGGTTATCGTCTTGGTAAAAAATTACGCAAAAGAACCGTAGATGCTGGGAATCAAAAACACAAAGAGAAATTGCCGAAAACATTCAGCAGGTCTGGCAGCATCTGTGGAAAGAAAGCAGAGTTAACTTTCGGGTCTGGTGACATTTCTTCAGAACTCTTATTGTCTTGATCTGCTGTTCATAAAGCACAAAAGATCGATGTGCCTACAGTGAGAACTGTTGTCGCTCATTAGTCAAAGTAATGTTCAGTGTTCTCCTGCCTGAAAACACGTGCCTTTTGCAAACAAAATTATCATTCTGCAATTTCAATTCTATGTCAATGATTGATTTTGCCATTAATAATAAGAATATTGAACAAAAGCATCTGATTCTTTTTAAATGAACCTTGTCTGAAAATGTTTATTTGCCACCCTGCAGCTCCTCTGAACTCGAGAAACCGCCAAAGCCCAAAAAGAGTGTGTTTAAATGCCTCAGCTGGTAAGTATCCCATGTTAAGCACCGCAAATATCTCAATATTTCCTTTATTACCTGGATGAATGGACAGAAAGATAAGTACATCTGTTCCTTGACAAATAGAGACATTTGATGTGTGGTCATTATTGCTTCATTGGAGTGAGATTTTTTAGGAACTGGTCGAGTAATTTGAGACAATGCAAGGAGCGGTGCTGTTATGCTCACCTCGTGCATGTGTCTAGTGTAGACTGATTGATAGAGATTCTTTGCTATGACCATGATTGTAGAATGTGGACCTGTGATGAGCTTGGTATTGCCTAGCGATTCTCATTTATCCACTGAGAAGTTTCTGCACCATGGCTAAATTTCACCGGAATAAATTTGTTTATGAGAGATGAGTAAGCAAAAAATGGTGTTGCAGTGAATTAAATTTGCATATTTGTGGGCCTGTATAATGAAAACTAGCAATGTTTAACAATTTTGAGTGAAAAATCAGATTTGTGTTCTACTTTGTGGGTCAGCAGGCAGCAGAAATATCTTCTGTTGAAAAATAATCAGCCATGCTTCTCACATTTGAAGCTCCACCTCAAAATTACTATCTGAATGGAGTCAAGTTCGGGAAAGGGGAAGCACAACGAGATCTAGGTGTTCTTGTACATCAGTCAATGAAAGCAAGCATGCAGGTACAGCAGGTAATGAAGAAAGCTAATAGCATGCTGGCCTTCATCACAAGAGGAATTGAGTATAGGAGCAAAGAGGTCCTTCTGCAGCTGTACAGGGCCCTGGTGAGACCCCACCTGGAGTATTGTGTGCAGTTTTGGTCTCCCAATTTGAGGAAGGACATTCTTGCTATTGAGGGAATGCAGCGTAGGTTCACAAGGTCAATTCCCAGAATGGCGGGACTATCATATGTTGAAAGATTGGAGTGACTGGACTTGTATACACTTGAGTTTAGAAGGATGAGAGGGGATCTGATTGAGACGTATAAGATTATTAAGGGATTGGACACTGTGGAGGCAGGAAGCATGTTTCCGCTGATGGGTGAGTCCAGGACCAGAAGACACAGTTTAAAAATAAGGGGTAGGCCATTTAGAACAGAGTTGAGGAAAAACTTCTTCACACAGAGAGCGATGGATATATGGAATGCTCTGCCCCAGAAGGCAGTGGAGGCCAACTCTCTGGATGCTTTCAAGAAAGAGATAAACAGAGCTCTTAAAGATAGTGGAATCAAGGGTTATGGGGATAAGGCAGGAACAGGATACTGATTGTGGATGATCAGCCATGATCATAATGAATGGTGGTGCTGGCTCAAAGGGCCGAATGGCCTACTCCAGCACCTATTGTCTATAAAACTCAAATATATTTCCATGTAGAAGTTGACATGAAAGTATGTGTTTGTGCTGTTGTGCATACATGTGTAAAGACTTCAAAGTTATTGTTTTTGGTCATTTTCCTGAGTTGGGGATATTATCTTATATTTCTGTTCAATAGGCAAGGACTGCCCAGAACTCAGCAAAGTCAGATTTTCCCCCACCTACCCGTGTAGAGTTTCAGAGAAGAAAAAACATGCCTTGTTGCTGTGTTGTGCCTTGCAGTGATCTGGACTATGACATGTGACTATAGTTATATAGAAACCAAGAAAGAGAAGGGAAACACTTATTCACTTCCTGGGATATCTTCTCTTTACATGAGTGTGGATGTGACATGGATGTGATTTAGGTTTCCTGTACTATTTAATGCCTAATATACCAACAATCAGGATTTTCAGTGTGGGAATTATTTTATCATGCCGTCCGCTGTACTTCTTTTGGGAGTTTTGGAAAATTTTCTCTGTTAAACGTGCAATATAAATGCAAATTGCTGAATAGAAATCCTAACGTTTGCAGTACCAATATACTGAAGGCCAAATTCAGAGTTCACTGTCCTACCTGACAAAGTGTTGTGTACAGTTTTCTATCAATTATCAATGGTGTTACTTTGTTTTACATTTTATTTTTAACAAACTGCAGCTTTCAGGAAGAAATTATGTACACATTAGCATGTGGCCAGGTTGGGGGAAATTTTCCACCCTGTGGGTATTCAAATCCACATTTTGCCTTTCATAAGATTGAGGTTGATAGCAGGTTGAACAAACACTGCAAAAAGTCCAGATTCTTGTGCCATTGGAATATGCAAACATTGTAACCTATTCATATACTCCCTAACTATGAGGCAATGTAACAATGTTCAATACTAGTAATGCGAGCTCTTGGTATGAGTGTGCCACTATTAATTTCTCACAGGTCAAATGTGGCGCACATCAAACTCCTGGTACTCACATCAATATACCTTCATTCTAGTTTAATTTTTTTTAAACAGTTTGTCTAGAATGCAATGACATTTTCATATGTTTGTTGTGTCCCCTTTCCCTTGTGCAGCCTGTTTTCAAAGAGAGGTGTTAAAGTCCACAACACTCAAACTAAAAGCTCTGAGCAGCGAGCATCCCTTCAGAATGAGGATTCAGACGACAGCATTACCGCAGCCAGCATTTTATCCTATTCCAGCCACTTGGAAATGGAAGAGCCGAGCACTTCGCAAAAAACACCGGAAACGGTGAGACAGTGAGGCGCTCATCATGTAAAATATGTTGTTCTCAGAGACTCTGGTTTGTCTAATAATATCCAGACACTTCTTTTCTTCTTTCTTTCCTTCCTTTCTTCTGCCTTCCTGCCGTCTATTATCCTGACTACACTTTGGCAGTCAAGAGGATACAAGGGTACTCAGTGATACCGTCCCAGCCACTGGAGCTGGATGGCTGCCTGGCCAATCTCCTTCGCCTTTCTTTTAAGAGCTATTAGCCGAATAGCCATTTTGATGTTTCAGCCAGACTGAAATCCTTAATGTGAATGCCGTTCCACCAAGCATCTTCATAACTGGCTGCTGCCAGCAATTTTCCATCCCAGGTCCCACTTGCCAAAGTTGGGTTACTTGCTTTCAGAATGAAGGCAAGACAGCTGTGTAATTCCCATCAAAATTCAACCTTTGTGCTGGTTACTGAAGCATTTGATTCCAGAAAAGGTATTATTCGCTCACGAAGTGAGAGCTGATTTTTTTGTTTTTGTTTGAGTTGTGCTGTTGGCTTTGTTTTGCTTAGATATTTTGTATGAATTTATACTAATAGCCAAAATATTTCATCTTTAATTATTCACAGCATGTTTAATTTCTACACAGTAAATTTTAGTGCATGGGGTACATCTGTCGCAGCTTGAAGCGCACAGTCCACACAAACAGTATTTAGAGTATGTTGGATAGGTCTTGATCCAGCAATTGCAACACAGTAATGCAGCTCTCTGCATGGAGTCCTCGTGACTGCACGTTTTGTTTTTCATCAATATTTGGGCTTTGAGCTGTTGGTTAGTGCGTTCTCTGCTGCAGACCATTGTATCTTGGGAGATTATCAAAGTTGTGTTATGGTTATTGTTTATAGAATATGTCTAGGACTTGTCCCAGGGGTATTTTCATAATGTATTCCCCTAAGAATTGGGCAGTATTATTAGGTCACATTTAGGTGTTTTGGAGTGGGTTTTTTTGTTTCAAAATACCCTTTTCCTTTTTATGGATTCTCCTGTTCAGTGTTGTGACTTCCTGTATATTAATCATAAACTGAGAGCTGGAGTGACTTGGATGATTTCACTTCTGGTTTCTTTAGTTCTCAGCTGTATGTGGTTTGCTGTTGCTGTCTGTCTTTCTTTCTGCCAGTGGTGCTGTGCCGCACACATTCTGACCTGCACAATGCACTGGTTGGCTCATTCGCAGTCACCCACAATTCATAAATGTGTTTTAACTTCAAACAGTGTCGTTGGATTCAAGATTTCTGTGCGTAGCAGGGTGAAGTGGGCAAATAAATATTTATGTAAACATGTTCACATACTGAGTGCAAACTGAAACCCCAAAGGGTTTATCTGACAAACTTAGAATTGAAGCACCAGTTTACATGGTCAAGTGAAATGACCACAATGTTATTGGGCTGAAGGAAACAATTGGTAATTTATGGGCATGCTAAGTACTGAATTGTTGATGTTGACTGACAGCTAGTAAACACAAACAGGAGTATAATTCCTCAGAAGTGATCTTTACTGGTAGAGGAAAGAACTGCAAGTAAAAAATTACACAAGACAGCAACGACCAAGAATTCATGTACAACATCATGTTCTTGCAATTAAGCTGTCCTGCGCAGAATGCCTTCACCTTTGTGGGCAGTAGGAGAGCATATTTTGTGTAATAATAAATATAACTGGAAAGGGGGAAGTATCTAATACGCAACAATTGACAAACATCTTCTTAAACAAAATAATTATTCCACAGTCATTAAAATCCGTGGATACGGCCTCCTCTGGAGGTTTATCCAACGGTGGTGCACCAGCAAAACCAAATTATGACAGAGCCAAGTCTCGTAGGCACGCAGGTTTGGGCAGCTGCTGGTGTGTAACACGTTGGAGGGACAACCGCCAGAATGAGAAAAGCTGCCTCATCCGAGTCAGATCAGAGGAGGACAGAGCACAAGAATTCAAAACTATTTTGGTAAGTCCCTGGACTGTTTGCTGTCGTCATGCTCGGTCCAAATAATTGCCATTGCTCTCTGCCAGTATCACAAGAGGAATTTTTATCGCAATTATTTGTTGCCATGCAGTCATATTCAGTGTGTATTTTCCACATTGCTGAAGCCTTTTTTGCTCTATGAGAGTTTTGACCATCATTTTGATACTGTTTTGTAATGCACTAACAATGTTTAGGTTTTAGGCCTGAACACATTTTCCTTGCATTTCTCCTTTAAGTGTACATGGCAAGGTGCAGCACTCTGTTGCCCCATTTTGGGGACTGGCTGATAACTATTGAAGAGGAAATATCACGAATTAATGTGCACCATTAACTGTACAATAAATCGGCAAGGAGGTACCAGATCTTCAGTTAGCTGACCACAGGCACTTTGGTCCATCTGTCAACTAATCGAGTAATATTAGCAGAGCCATTGAATATTTCTTTCCTGACTTTGGAAATTTGTGAAATTTAAAAGCTTGGTGCATGGAAGAAAGCACATCAAAAACGGGTTAGAGAAGAGAGCAATCCAAAATAGAATAATTGCCTACTGGCTAGTTCAGGAAAGCCGAAGGAATGTTGGCCAAATTGGAAGGCACATCGATTGTTTTGTTTGATCATTTATTTTCCTTCAAAGGATCAGTCTCTTTGACTGTGGCACCACAGATGACAGGGTAATGTGTGGGAAATTGTTTCTGGTACCGAAATATTGTTAAACAAACAGTGCCTCTTTCCTCTGGTAAAGAGAATATTTGTTAGCTTGTAAGTGAGTTGGAGATGGGGCAGAACCAGCCTAAGATCTGAGGCAGAATTTGGATAAGCAAATGGCAAACAGCCTATTTAAATTGAACATCTATGAAATACAGAAAACAAAATTCTCAACCAAAATGACGAAAATGTCTCCTGATGAAAGTGCAACAAATTTTTGCCAACTAACACAGTCATGAGAGGCCAGCTGGAGAATCATGGAATGTTATTACAAAGCAAAAAAAAACTTTGGCTAATTGTGTCTGTGTTAAATCTCAGTAAGAAGTAGCTAAATTTGCCACCCTCCTCCCCTACCACCACCGCCATTGCCCTTTTTAGCCCTGCCCTGCAAATTTTGCTCCATGTAATTATTCAGTCGTCTTATGAAAGTAATTTAATCTGCTTTACCCACCTATTCAGATATTGCGGCTTGGAAAAAGCAGGATTCTTTTTTGTTTTTGCTTTTTCTCCCCACCAATGACCTTCGATTTTGACCTTGGTACATATTGTCAGCAGGACCAGTAAACAGTTTCCCTCATTTACTTTAGTAGCCTGAGCAAATGACTGTTCTTCATGATTCTGTATTCTCATCCTGACCCAATTTTGTGTCTATACTGCCACTGCCCGTTTCATTCCACAGGCTTCAATTTTGCTTGCACACTTGTGTGGCACTTCATCGAACATAGAAAATCCAGTGTATTACCAACTAATCACTAAAGTCAGTGATTAATCATTTACAGTGTGAGCATACAGAGTGGAAAAGGTATTGGTTATTCAAAAAAGATCACTTTAGGGGATGTTAGTTAATGAAAAATAACAAGGTGTCGAGCTGGATGAACACAGCAGGCCAAGCAGCGTCGGAGGAGCAGGAAAGCTGATGTTTTGGGCCTAGACCCTTCTTCAGAAAAAGAATGTAGTTAATGTAATCTCTAGTTGTGTAATTTTTGACTCGATCACTTACAGAATTGTAGAGATATATGGAACAAAGTATCCCTCCAAACTTTTCCTGTTTATGTACTTATCCAAATGTCTTTTAAACATTGTAATTGTGCCTACATCTGCCATTTCCTCAGGAAGTTAATTCCACAACTTCTGTTATATTTTTCAGATTTGTTGTTCATTAATATATTTATTACGGTCTTTGCTTTTGACTGGGTGGCAAAAGTCTTTTTTTTAGCCATGAACTATAGCGGAATTAAAGCAGAATTAAGTATGAGTCTACTCAATCAGAAAACATTGCAGTTCTCCAGAAGAAACAGCACATTTTCTAGTTTATTTCAATTTCCAGGTCATTGATCAAACTTGAGTTGAGAAAAGTAATCTCCAAATTTAACATAGAATTAAACAAAAGCAGACAATTGCCCAAAACTTGGTCTTTTCAATGTCCTGCCTATCAAATATTATTCCTGCACAGTTTACAATTGATTGAATATTATTTTTTTGCACTGTCTTTGAATCGCAAATTGCTAAATGTCCCAAACTGCGAAAACAATTTTATGAATCATTTTAAACGAATAAGCACAGCATTAGGAAACGTCAGACTTCATAAACAACATTGAGCCATTTGCTGTAATGACAATAAATGTTAAAAGCAGGCAAATGGTATGGGGGTTTTGGGTGGGAGGGGTTGGAATTGGCTTATTTAAATTATGAGTTTCGTAACGAGTTACTTGCTTCAAACTGACTGTATGGGTAAACTTGAGCTTTGGGCTCTGTTTCCAATCAAATTCCAAACTTTACTGTTCACAGTTTATGCGTTATGGAGCATCGACGGCAGGTTTAACAATAACTGTCCTTTCAGTTATTATTTTATTAATGTAACTTTTACAGATTTCGGTGTAATGTTCCAATTAGTCTTCTGGGTGAAAACAGCTATGTTTATAAGCCCTTTGGAAATTGAGGCTTTACATATTTCGTGTGTGTGTGTGTTTGTGTGTGTTGTGTGTGTGTGTGTGTGTGTGTGTGTGTGTGTGTGTGTGTGTGTGTGTGTGTGTGTGTGTGTGTGTGTGTGTGTGTGTGTGTGTGTGTGTGTGTGTGTGTGTGTGTGTGTGTGTGTGTGTCTAATGCATTAATGAAAAGTGAATATTGTTTTAATTAGGTGACTAATCAAGATCGGGTTTCCGAAATTTTCAACAAAGCCATGACCGTGCTCAAATTTGAACCCGAGCCGACTCAGGACTTTGATCTCGCACAGATCATTGAATCAAATAAAGGTGAGCAGTGAAAATTGCTTCAATTTAAGTTAGAGATAATGGGAACTGCAGATGCTGGAGAATCCAAGATAATAAAGTGTGGAGCTGGATCAACACAGCAGGCCAAGCAGCATCTCAGGAGCACAAGAGCTGACGTTTTGGGCCTAGACCCTTCATAAGAGACGGGGATGGGGTGATGGTTCTGGAATACACAGGGAGAGGGGGGAGGCGGACCGAAGATGGAGAGAAAAGAAGATAGGTGGAGAGGAGAGTATAGGTAGGGAGGTAGGGAGGGGATAGGTCAGTCCAGAGAAGACGGACAGGTGAAGGAGGTGGGATGAGGTTCGTAGGTGGGAAATGGAGGTGTGGCTTGCGGTGGGAGGAAGGGATGGGTGAGAGTAAGAACAGGTTAGGGAGGCAGAGACAGGCTGGGCTGGTTCTGGGATGCAGTGAGGGGAGGGGACGAACTGGGCTGGTTTTGGGATGCGGTGGGGGAAAGGGAGATTTCGAAGCTGGTGAAGTCCACATTGATTCGGGTGGTATACTGTATCCAATGTCCCCGATGTGGCTTCCTCTACATTGGGGAAACCAAGCGGAGGCTCGGGGACCGCTTTGCAGAACACCTCCGCTCGGTTCGCAGTAAACAACTGCACCTCTCAGTTGCAAAGCATTTCAACTCCCCCTCCCATTCTTTACATGACATGTCCATCATGGGCCTCCTGCAGTGCCACAATGATGCCACCCGAAGGTTGCAAGAACAGCAACTCATATTCTGAATGGCATAACCACTGCAAGGGAATTGATATTTTCTTCTGATTTCACCAAAAAGCTGAACATATCTAAATCTGTACAATTGAACATATCCAACTGTGTTCAGCAGGATTCAACTCTGAGGAATATAAAGCCAATAAACAACTAATATCTGCACCTAATAAAAACAAATTATTCCATCTGATTCCCCAAAGCCAAAAAACAACAAAGAACCGCAAATGCTGGAAATCAGAAACTGCTGGAAAAGCACAGCAGGTATCACAGCACTTGTAGAGAGAAATCAGGGTTAGTGTTTCGAGTCCAGTAGCCCTTTTTCAAAGCTACTCAAATATTGAGTGAAGGATGCACATAGGAGTTGGTTGTGGCATTAAATCCTGAATTACTCACATTGCTTTGTTCATTCTTATTTTAACTGGTTATTCCAAAATAACTGTTTTCTGTTGCTGAAATTAATCTGTTCTTCCCCTCTTTTCGCCCGTGGCTGAGAGACCAGAAATATGGGTGGGGTCACTGCTGCCAAGTTGCTAATCTGTAGCAACCCTCCCCCCTCCATTTCCTGGTGAAAAGTAGAAACGAGGACTCATGGGTTTAATTCTGCTGTGGTTTAAAACGTGCCATCCAGGCTGTGTTAAGCAGAATGCCTTCTGAAAATGAAGTGTCCCAATGCCTTTGCAGCATGCTATCCCTGTCAGTTTTCAAAGTAAAGAAAAATCAATCCCCTGGATGCAAGCCTCACTGACAAAGCTGGAATTTATTCTGCGTCCATCATTGCCCTCAGAAAATGGTCATAGGCTGTGTCACTAACTCGTGTTTGATTTAGGTGCCCTCAGTGGTGTTAGTTTCAAGATTCCAATCTAATGCTGAAGGAGAGGATAGCTTTTCTCAGAGTTTTCGCATTGATCACACTGCACCTTTTTCTGTTTGATGCTGGTATCAGCAGAAGTGACCATGTAGCTGCTGGGTCATTCGTGAATCAGTTGGGGTTTTGCATTGTTCTGTAGTAGGGAAAATCTGACATCTTTACCTGGGCTACTGTATGCTGACTCTTCACAGCCTCATATATGGCCTAATAAAACCACTCAATTGTACAAACTGCCATGAAGAAGGCATGTGCCATTGGACAATGAGGGGTTTGAAATGGATTTTAGTCTTGACCAACAATGCTCATCCTGAGAATGGGTCTCAGATATAATGGTTTTCAGTTATTGAGTTTACCTAAGGATGGTATAACTCTCAAGATTTTCTCTTGTGTTTTGTAATACATTCTGAATCCTTGCAGTACATTCGTTCTGTTCCTCCCAGCCATTGATATTTCCGTACCCAGGAAGCAGTTCGACCTGTGCACAATTAATATGATGAAAACACACGTGAATAATAATGTGCTTTCCCTCTGCTTTTTCAGTGCTCATACTTCCGGCCGATGCCATCCTGTATTACGCAATGAACAAGAAAGTGAATCACGACTTCATCCTGAGATTCACCGAAAGAAGATCTTCATGTCTATGCAAGTTTTAGCTGTAAGGAACATAATGTTTCATGGGACTCTGTTGGATCTAAAATCTCTGCTTAGTATCAAAAACCCTGCAATATATGAATAAATTACTTTGGCAGTTTTCTACTTTAAATTATTGGACAATTTGGATAGAGTGTCTTGACTTCAGACAATTGCTTAACATTAAGTTTTGAGTCCAGTGCTTGTTTGTCCTTTTCAAACATCTTGTACATCAGCTATTTTTTCTGGAAGGCTGGAGAATTGAACCCTGCCACCTGTCTTCTATGAACATCACAGTCATGTATCAATTGGTTGGATGAGAAAAAGAATCTTTTACGTATCAATCTTGTTGACCAATTGTGTTTGAAGTTGCCTGGGTTCCTCAATGGTTGTTTGGTTAAAAAGCAAACCAGCCATTTGTTCAGCCAATGGCAGGATGATGAATACTTCAACTGAAGTGCTTGGTTTGGCCTTTAAACTTTTCAGCACTCCATTCCTGCCTTCAATATTTTTATTTCTCCAGTGGTTTAAACTAATTTGGAGAGAATGCCATTGATATGACTTCAACAAAGGGTAACTACAAGAAATAATAGAGTTGTTTATTACTGCCAGTGATATTGCACTTGTTTGAGACATTAACTGTTTTTAACTTAATGTTCAATTTTACAGAAATTTAATATAAAATTATTATACGGGTTACGTGAGTGAGACCAAGTGTGTGAGAGTGAGATTATGTGAGTGAGATTGTGAGAGTACCAGTCAAACCATGTGTGTGAGTGAGCGCCAAGTCAGTGAGAGTGAGTGAAACTGTGTGTGAGTGAGTGTGTGAGACTGGAAAGTCAGAGTGAGACGGTATGCATTAGTGAGACCGTGTGAGTGCGAGTCAGAGTGAGCTGATGTGTCAGAGTGAGACTGTGTGAAGTTAGAGTAAGACCGTGTGTGAGTCAGACTGAATGACAGTCAGTATGAGACTGTGCATGAGTGATACTGAGAGTTTCGTTGTGAGAGAGTGGGACTGTATGAAGTCCGTGAGACTGTGAGTGAAAGCATGTGCGTGAGTGAGACCATCTGTGTGAGTGAGACTGTGAGAGAGAGAGTCAGAGTTAGATTGAGAGAGAGAGAGAGACTAGGGATTTGTATGTGAATGAGACCATGCATTTGTGAGAGTGAGACCATGTGTGTGACTAAGAATGTGTGTGTGTGAGTGAGAGAGTCTGAGTGGGGCTGTGTGTGGGTGGGGCTGTGTGTGGGTGGGACTCTGAATAAGATTGTGTGAGAATGTATGAGTGAGAGAGCATGTGTAATTGAGTGAGTTTGAACAAGACCATGTGTGACTGAGACTGTGAACTCAGTGAGATTGTGTATGAGTGAGACTATGTGTGTGAGACTGAAATTGTGGGAAGTCAGGCAATACTGTGTGTGTGAACCTCTGGGTGAGGCTGCGTGCGAGTGAGACTGCGCACTCAAAATGAGACTGACTAAGGTGTCAGAGACAGCCTGTGTGAGTGAGACTGAGTTGGTGTGTGAGAGTCAAGATTGAGACTGTGTGTGATTGAGCCTGAGTTTGTGCGTGTGACACAATGTGAGTGTCTGTGTGGGAGGGAGTCAAACTACGTGTGTGAGTCTGTGTGAAATGAGAATGAGACTGTGCAAAGTCAGTATGGGACTGTATGTGTGAGACTGAGACCATGTGTGAGTGAAAAAGTCAGAGTGAGGCTGTGTATGAGACTGATGTGTGTGCGTGAGACTGTGAGGTTGTGTGAGTAAAACTGCAAAGTCAGCGTGACACTATATGAGTGAGAGTGTGTGAAATTGTGCTTGTCATACTGTGTGAGACTGAGTGTGAATGAGACTGTGTGAGAGTGTGTGGGAAGTGAGTCAGTCCATGTGTGTGAATGAGTCAATTATTTGTGAGTGAAACTGAGTGTGAGTGAGGCTGTGTGAAGTGTGAGTCAGACTGACTGAGTGTGTGTGAGTGACTATAACAGGCTGAGTGAGAAGTGTGTGTAAGTGTGAGACTGTGAATGAAACTGTCAGAGTGTAAGAGTGAGGGAGTGTGTGTATGAGAGGATATATCTGTAAAGTGCATACCATCTCAGGGAAAAAGAAACTAACAAACTAACCATTTATCCAGACCATTAGGTGCGGTGATGAGTACTTCAGCTGGACTGTTTGGCTCGGCCTTTAAAGTCTCCAGCCAACCTTTTGTTTCCAGTGGTTTTAACTAATTCTGGATTAAAAACCCACTGAAATGTTTTTAACTGACTGCAACTGCAAGAAATAACAGCATTGTTTATTATTGCCAGTGGTATTGCACTTGTTTGAGACTTTAATTAGTGCTCAGCTTTATAATGAATTTATTTTGAATGGTTATATTGTGAGATGTGCGCGTGTGTGTAAGAGAATATATATTTGTAAAGTGCAAACCATTTTGGGGATAAAAGGTATTTAAAAGATGCACAGGGGACCAGATCACCTCAGACATGAATACTGTAAGACACTTGTTGTTCCTAGTTTATCTGCTTATGTTCCATTACTCAGACCTGTCATTGTTTCAAGTGGGTCTCATTGGTTAACAGCCTAATCTGAAACTCATTCATTGACCTTTTCACCTTCATGCAACCACATCTCACATGCAGGACAGCGTTGGTTATGTATATTCACTTTTCAAATGGATCCAAAACAAAAATCCATTCAAAGTAGCAAAATATCAGGAATTTTTAACAATATTTGAGACTCTGTCAGATTCACAGTTGCACTATGTATAAATTAACACCAGGAACAACAAGCACTTTAACATTTCTGGCATTTCTTTCTTCCACAGGCAATGTTCGAGCCTCCTTCCCAATCTCAATCAATGAGCTCTGGTGAGGAAGGTCTTTAGGGAGGTCACCGCCTGATTTTTGAGAGGTCGTATGTATTTTTTTTCCTTCTCCTCCTGTAAATCGCTTGGTGCTCGACATAGGATTCACTAATTAGACATTTACACATAAACACTTTAAAACTAAAATGGTTCAACATCGAGGCTATGCCAACAATACCAGCCACAGACAGAAGAGGAAATCATCTGAGTTCTTTGTCTAAGTTTCGTTTCTAAAAATAGTGTTCAGGAAATGTTTTCAATGTTCTTACATTTGTTTTAAATTAAAAAAACTTAAATTGCAATCTTTTGTTTCATTCTTTTGAAGGAGAAGACAAATTCTGGGCTGATGGAGTATACTTCATATCTAATTAGTGCTGCTTCACTAAATATAAACTCCTATCAGCAATTTGTGTTGAGAGCTCACCTCCACGAACCATGTATCTGGGGCAATTGACAGCCATAATCCTAGAGAGCAAGGCAGGTACCTTGGCACCACACAGGAAATCTCTATCAGGGGGGCAGCTGATGGAGAAACTGGTTGAACAAATAATGGCTCTGCCAGGATTGGAACACTTTGTTTGCAATATGTGGGAAAGGTGCCTCCATTAAAAATGGCCTCTGACATCCGTCCACTCACTTGCATCACTGACCCCGTGCCATTTGCAAAATGCAAGCTTCAGTGCAAAGGCCACATTGGCCTTGATGCACTTTCAAAGAATTTCTGTGCAAGACTGTTGTATAATGGTGTTTGCAGTGACTGTCACATCAGTGCTGTGGGGCAACTCGTGCTGGCACAAGCATTGGTGGGACAGATAAAAGAGATAGCTCCAGGAATAGTGGGTGTACTGTTGTAGTTTTCCTCATCTTTGGATTCTGGGAAAGTATCTGGAAAACTGCCAATGTGACACCCCTATTCAAAAAGAGAGGGAGGCAAAAGGCAGGTAACTTTAGGCCAAACATTTATTGTTGAAAAGGTGTTGGGATCAATCATTAAGAAAATAATAACAGTGCATTTGGAAAGCAATAATCTAATTAAACAGAGTCATCATGACTCCATGAAAGAGAAATCATGTCTGACTATTAGTTTTTTGAAGAATGCTGAACTGAGCAGTTAGGGAGGAACCAGTACGTGTTGTATTTGGACTTCGAGCAGGCGTTCAACAAGGTCCCTCACAAAAGGTTAAGCCTTACCATAAAAACCATGGTGTTGGAGGTGATAAGTTGACATGGATGGAGAATTGGCTAACAGCTCGGAAGCAGTGAGCAGGAATTAGATGTTCTTTTTCAACTTGGTGACCTGTGACCAGTGGAGTTTCACAGGGATCAGTACTGGGGACGGCAACTGTTTACAACAAATATAAATAACTTGGAGCAATGGAGTACTTGGGCCAAATATGCGGAAAACATAAAAATAAGTAGAAAGGCGGGTTGCGAGACAGATACAAACAGTTCACAATGAAATATTGCTATTTGAGTAGACGAAAAGCAAATGGAGTATAATGTGGGAAAATGCAAATTTAGTATTTTTGGAAAGACGAATAAAGGAGTTGTTTTATTCAAATGAAAAAAAAACAGAAATTTGCAACAAAGGTAATTGAGTTCCTTGTGCACAAAACACAGGAAGCTAGCACACAGATGCAGCAGGTAAACATGAAGACTAATCGAATATTGGCCCTTATTTTAAGGGGATGGAATGTAAGATGAGGGAGGTGTGCTGGTGGGACCACATTTGGACTAGGTCAGCAGTTTTTCCTCCCTTATTTAAAAGATATCATTTTACTGGAGGCAGCACAAAGAAGGGTCACTAGATGATCTCCAATGTGTTGGGATGACCTTATGAGCAAAGGCTAAACAGATTGGGACACTACTGTCTGGAACTTTTTAAAAAATGAGGATGTGATTTCAGTGAATCGTACAGGATTCTTAAGAGGCTTGACAGGGTGAATGTTGAAAGGATATTCCCTTCATGGGCGACTATAGGACCAGAGGCCATAGTCCCCAAATATAAGGTGCCATGTTAGAACTGAATCTGAGAAGTAGCTTTATTGTCACAAATACTCAAATGCCACGTACTGGGCCATTTCAGGTCCAGAAGTACCCAGGTTAAGATTCCTAAGTGCAAATTCTTGGTCAGGAAGACAATTAGAAAAATAAAGAAAGAAAAGTTCCAGGATTATAGATCAGAGGAATAAGTAAGAACAGTAAATTTTTAAAAATCACCATGATAGATCATAGGAATAAATTTTAAAATATAAATGTAAAGTTCAGAATGTCAGTCATTTTAACCCAGTTCGCGCTGGCACCGAGCCTCCAGTTTGAGTTTTGACACCTGACCATGCCAGGCTTCACTTTGAGCCTCTCGAGGCCGGGAGACTGCTCTGGAATCACCTCAAGGCCAGAAGTCCATGCTGAGGGCATGTCAGCCGACAGATCACCTTGCCAGATGCACACTGAGGCCTGACATTCAGGACATTACTGAGAAGAAAGAAGCAAAAAAAGGAGGGAAGAAACAGAAAAGAAATGGACAGAGTGGACAGGTCCTACTCCTGAGAAGGATTTTGGTCTCTGGTACTCATGGAGTCATTGAGCTGTACCGCACTGAAACAGAGCATTTTGTCCAATTGTCCATGCCAACCAAATATCCTGAACTGATCCAGTCCGATTTGTCAGCATTTGGCCCATATCCCTCTAAACCTTCCTATTTATATACCCATCCAGATTCCTTTTAACTGTCATTGTACCCACTTCCACCACTTCCTCTGGCAGCTTGTTCGATACATGCAACACCCTCTACGTGAAAATATTATCCCTTAGGTCTTTTTCAAATCTTTCTCCTCTCACCCTAAACCTGTGTGCTGTAGTTTTCAACTGCCCTCCCCTGGGAAAAAGACCTTGGCTATTCACCCTCCCCATGTTTATCATGATGTTTTAAAAAATCTCTCCCCTCAGTCTTTGACATTCCATGGAAAATAGCCCCAGCCCCTCCTGATAGCTCAAACCCTCCAAACCTGGCAATATCCTTGTAATGAATCCTCGTAATGACAGGAATATGAATCGTGTCAAGTTTCACATCTTTCCTATAGCAGAGAGAGCAGAATTGGATGCATTATTCCAAAAGTAGGCTAACCAATGTCCTGCATCTGCAACGTGACCTTCTAACTCCTCTGCTCAATGCACTGAGCAATAAAGGCAAGTACACCAAACACCCTCTTCACTATCCTATCTACCTGCGACTGCACTTTCAAAGAACAATGCACCTGCACCCCAATGTCTCTTTGTTCTGCAACACTCCCCAGGATCTTACTGCTAAGTTTATAAGCCCTTTTGTAATTTGACTTTCCAAAATGCAGACCCTCACCTTTATCTAAATTAAACTCCATTTGCCACTCCTTGGCCCACTGGCCCAGCTGATCAATGTCCTGTTGTACTCTCAGGTAACCTTCTTCGCTGTCCACTACACCTCCAATTTCGGTGTCGTCCACATTTCTACTATTCATACTTCCTGTGTTCACATCCAAACCATTTACATAAATGACAGAAAGCAGTGGAGCCAGCATTAATCCTTGTAGCACACCACTGGTCACAGGCCTTCAGTCCGAAAAGGAATCTTCTATCACCCTCTGTCTCCTACTTTTGAGCCAATTTTGTGCCCAACTGGCTAGCTGTCCCCGTTTTCCATGTAATCAAATGTTGCTTAGCAGTCTACCCGTGCAGTACCTTGTTGAATGCCTGACAAGTTCATACAAACAACATCCACTGCTCCACCTTCAACAATCTTCTTCATTACTTCTTTAAAAAAATACTCAAACAAGTTAGTGACAGACAATTCCGCATGCACAAAGCCATGTTCACCATCTGTAGTCAGTGCTTGCCTTTCCAAATACCTGTAAATCCTGTCCCTCAGGATCCCCTCCAACAACTTATCCACCACTGGAGTCAGGCTCACTGGTCTACAGTTCCCTGGCTTTTTCTTACCACTTTTCTGAAGTTATGGCACCGCGTTCGCCAACCCCCAGTCTGCTGGCACCTTGCACATGGTTTTTGATGATACAAATACCTCAGCAAAGGGCCCAGTAACTTACCGAGCTTCCCACAAAGCTCTGGGTTACACCTGATCAGGTCAGAGGGACTTATCCACCTTTATGCATTTTAAAACCTCCAGCACCTCCTCTGTAATATGGACTGTTTTCAGGGCATCACTGTTTATTTCCCCAGGTTCCCGAGCTCCCATGTCTTTCTCCAGGGGAAGTACTGATGTGAAATATTCATTTAGTGTCTCACCCATCTCCTGCGGTTTCACACACAGACGGCCTTGTTGATCTTTAAAGGGTTCTACCATCTCCCTCATTACTGTTTTTCCCTTATTATTGTTATAGAATCTCTTTGGATGCTCCTTAACTGTACTTGCCAAAGCTATTTCATGTCCCTTTTATGCACTCTTGATTTTGGTCCTAAATATACACTTATTGCCCCTATGCTCGTCCAGGGATTCACTCAATCCCAACGCAACATATGCTTCGTTTTGCTTAACCGGACCCTCACTTTCTCTATTTTCAGCATTCCCGGCACCTACCAGCCCTGCCCTACACATTGCCATGAACAAACTGTCTCTGGACTCTCCTTATCTCTTTTTTAAAGGAGTCCTGATTCCCAATCTTTACCTGCAAATAATCTCTCCCAGTCAAATTTTGAAAGTAAAAACGCGGAAGAAACTGTGGATGCTCTAAATTGGAAACAAAAGCTGAAATTGCTGGAAACGTCTCGGAGAATCTGTGGAGAGAAATCAGTGTTTGCGTTTCGGATCGATTGACACTCCCTCAGAGCTCAGGAAGGCTCAATCGACCTGAAACATAGAACACAGAACATAGAAAAGTACAGCACAGTACAGGCCCTTCGGCCCATGATGTTGTGCTGTGGATTAATCCTAATCCAAAAATAAAATAACCTAAACTACATTCCCCTCAATTCACTGCTGTCCATGTGCATGTCCAGCAGTCGCTTAAACGTCACCAATGAGCGTCTGATTTCTCTCAACAGATGCAGCAACACCCGCTGAGCTTTACCAGCAATTTCTGTTTTCGTAACTTTTGAAAGTTCCTGCCTCATACCATGAAAATTGCTTTTTATTCCAATTTAACTTTTTTTATCAGTCTGTCCTTTTCCGTAACTATTTTAAAACTGATAGAATTATGATCACTTGCCCCAAAGTACTCCCTTCCTGTCACCTCAATCATTTGCCTGCCTTATTCCCAACTGGTCAAGTTTTGCTCCTTCTCTTGTATGTGCATCCACAGACTGAATAAGAAAGTTTTCTTTCACACACTTAACAAATTCCTTCCCATCCCACCTCTTAGCACTGTGCCAGGCCCAGTCTATGTTTGGAAAGTTAAAATCCCCAACCAATAGAACCCTGTTATTCTCACAGATATCTGAGATCTCCTTACATATTTTCATCTCAATTTCCCGTTGACTACTGGGTGTTGCTTTTGTACAATCCCAACAAGATGATCATCCCTTTCTTATTTCATAGTTGAACGCAAATAATTTCCTTGGTCAAACTCCCAGGAATCCTCCCTAAGTACACGTTAAGTACAGCCATAATATTATCCCAAACCAAAATCACCACTCCCCCTCCTCTCTTTCCTCCCCTTAAGTCCCTCATATCATCCACAAACAAAACTGTTTAATCCTGGTGTCAAATTTAAGTCCTTTAAGAAATTTCCAATAAGTGTTGATGTTTAACCCCAATCCTGAGCTCTAATTTTGAGTAATAACCTATTTAATTATATTTTTCAAAATCTTACTGATGTTTTCTGAAGGCCCAAACACATTATTTGCATGAGGGAAGCAGCAGGGACCTGTGGGGCAATATTTTCACACAGAGGGTGGATCGCATGTGGAATGAACTGCCAGAGGAAGTGGCACATACATGTACAGCTGAATTCTGCTTATTACAAAGTTTAAAAGACATTTGGACAATTACCCAAAGAGGAAAACTTTACAGGGATATAAAAGCAAATGGGATTAGCACAGTTTGGGAAACTTTGTCAGCACGGACAAATTGGACTGAAGGGTCTATTTCTGTGCTGTATGACTCTGAGACTCTAATAAATGCTATAAGTTGAATGTTTCTATTACTCCCCTTCATTATTGGAACTAGTGGATATTCCTGCAATCCTTAAGTGGAAATATGAAATGCAAACTTGCTTTCAGTAATGTATGTTTCCCATGATATAGATGTTTGCAAAAATCTGAGCTCAGACATCCCCACTAAAAGATTTAACTTGGCTGCAGTGGCAAATGTGATGTGTCCTGTTCTACAGGGGAACCAGCCAATTGCTTAAGTTGTGAAGGTGACCCATGGCAGCTGATATGGGGGACTTTATCAATAATTCCAACATGGGTGTATTTGTATAATCTCCGCTGCATCACGTTTGGCAGTCATCAGCACAGTTTCAGAATACAAATTGCAGGTACATGAAGGCAAATTATGGTATTTATCAAATCAGCTGATCACAATACGTTTGATAAAGCTACCCAACCAGTTCCTGCTCATTACTGAATTCCTCAGCAAGGCTCCCTGTCCATACAACCTTAATATTTTCTGCAAAGTAGAAATTATTCTTCAAGGTTAGCAGTTGAATTGTGCTCTTTATAACTTCTGCACACTGAGCTCTGTTTAGACCATGAGCTACCCCCTGGTGATGAAGCTTTGGTCACATGGTCTTTATCAAAATGATGTTTGATGCTCATTGCTTACATCTTGTTCCCTTTTCTTAAAACAAAAGATGCATGTTCATTTTTGCAGTGACTGAGCTCTGAGGTGGGTCGGCTGTTTTATTGGAAAATGCATATGGGACCAAAGCAGGGTGAAGGATTGCATCCTGAAATGTTAGCTTTGTCTCTTCACAGACGTTGCCTGAGTATTTCCAGCACTTTCTGTTTTCCCGAACTTCCCCACATTCTGATTTCTCGCATCTGTAGTATTTTGGTTAATTACCGTGAGGTTGAGTTGGCCTGTGAAAGGCCTGATTAATTTTTTTTGCATATTACAAAAAAAACTGTCCCAGTAATATCAAACGGCTTGGAAAACATTAGTCTTTCAACAGGTGACCCTTAACTATTGAAACAGCCATTCCTCATCCCTGTTAAATTTCTGTTGGAATATGCGATTTGCAGCAAGCAGAATATTCAGTTCTTCACACAGGGTTGGTTTGGCCTCTATAGTGATTAGGTGTAGTGAACGAATGAAGAACTGAAAACTGAAAATAATTTGGAAGAGGATCGCACTGTCGCAGCACGTATTGTCCATTTCTGCAGAGGTAGCTGAAACAGTTGGAATAGCAAACAACATATTTTCTGACAAAAGCTTGAAACATAAGTAAGATTCAATGCAGCTAAGGCAGGTTGCACGTTGTTTGTGTCTGTCCTGTCCACAGTTAGTTGCCATCGAAATACACTGCATGGGAAAAAAAACTAATAGTCCACTATAATAAAGTGTGAAGCTGGATGAACACAGCAGGCCAAGCAGCATCTCAGGAGCACAAAAGCTGACGTTTTGAGCCTTGACCCTTCATCCAAGAGCATCTTCATCTCAGATGAAGGGTCTAGGCCCGAAACGTCAGCTTTTGTGCTCCTGAGATGCTGCTTGGCCTGCTGGGTCCATCCAGCTCCACACTTTATTATCTTGGATTCTCCAGCATCTGCAGCTCCTACTATCTCTAATAGTCCAGTAGTCTGCAGCATGTTCTAAACAGTTTAGTTTCCTGGATGACCTCCTGACATTTACACCTCCTTGAGATTCCCAAATTGGTCATGTGGGAATTGTGGTAATGTCGGCTAGACTGAGAACTGGAAATACATCTTTTCAGATGTTACCTAGAATGGTGACGAAAAGTCTGAAAACTAACCTCCCAGCTCAGCGAGCAAACTCACATCCAGGACCTCAACCTGAGCTACAAACCTTCTCAAAACTCGCTCGCACCTATGGGCGCAATTCGCTAAAACTGGCCCGAAGATGGGAAACCAGTGCCATCCGACAGAGTGCCACCCGCGAACAGCTGTACTTGCTGCATGAATGCCTAAGGAAACAGGTACTACCTAAATATCTCAAATACAAACCTCCCCTTAACACCCCGCCAGCCAAAAGAATAGCAGAGCAAAACGGCCGCAGAATGCTTAGAGAAATGATCAATGATGCCCACAACAGACTCCGTACATACAACCGGGAAATTTCGCGCCAAAAAACTTTACTCACTAACGCGACAGACCATGAATGGACAGGCACAGCACAACGAGCCATAGACATCAGGCAGCGGCAAACACAGAGAACGAAAAAACTAGACAAACTCACACAAAATAACAACACAGACAACACAGAAACATGGATAAAAAACTTATCTGACCGACCATTAACAGACACTGAAAAAGCCGTCTCAATAAAAGGATTAAATTACAACTTCCGGGATGCGGACAAGAAAGATTTCTCAGCAGCGTTAGAAACAACACTGAAAGACAACAAACTCACAGAAGAAACCCAGCAAACCATCAGACAGACAGTCGCACCAACACTAAGCAGGAAAAAGGAAGAAAACACACTCAATACACAAGAAAGGAAAGCCCTAAAAGGACTCAAAAAAGATAAAAACACCGTTATCCTACCTGCAGACAAAGGACGCTTGACAGTCATCTTAAGTCGAACAGACGACATTGAGAAAGCGAACGCACTGCTTGCAGATACCGACACTTACCAACAGGTGGCGATAGACCCGACTCCACAACTGGAGAACCGAATCACAGCCTTCCTCAAAAAACTTCAAAAATCTGGAGAATTAAACAAGAGAGACTTCCAAAAAATGAAACCAGATGGATCCAACACACCACGCTTCTACAGACTACCAAAAATTCACAAACCAGAAGCCCCCTCAGGCCCATAGTGTCGCTACCTGGAACAGCAACCTACAGATTAGCCAAGGGACGACACCAAAGGCTAAAACACCTAGTAGAAGACTCCCACCACTCTATTCACTCCACCCAAGAATTCCTGAACACCATCAAAGACACCAAGATAGAAGAGGATGAAATAATGGTCTCCTTTGACGTAACAGCCCTGTTCACATCCATCAACATCAACCTGGGCAATGAAACACTGACTACACTATTAGAAGATCCGAAGACACAGACACCAGACACCACCAACCTCATCAGCAAGGACAACATCAGCAAGCTAGTGGACCTATGCCTCACCCCCCACTTCACTTTCAATAACAAAACCTACAGACAAACCAACGGTACACCCATGGGATCTCCGATATCAGGGTTCTTAGCAGAGGCAGTAATGCAGAGACTCGAACAAACAGCTCTGCTTATCATCCAACCCAAACTTTGGGTCCGCTACGTGGATGACACCTTTGTCATCACGAAACAAAACAAATTGGAGGAAACTTTCAAGACCATCAATAATACCCTTACTGGCATAACATTCACAAAAGAGGAGAAAAACAACAACAAACTGCCATTCCTAGATGTCACAGTAGAGCGAACAGCCAATGGGGAACTTCAAACTAGCATCTACAGGAAAACAACACATACGGACCAAATACTGAACTACAGGAGCAACCATCCCAACACCCACATTCGAGGCTGCATTAGAACAATATTCCAATGAGCCACCACACACTGCAGCACAGAGGAACTGCGCAGAGCAGAGGAAAATCACCTATACAGCATATTCAAAAAGAATGGGTACCCTATGAACACAGTCCGCCGATTCCTCAGCAATAAACCCAAACAAACAGACAAAACGGGATCAGAAACCATAACCACTCTCCCCTACATCAAAGACATCTCCAAAATGACTGCCAGACTACTCGGACCTCTTGGCATCAGGGTAGCCCACAAACCCACCAACACACTAAAACAGCAGCTAATGAACTTAAAAAACCCTATACAGACAACAAACAAAACAAACGTCATCTACAAAATACCTTGAAAGAACTGTGACAAACACTACATTAGACAAACTGGCAGAAAGCGAGCCACCAGGATACATGAACATCAACTAGCCACAAAACGACATGACTCACTATAACTCGTACCCTTACATACAGATGAGGAAGGACAGCACTTTGATTGGGACAACACATCCATCCTAGAACAAGCCAAACAGAGACATGCACGAGAATTCCTAGAAGCATGGCATTCCAACCGGAACTCCATCAACAAACACATTGATTTGGAGCCCATCTACCATCCCCTGAGAAAAAGAACAGGAAATTATGTCACCAACACAGGAAATGACATCACCAACCCAAGCAAACCTGACCAGATAAATAGAAAGCGGGACATAACACCAGCACTTCATCGGAGTCTCATTGGTGATGTTACCTAGAATGGTGACAAAACATCTGGGAACAAACTGGCAAGCTCAGTGAACTAGCTTACATCTCAAACACAAGAAAGACCCACTCTCTTGTGGACCGAGAGGACGAGAGTGCTGTCTTGGAGGTGAAAGGAGGACGTCGGGTTGGCTGTGCACCCTTGCGACCAGTGGATCTTAATGCTGGCTTCAGCCTAACGCTAGTTCAGGGGAGCAGCCAACCTGCAACGATGGCTGCGGCAAGTGCTCGTGCCCCAGGTCAGGGGGTCCGGAACACCATCCGTGTTTCCGTAAAGAAGGTGGATGAAGTTGCACCTGTGGACCACACCTTCTTCGTGAAGAGGGTCCTGTTGGACTGTTGTGGGTTCGCTGCTGCGGACATTTACTGCCTGCAGGATTTCCCCGGAGGAGGTTTTTACGACGTGACCTTCCGGAGTGCCAAGCTTTGCGAGCGCTTCCTGGAGGTTTTCAAGGTGAAAGGAGGTGAGGGCCCCCTCTCTGTATTGACCGCTATCCCACTGTTTGTGATGCCAGCACAGAGGAGCCGTACGGTGACTGTACACATGTACAACCCGCATGTGCCAGCAGTTGATGTCCTGACCTTCCTCGGAAGGTATGTGAAGGTGGAAGGGGACCTAACTGACATCGTGGACCCCTTTGGCATCTGGACGAGTAAGAGGCAGGTCAAGGTGACGCTGAGGATGGGCGCAGACAGGAATGTCGCACACCCACCGTCCAGCTTCGCGATCGGCGGGAGCAGGGGCTACCTGACCTATGCAGGGCAACCTAAAGTCTGCCACGCCTGTGGTAGGTCAGGTCACATGGCGGCCGACTGCAAAGCCACCATCTGCAGGAACTGCAGGGAGGAGGGACACCTTGCAAAGGATTGCCCACGAGAGAGAAGCTGCAACCTTTGCGGGGAAGCGGGCCACTTCTATCGGGCATGCCCGCAGCGGGGTGCCACCTACGCCCAGGTCACCGGCAGGGGAAATGCGGGACCAGCCCCCCCGGAGGAGAGGAAGGCACCAGGGCCCAGCAAGGACCCCACTAATGTGCAGGAGGGCCAGGCCGTGCAGGATGGGCCCGAGGCCAGCAAAGCACCCCTGCAGGCTCCGACCCCCCCCGACAACCCGGAGCCAATGGAGGCGGCGACAGGCGACCCAGGGGAGTGGAGAACAATCCGGAAAGCGAGGAGGAAGGTGCGTCGACGGGCCCAGGAACCGCAACAATCAGGCGGGAAGAGGCAGCTACAGGGGGGCTATAAGAGCTCCTCTGACGAGGAGGATTCGGAGAGGGCCCACCCGAAGCAGAAGGTAAAGGTCTCGAGGGGGAAGGAAAGCAGCACCCCGCTTCCAGGTGACGGGAGGCGTCCTGAGGCTCACTCCGACACCGAGTCAAGTGCCGCTGGAGCACTGGAGGGCCCCCCGGAACTTCCAGGCGGGAAGGAGGAAACAGCGCGTCCCCAGCCTGACCCGGAGCCGGACCCTCCTGCCTCCGCACCCCTGACGGGGGGATGCCACCCGGAAGGCAGCACGGACGGTTTCCTGAGCCCGGAGAGCGTCCAGCAGTTAGCCCGGGCAATGGGCATGAAGGGACAGATGGAAGGGCTGGACCTTGGACTTGGGGAGGGTACTGCGGTCACTGCCCACAATGGGGGTACGAATTGCAAGCATTAATGTGCGCAGCATCAAGTCAACCGCGAAATGTGTGTCCACGTTGGCCTACCTGACCACCATCAAGGCGGACCTCCTGTTTCTGCAGGAGTGCGGGATACCGCACCTCGGCAGGTACGGGAAATGGTCTGGCGCCTGGACCTGTGGGCCTTCGATCTGGTCGGGGGGTAACGACTGTCGCTCCTCAGGCCTGGCTATTCTGCTGCGGGGGCGCAACTTCACCATCTCTCAAGTTCAGGAGGTGGTGGGGGTGCGCCTCCTAGTGGCTGACATCACCGACAGGAATGCTCCCCTGAGGCTGATCAACGTGTACGCCCCAGCGGTACGGAGTGAGCGGTTGCCCGTCCTGCAGCGGCTTCCACCCCTGCTGGCTACGTCCAGGCCGGTCATCCTAGGCAGAGACTTCAACTGCATCATTGATGCAGATGGAAGATCCGGCGTGGGGACAGCGGGTGGGGGGATTCAACTGGACGTCACGTCCAGATTCCTGATGGGCACGGTGAAGGACGCCAAGCTGCTCGACGTCTTCAGCACCCCTGCAGACGGAGCGCAGCAGAGGTACACCTGGTCGCGGCCAGACGGGTCTATCCGCTCAAGGATAGACTTCCTGTTTGTGTCACGGACGTTCTCGGTCAGGTCCACCGGTTTCGAGCCGGTGTTCTTCTCTGACCACTGCCTCCTGTTGGCCGACTGTCACTTACAGTACGACCAGCCGGCCGGCAAGGGGACGTGGAAGCTCAACACGACTCTGTTGACCCCAGAGAACGTCGAGGAGCTTAAGAGGGAGTACGCCGGTTGGAGAACCGTGAAACCCCTCTTTGAGTCTCCAGGCGACTGGTGGGAGACGGTGAAGGAGAACATCAAGAGGTTCTTTGTCCTCAAGGGTGTTCAGAAGGCAAGAGAGAGGCGGGGAAAGCTGTTGCGACTCCAGAAAAGGGTGCAGAACCTGCTCCTTCTGCAGTTGATGGGGGTTGATGTCACGGAGGACCTCCGCGAGGTGAGGGGCCAGCAAGCCTCGCTCTTCGCCGCGGAGGCCTCCAGGATAATCTTCCGGTCCAGGGTCCGCTCCGTGGAGCAGGACGAGACGTGCTCGCGTTTCTTCTTTCAGAAGGTGCACAAAGAGAGCTCTGTGCTTAGCCGGCTGAAGGAGTACGACGGCTCGGTGACGTCGTCTCGGCCCGACGTTTTGAGGATCAGCAGATCCTTCTATGCCGGACTGTACGACACGAAGCCCACGGACAGCACGGCCTCCGAGTCGTTCCTGTCGTCTATCACGGAGGTCTTAGTCGACGGCACGAGGGAGTGGCTGGACCGGCCGATATCCCTGGACGAGCTGGCCAGAGCCCTCGAGTCCTTGCAGAGGAATAGGACTCCCGGAAGCGACGGCTTACCGGTCGAGCTGTATTCCGCTCTGTGGGGCCTGGTCGGCCAGGACCTGCTGGAGGTGTACGATAGTGCGCTTCGGGCAGGGGAAATGTGCAAGTCCATGAGGAAGGGCATCATCACCCTCATTTACAAGAGGAATGGGGAGAGCGAAGAAATTAAGAATTGGCGTCCCATTTCACTTTTGAACGTGGACTACAAAATCCTGGCCAAGGTCATTGCCAACCGGGTCAGGTCTGTCCTGGAGTCAGTGATTCACCCTGACCAAACCTGTGCTGTGCCGGGCAGCCAGATCGCTGAGAGCCTCGCGCTCATCAGGGATACGATCGCCTACGTACAGGACAGGCGGGTGGACACCTGCCTCGTCAGCCTGGACCAGGAAAAGGCCTTCGACAGGGTCTCTCATGCTTACATGAGGGCCGTCCTCTCCAAATTGGGGGTCGGGGAGGGCATCCGCAATTGGATCCGGCTGCTCTACGCCAACATCGTTAGCGCAGTCTCGATCAATAGGTGGGAATCAGACAGTTTTCCTGTTAGATCTGGAGTCAGGCAGGGCTGCCCGCTCTCTCCTGCCTTGTTCGTGTGCTGTGTGGAGCCTTTCGCCGCCTCCATCAGGAAGGACGTGAGCCTGAAGGGCGTGACTATCCCAGGCAGCGGAGGCCTTCAGGTCAAGACCTCCCTGTACATGGACGATGTCGCCGTCTTCTGCACCGATCGTCGGTCGGTGAGTAGGCTGTTGGACATCTGCAGCCAGTTTGAACTGGCCTCGGGTGCCAAAGTCAACAGGGGTAAGAGCGAGGTCATGTTCTTCGGGAACTGGGACGACCGCTCCTTCGTCCCCTTCACCGTCAGGACAGACAACCTGAAGGTGCTGGGCGTTTGGTTTGGTGGAGCTGGGGCATGCACTAAGACTTGGGAGGAGCGTATCGCCAAATTTAAGCAGAAGCTGGGCAGGTGGACGCTCCGGTCCCCCTCCATCGCGGGTACGAACCTGGTTGTCAGGTGCGAGGGGCTTTCGGTACTAGAACATAGAACAGTACAGCACAGAACAGGCCCTTCAGCCCACAATGTTGTGCCGACCATTGATCCTCATGTATGCACCCTCAAATTTCTGTGACCATATACATGTCCAGCAGTCTCTTAAATGACCCCAATGACCTTGCTTCCACAACTGCTGCTGGCAACGCATTCCATGCTCTCACAACTCTCTGCGTAAAGAACCTGCCTCTGACATCCCCTCCATACTTTCCACCAACCAGCTTAAAACTATGACCCCTCGTGCAAGCCATTTCTGCCCTGGGAAATAGTCTCTGGCTATCAACTCTATCTATGCCTCTCATTACTGTTGTATGTGGTGCAGGCCTGGCCTATTACCTGGACCTGCGCCGTTGCGGTCACCCGGGCCATCTTCCACTTCATTTGGGGGTCGAGGATGGACGGGGTCCGCAGAGACACCATGTACAAAGACCTGGAAAATGGGGGAAAGGGCGTACCGAATGCCACCCTCGCCCTGACGGTTACCTTTGTGTGTAGCTGCATCAAGCTGTGTGTAGATCCTCAGTACGCAAACACCAAGTGTCACTACTTACTGAGGTTCTACCTGTCCCCGGTGTTGTGAAGGATGGGCCTGGCCTCGTTGCCGCGGAACGCTCCGAGTAGTTGGACCGCCCCGTACCACCTGTCCTTCGTGGAGAAATTTTTGAAAGGAAACACCTTTGACCACAAGGCCGTCAGGCAGTGGTCAGCACGTAGTATCCTCAGGACCCTTCGGGAAAAGGAGAGGGTGGATCCCGTCGTGTGGTTCCCCACGCAGACTGCCAAAGTCGTTTGGCAGAATGCCTCATCGCCAGAACTTTCAAACAAGCACAAGGACATTGCTTGACTGGCGGTGAGAGGGGCTCTGCCAGTGAGATCCTTTATGCATGCCCGGAATCTCTGCACCACTGCACGCTGCCCTCGAGGTGGCTGCGGGGGGGACGAGACTGTCGATCACCTCCTTCTGGAGTGTGCCTGTGCGCAGGAGGTCTGGAGGGGGATGCAGTGGTATTTTTCGAGGTTCGTCCCGAGCAGCTCCGTGACGCGGGACTCCGTGCTCTACGGGCTGTTTCCGGGGACGCACACCGAGACCAACATCAACTGCGCCTGGAGGACCATCAATGCGGTGAAAGACGCTCTTTGGTCTGCCCGCAACTTGCTGGTCTGCCAGCTGAAAGAACTGACCCCGACCGAGTGTTGCAGACTGGCGCACTCCAAGGTCCAGGGCTACGTGCTGAGGGACGCGCTAAAGCTTGGGGCAGCCGCCGCCAAGGCACGCTGGGGAAAGACCACCGTATGAGCCCCCTCGTCCAGAAAAGGGAAAAGAATCCTATCTGGTAACTGGGCCCAGCTGGCGCCTTCCCCAACTGGTCAGGGGGCCAACTGGGACTGTGCAGGGTGGCGACTGCCGGGGCGGTTTCTTTGCTTTGTTTTTTTTTCTCTGTTTTGTTTTTTTTTTCCTTTAGTTGGTGTACGTACCCCCGGGTAACCCGGAGTGGCTTGCATGACTGGGTAGGTGTATAAATGTTTTATTTTTTGTACATTCTATGAATAAAGTATATTTTTTTCCAATAAAAAAAAGGTGACGCAACTTCTGAAAACTAACCTTCCAGCTCAACGAGCAAACTCACATCCAGAACCTCAACCTGAGCTACAAATCTTCTCAGAACTCGCTAGCACCTTATCTTTACCATGCATGGACAGCCCCAATACACCTGCATTCCCTATGCAGATGGCCTAACGAAACTCCAATTCTTCCTGTCCCACAGGCCCGACTCGTCCCTTTCTACTGACACCCTCATCCGCTTAGCCGAACTCATCCTCACACTTAACAACTTTGCCTTCAATTCCTCCCACTTCCTACAGACAAACCACGTGGCCATGGGTACCCTCATGGGCCGAAGCTATGCCAGCCTCTTTCTAGCTTACGTGGAACAATCCCTCTTCCAAAGCGCCACTGGCCCTAAACTCCATCTCTTCCCAGGTTACATTGATGACTATCAGTGCTGCCTCGTGATCCCACGAGGAACTCAAACAGATAATCCACTTCACCAACAACTTCCACCCCAACCTTAAGTTCACCTGGACATCTCTGATTCCTCTCGCTCCTTCCTGGACCTCTCTGTTTCCATCTCTGGCTACCACCTGGAAACTGATATGCATTTCAAGCCTAATAAAATGTGAGGCTGGATGAACACAGGAGGCCAAGCAGCATCTCAGGAGCACAAAAGCTGACGTTTCGGGCCTGGACCCCCAGCTCCGAAACGTCAGCTTTTGAGCTCCTGAGATGCTGCTTGGCCTGCTGTGTTCATCCAGCCTCACATTTTATTATCTTGGAATTCTCCAGCATCTGCAGTTCCCATTATCTCTGCATCTCAAGCCTACTGACTCCCACAGCTATACAGCATAAACCTCCTCTCACCCACTGACCTGCAAAAATTCCATCCTCCACTCCCATTTCCTCTGCCTCCGTCACATCTGCTCCTGAAATGAGGCATTCCACTCCCGTACATCCCACATATCTTCATTTTTTTCAAGGCCCACAACTTCCCCTCCACAGTTGTCAAAAACCCCGTCGACTGGATCCCTCATGTTTCCCACAACTCATCCCTCACACCCGCTCCTAACAATAACAACCAAAAGAGAATCCTTCTTCTCCTCATGAACGACTCCACAAACCTCTGGATCCACTGCATCATCCTCCAACACTTCTGCCACCTGCAATCTGACCCCATTTTTCCCTTCCCACCCTGATCTGCCTTCCAGAGCGATCACTCTCTCCGTGACTCCCTTATCCGCTCCACACTCCCCTCCAGCCCAACCACACCCAGCACTATTCCCATCAACCACAGGGAGTGCTAGATCTGCTCCTACACCACCCCGCTCAATCCCATCCCAGGCCCCAAGAAAACATTCCACATCAAACAGAAGTTCACCTGCACATCTATTAATGTTGTATATAGTATCCACTGTTACTGATGTAGCCTCCTGTACATCAGGGAAACGGTCTTGGATACCGCTTTGTGGAACATGTACGCTCGGTTCATGACAAATGACTACACCGTCCAGTCGCAAACCACTTCAACTCCACCTCCCATTCCTTGGATGATATGTCCGCCCTGGGCCTCCTCCAGTGCCACAACGATGCCACCCAAAGGCTGCAGAACTCACATTTCGCTTGGAAACCCTACAGCCCAGTGGTATGAATGTGGATTTCAAAAGCTTCAAAATCTCCCCGCGCCCAACTACATCCCAAAACCAGCCCAGCTCCCCTGACTCCTTAAACTGACCATCCTTTCTCCCACCTATCCACTCCTAACACATCAACTCCCACCTCCCCCTCCTACCTACATGCCTCACCTGTCTCCTTGACCTGTCCACCTTCCCTTGACTGAACAACCTCTACCCTAACTCCTCACCTACACTGCGCTTTTCTGGCTCTATAACCGCCTCCTTGACCTGTTTGTCTCCTCTCCACCTATCTGCTCATTTATCCATCTTCCATCCACCTCGCCCTCCCTCTCTTTGTCTATTTATTTCAGAATCCCCTTCCCCTCCCCCATTTCTGAAGAAGGGTCCAGGCCTGAAATGTCAGCTTTCCTGCTCCCCTGATCCTGCTTGGCCTGCTGCGTTCATCCAGCTCTATACCTTGTTATCTCAGATGCCACAGCATTGGCAGTTCCTACAATGTCTGTAGACTGCAATGTTCGGGGCATAAATTCTGCAGAAATATTCTGCTCGATGAAAAACCTCGATTAGACATTACTGAACACCAGAGATGACAAAAGAGCATGTTTCCAACCCCAAAAGATCATATTGCAGATCACTATTTCCCACCTCTAACGTGCGACAGCCTCCTCCTAAAACCATTAAATGTTACAAGGCCACAAATTATATTCTCGGAGCAAAAGCAAAATTTCTGGGAAAACTCAGCAGGTCTGGCAGCATCTGTGAAGGGAAAAAAAACAGAGTTAATGTTTGGGGTCCAGTGACGCTTCCTCAGAAGTGAATGCAGCTGGGAAAATGTCAGTGTATATGCCATAAAAATAGGGAGAGGCTCGGGTAGAGAGTAAATTATGCAATAGGGCCGAAAGAGCGAGAGAGGAGTTGGACAGACAAAGGAGTTGCTAACAATCAGGCTGGGAGAGTGAGTAGTTGTTAATGGGGACAGTTAGTGACTAACAACAGGGAGTGTGTAATGGCAGGGTATGTGGTAACAAGGCCTGGTGTGTGCAGTGGGGTGTGGGACATGGGAGAGTTTAGGCCCTAAAATTATTGAACTCAATATTGAGAATAGAGGGCTGTAGGGTCCCCAAGTGGAAAATGAGGTGTTGTTCCTCCAACTTGCGTTGTGTTTCGCTGGAACAGTGCAGCAAGCCAGAGATAGATGTTGGCCAGGGAGTAGGGTGGTGCGTTGAAGTGGCAGTCAACAGGCAGTTCAGGATTTTTTTTTTGCGAGCAGAACATGGATATTCTCCAAAGCGGTCGCCAACTCTACACTTTGTTTCCCCAATGTAGAGGAAACCACATTGTGAGCAGTGCATGCAGTAGCCTAGATTCTGGGAAGTGCGGGTGAAGTGTTGCTTCACCTGGAAGGTATGTTTGGTGATACTGGGGGTAAATGGGCAGGTGGTGCACTTTCGCCAGTTACAGGGGAAGGTGAAGTCGGGCTATGGGGAGGTGTTGGGGGAGAAGGAAGTGGGGACCAGGGTGTTCCAGAGGGAATGGTCCCTGCAGAAGGCAGATATGGGAGGGGAGGGGAATATGTATCTGCTGGTGGCATCTCATTGAAAGTGGTGGAAATGGCATCTGATGATCTTCTGGATGTGGATGCCAGTGGGATGGTAGGTAAGGATAAGAGGAACCTTATCCTGTTGCGGTAGGGAAGAAAAGGAGTGAGGGCAGAAGTGCAGGAGATGTGTCGGACCTAGTTGAGGGCCCGGCTGACAACGGAACTGGGGAATCCTCGGTTGAGGAAGAAGGTGGACATGTCAGAGGTTCCCTTGTCGAAGTTGGCTTCATCTGAACATATTTGACTGAGACAGAGGAAATGAGAGAATGGGATGGAGTCTTTGCAAGAAGTGGGTTGTGAGGATTTATAGTCCAGGCAGCTGTGGGAGTTTGTGGGTTTGTAATGGATATTTAGTGGCCAGTCTATCCCCAGAAATGGAAACGGAAATGTTGAAGAAGGGAAGGGAAGGTTCAGAGGTAAACCAGTTGAAAGTGAGGGCAGGGTGGAATGTGAAAGCAACATATTTGAAGTTTTCCAACTCCAGATGAGAGAGAGAAGCAGTACCGGTGATATCAATGATGCATTGGAGAAAGAGTTATGGGTGGGGGGGTGGGGGGGGCGCTAAAATGGGACTGGAAAAAAGAATGTTCCACGTACCCCATGAAGAAACAGGCATAACTAGGGCCCATACACGTATCCATGGCAACCACTCTTTTCTGAAGACATTGAGTCTCCTCACCATCGGCTGATCTGCAATCCACCCCCAACCCCCTCCTACATCCCTCACAAGGTAAACCAAGCTCAGGATCTTTGAGAAAATAAAGGCCAGAGTTTGTAGGCCTCCTGGAGATGGGAGGGTCTTTCAAAACATGTCAGGTTTGTGTGGAGGTGGGAATATCACTCACTGGGCTGTGGTGTGGCAGATTGTGTTTAATTTGCAGAAATTCGAGACATTGTTTTTGGTAAAACAAACAAGGGCAGGATTTATACAATTTAAATTAGGACCTTTGGTAGGGTTGCAGAACAGAGACTCGGCCGTCAGGTATAATTCTTTGAAGATTGTGTCACATACAGACAGGGTGGTTGGGAAGGTATTTAGTTCATTACCTTCTTTGCTCAGACCTTTGAGTTTAGGAGTTGGTATGTCATTTTCACGTTGTACATGATGTTGGGGAGGCATCTTCCGAAGTACTGTGCCTAGTTCTGGTCGCACTGTTATAGGAAGGATAATATTAATCTGGAGAGGGAACAGCAGAGATTTACCGGGATGTCGCTGGGAATGGATGGTTTGAGATACAAGGAGTGGCTGGAGAAACTGGGACTTTTGTCACTTGTGCATAGGAGGTTGAGGGGTGACCTGACTGAGGCTTGTACATCATGATGGGCACAGATCAGTTGAAGGTTACTCCCGTTTTCCGAGGGTGGAAGATTTCAAGATAATGGGGATCTTTCAAATTTTGAGGAGCAACATTTTTTTGAAAAAAAGACATGACAGGCAATTATTTTACAGAGTGTTGTTTGTGTACGGAATAAACTTACAGACAAAATGGTGGCAGTGGGTACAGCTACAACGTTTAAAAGACATTTAGATAAGTACATGAAGTAGAAATCAGTTTGGATGGTCTTGTGAGCTGCTGCCGTCCCAGGGCCGACCTGAGTAAATCTCTGATGGTTCCCCCTCACTGCTGCTGCCTGTGCAATGGCGTGTGGAGACCAGCAGAGGGTGGCATTGCATCACATCAAACAGCACAGAGACTGTCAGACCTGCCCCACACAGAGACACACAGATACACGCCCAAATACACCGATACTTACACAAATAAGGGGAGCCTGTCAGAATTTCTCTGCCTCTGTATTTTCTCAATATTTCATTCATTCCATCTGGTGCATGTCAGGATTTCTGGTATTCCGTTCATTATTTGAGTCACTCTATGAGAGTACATCAGTATTTGCTCACTCCAGTGAATGTGACAGTATTTCAGTTGTTCCATGGGGACTGTGAGTCTGTGAGATTTTCAATGCTTGATTATTGAAGATGTAGGGACAAGTTGGGAGACCAGTAAATATTACAGGTTAGTTTCAGTATCTGAGCTGTCTGAAGGAGGAGGTGCAGGAGGGAGACTCCGTGCTCCCTTCCTGGGAGCTGGTGGAGACAATGTGTTGTGAGCCCAGCCTCCTGCCCACCGAGACCATGGGGATTCCATTTGTACCGGCTCGATGTAAAAGGGAGATGGCATCAGGGGCACGGTTTCTAAGCTGTGCCAGGTGGGAATGGAACTGGCAGTGGGGTTAAAGTGAGAATTACCCTTCACTGAACATTGCTCCTTACTCGGTCGGTGGGACGTGTATATTTTGAAATCTCCACACGGGTCGTCCTGGTTCTCTCCGGCTCATTCCAGGGCCCTCCCCATGCGGCGGGGCAAGGTGGGTGAGGGAACTGATGTGGGGAACACCACCGCCCTGCTTGGCCTTTTCTGTCCTATTCCAGGATGTTTCTCCTGGAATGAGGGAAAGGGAGGGAGGGAATGAAGGTGAATGTGTGAGGCCCTGATGTTAGTGATGGTGTCGGTGAGGGGGAAGTGGTGAGGTGTCCAGATTAAAGCAGTCAACAGTGATGGATCCATGCAGTGTTTTCAGTGTCGTGGAATAGCAGAGGTGAGAAAGAGAGTGAGAGTGAAGGGGCAGTGAGAATACAGTGATACTTATTCTGACAGAGCATGGAAGGGTATTGTTAATTAGCTGAAGACTGTGCTGACCACAGTCTCAACCACAAATGCCGAACAAATGCTCAGTCAAAACTCTCCATCATCTGAACTCACAGCAATATCTATTCACGCATCATTCCTGAAAAACTGACCCATGTTGCAATATCCTGTCAAAATGTCTACGTCAGCATTCTAAAACTTGTGAACACATTCTTCCATGACACTGTCTCTCAAACTCCCCATCTCTGTGTACATATGCAACCTATCCCATTTGTTCGTATTTAAACTGAATACCCACCATGTTTCTCTGGCAGTGATTTTCACACCCATGGCACCCCTTGTCATGGCACATTGGAGATATGGAGCTGTAAATGGATGGGGGCCGCACATCCTGTCACTTCCAGCATGGGCTGCAAGTTTCCCCAGGCTGGGCAGCGATTTAACACAGCGTTACCGAACACTGCCCTGGGGTGGTCTGTACAGATCTACACGATGCGAGGGTAACTGCTCCGGGTTGACAGATCAGTTCAGTGGTGTTCACTTCACAGCCCCCCGTACTGGAGAGATACCTGATTCCGGGTTTATAGATCAATGCACTGGTGTGGTCTGCACAGCTCCCCGTGCTGGACTAATATCTGTTTGGCTGGTGAGGCCTGCACAGTGTCCCACTCTGGACAGATTGCCGGATTGTATTGAGCAGGACACTAGCATGGTCTGCACAGTGCTCCATGCTGAACAGATACTTCATCTGGGTTTGTGGTGTCTGGGCTGGTTCTGTGAGGTGGATTGAAAATGTGAGATAACTGACCACTTCAGCTGATCTGGCAATGCCTTTAATTTGTGTTTGCCAGTTGTGTTGAGTTTGGGGAGAGATTTCCACCGCGAGACTGAGTGGGTCTCAACAAAACTGATGGACAGAAGGGCCTTTGTGATGTGGATCTTTATGACGCCATCACATTTTGTAACCGACATTCCCCAGAACATTCTGGAAACGACATTATTTGCGAACAGTTGGACATCAGTTAAATGAACAAAAGATAAGATCCCGGAGGGAAAAGATCCCGTTCCAGGGAGATGGAGACACTGTTTCAAAGCGCGCCCCCCCCCCCCCCCGCCCCCAGACAGTTAAAGGGGTGAGTACATCTTCCCTGTGTTCATGTTTCTTCAGAACCGAAAGTTGACAAAAATTTAGACTGACAAAACAGCAATGTCCAATCTCTGTTTGACTTCAAGAAACTGGGAGAGAATCCTTCAGGATGGCAACATCTTCACCCTCCATATTAGGAACTGTAAAGAAGTGACCGCGTCTCCCACATGTTCCCCAAGACATCCCTCACACCCCGCCCCCGCCACAACCGCCCCAAGAGGATCCCCCTCGTTCTCACATAATAACCCACCAACCTCCGGATACAACGCATCATCCTCCGACACGTCTGCCATCTACAATCCGACCCCACCACCCAAGCCATTTTTCCATCCCCACCCTTGTCTGACTTCTGGAGAGACCACACTCTCCGTGACTCCCTTGTTTGCGCCACACTGCCCTCCAACCCCACCACACCCGGCACGTTCACCTGCAACTGCAGGAAATGCTACACTTGCCCCCACACCTCCTCCCTCACCCATATCCCAGGCCCCAAGATGACTTTCCATCTCAAGCAGATGTTAACCTGCACATCTGCCAATGTGGTATATTGTATCCATTGTACCCGTTGTGGCTTCCTCTACATTGGGGAAACCAAGCGGAGGCGTGGGGCTTGCTTTGCAGAACACCTCCACTCGGTTTGCAATAAACAACTGCACGTCCCAGTCACGACATATTTTGACTCCCCCTCCCATTCCTCAGACGACGTGTCCATCATGGGCCTCCTGCAGTGTCACAATGATGCCACCCGAAGGTTGCAAGAACAGCAACTCATATTCCGCATGGGAGCCCCGCAGCCCAATGGTATCAATGTGTACTTCACCAGCTTCAAAATCTCCCCTTCCCCCACCGCATCCCAAAACCAGTCCAGTTCGTCCCCTTCCCCCACTGCATCCCAAAACCAGCCCAGCTCGACCCCTCCCCCCACTGCATCCCTCAAACAGCGCAGCCTGTCTCCACATCCCAAACCTGTTCTTTCTCTCACCCATCCCTTCCTCCCACCTCAAGCCGCACCTCCATTTCCTAACGACCACCTCATCCCGCCTCCTTGACCTGTCCATCTTCCCTGGACTGACCTATTCCCTCCCTACCTCCCCACCTATACTCTCCTCTCCACCTATCTTCTTTTCTCTCCATCTTCGGTCCGCATCCCCCTCTGTCCCTATTTATTCCAGTTCCCTCTCCCCATCCCCCTCTCTGATGAAGGGTCAAGTCCCGAAACGTCAGCTTTTGTGCTCCTGAGATTCTGCTTGGCCTGCTGTGTTCATCCAGCTGCACACTTTGCTATCTTGGATTCTCCAGCATCTGCAGTTCCCATTATCACAAGAAGTGACCTGTGCCTGCTCTTGAGTGAGAATATTCTAGAAACCATCTGTTCTTATGAATGTGCATTTGTGTCTTTCGGAAGGGAGAGTTTCTTGTATTTGATGTGACGTTTTTTGTTCAAAGATGATTCATTACTTTTTTTAATTTCAGCTTCTTTTTTTCCAATAAGTCAGTGATACATTTGAAAATATCACCGGGTCCTCAATCAAACTGGTAACTTTGCCTTCAGGCTGATGTATAATTTGTTTGTTTTCTTCCCTCACAGTTAATGTAGTGACGATCTACGTCCTGCTTTATAAAGATTGTGGATTGTCTCCATGTGTCAGATGTTCCCTGGAGGCCATGGCAGTGGCGGATCTACTGGTCATTATCCTCGACCTGATATTGAGACACATTCCCATTGTTTATCGGGAACAGTTTTATTTCCTGTTGTCCATCCCCGTGTGTAATATCCACGCCATCCTGGTTTATGCAGGCACTGACTGTTCTGTCTGGGTCACCGTCACTTTCACCTTTGATCGATTTGTGGCCATTTGTTGCCAGAAGCTGAAAAGTAAATATTGCAGTGAGAAAACAGCGGCTGTGATTCTGGGGACAGTGACTGTGCTGAGCTGTTTGAAGAACATTTTCTGGTATTTTATGCTCACAGCTCGCTATTGGCTGCTGAACCTCCCCTGGTTTTGTGATGTAACAATCGATGTTCAATGCTCTCGTGTCTGGGTCACAATCGAGTTCCTCCACCACATTCTAACCCCGACTCTCCCATTTCTCCTGATTCTGCTGCTCAATGTTTTCACCGTCAGACACATTTTAGTGACCAGCAGAGCCCGTAGGAGACTCCGGGCTCACACCAATGGGGACGGTCAGTGTGACACAGAAATGCAAAATTGAAAAAAATCCATCATTTTACTGTTTGTGATCTCGGCCAATTTCATCCTGTTATGGTCAATGTTAATGGTGTATTCTCTATGGGGAAGACTGTATGATTTGGGGTATGACTCTGTGCACCTAGATGCCTTTGTACAGGAACTGGGCTTCATGCTGCAGCTCCTCAGTTCCTGCACAAACACCGCGATTTATGCCGTGACCCAGTCTAAGTTCAGGCAGCAGCTGAAGAATGTGCTGAAATATCCCTTTACCCGAATTCATCAATCAATCAAATTCACTCATTCATCAATCCATCCAGGATTTTCTCATTTCAGTTCAACGTTTCAGCAATGAAGCAGCTTGTCGCTATGGTAACAGACTGAGGGTAGTGCTGGTTTATCCAACCTTATCCCACAGTGGGTTACAGGGAAACATGTCAATGATTCTCTCAACTCACAGGCCAAAGAGAAAAGGCACCATTCCACTGACTGCATCCATAACTTCAATATGTAATTAACGCTCATTAAAAAGTGCCAAGCGGCTCAGCAAACTATATTGTTGTTTGTCTCTGTGTTGAGAGAAACAGGCTCCCATCCTGTCCGTCCAACCCTGTCTCCCTCCCTGACCCTCCCTGTCCCTCTCCCTGTTCCTTCATCCCTTTCCCTCCTTCCCTGTTCTTTGCTCCCTCCCTGTCCCTCCAACTCCTTGTCCTTCCCTGTCCCTCAATCCCTGCCACTTACCCTCCCCGTCCCTCCACACCCCTCGCTCCTTCCCTGTCCCTCACTCCCTGTCTCTCGCTCCTTCCCTGTCTCTCGCTCACTCCCCATCCTTCACTCCCTCCCCATCCCCTGATCCCATTGCGAGCTCTCTCCCCATCCTTCTCTCCTGTCCCTCTGTCCTTTGCTCCCGTCCCTTGCTCCAGTCCCTCCCTCCGTCACTCCCTCCCTGCCACTCGCTCCCTCTCTGACTCCCGTTATGTCACTCGCTCCCTCCCAAGCTCACGTTCTGTCCCTCGCTGCATCACTCCCTCTTTCCCTGTCCCTCACTCCCTTCCTCCCTTCGTCCCTTCCCCTTGCTCCCTCGCCGACCCTCCCTCCCTCCCTCACCACACCCTCCCCATCGCTTGCTTCCTCCCTCCCCGTCTCTTGGTCACTCCCTCCCGGTCCCTTGCTCCCTCGCTCTGACCCTCTCTCTTTTGCTCCATCCTTCTCTCCCTTGCTCACTTGCTTCCTCGCTCCCTTCCCATCCCTCATTCCCTCTTTGCCTCCCCATCCATAGCTCCCTCACTCCCTCCCCGTACCTTCCTCCCTCGCCATCCTTAACGCCCTCACTCCGTCCCTGTACCTCACTCTCTCCCTATCCCTCGCTCCCTCATTCGTTCCCTCCCTGTCACTCGCTCCCTTGTTGGCTCTTCTCTCTCCTCCCAAACCATCACTCTCTTCCTCCTGCTGCGTCTCGCTCACTCACTTCATCTGTCACTCACTCGCTCCCTCCCCATCACTCACTCCCTCACTCCCAACTCATCCCTTCATCCCTCGGTCCCTGCCAGTCCCTCACTCCCTCCCTGTCTCTTTCTCTCACTCACGGCCTGTCCCTCACTCAGTCCCTTGCTACTCCCTTACTCCTTCCTTGCTGCTCCCTTGTTTCCCCCCTCATCCCCTCCCTGTCCTTGCTCCCTTGCTTCCTTCCCATCCCTCGCTTCCTTCCCGTCCCTAGCTCCCTCCCCATCCCTTGCTCCCTTGCCATTCCTCCATCCCTCCTCGCCCCTTGCTCCCACCCCATCGCTCCATCGCTCCCTGTCCTTCGCTCCTTCGGTCACACCCTTCCTGTCCCTTGCTGCCTCATTCACTGCCAACACGTCCCTCGCTCCCTCCCCATCCCTCGCTCGATCCCGCAATCAGTCTTAGCTCCCCACTTGCTACCTCCTTGCTCCCCCATCTCCTTGCTCCCTCCCTCACTCCCTCCCCATCCCTCGCTACCTCCCTGTCCCTCACTAACTCCCACCCTGATCCTCATTCCCTCTCTCTCACTCCGTCCCTCGCTCCCTCCCTCCACCCCTGTCCTTCACACCCTCTCCGTCCCTTGCTCCCTCCCTACCCCCATCCCATGCTCTCTTCCTCCCCATGCCTCACTCCCTCGCTCCCTGTCCCTTGCTCACTCCCTTCCTCCCAGTCCCTCCCTCTTTCCCACCCTCCACCTGTGTCCCTCGCTCCCTACACCCCTCCCTCTCTCCCTCCCCCATCCCAGTCCTTCCCTCCCTCGATCCCTCCCCATCACTCCCTCACTCGTCCCTTGCTCCCTGCCTCCCACACGTCCCTCACTCCCCGTCCATCGCTCCCGCCCTTCGGTCCCTGATCATTGTCCCTTGCTCCCAGGCCCTCCCATCCCGTCCCTTGCTCCCTCCTTCGCTGTGCCTCACTCTCTCCATGTCCCTGACTCCCTTACTCATTCCCTTCCCATCTCTCTCTCCCTTGTCATCCCTTCTCCCTCCCTCCCTCTGTCTCTCGCTCACTCGCTTCATCCGCCATTCACTCGCTCCCTCCCCATCATTCGCTCCCTTGCTCTCAAACTGTCCCTTCCTCCCTTGGTCCCTCTCCATCACTCGCTCCCTTCCCGTCCCTCACTCCTTCCCCGACGGTTGCTCCCTCGCTTTCCCCCTCCGCATCCCTCGCTGCCTCCCTGTCTCTTTCCTTCACTCACTCCCTGTCCCCGGCCCAGTCCCTTGCTACCCCCTTACTCCCTCCTTCCTGCTCCCTCGTTTCCTCCCTCGTCCCCACCCTGTCCCTTGCTCCCTCATTCCCTTCCCATCCCTCGCTCCCTCCATCACTCCCTCCCAGCCCCTCCCTCCCCATCCCTTGCTACCTCGCTCCCTTCCCATCCCTCGCTCTGTCGCTCACTCCCTCCCCATCCCTCACTCCCTGCTTCTCGCTCCCCATCACTCACTCCCTCCCCATCCCTCGCTCCTCATTTCTCGCTCCCAGTCACTCGCTTCCTAGCTTTGCATCTCTCCCTCTCCATCCCTCACTCCCTCATTCACTCACACCATGATCCTCGTTCCCTCCTGTCCCTCACTTGGTCACTCGATTCGTCCGTCGCTTCGCCTTTGCTCCCTCCTTGCTCCCTCCCTTGGTCCCACTGCGTCCCTTCCTCGCTCCTTCCATGCTCCGTCCCTTGGTCCCTCCTCGCTATCTCCCTCACGCCCTCCCCTTCCCTCGCTCCTTCCCCAACCCTCACTCCATCCCTTGCTCCCTCTCTGTCCCTCGCTCCCTCCCTTGCTCCATCCCCATCACTTGCTCCCTCCCTCCACGTTCTCCACTCTTTCCCACCCAATTCTTTGCTTCCTCCCTGTCCCTCCCTCCATCACTCGCTCCCTCCCTGTCACTCATTCCTGTTTACTCACTCCCTGTCACTCGCCTCCTTGTTTCACCTCGCTCCATCTCCGTCTCTTGTTCCCTCACTCCCAGCCCGCCCTCACTCCCTCCCTATCCCTCGCTTGGTCCCTCAATCGGTCCATTCCTCCCCTTCGCTCCCTCCTTGCTCACTGCTTGCTACCTCACTTGCTCCCTCCCTCACTCCGGCCCCGTCGCTAGTTCCTTCCTCGCTTCTGCCTTGCTTCCTCCCTCGCTCCATTCTCACTGTCTCCCTTTCCCTCACTCCCTCCCTCTGCCTCACCCCTCCCTTGCTCCTTCTCTGTTCCTCGCTCCCTCACCGTCCCAAGCTCCTTCATCACTTCTGCCTTGCTTCCTCCCTCGCTCCGTTCTCACTGTCTCCCTCACTCGCTCCCTTTCCCTCGCTCCCTCCCCATGCCTCACTCCCTCCGTCGCTCCTTCTCTGTTCCTCGCTCCCTCCTTTTCTCCCACCCCGTCACTCTCTCCTTCCCTCCCTGTCCATCCCTCCCCATCCCTCCCTCACTCCCTTCCCAATTCCTTTCTCCCTAACTCCCCATCACCCACATCCCTTTCTCGAACCCTCCCCATCCTGCACTCCCTCGCTCGCTCCCTCCCTGTCCCTCATTCCCTCCTTGTCCCATGCTTGGTCCATCGATCAGCCCATCGCTCCCTGCTTGCCCTCTCCTTTCTCCCCTCTCGCTCCTTCCTCACTCCCTCCACATTCCCACTCTCCCCGTCCTTCAGTGCCTCCCTCTTTCCTTCCCACCCTCTCCAACCTTCCCTCCCCACCCCTTCCTCGGTCCTTCCCCCTCCCTCACTCACTGCCCTTTCCTGTCCTTTCCTCCAAACCCCCTCCCTGTTCCTCTCTCACTCCCTGCACATCCTATGCTCCTCCCTCCCGTCCATCCCTCCCTTGCTCCCTCCCCTTTTCCCTTCCCATCCTCACTTGATCCCTCCCAGTCACTTTCTCATCCCTCGCTCACTGCCACCCCTTCCTTCGCTCCTACCCTCCCTTCCCCATGTCTCCGTACCTCCCCTCCCTCACTCCGTCCCTTGCTCCCTCCCTAGCCAGGTCGTTTGCTCCCTTCATCCCCATCCCTCACTGCCTCGCTGCCCGTCTCTCCCTCACTCCCACCCCTACCACTACCCTCCCTCTCACCCCCTCTCCATCCCCCTCACCGTCTCCCTTCCCTCACTCCCTCCCTATTCCTCCCTCGCTCCCTCCCCCCTTCCTTGCTCCCTACACACATCCCTTGCTCCCTTCCTCTTGGGCCCTCACTCGATCGCTCCTTGTTCCTCGCTCCCCGTCTCTCAATCCCCATCCTTCACTCCCTCCCTTGACCCCTCTCTGTCACTCACTCCTCCCTATCCCTCCCCATCACTCCCACATCCCTGTTCCTCCATCCATCGCTCCCTCCCCATCGCTCCCTTCCTCATCCCTCAAACTCTGCCTCCCCGTCCCTTGCTCCCACATTCTCTCCATCCTCCACGTTCCTCACTCGCTCCATCCCTGTCCCTCACATCCTCCCTCACTCGCTCCCTCCCCCCGTCCCTGGGTCTCTCGCACCCATCCTTGGATCTTCGCCCCTCAGTCCCTCGATCCTGGTCCCTCACTCACTCTATCCCGGTCCCATACTCCCTCGATCCCCGTCTCTCCCTCCCCCACTCCTTATCCCTCCCCTGCAACCCTCACTCCTTCCCTCCCTCTGCCTCCCTCCCTCACTCACTCCCCGTCCTATTGCTCCCTTATTGTCCCTCGGCCCCACTCTCCACATCCCTCACTCCCTTTCTCCCTCCTTTCCTGCCCCTTGCTTACTCCCTGTCACATTCTCCCTCCATCCCTCCCCATCCCTCACTCCCTCCCTACCCCACCGCTTGCTCCCTTCCTCCCCACGCCTTGCTTCCTGTCCACTGATCCCTGTTCTTTGCTCCCTCACTTGTTCCCTCCCTCCCAGTGGTCCCGCTTCACTCCCGCTCTCCCCCTCCCTCACTCCCTCACCACTCCCTCGCTCCCTCCCCCTCACCTTCCTTCTCTTGCTCCCTCCTCTCCTCCCCCTGCCTCGCTCCCTGCCCATCCTTCCCTCACTCCCTGCCCATCCCTCCCTCACTGATCTAAATATTGTATTTGCTTATGAGTCATTGGCATTACTGTATGCCCAGATTTATTGTCCATCGCTAACCGCCCTGGAGAGGATGGAGCTAGCTATGGTCCATGTACTGTTGATAGATCCACAGTGCTATTGCGGGAGACTTCCAGGAATGTGACCAAGCGACACAGAAGGAACATGATATATTCCCAGGCCAAAGTCAGATGACACATAACACCAGGTTCAAGTCCAACAGGTTTATTTGAAATCATAACCTTTCGGGGTGTTCCACCTTTGACAGATGAAGCACCACTTTATTAATTTATTACACATCACGAGAAAGTGACAAAGTTGGGTGCAGCGTTCAGAAAGCTTGTGATTTCAAATAAACCTGTTGATCTATAAGCTGGTGTCATCTGACTCCTGACTTTGTCCATCCCAATCCCACACCAGCACCTCCACGTTATATTTCCAGGTCAGCACAGTATGTGGCCTAGAGGGGATCTAGCAGGTGGTAGCGTTCCCATGTGACTGCTGCCCCTGTCCTTCTGGATGGTAAAGTCTGCAGATTCAGAAGGTGCTGTTGGAGGAGCCTTGCTGAGTCACTGCAGTGCATCTTGTAGACGGTACAGACTGCTGCCACTTTGCATCAGTGGTGATCTCCTTCTGAAGCGTCCTCCAACTGCCCTTACACTCCTCTCAGGATTCGCCCGATCCCTGTGTAAATCTCGACCCCTGGTGGGGTCTCTCGGTTCCGTGATCAGTCAATGAACACTCACAGTCGGTCTGGCTGTTTAAGACTTTACGCTTTATTTCATCATACGGCCGGGTACAGATCATCCGTAAAATGCAGAAGTTGAGGACTTCCGTATTCCTCAGAGGAGCTGCAACCCACAGGCTAATACAAAGACATTTCTGTACTTTTCTTAAAGCAGGGTACATGCTGTGATCGCACAGTGTATTCAAACAATCAATACATGATATTGCTTCATTGACAGTTACATAATCCTACAACATTAACTGCTAAACAACTTACATCACAACACATAGGTTACTTTTTATCACACCACATAGCACCACAACATTTGCAACTGAAGGGCAGCTAGAATGGTTAGTACTGCGTTATCTCATCATTCCTGCATTATTTATGTAGCTCTCGCAGAACTCACAGTTCCCAGGCGAAAAGAGCAGCTCCAGCAGAATTTACAGTCCCCAGGCTAGAAACCGTTTTGTTGCTAACTGACACCAGCAGCATCTTGTGCCTGTATCCAAATCTCACGTTCTCAGGAGCACAGGGATGTCGTTTGGGTGTAAAGCAAGAGGGCTGTTTTGTGTTTGATTGGATTCAACCTGATGTAAGGCTTTTGAAATAAAAAAAATTGTCAACTGAAAATATCCACAAAGTGAAATATTGGTTTTTGACAATAAAGTGTGAAGCTGGATGAACACAGCACGCCAAGCAGCATCTCAGGAGCACAAAAGCTGACGTTTCAGGCACAGACCCTTCATCGGTCTCGGCCCGAAACGTCAGCTTTTGTGCTCCTGAGATGCTGCTTGGCCTGCTGTGTTCATCCAGCTTCACACTTTATTATGTTGGATTCTCCAGCATCTGCAGTTCCCATTATCATTGGTTTTTGACAGTTACTTCTGGATCAAACAAGTGGAAGTAAGGTAGTCAGGTTGGGAAATGATATCAAAGTGGGCATAAAAGACATGTCCTGGAGACATCATAAGAAAGTGATAAAGACTCAGACAAGGCTCCTTCAGAAAAATGTCTTCCCACTGCCAGCACGAACCCCTCTTCATCCTTTCCTGACCAATATATGTATGTTATGTGTAGTAATTGAAAATGAAAATTAACATTTTATCAACTCTCCCCATGTCATCATTGTTGGTGAAATATAATTTCTAACCCGGACCCTTCTCTCACTTCACCCTGGTGCATTCTGTGTGGTTACAGCAGAGGCAGGAACAGTCTACTCATAACCCTGCTCCCACTGCTCTGGGTCTCAGTGTTGTACGGCTACGAAATACTGCTTTTTCTTTACCAATGTAGAGGAAACCTAAACCTGAGCCTGAGGGTTCACTTCCAGTCAGGAACAGACCATTGCGTTACACTAGTCTCTGATTTGAAGCACATTTCCAGCATTCACCGTTGTACTTCCTCTGACTTTAAACTAGTTGGAAACGAGATTCTGTTCCGTGTCTGGGAGCTGTGAGCCATGGAAGACAGTAGCTGGGACACATTTCTTACACACAGCAGGATTAACCCACACCGTGGCTTGGCTGTCAATGAAGAGAGACGTGAAAGAGTAAAGTGTCATCTGACCCCCTCAGTGTGAGCCTGAAGGATTTGCCCCGGCTGAAGCTCTGTTGCTGTGCACGATTCTCTTACCCCCCACCCCGAGATTGTCCTTTCTGAGCTCCAGGTGCTGTTCAACCCTCAGGACAAATACAACAAACTACAGTGATGTGCTTGAAGCAAAGCTGACTTATTTTACATTTCTCTCTGATACTAATCTCTAGTACAATTTTAGGGTTATAACCATCGTCAGAAACAAACTGCAAATGTCAGAACTAAAGTAACAGAAAATTACAGCGCAGATCAAGGCCTTTTTTCATTCATTTGTGTGATGTGCGTATTGTTGGCTGGCCAGCAGCATTCACCCTTGGCCCATCGTGTGTGTGTTGGCTGGAATAGAACTGGCCAGGCTTCACAGCTTTCTGGGCTCATCATTGAGATGAACAATTTCAGACTGTGAACTCTGCCCCAATTTGTTTACATTTCTTGTTTCAATTTGTGTCTGGGTCCACTGCACACCTGGCTCCAGGCACATCTTTTGTTTAGAGATAATGGGAACTGCAGATGCTGGAGATTCCAAGATAATAAAATGTGAGGCTGGATGAACACAGCAGGCCAAGCAGCATCTCAGGAGCACAAAAGCTGACGTTTCGGGCCTAGACCCTTCATCAGAGAGCTCTCTGATGAAGGGTCTAGGCCCGAAACGTCAGCTTTTGTGCTCCTGAGATGCTGCTTGGCCTGCTGTGTTCATCCAGCCTCACATTTTAACATCTTTTGTTTATTTGTTTCTTTTCCAGCCCTAACTCCATTCCCTGCCGCCTTGAGAGACGAATAACATTTCTGCAATGGAATCTCTCCTGCCTTCCCCCCGTGACATGTGCCTTTTGCCCTTGTCTCACTCCCACCTTGCTCAGAATCTGTTCCATTTCTGGTCCCAGGCCTCTGTCAACTCACCGCGTCCCCAGGTCAGAGTTTTAAATTCGCTTGCGCCAGAGAGATACCGAATTCGTTGTGGCTGCGCCTTTCCCCAGATTTTAATTTTGGAAACAAAAACCATGAAATTGTTTCAGAGTTGAGGTGTTTTTGAGCTGTAATCCACAATCTCGCTTCTTTAGAGCTAAACTGTGATCATCCCACAGTCCAAAAATGCAAGTTAGGTGGATTGGACGCACTAAATTGTCCCCGAGTGTGCAGCTTATGTGGTTGGGTTAGCTGCGGTAAATGTGGGGTTCATGGGAATAGGGTGGGATAGAGTGCTAGTGCAGACTGGATGCACTGAATGACCTCTTTCTGCACTGTCGGGATCCTGTGATCTTAACCATTTCTGATCATGGTCACACTTTCCTCATGACAGCCCACACATCACGATGTTCATTCAGCTCAAGCTTTCATGCTGCCTTTGTGTTTTGAGAAGCTCGGTTGTTGGAATGGGAGCTTTCTTTGATGTGGCCTCTCCTCATACTTCTGCCCACTTCCCAGTTCCCTGCGTTAATTCCAGCTTTCTCTCATTTTCCCAAATAGGGTTGTTGAAGAGCTCAAAAGGCGAGTGGACTGAAATTGAGAAATTAAAGAGTCAGAATGAAAGAGGAAGTGGAAATAATGAACGGGTTTGGTAAATCCCAGGGGAGTGAGGAAGGGTCACAGATGCTTCCAGACCTGCTGAGCTATTCCAGAAGAGACTCCAGGATCCTTCTGTTGTGACTGTTCACACAGTATTTTTTTAATTAATGTGTGGGATGTGGGTGTCCCTGGCTGTGCCAGCATTTCTTGCCCATCAGTAGTTGCCCTTGAGAAGGTGGTGGTGAGCTGCCTTCCTGAACGGCTGCAGTCCTCCTGATGTGTGGTGACCTACAATGCTATTAGGGAGGGAATTCCAGGGTTTTGACCCAGCGACAGTGAAGGAACGGTGATATATTTCCAAGTCAGGAAGGTGAGTGTCTTGAAGGTGTGAGAGATTAGAAATGTTGTTTCTGCAGATAAGGATGAATGGTGGGGTCTTGCAAAAGAAGAACATTATAGTCGCAAGATTTTGTAGCAGAAGTTTATCATTAACCAGAGATTAGGTTCTGCAAAGATGGCAGTTAGCACGACCAGAAACATTCTTTCTGCAGACAAGGACATGGTAGAGATAAGGGTGTTGTAGCAGAGGTTTATTTCTGCAAATCTGACGATTCGCACGTACAGTATGCCTAGTGCTCTTTAGGATAGCAAATAAGGATTGCAGTAAACAAGGGAATGGGGCCTTCGGCCGGCAGTAAAGGGAATAATAAACAAGGGCTGTCCGACAGGACGGGGAATGATAGGATAAGACCAAAGGGAGCAGGGAAGCGTGATTCCACAACTTGTAAACTGTATAAGAATGCTTAACATGCTTTGTAGTGTGTGTCTGTCTAGCAACACCCTTTCTTGCAAGATCGTACAGAATAAAATTGTCTTGTTTCCAAGGCTTTGTCTCAGGCTGAATTTGTGAGGAGGGATTGTTTCTCACAAAGGGGAACGTCGGGGTGGTGATCTTCCCAAATATCTGCTGCCCTCGGTCTTCCAGATGGAAGTGGTCGTGGGTTTGGAAGGTGCTGCCTGAGGATCTTTTGTGAATTTCTTCAGTAGAGACAACATTCTCTGACGAGAGTCAAACCCGGGCAGGCGAAGATGGAACACTGAATAGTAACAGACAGTGCAAACACAGGAGATTTGTTCAGCCAGTAATAGCATGTAATGTAACAGTCACGGATGTGAAGTGAGCAGTGAGGGGAAATGTTCCCACACGATGTAGATGGAAAACTTTTATAGGAACAGGAGTAGACCATTCAGCCCCTCAAGCCTGTTCAGCCTATGAGAAACAGTCCCTTCTCACAAATTCAGCCAGAGACAAATCCTTGGAAACAAGACAATTTTATTCTGTAGGATCTTGCAAGAAAGGGTGTCTGCTAGACAGGCACACACTACAAAGCATGTGAAACATTCCGATACAGTTTACAAGTTGCGGAATCACGCCTCCCTCGTCTCATTGGTCTAATGTCATCCTATCATTTTCTATCCTATCGCGCCGCCCTTGTTTATTGTTCCTTTTCTGCTGGCCTATGACCCTGCCCCCCTTGTTTATTACAATCCTTATTTGGTTCTCCTAAAGAGCGCTAGCCATGCTATGCGTGCAAATCGTCAGGTCTGCAGGAATAAGCTCCTGCTACTACCTCCTTATCTTTACCACATCCCCATCTGCGGAAGCAGCATTTTCTAGCCGCACTAATGGCTGCTTTGCATGACTATAATAATTTTCTTTTGCAATACCCCTGTCTCCTATTTCTGCAGAAACAACATTTCTAATTTCTCACAATTCCCCCTTTTTCTTTTTCTCAAACTGTTGTTTCTGCACTAATCATTCTCTGCCCTCTTACGCTGCCTGGCGTTGAGCTTCACAATCTTGTACACGGCTACCCCTTAAATCACTCTTCCTGATGTTCGTTTTTTGAACTCTAGAAGCATTCTTTGACTTTCTTTTTGTTGCATACCATCTGCAGATTGTAAAAGCATCTGCTGATGTACTAGGGTTCGTTCCCCTAGAGACATCATTAATCGGTTCAGTATCCATTTGAGGACATTAAACCCCACCACCAGACCCACTAATATCAATAATCCATAGATGGCCAAATTAACCAATCACTCTCCCCAACCAGGTCCAGTCCCCCATTCCCAGCCTTTTTCATTCCGGTATCGGTTATCGGCCTCCCTTATCTTGGCGATTTTGTCTCGCTCGTGTTGGGAGATATTAGTAATGTTATGGGATACACCAGGTATGTGTGTATAACATTCTTCCCCAATTAGTGCACAGGTACCACCTTTCTCTGTCAGAATACAATCTAGAGCCATCCTGTTCTGAAGAGTCGTTATTCTGGCGGCTATCATTTCGGTCGTTATGGCCGCCACTTGGGATTGAGTGTCGGCCAAAGCATTGGCAGTGTTATTGGCCAATTCTTCCAGGGAAGCTGCCAGCTTTTCTATTTCCCTTCCTGCTGGGGCAGTCCCATACATAGGTAATAAAATCCTGAGAAGGCGATCCCCTTCAGTTACTTTTCGGGGTGTTCGCTTCTTCCCTTGCTTATTCTGGGTTATCTCTGGGGTTTTATCTAACAGCCTTAGATATTACATAGGCGAGGTAGCAACAGCCACTCCAGCCTTTCTGACTTTGAGGCAGTGTTAGATCAAAACCATATTATTCATGCATTTCTACGCTTCCTACGCATTCGGTCACCCGAATATACCTTTCCCCGTGGATAAAGGGATAGGCCTCTAGGCCACATATCCAATATGTCCCTTTCAATATGTGGGGTACATTTGTGCCAGTAGCTTGGGTGGTGGCGACACACGATGAGTTTCCTAACTGGAAGGGTGCGCTGTCATTCTGATTGCAGAAACAAGTGGTATTGACTAGTCCTTTCGGTGGGGAAACCCTAAGGCAGTCGAGAGCACTCCGGGGTTTTCGGAGCCGGTCGTGGGAACCATCCCGCGAATTTATAATCACCCCTTTCAGATCTCCATTTTGTATCATTTGAGCCCAAGTCAAATTGTTGTGCCTCGTACACATCTCTATTGGTAAATGGTATTACCGTGAGAGGGATTCCAGATTCTCCATGGTGTGGGATCGCAGCGCATACCCAACAGTCAGTACACCCTGTTACTCTAGCATAATTGTGACATAACACGGTAAAATGATTCTTCCCAACCCCCTTGGCAACTAGCGCCAATATTATCGTAACAACATAAAGCTGCCTGCTCATTTCAGCTTCCCAACCCCTATCTGTCTATTCTCTAACCCTTTAAGTACCCGGGAGGCGTGAGTTCGCGCAACGCTCACAATACAAAATTTCGAACCAATACTTGATAGTCTTTCATATCAGTTCAGTTCATTCTTTTTGCTCAGCTTGACTTTCAGAGAGTTGTCTGTAGGATGAACTTGCCACTCTGCCGGAGGGGAAGGAGCGTCCACAGGACCCTTAACACGAGTGTGATGACTCCACCCTTTTTCAGCAGTATGGACGGCTGTTTCAGTAGTCAGGAGGGTTAGAAACGGTCCCTCCCAGCTTGGGTGCAGTTTGGTATCTTTCCAGGTTTTGATCAGGACCCAATCACCCGGTCGTATCCGATGTACTGCGAACTCTAGTGGAGGTGTCTGGGTCAACAGACCCTTCTTCCTAAGGACAGACAAAGAAGAACCGAGTGCCACGATATAGTTCTTTAAAACCTTACCATTGAACTCTACAGTTGGTAATTCCCCTTTTCCACCCAAGAAAGGTAATCCAAACATCATTTCATAAGGAGAGAGGATTTAGGGTATTGTCTAATTCGAACCATCTCATCGTTTCGAGTCAGTGTGATGACCAATGGGGTAATAGTTAGGTGCCCTGCGTTATCAGCCCTCGCCCACACATCGGGACTGATTTGTTGTTCTTCCCTAGGCATTAACATAGCCATTGTTACAGCTACCGCACTATTCTCTACCCCAATTTTTAAGCCCAGCAATCTAATCAAATCCCTACCCATTAAATTACTCCCAATGTCGGGAATGTATAGTAATTGCCCTGTTACTTCCTTATCATCGTTTCTAATTAGGGTTGGCTCAAAAATAGGCACTAGGAATCCTTCGCCTTTTACTCCGGAAACCTAGAGATACTCGTTACTCAATTTAACAGTAGTAGGTATAAAACTTAGGGATCACCGTGCCGCACTGGTGTCCACCCAGAATGCTGCCTCCTCCCCTTAAGGTCCCACCTATAAGTTTATCAAGGGTTCCTGGTTGGCCTTAGGAGGAAGGAACCCCTGACTCCCCTAATCCTCATCAAGGGCCATTAGGGAGACCGTTTCCCTTTCCTGCGTTAACTCTGGGCATTCCTGCTTAAAATGCCCCACTCTTCCACAATGGTAACATCCTGCCTGTCGTCTCCCGCGTCTAGTGTCTACCTCTTCTTTTTGTCTCTCTTTCTGCCTCCGTGTTCCCTGTTCAACTCTTTCTTTCTTTGTCACTTCTTTAATGGCGGCGACCATCATTTTTGCTTTTTGTTTCTGCTTCTCGTCCTCCCTTTTTACATATACCTTCTGTGCCTCTCGTAGTAATTCCTCCATCTGTCTCTCACTCCATCCATCTATTTTCTGTAATTTCTTTTGTATGTCCGGCCATAATTTAGTTACAAACTGGACTTTTAAAAGTCCCTGAGCTACCGGAGCATCGGGATCCATCCCCGAATACTTCCTCGTGGCCTCCTTGAGCCTTTGAAGAAATGTAGAAGGAGTTTCATCCTTCTCCTGTCGTACTTCAAAAGCTTTAGCAAAATTCTGCGATCTGGGTGCTGCCTCTTTAATTCCCAATATTACCATTTCCCTCAAATCCCACATTGATGCTCTATCGTGTTTATCATTATTGTCCCAGTGAGGATCGGCATTCGGGAATTTCTTATCTGCGGGGATCACATTCAGTCCTGCTGGGTGTCTTTTTTCCCACTCCTGTAAGGCCGCCTTCCTAATCATACCTCGTTCTTCCCCTGAAAATAGAGTTCCTAGAATTGCCATCAGTTCTCCCCAGGTATATGAATTGGGTCCTAGGAATTGATCTAACTGTTCGGCCAGTCCGACCGGATCCTCGATTAAACTTTGCATTTCTTTCTTAAAGATCCTAACTTCACTACTGATAAAGGGAGCGTTCACATACCCAATGTCACCATCCCTAATCGGGACCTCCCTTAAAGGGTATAATTTTTCCTAATCCTTTGTTTCTGCCCCTCCTTTACGTGTGGTTGATCGTGTAATTCTGGGCCCCCCAGTTTCCACGTCTTTTACCTCAGAGTTCGTCTCTTTTCCAGGTGTTTGGGGTTAGTTCTGGGGCCGTGGGCTGGTTGTGGAGGCTACTCACGGCTGTCAGTGGGGACGAGGGGGGATATGGTGGCGGCAAACATGTTAGGGGATCCCATTGTGGTTTTTCTTGTTAGTCCTTTCCCTGTCCTCCGCCTGATCCTTCTGCACTCATAGGATATAGTTCTACCTTCGCACCTCCTATCCAACAAGCCGCATAATCTGACTCTTTCTGACTGAATAGTTCCTTCCGATCTGATGTATATATATAAAGGTATTGGCACAGCCAATCTTCATCGGTTCCATATTTGGGCCAAAGTCCTTCTCCCGCGTCCGGGAGCCATATTCTCAACTGCCCAACATTGTCCCCAACGGGCTGTCAGGCGGATTATATTCCACTTTGACGTTATTTGCAGATCGATCGCTACTCAGGCAACTCCCCTTGCCTCCTATTGTTGCTAATTTAATTAATCTTGTCGAGATTCAGTGGCGCCTTCTTGCACACCCGCTTCAGGGTCCTAACCCTCGGGTGGGGGATTTCCCCTCTTAACAACCGGCCTAAGGCTGGGTGCTCGAATCAGGCAGACACCTTACTTGTCCGATTAATCAGGCCAATTATATACATTTTATATTTTGCCAATTCCCCGTACTGTCCGTACGTCCCGACCACCAAGGCAATACTTAAAGGTCAGTTTTCTTACCTTGGTCCATGCACGGAGTTACCTGGTCTTTACAACTCTTCCCTGTACTTTCCGTACGTCCCTGCGGCAATTCCTGCAGCAAATACGCTGCTCTCCCGGTCGCCCGGACAGTTCTTTAAGACCTTTCCTGACCCGGGTCTTGTGCACAAGAGTTACCCGAGCGGACCCGCCGCATCTACCCGTCTTGTTTCCAGGGTCTCCCAGTCCGGATCGCACTCACCCAAACCGCAAACGACAAACAAGGGAGTTGGAGAAATCGTCAAGGCGCGCCTTCCCCGTTTTTCCACGAGCGTCAAACGGTCGGAGTGTTGGATCGTGGACGAGCCCCCAATTGTGAGAAACAGTACCTGCTCACAAATTCAGCCTGAGACAAAGCCTTGGAAACAAGACAATTTTATTCTGTACGATCTTGCAAGAAAGGGTGTTGCTAGACAGGCACACACTACAAAGCATGTTAAGCATTCTTATACAGTTTACAAGTTGTGGAATCACGCCTCCCTGCTCCCTTTGGTCTTATCCTATCATTCCCCGTCCTGTCGGACAGCCCTTGTTTATTATTCCCTTTACTGCCGGCCGAAGGCCCCATTCCCTTGTTTACTGCAATCCTTATTTGCTATCCTAAAGAGCACTAGGCATACTGTGCATGCGAATCGTCAGGTTTGCAGAAATAAGCCTCTGCTACAACACCCTTATCTCTACCATGTCCTTGTCTGCAGAAAGAATGTTTCTGGTCGTGCTAACTGCCATCTTTGCAGAACCTAATCTCTGGTTAATGATAAACTTCTGCTACAAAATCTTGTGACTATAATGTTCTTCTTTTGCAAGACCCCACCATTCATCCTTATCTGCAGAAACAACATTTCTAATCTCTCACACCTTCAAGACACTCACCTTCCTGACTTGGAAATATATCACCGTTCCTTCACTGTCGCTGGGTCAAAACCCTGGAATTCCCTCCCTAATAGCATTGTAGTTCTCCACTCATCAGGAGGACTGCAGCAGTTCAGGAAGGCAGCTCACCACCACCTTCTCAAGGGCAACTACTGATGGGCAAGAAATGCTGGCACAGCCAGGGACACCCACATCCCACACATTAATTAAAAAAATACTGTGTGAACAGTCACAACAGAAGGATCCTGGAGTCTCATTCCCCTGGAACAAAAACAAAGTTGCTGGAATAGCTCAGCAGGTCTGGAAGCATCTGTGACCCTTCCTCACTCCCCTGGGATTTACCAAACCCGTTCATTATTTCCACTTCCTCTTTCATTCTGACTCTTTAATTTCTCAATTTAAGTCCACTCGCCTTTTGAGCTCTTCAACAACCCTATTTGGGAAAATGAGAAAAAGCTGGAATTAACGCAGGGAACTGGGAAGTGAGCGGAAGTCTGAGGAGAGGCCACATCAAAGAAAGCTCCCATTCCAACAACAGAGCTTCTCAAAACACAAAGGCAGCATGAAAGCTTGAGCTGAATGAACATCGTGATGTGTGGGCTGTCATGAGGAAAGTGTGACCATGATCACAAATGGTTAAGATCACAGGATCCCGACAGTGCAGAAAGAGGTCATTCAATGCATCTAGTCTGCACTAGCTCTCTATCCCACCCTACTCCCATGAACCCCACATTTACCGCAGCTAACCCAACCACATAAGCTGCACACTCGGGGACAATTTAGTGCAGCCAATCCACCTAACTTGCATTTTTGGACTGTGAGATGATCACAGTTTAGCTCTAAAGAAGCGAGATTGTGGATTAAAGCTCAAAAACACCTCAACTCTGAAACAATTTCGTGGTTTTTGTTTCCAAAATTAAAATCTGGGGAAAGGCGCAGCCACAACGAATTCGGTTTCTCTCTGGCGCAAGCGATTTTAAAACTCTGACCTGGGGACGCGGTGAGTTGACAGAGGCCTGGGACCAGAAATGGAACAGATTCTGAGCAAGGTGGGAGTGAGACAAGGGCAAAAGGCACATGTCACGGGGGGAAGGCAGGAGAGATTCCATTGCAGAAATGTTATTAGTCGCTCCAGGCGGCAGGGAATGGAGTTAGGGCTGGAAAAGAAACAAATAAACAAAAGATGTGCCTGGAGCCAGGTGTGCAGTGGACCCAGACACAAATTGAAACAAGAAATGTAAACAAATTGGGGCAGAGTTCACAGTCTGAAATTGTTCATCTCAATGATGAGCCCAGAAAGCTGTAAAGACTAGCTCGTTCTATTCCAGCCAACACACACATGATGGCCCAAGGGTGAATGCTGCTGGCCAGCCAACAATACGCACATCGCACAAATGAATGAAAAAAGGCCTTGATCTGCGCTGTAATTTTCTGTTACTTTAGTTCTGACATTTGCAGTTTGTTTCTGACGATGGTTATAACCCTAAAATTGTACTAGAGATTAGTATCAGAGAGAAATTTAAAATAAGTCAGCTTTGCTTCAAGCACTTCACTGTAGTTTGTTGTATTTGTCCTGAGGGTTGAACAGCACCTGGAGCTCAGAAAGGACAATCTCAGGGTGAGGGGTAGGGGGAATCGTGCACAGCAACAGAGCTTCAGCCGGGGCAAATCCTTCAGGCTCACACTGAGGGGGTCAGATGGCACTTTACTCTTTCACGTCTCTCTTCATTGACAGCCAAGCCACGGTGTGGGTTAATCCTGCTGTGTGTAAGAAATGTGTCCCAGCTACTGTCTTCCATGGCTCACAGCTCCCAGACACGGAACAGAATCTCGTTTCCAACTAGTTTAAAGTCAGAGGAAGTACAACGGTGAATGTTGGAAATGTGCTTCAAATCAGAGATTAGTGTAAATCAATGTTCTGTTCCTGACTAGAAGTGAATCCTCAGGCTCAGGTTTAGGTTTGTTCTACATTGGTAAAGACAAAACATTATTTCGTAGCCGTACAATACTGAGACCCAGAGCAGTGGGAGCAGTGGTATGAACATATTGTCCCTGCATCTGCTGTAACCACACAGAATGCGCCAGGGTGAAGTGAGAGAAGGGTCTGGGTTAGAAATTATATTTCACCAACAATGATGACATGGGGAGAGTTGATAAAATGTTAATTTTCATTTTCAATTACTACACATAACATACATATATTGGTCAGGAAAGGATGAAGAGGGGTTCGTGCTGGCAGTGGGAAGACATTTTTCTGAAGGAGCCTTGTCTGAGTCTTTATCACTTTCTTATGATGTCTCCAGGACATGTCTTTTATTCCCACTTTGATATCATTTCCCAACCTGACTACCTTACTTCCACTTGTTTGATCCAGAAGTAACTGTCAAAAACCAATGATAATGGGAACTGCAGATGCTGGAGAATCCAACATAATAAAGTGTGAAGCTGGATGAACACAGCCGGCCAAGCAGCATCTCAGGAGCACAAAAGCTGACGTTTCGGGCCGAGACCGATGAAGGGTCTGTGCCTGAAACGTCAGCTTTTGTGCTCCTGAGATGCTGCTTGGCCTGCTGTGTTCATCCAGCTTCACACTTTATTGTCAAAAACCAATATTTCACTTTGTGGATATTTTCAGTTGACAATGTTTTTTTTATTTCAAAAGGCTTACATCAGGTTGAATCCAATCAAACACAAAACAGCCCTCTTGCTTTACACCCAAACGACATCCCTGTGCTCCTGAGAACGTGAGATTTGGATACAGGCACAAGATGCAGCTGGTGTCAGTTAGCAACAAAACGGTTTCTAGCCTGGGGACTGTAAATTCTGCTGGAGCTGCTCTTTTCGCCTGGGAACTGTGAGTTCTGCGAGAGCTACATAAATAATGCAGGAATGATAAGATAGTGCAGTACTAACCATTCTAGCTGCCCTTCAGTTGCAAATGTTGTGGCGCTATGTGGTGAGATAAAAAGTAACCTATGTGTTGTGATGTCAGTTGTTTACCAGTTAATGGTATAGGATTATGTAACTGTCGATGAAGCAATATCATGTATTGATTGTTTGAATACACTGTGCGATCACACCATGTACCCTGCTTTAAGAAAAGTATAGAAATGTCTTTGTATTAGCCTGTGGGTTGCAGCTCCTCCGAGGAATACGGAAGTCCTCAACTTCTGCGTTTTCCGGATGATCTGTACCCGGCCGTATGCTGAAATAAAGCGTCAAGTCTTAAACAGCCAGACCGACTGTGAGTGTTCATTGACTGATCACGGAACCGAGAGACCCCACCAGGGGTCGAGACTTACACAGGGATCGGGCGAATCCTGAGAGGAGTGTAAGGGCAGTTGGAGTACGCTTCAGAAGGAGATCACCACTGATGCAAAGTGGCAGCAGTCTGTACCATCTACAAGATGCACTGCAGTGACTCAGCAAGGCTCCTCCAACAGCACCTTCTGAATCTGCAGTCTTTATCATCCAGAAGGAAAGGGACAGCAGTCACATGGGAACGCTACCACCTGCTAGATCCCCTCTAGGCCACATACTGTGCTGACCTGGAAATATAACGTGGAGGTGCTGGTGTGGGATTGGGATGGACAAAGTCAGGAGTCAGATGGCACCAGCTTATAGATCAACAGGTTTATTTGAAATCACAAGCTTTCTGAACGCTGCACCCAACTTTGTCACTTTCTCGTGATGTGTAATAAATTAATAAAGTGGTGCTTCATCTGTCAAAGGTGGAACACCCCGAAAGGTTATGATTTCAAATAAACCTGTTGGACTTGAACCTGGTGTTATGTGTCATCTGACTTTGGCCTGGGAATATATCATGTTCCTTCTGTGTCGCTTGGTCACATTCCTGGAAGTCTCCCGCAATAGCACTGTGGATCTATCAACAGTACATGGACCATAGCTAGCTCCATCCTCTCCAGGGCGGTTAGCGATGGACAATAAATCTGGGCATACAGTAATGCCAATGACTCATAAGCAAATACAATATTTAGATCAGTGAGGGAGGGATGGGCAGGGAGGGATGGGCAGGGAGCGAGGCAGGGGCAGGAGAGGAGGGAGCAAGAGAAGGAAGGTGAGGGGGAGGGAGCGAGGGAGTGGTGAGGGAGTGAGGGAGGGGGAGAGCGGGAGTGAGGGGGCACCACTGGGAGGGAGGGAACAAGTGAGGGAGCAAAGGACAGGGATCAGTGGACAGGGAGCGAGGCGTGGGGAGGAAGGGAGCAAGAGGTGGGGTAGGGAGGGAGTGAGGGATGGGGAGGGATGGAGGGAGAATGTGACAGGGAGTGAGCAAGGGGCAGGAAAGGAGGGAGCAAGGGAGTGAGGGATGTGGAGAGTGGGGCCGATGGACACTAAGGGAGCAATAGGACGGGGAGTGAGTGAGGGAGGGAGGCATAGGGAGGGAAGGAGTGAGGGTTGCAGGGGAGGGTTGAGGAGTGGGGGAGGGAGAGACGGGGATCGAGGGAGTGTGGGACCAGGATAGAGTGAGTGAGGGACCAGGATCGAGGGACTGAGGGGCGAAGATCCAAGGATGGGTGCGAGAGACCGAGGGACGAGGGGAGGAAGCGAGTGAGAGAGGATGTGAGGGACAGGGATGGAGCGAGTGAGGAACATGGAGGATGGAGAGAATGTGGGAGCAAGGGACGGGGAGGCAGAGTTTGAGGGATGAGTAAGGGAGCGATGGGGAGGGAGCGATGGATGGAGGAACAGGGATGTGGGAGTGATGGGGAGGGATAGGGAGGAGTGAGTGACAGAGAGGGGTCAAGGGAGGGAGTGAAGGATGGGGATTGAGAGACGGGGAGCGAGGGACAAGGAGCGATCGAGTGAGGGACCAAGAGGAAGGGAGCAAGGGATGGGAGTAGGGATCAAGGAAGTGGGGGAGGGAGCGAGGGAGGAATGGGGAGGGAGCGAGGGAGGGGGGAGGATGAGAGGGATGGAGAGCGGGTGAGAGGGAGGGTAGTGGTAGGGGTGGGAGTGAGGGAGATATGGGCAGCGAGGCAGTGAGGGATGGGGATGAAGGGAGCAAAGGACCTGGTTAGGGAGGGAGCAAGGGAGGGAGTGAGGGAGGGGAGGTACGGAGACATGGGGAAGGGAGGGTAGGAGCGAAGGAAGGGGTGGCAGTGAGCGAGGGATGAGGAAGTGACTGGGAGGGATCAAGTGAGGATGGGAAGGGAGAAGGGGAGAGAGCAAGGGAGGGATGGACAGGAGGGGGGAGCATAGGATGTGCAGGGAGTGAGAGAGGAACAGGGAGGGGGTTTGGGGGAAAGGACGGGAAAGAGCAGTGAGTGAGGGAGGGGGAAGGAGCGAGGAAGGGGTGGGGAGGGTGGGAGGGAGGGTTGGGGAGGGTGGGAAGGAGAGAGGGAGGCACTGAAGGACGGGGAGAGTGGGAATGTTGAGGGAGTGAAGAAGGAGCGAGGGATGGGCAGGGAGGGAGTGAGGACGGAGCGAGAGGGGAGAAAGGAGGGGGCAAGCAGGGAGCGATGGGCCGATCGATGAACCAAGCATGGGACGAGGAGGGAATGAGGGACAGGGAGGGAGCGAGCGAGGGAGTGCAGGATGGGGAGGGTTCGAGAAAGGGATGTGGGTGATTGGGATGTAGGGAGAAAGGAATTGGGAAGGGAGTGAGGGTGGGATGGGGAGGGACAGACAGGGAGGGAAGGAGCGAGTGACGGGGTGGGAGAAAAGGAGGGAGCGAGGAACAGAGAAGGAGCGACGGAGGGAGTGAGGCATGGGGAGGGAGCGAGGGAAAGGGAGCGAGTGAGGGAGACAGTGAGAATGGAGCGAGGGAGGAAGCAAGGCAGAAGTGATGAAGGAGCTTGTGACGGGGAGGGAGCGAGGAACAGAGAAGGAGCAAGGGAGGGGTGAGGCAGAGGGAGGGAGCGAGGAAAAGGGAGCAATTGAGGGAGACAGTGAGAATGGAGCGAGGGAGGAAGCAAGGCAGAAGCGAGGAAGGAACTAGCGACGGGGCCGGAGTGAAGGAGGGAGCAAGTGAGGTAGCAAGCAGTGAGCAAGGACGGAGCAAAGGGGAGGAATGGACCAATTGAGGGACCAAGCGAGGGATAGGGAGGGAGTGAGGGCGGGCTGGGAGTGAGGGAACAAGAGACGGAGATGGAGAGATCTGAAACAAGGAGGCGAGTGACAGGGAGTGAGGAAACAGGAATGAGGGACAGAGAGGGAGTGAGTGAGGGAGGGAGGGACAGGGAGGAAGCAAGGAATTGGGTGGGAAAGAGTGGAGAACGTGGAGGGAGGGAGCGAGTGATGGGGATGGAGCAAGGGAGGGAGCGAGGGACAGAGAGGGAGCAAGGGATGGAGTGAGGGTTGGGGAAGGAGCGAGGGAAGGGGAGGGCGTGAGGGAGATAGCGAGGAGGGACCAAGGGACGGAGCATGGAAGGAGCGAGGAAGGGACGCAGTGGGACCAAGAGAGGGAGCAAGGAGGGAGCAAAGGCGGAGCGACGGACAGATCGAGTGACCAAGCGAGGGACAGGAGGGAACGAGGATCGTGGTGGGAGTGAATGAGGGAGTGAGGGATGGAGAGGGAGAGATGCAAAGCTAGAAAGTGAGTGACTGGGAGTGAGAAACGAGGAGCGAGGGATGGGGAGGGAGTGAGTGATGGGGAGCGAGAAGCAGGGAGTGAGGGATGGGGAGGGAGCGAGCGACAGAGCGAGGGATGGGAAGGGAGCAAGGTAGCAAGGGATGGGGAGGGAGGGGCTGGGAGGGAGTGATGGAGGGAGTGAGGGGTGGGAAGGGAATGAGGGAGCAAGGGACAGGGTGGGGACGAGGGAGGAAACGAGGGAGCAGGAAGGAGGGAGTAAGGGGGTAGCAAGGGACTGGGCCGGGGACAGGGAGTGAGTGAAGGAAAGAGACAGGGAGGCAGCGAGGGATGCGGAGGGGGAAAGCGAGGGAGCAACGGTCGGGGAAGGAGTGAGGGACGGGAAGGGAGCGAGTGATGGGGAGGGACCAAGGGAGGAAGGGACAGTTTGAGAGCAAGGGAGCGAATGATGCGGAGGGAGCGAGCGAATGGCGGATGAAGCGAGTGAGTGAGAGGCAGAGGGAGGGAGGGAGAAGGGATGACGAGGGAGAGAGAGATGGGAAGGGAATAAGTAAGGGAGTCAGGAACATGGAGAGAGTGAGGCACAGGGAAGGAGGGAGCGAGGGACCGGATGGGAGGGCCTGGGAGCAAGGGACAATGATCAGGGACCGAAGGGCGGGAGCGATGGACAGGGAGCAAGGGAGTGAGGCATGGGGAGGAAGAGAGCATGGGATGGGGGTAGGGAGGGAGCAAGGGATGGAGAGGGTGTGAAGGACAGGGGTGGGGGGAGGGATCGAGGGACGGAGTGAGAGAGAAGGAATGAGGGTCAGGGTGGGAGTTAGTGAGGGACAGGGAGGTAGCGAGGGATGGGGAGGGAGTGAGGGAGGGAGCAAGGAGATGGGGGGAGCAAAGAGGGAGCAAATGGGGAGCTATGACTGATTGAGGGATCAAGCGAGGGATGGGGAGGGAGCGAGGGACGTGGTGGGAGTGAATGAGGCAGCAAGGGACAGGAAGGGTGTGAGCGAAGGAGCGAAGGACAGGGAGCGATGGGGTGGGAGCAAGGGGCGAGGAGGGATGGAGGAATGGCAAGGGACCATAGGATGGGGAGGGAGCTAGGGACGGGAAGGAAGCGAGGGATGGGAAGGAAGAAAGGGTGCAAGGACAGGGAGGGGATGAGGGGGGAAACAACGGAGCAGCAAGGAAGGAGTAAGGGAGTAGCAAGCGACTGAGTGAGGGACAGGCCGTGAGTGAGAGAAAGAGACAGGGAGGGAGTGAGGGACGGGCAGGGACTGAGGGAGGGCGAGGGAACAAGGGATGGGGAGGGAGCTAGGGACGGGAGGGAAGCGAGGAATGGGAAGGAAGCAAGGGTGCAAGGACAGGGAGGGGATGAGGGGGGAAACAAGGGAGCAGCAAGGAAGGAGTAAGGGAGTAGCAAGGGACTGAGTGAGGGACAGGCTGTGAGTGAGGGAAAGAGACAGGGAGGGAGTGAGGGACTGGCAGGGACCGAGGGACGAAGGGATGAGTTGGGAGTGAGGGAGTGAGTGATGGGGAGGGAGTGAGTGAGTGACAGATGAAGTGAGTGAGCGAGACGTAGCAGGAGGAAGAGAGAGATGGATTGGGAGGGATAGAGAAGGGACAGCAAGGGAGCGAGTGACAGGGAGGGAACGAATGAGGGAGCGAGGGATGGGGAGAGAGTGAGGTACAGGGTGGGAGCGAGGGAGTTAAGGATGGCGTCGGAGTGAGGTACGGGGAGGGAGTGAGGGAGCTATGGATGGGGAGGCAAAGAGGGAATGAGGGATGGGAAGGAGGTGAGGAAGCAAGTGAGCAAGGGAGAGAAGAATGGAGCAAAAGAGAGAGGGTCAGAACGAGGGAGCAAGGGACCGGGAGGGAGGGTCTGAGAGATGGGGAGGGAGGAAGCAAGCGATGGGGAGGGTGTGAGTGAGGGAGCGAGGGATGGTGAGGGAGGGAGGGAGGGTCGGCGAGGGAGCAAGGGGCAGGGACGAAGGGAGGAAGGGAGTGAGGGACAGGGAAAGAGGGAGTGATGGAGCGAGGGACAGGATGTGAGCTTGGGAGGGAGCGAGTGACATAACGGGAGTGAGAGAGGGAGCGAGTGGCAGGGAGGGAGTGACAGAGGGAGGGACTGGAGCAAGGGACGGGAGCAAAGGACCGAGGGACAGGAGAGAAGGATGGGGAGAGAGCTCGCAATGGGATCAGGGGATGGGGAGGGAGTGAAGGATGGGGAGGGAGCGAGGGACAGGGAAGGAGCGAGAGACAGGGAGTGAGGGACAGGGAAGGAGCGAGGGGTGTGGAGGGACAGGGAGGGTAAGAGGCAGGGAGTGAGGGACAGGGAAGGAGCGAGGGGTATGGAGGGACAGGGAGGGTAAGTGGCAGGGAGTGAGGGACAGGGAAGGACAAGGAGTTGGAGGGACAGGGAGGGAGCAAAGAACAGGGAAGGAGGGAAAGGGATGAAGGAACAGGGAGAGGGACAGGGAGGGTCAGGGAGGTAGACAGGGTTGGACGGACAGGGTGGGAGCCTGTTTCTCTCAACACAGAGACAAATAGGAATATAGTTTGCTGAGCTGCTTGGCACCTTTTAATGAACGTTAATTACATATTGAAGTTATGGATGCAGTCAGTGAAATGGTGCCTTTTCTCTTTGGCCTGTGAGTTGAGAGAAACATTGACATGTTTCCCTGTAACCCACTGTGGGATAAGGTTGGATAAACCAGCACTACCCTCAGTCTGTTACCATAGCGACAAGCTGCTTCATTGCTGAAACATTGAACTGAAATGAGAAAATCCTGGATGGATTGATGAATGAGTGAATTTGATTGATTGATGAATTTGGGTAAAGGGATATTTCAGCACATTCTCCAGCTGCTGCCTGAACTTAGTCTGGGTCCTGGCATAAATCGCGGTGTTTGTGCAGCAACTGAGGAGCTGCAACATGAAGCCCAGTTCCCGCACAAAGGGATGTAGATACACAGAGTAATACCCCAAATTATACATCCGGCCCCACATAGAATACACCATTAACGTTGACCATAACAGGATGAAATTGGCCGAGATCATAAACAGTAAAATGATGGGTTTTTTTCAATTTTGCATTTCTGTGTCACACTGACCGTCCCCATTGGTGTGAGCCCGGAGTCTCCTGCGGGCTCTGCTGGTCACTAAAATGTGTCTGACGGTGAAAACATTGAGCAGCAGAATCAGGAGAAATGGGAGAGTCGGGGTTAGAATGTGGTGGAGGAACTCGATTGTGACCCAGACACGAGAGTATTGAACATCGATTGTTACCTCACAAAACCAGGGGAGGTTCTTCAGCCAATAGCGAGCTGTGAGCATAAAATACCAGACAATGTTCTTCAAACAGCTCAGCACAGTCACTGTTCCCAGAACCACAGCCGCCGTTTTCTCACTGCAATATTTACTTTTCAGCTTCTGGCAACAAATGGCCACAAATCGATCAAAGGTGAAAGTGACGGTGAACCAGACAGAACAGTCAGTGGCTGCATAAAGCAGGACGGCGTGGATATTACACACGGGGATGGACAACAGGAAATAGAACTGTTCCCGATAAACAATGGGAATGTGTCTCAATATCAGGTTGAGGATAATGACCAGTAGATCCGCCACTGCCATGGCCTCCAGGGAACATCTGACACATGGAGACAATCCACAATCTTTATAAAGCAGGACGTAGATCGTCACTACATTAACTGTGAGGAAAGAAAACAAACAAATTATACATCAGCCTGGAGGCAAAGTTACCAGTTTGATTGAGGACCCAGTGACATTTTCAAATGTATCACTGATTTATTGGAAAAAAAGAAGCTGAAATTTAAAAAAAAGTAATGAATCATCTTTGAACAAAAAACGTCACATCAAATACAAGAAACTCTCCCTTCCGAAAGACACAAATGCACATTCATAAGAACAGATGGCTTCTAGAATATTCTCACTCAAGAGCAGGCACAGGTCACTTCTTGTGATAATGGGAACTGCAGATGCTGGAGAATCCAAGATAGCAAAGTGTGCAGCTGGATGAACACAGCAGGCCAAGCAGAATCTCAGGAGCACAAAAGCTGACGTTTCGGGACTTGACCCTTCATCAGAGAGGGGGATGGGGAGAGGGAACCGGAATAAATTGGGACAGAGGGGGAGGCGGACCGAAGATGGAGAGAAAAGAAGATAGGTGGAGAGGAGAGTATAGGTGGGGAGGTAGGGAGGGAATAGGTCAGTCCAGGGAAGATGGACAGTTCAAGGAGGCGGGATGAGGTGGTCGTTAGGAAATGGAGGTGCGGCTTGAGGTGGGAGGAAGGGATGGGTGAGAGAAAGAACAGGTTTGGGACGTGGAGACAGGCTGCGCTGTTTGAGGGATGCAGTTGGGGGAGGGGTCGAGCTGGGCTGGTTTTGGGATGCAGTGGGGGAAGGAGACGAACTGGACTGGTTTTGGGAAGCGGTGGGGGAAGGGGAGATTTTGAAGCTGGTGAAGTACACATTGATACCATTGGGCTGCAGGGCTCCCATGCGGAATATGAGTTGCTGTTCTTGCAACCTTCGGGTGGCATCATTGTGACACTGCAGGAGGCCCATGATGGACACGTCGTCTGAGGAATGGGAGGGGGAGTCAAAATATGTCGTGACTGGGACGTGCAGTTGTTTATTGCAAACCGAGTGGGGGTGTTCTGCAAAGCAGGCCCCGCGCCTCCGCTTGGTTTCCCCAATGTAGAGGAAGCCACAACGGGTACAATGGATACAATATACCACATTGGCAGATGTGCAGGTTAACATCTGCTTGAGATGGAAAGTCATCTTGGGGCCTGGGATATGGGTGAGGGAGGAGGTGTGGGGGCAAGTGTAGCATTTCCTGCAGTTGCAGGTGAACGTGCCGGGTGTGGTGGGGTTTGAGGGCAGTGTGGCGCAAACAGGGGAGTCACGGAGAGTGTGGTCTCTCCAGAAGTCAGACAAGGGTGGGGATGGAAAAATGGCTTGGGTGGTGGAGTCGGATTGTAGATGGCAGACGTGTCGGAGGATGATGCGTTGTATCCGGAGGTTGGTGGGGTATTATGTGAGAACGAGGGGGATCCTCTTGGGGCGGTTGTGGCGGGGGCGGGGTGTGAGGGATGTCTTGGGGAACATGTGGGAGACGCGGTCACTTCTTTACAGTTCCTAATATGGAGGGTGAAGATGTTGCCATCCTGAAGGATTCTCTCCCAGTTTCTTGAAGTCAAACAGAGATTGGACATTGCTGTTTTGTCAGTCTAAATTTTTGTCAACTTTCGGTTCTGAAGAAACATGAACACAGGGAAGATGTACTCACCCCTTTAACTGTCTGGGCGGCGGCGGGGGGGGGGGGGGGGGGGGCGGCGGCGCTTTGAAACAGTGTCTCCTTCTCCCTGGAACGGGATCTTTTCCCTCCGGGATCTTATCTTTTGTTCATTTAACTGACGTCCAACTGTTCGCAAATAATGTCGTTTACAGAATGTTCTGGGGAATGTCGGTTACAAAATGTGATGGAGTCATAAAGATCCACATCACAAAGGCCCTTCTGTCCATCAGTTTTGTTGAGACCCACTCAGTCTCGCGGTGGAAATCTCTCCCCAAACTCAACACAACTGGCAAACACAAATTAAAGGCATTGCCAGATCAGCTGAAGTGGTCAGTTATCTCACATTCTCAATCCACCTCACAGAACCAGCCCAGACACCACAAACCCAGATGGAATATCTGTTCAGCATGGAGCACTGTGCAGACCAGGCTAGTGTCCTGCTCAATACAATCCGGCAATCTGTCCAGAGTGAGACACTGTGCAGGCCTCACCAGTCAAACAGATATCAGTCCAGCACGGGTAACTGTGCAGACCACACCAGTGCATTGATCTATAAACCCGGAACCAGGTATCTCTCCAGTGCGGGGGCATGTGAAGTGAACACCACTGAACTGATCTGTCAACCCGGAGCAGTTACCCTCCCATCGTGTAGATCTGTACAGACCACCCCAGGGCAGTGTTCGGTAACGCTGTGTTAAATCGCTGCCCAGCCTGGGGAAACTTGCAGCCCATGCTGGAAGTGACAGGATGTGCGGCTCCCATCCATTTACAGCTCCATATCTCCAATGTGCCATGACAAGGGGTGCCATGGGTGTGAAAATCACTGCCAGAGAAAGATGGTGGGTATTCAGTTTAAATACGAACAAATGGGATAGGTTGCATATGTACACAGAGATGGGGAGTTTGAGAGACAGTGTCATGGAAGAATGTGTTCACAAGTTTTAGAATGCTGACGTAGACATTTTGACAGGATATTGCAACATGGGTCAGTTTTTCAGGAATGATGCGTGAATAGATATTGCTGTGAGTTCAGATGATGGAGAGTTTTGACTGAGCATTTGTTCGGCATTTGTGGTTGAGACTGTGGTCAGCACAGTCTTCAGCTAATTAACAATACCCTTCCATGCTCTGTCAGAATAAGTATCACTGTATTCTCACTGCCCCTTCACTCTCACTCTCTCTCACTCTCTCTCTCTCTCACCTCTGCTATTCCCCGACACTGAAAACAATGCATGGATCCATCACTGTTGACTGCTTTAATCTGGACACCTCACCACTTCCCCCTCACCTACACCATCACTAACAGCAGGGCCTCACACATTCACCTTCATTCCCTCCCTCCCTTTCCCTCATTCCAGGAGAAACATCCTGGAATAGGACAGAAAAGGCCAAGCAGGGCGGGGGTGTTCCCCACATCAGTTCCCTCACCCACCTTGCCCCGCCGCATGGGGAGGGCCCTAGAATGAGCCGGAGAGAACCAGGACGATCCGTGTGGAGATTTCAAAATATACACGTCCCACCGACCGAGTAAGGAGCAACGTTCAGTGAAGGGTAATTCTCACTTTAACCCCACTGCCAGTTCCATTCCCACCTGGCACAGCTTAGAAACCGTGCCCCTGATGCCATCTCCCTTTTGTATCGAGCCAGTACAAATGGAATCCCCACGGTCTCGGTGGGTAGGAGGGTGGGCTCACAACACATCGTCTCCACCAGCTCCCAGGAAGGGAGCACGGAGTCTCCCTCCTGCACCTCCTCCTTCAGACAGCTCAGATACTGAAACTAACCTGTAATATTTACTGGTCTCCCAACTTGTCCCTACATCTTCAATAATCAAGCATTGAAAATCTCACAGACTCACAGTCCCCATGGAACAACTGAAATACTGTCACATTCACTGGAGTGAGCAAATACTGATGTACTCTCATAGAGTGACTCAAATAATGAACGGAATAACAGAAATCCTGACGTGCACCAGATGGAATGAATGAAATATTGAGAAAATACAGAGGCAGAGAAATTCTGACAGGCTCCCCTTGTTTGTGTAAGTTTCGGTGTATTTGTGCATGTATCTGTGTGTCTCTGTGTGGGGCAGGTCTGACAGTCTCTGTGCTGTTTGATGTGATGCAAAGCCATCCTCTGCTGGTCTCCACACGCCATTGCACAGGCAGCAGCAGTGAATGGGAACCATCAGAGATTTACTCAGATCGGCCCTGGGACGGCAGCAGCTCACAAGACCATCCAAACTGATTTCTACTTCATATACTTATCTAAATGTCTTTTAAACGTTGTAGCTGTACCCACTGCCACCATTTTGTCTGTAAGTTTATTCCGTACGCAAACAACACTCTGTAAAATAATTGCCTGTCATGTCTTTTTTTAAAAAAAAAATGTTGTTCCTCAAAATTTGAAAGATCCCCATTATCTTGAAATCTTCCACCCTCGGAAAATGGTCGTAACCTTCAACTGATCTGTGCCCATCATGATGTACAAGCCTCAATCAGGTCACCCCTCAACCTCCTATGCACAAGTGACAAAAGTCCCAGTTTATCCAGCCACTCCTTGTATCTCAAACCATCCATTCCCAGTGACATCCCGGTAAATCTCTGCTGTTCCCTCTCCAGATTAATATTATCCTTCCTAGAACAGTGCGACCAGAACTGGATACAGTACTTCGGAAGATGCCTCCCCAACATCCTGTACAACGTGAAAATGACGTCCCAACTCCTAAACTCAAAGGTCTGAGCAAAGAAGGTAATGAACTAAATGCCTTCCCAACCACCCTGTCTTTCTGTGACACAATCTTCAAAGAATTATACCTGAAGGCCGAGTCTCTGTTCTGCAACACTACCAAAGGTCCTAATTTAAATTGTATAAATCCTGCCCTTGTTTGTTTTACCAAAAACAATGTCTCGAATTTCTGCAAATTAAACACAATCTGCCACACCACAGCCCAGTGAGTGATATTCCCACCTCCACACAAACCTGACATGTTTTAGAACATAGAACATAGAACATAGAACAGGACAGCACAGAACAGGCCCTTCAGCCCACAATGTTGTGCCGGCCATTGATCCTCATGTATGCACCCACAAATTTCTGTGACCATATACATGTACGCTTCGTCTATCTCTATCCATTCCAGCATGCACACCTGCTCTTCAAAGGTTTCATTCACTACAAAGTTGGTTTCTTTCGTAAAGACAGAAGCAAAAAACTCATTTTGGGCTTCCCCTACCTCCTCAGGCTCCACACACAAGTTCCCTATGCTATCCCTGATCGGCCCTACTCTTTCTTTGACCATTCTCTTATTCCTCACCTAAGTGTAAAATGCCTTTGTGTTTTCCCGGATTCCTTCTGCCAAGCCTTTCTCATGCCCCCTCCTGGCTCTCCTCAGACCATTTTTGAGCTCCTTCCTTGCCTGCATGTAATCCTCTCTAGCTGAACTTGACCCTAGCTTCCTCCACCTTATGTAAGCTACCTTCTTCCTTTTCACTAGAAGCTCCACCGCTCTCGTCATCCAAGGTTCCTTTATCTTACCCCTTCTTGCCTGTCTCAGAGGGACATATTTACTCATCAATCCCAACAACTGTTCCTTAAACCGTCTCCACATGTCTATAGTTCCCTTACCATGGAACAACTGCTCCCAGTCCATGCTTCCTAACTCATGTCTAATCGCATCATAGTTTCCTCTTCCCCAATTAAATATCCTCCCATTCTGCCTAATCCTCTCCTTCTCCATAGCTATGTAGAATGTGAGGCAGTTATGGTCACTATCACCAAAATGCTCTCCCACCACAAGATCTGATACCTGCCCCGGCTCGTTTCCGAGCACCAAGTCTAGAATGGCCTCTCCCCTCGTCGGCCTGTCAACGTACTGCGTTAGGAAACCCTCCTGAACACACCTTACAAAAACAGCGAAAGACCCTCCCATCTCCAGGAGGCCTACAAACTCTGGCCTTTATTTTCTCAAAGATCCTGAGCTTGGTTTACCTTGTGAGGGATGTAGGAGGGGGTTGGGGGTGGATTGCAGATCAGCCGATGGTGAGGAGACTCAATGTCTTCAGAAAAGAGTGGTTGCCATGGAGACGTGTATGGGCCCTAGTTATGCCTGTTTCTTCATGGGGTACGTGGAACATTCTTTTTTCCAGTCCCATTTTAGCCCCCCCCCCCACCCCCGACCCATAACTCTTTCTCCAATGCATCATTGATATCATCGGTACTGCTTCTCTCTCTCATCTGGAGTTGGAAAACTTCAAATATGTTGCTTTCACATTCCACCCTGCCCTCACTTTCAACTGGTTTACCTCTGAACCTTCCCTTCCCTTCTTCAACATTTCCGTTTCCATTTCTGGGGATAGACTGGCCACTAAATATCCATTACAAACCCACAGACTCCCACAGCTGCCTGGACTATAAATCCTCACAACCCACTTCCTGCAAAGACTCCATCCCATTCTCTCATTTCCTCTGTCTCAGTCAAATATGTTCAGTGGAAGCCTACTTCGACAAGGGAACCTCTGACATGTCCACCTTCTTCCTCAACCGAGGATTCCCCAGCTCCGTTGTCAGCAGGGCCCTCAACTAGGTCCGTCACATCTCCTGCACTTCTGCCCTCACTCCTTTTCTTCCCTACCGCAACGGGATAAGGTTCCTCTTATCCTTACCTACCATCCCACTGGCATCCACATCCAGAAGATCATCAGACGCCATTTCCACCACTTTCAATGAGATGCCACCAGCAGATACATATTCCCCTCCCCTCCCATATCTGCCTTCTGCAGGGACCATTCCCTCTGGAACACCCTGGTCCCCACTTCCTTCACCCCCAACACCTCCCCATAGCCCGACGTCACCTTCCCCTGTAACTGGCGAAAGTGCACCACCTGCCCATTTACCCCCAGTATCACCAAACATACCTTCCAGGTGAAGCAACACTTCACCCGCACTTCCCAGAATCTAGGCTACTGCATGCACTGCTCACAATGTGGTTTCCTCTACATTGGGGAAACGAAGTGTAGAGTTGGCGACCGCTTTGGAGAATATCCATGTTCTGCTCGCAAAAAAAAAATCCTGAACTGCCTGTTGACTGCCACTTCAACGCACCACCCTGCTCCCTGGCCAACATCTATCTCTGGCCTGCAGCACTGTTCCAGCGAAACACAACGCAAGTTGGAGGAACAACACCTCATTTTCCACTTGGGGACCCTACAGCCCTCTATTCTCAATATTGAGTTCAATAATTTTAGGGCCTAAACTCTCCCATGTCCCACACCCCACTGCACACACCCGGCCTTGATACCACATACCCTGCCATTACACACTCCCTGGTGTGAGTCACTAACTGTCCCCATTAACAACTACTCACTCTCCCAGCCTGATTGTTAGCAACTCCTTTGTCTGTCCAACTCCTCTCTCTCTCTTTCGGCCCTATTGCATCATTTACTCTCTACCCGAGCCTCTCTCTATTTTTGGCATCTACACTGACATTTTCCCAGCTGCGTTCACTTCTGAGGAAGCGTCACTGGACCCCAAACATTAACTCTGTTTTTTTTCCCTTCACAGATGCTGCCAGACCTGCTGAGCTTTCCCAGAAATTTTGCTTTTGCTCCGAGAATATAATTTGTGGCCTTGTAACATTTAATGGTTTTAGGAGGAGGCTGTCGCACGTTAGAGGTGGGAAATAGTGATCTGCAATATGATCTTTTGGGGTTGGAAACATGCTCTTTTGTCATCTCTGATGTTCAGTAATGTCTAATCGAGGTTTTTCATCGAGCAGAATATTTCTGCAGAATTTATGCCCCGAACATTGCAGTCTACAGACATTGTAGGAACTGCCAATGCTGTGGAATCTGAGATAACAAGGTATAGAGCTGGATGAACACAGCAGGCCAAGCAGGATCAGGGGAGCAGGAAAGCTGACATTTCAGGCCTGGACTCTTCTTCAGAAATGGGGAAGGGAAGGGGATTCTGAAATAAATAGACAAAGAAAGGGAGGGCGAGGTGGATGGAAGATGGATAAATGAGCAGATAGGTGGAGAGGAGACAAACAGGTCAAGGAGGCGGTTATAGAGCCAGAAAAGCGCAGTGTAGGTGAGGAGTTAGGGTAGAGGTTGTTCAGTCAAGGGAAGGTGGACAGGTCAAGGAGACAGGTGAGGCATGTAGGTAGGAGGTGGAGGTGGGAGTTGATGTGTTAGGAGTGGATAGGTGGGAGAAAGGATGGTCAGTTTAAGGAGTCAGGGGAGCTGGGCTGGTTTTGGGATGTAGTTGGGCGCGGGGAGATTTTGAAGCTTTTGAAATCCACATTCATACCACTGGGCTGTAGGGTTCCCAAGCGAAATGTGAGTTCTGCAGCCTTTGGGTGGCATCGTTGTGGCACTGGAGGAGGCCCAGGGCGGACATATCATCCAAGGAGTGGGAGGTGGAGTTGAAGTGGTTTGCGACTGGACGGTGTAGTCATTTGTCATGAACCGAGCGTACATGTTCCACAAAGCGGTATCCAAGACCGTTTCCCTGATGTACAGGAGGCTACATCAGTAACAGTGGACACTATATACAACATTAATAGATGTGCAGGTGAACTTCTGTTTGATGTGGAATGTTTTCTTGGGGCCTGGGATGGGATTGAGCGGGGTGGTGTAGGAGCAGATCTAGCACTCCCTGTGGTTGATGGGAATAGTGCTGGGTGTGGTTGGGCTGGAGGGGAGTGTGGAGCGGATAAGGGAGTCACGGAGAGAGTGATCGCTCTGGAAGGCAGATCAGGGTGGGAAGGGAAAAATGGGGTCAGATTGCAGGTGGCAGAAGTGTCGGAGGATGATGCTGTGGATCCAGAGGTTCGTGGAGTCGTTCATGAGGAGAAGAAGGATTCTCTTTTGGTTGTTATTGTTAGGAGCGGGTGTGAGGGATGAGTTGTGGGAAACATGAGGGATCCAGTCGACGGGGTTTTTGACAACTGTGGAGGGGAAGTTCTGGGTTTTGAAAAAATGAAGATATCTGGGATGTACGGGAGTGGAATGCCTCATTTCAGGAGCAGATGTGACGGAGGCAGAGGAAATGGGAGTGGAGGATGGAATTTCTGCAGGTCAGTGGGTGAGAGGAGGTTTATGCTGTATAGCTGTGGGAGTCAGTCGGCTTGAAATGCGTATCAGTTTCCAGGTGGTAGCCAGAGATGGAAACAGAGAGGTCCAGGAAGGAGTGAGAGGAATCAGAGATGTCCAGGTGAACTTAAGGTTGGAGTAGAAGTTGTTGGTGAAGTGGATTATCTGTTTGAGTTCCTTGTGGGATCACGAGGCAGCACTGATAGTCATCAATGTAACGTGGGAAGAGATGGAGTTTAGGGCCAGTGGAGCTTTGGAAGAGGAATTGTTCCACGTAAGCTAGAAAGAGGCTGGCGTAGCTTAGGCCCATGAGGGTACCCATGGCCACGTGGTTTGTCTGTAGGAAGTGGGAGGAATTGAAGGCAAAGTTGTTAAGTGTGAGGATGAGTTCAGCTAAGTGGATGAGGGTGTCAGTCGAGAGGGACGAGTCGGGCCTGTGGGACAGGAAGAATTGGAGTTTCGTTAGGCCATCTGCAGAGAGAATGCAGGTGTATTCGGGCTGTCCATGCATGGTAAAGATAAGGTGCTAGCGAGTTCTGAGAAGATTTGTAGCTCAGGTTGAGGTTCTTAATGTGAGTTTGCTCGCTGAGCTGGAAGGTTAGTTTTCAGAAGTTTCGTCACCATTCTAGGTAACATCATCAGCGAGCCTCTGATGAAGGGCTGGTGTTATGTCCCGCTTTCTATTTATCTGGTTAGGTTTCCTTGGGTTGGTGATGTCATTTCCTGTGTTGGTGACATCATTTCCTGTTCTTTTTCTCAGGGGATGGTAGATGGGCTCCAAATCAATGTGTTTGTTGATGGAGTTCCGGTTGGAATGCCATGCTTCTAGGAATTCTTGTGCATGTCTCTGTTTGGCTTGTCCTAGGATGGATGTGTTGTCCCAATCAAAGTGCTGTCCTTCCTCATCTGTATGTAAGGATACGAGTTATAGTGGGTCATGTCGTTTTGTGGCTAGTTGATGTTCATGTATCCTGGTGGCTCGCTTTCTGCCAGTTTGTCTAATGTAGTGTTTGTCACAGTTCTTTCAAGGTATTTTGTAGATGACGTTCGTTTTGCTTGTTGTCTGTATAGGGTTTTTTAAGTTCATTAGCTGCTGTTTTAGTGTGTTGGTGAGTTTGTGGGCTACCCTGATGCCAAGAGGTCCGAGTAGTCTGGCAGTCATTTCGGAAATGTCTTTGATGTAGGGGAGAGTGGTTATGGTTTCTGAGCCCGTTTTGTCGGTTGTTTGGGTTTGTTGCTGAGGAATCGGCGGACTGTGTTCATAGGGTACCCATTCTTTTTGAATACGCTGTATAGGCGATTTTCCTCTGCTCTGCGCAGTTCCTCTGTGCTGCAGTGTGTGGTGGCTCGTTGGAATAATGTTCTAATGCAGCTTCGTTTGTGGGTGTTGGGATGGTTGCTCCTGTAGTTCAGTATTTGGTCCGTATGTGTTGTTTTCCTGTAGATGCTGGTTTGAAGTCCCCCATTGGCTGTTTGCTCTACTGTGACATCTAGGAATGGCAGTTTGTTGTTGTTTTCCTCCTCTTTTGTGAATGTTATGGCAGTAAGGGTATTATTGATGTTCTTGAAGGTTTCCTCGAATTTGTTTTGTTTAGTGATGACAAAGGTGTCATCCACGTAGCGGACCCAAAGTTTGGGTTGGATGATTGGCAGAGCTGTTTGTTCGAGTCTCTGCATTACTGCCTCTGCTAAGAACCCTGATATCGGAGATCCCATGGGTGTACCGTTGGTTTGTCTGTAGGTTTTGTTATTGAAAGTGAAGTGGGGGGTGAGGCATAGGTCCACTAGCTTGCTGATGTTGTCCTTGCTGATGAGGTTGGTGGTGTCTGGTGTCTGTGTCTTCGGATCTTCTAATAGTGTAGTCAGTGTTTCTTTGCCCAGGTTGATGTTGATGGATGTGAACAGGGCTGTTACGTCAAAGGAGACCATTATTTCTTCGTCTTCTATCTTGGTGTCTTTGATGGCGTTCAGGAATTCTTGGGTGGAGTGAATGGAGTGGTGGGAGTCTTCTACTAGGTGTTTTAGCCTTTGGTGTAGTTCCTTGGCTGATATGTAGGTTGGTGTTCCAGGTAGCGACACTATGGGCCTGAGGGGGGCTTCTGGTTTGTGAATTTTTGGTAGTCCGTAGAAGCGTGGTGTGTTGGATCCATCTGGTTTCATTTTTTGGAAGTCTCTCTTGTTTAATTCTCCAGATTTTTGAAGTTTTTTGAGGAAGGCTGTGATTCGGTTCTCCAGTTGTGGAGTCGGGTCTATCGCCACCTGTTGGTAAGTGTCGGTATCTGCAAGCAGTGCGTTCGCTTTCTCAATGTAGTCTGTTCGGTTTAAGATGTCTGTCAAGCGTCCTTTGTCTGCAGGTAGGATAAAGGTCTTTTTATCTTTTTTGAGTCCTTTTAGGGCTTTCCTTTCTTGTGTATTGAGTGTGTGTCCTTCCTTTTTCGTGCTTAGTGTTGGTGCGACTGTCTGACTGATGGTTTGCTGGATTTCTTCTGTGAGTTTGTTGTCTTTCAGTGTTGTTTCTAACGCTGCTGAGAAATCGTTCTTGTCCGCATCCCGGAAGTTGTAATTTAACCCTCTTACTGAGACGGCTTTTTCAGTGTCTGTTAATGGTCGGTCAGATAAGTTTTATATCCATGTTTCTGTGCTGTCTGTGTTGTTATTTTGTGTGAGTTTGTCTAGTTTTTTCGTTCTCTGTGTTTGCCGCTGCCTGATGTCTATGGCTCGTTGTGCTGTGCCTGTCCATTCATGGTCTGTCGCGTTAGTGAGTAAAGTTTTTTGGCGCGAAATTTCCCGGTTGTATGTACGGAGTCTGTTGTGGGCATCATTGATCATTTCTCTAAGCATTCTGCGGCCGTTTTGCTCTGCTATTCTTTTGGCTAGCGGGGTGTTAAGGGGAGGTTTGTATTTGAGATATTCAGGTAGTACCTGTTTCCTTCGGCATTCATGCAGCAAGTACAGCTGTTCGCGGGTGGCACTCTGTCGGATGGCACTGGTTTCCCATCTTCGGGCCAGTTTTAGCGAATTGCGCCCATAGATGCCCATAGGTTTGTAGCTCAGGTTGAGGTCCTGGATGTGAGTTTGCTCGCTGAGCTGGGAGGTTAGTTTTCAGACTTTTCGTCACCATTCTAGGTAACATCTGAAAAGATGTATTTCCAGTTCTCAGTCTAGCCGACATTACCACAATTCCCACATGACCAATTTGGGAATCTCAAGGAGGTGTAAATGTCAGGAGGTCATCCAGGAAACTAAACTGTTTAGAGCATGCTGCAGACTACTGGACTATTAGAGATAGTAGGAGCTGCAGATGCTGGAGAATCCAAGATAATAAAGTGTGGAGCTGGATGGACCCAGCAGGCCAAGCAGCATCTCAGGAGCACAAAAGCTGACGTTTCGGGCCTAGACCCATCATCTGAGATGAAGATGCTATTTGATGAAGGGTCAAGGCTCAAAATGTCAGCTTTTGTGCTCCTGAGATGCTGCTGGGCCTGCTGTGTTCATCCAGCTTCACACTTTATTATAGTGGACTATTAGTTTTTTTTTCCCATGCAGTGTATTTCGATGGCAACTAACTGTGGACAGGACAGACACAAACAACGTGCAACCTGCCTTAGCTGCATTGAATCTTACTTATGTTTCAAGCTTTTGTCAGAAAATATGTTGTTTGCTGTTCCAACTGTTTCAGCTACCTCTGCAGAAATGGACAATACGTGCTGCGACAGTGCGATCCTCTTCCAAATTATTTTCAGTTTTCAGTTCTTCATTCGTTCACTGCACCTAATCACTATAGAGGCCAAACCAACCCTGTGTGAAGAACTGAATATTCTGCTTGCTGCAAATCGCATATTCCAACAGAAATTTAACAGGGATGAGGAATGGCTGTTTCAATAGTTAAGGGTCAGCTGTTGAAAGACTAATGTTTTCGAAGCCGTTTGATATTACTGGGTCAGTTTTTTTTGTAATATGCAAAAAAAATTAATCAGGCCTTTCACAGGCCAACTCAACCTAACGGTAATTAACCAAAATACTACAGATGCGAGAAATCAGAATGTGGGGAAGTTCGGGAAAACAGAAAGTGCTGGAAATACTCAGGCAACGTCTGTGAAGAGACAAAGCTAACATTTCAGGATGCAATCCTTCACCCTGCTTTGGTCCCATATGCATTTTCCAATAAAACAGCCGACCCACCTCAGAGCTCAGTCACTGCAAAAATGAACATGCATCTTTTGTTTTAAGAAAAGGGAACAAGATGTAAGCAATGAGCATCAAACATCATTTTGATAAAGACCATGTGACCAAAGCTTCATCACCAGGGGGTAGCTCATGGTCTAAACAGAGCTCAGTGTGCAGAAGTTATAAAGAGCACAATTCAACTGCTAACCTTGAAGAATAATTTCTACTTTGCAGAAAATATTAAGGTTGTATGGACAGGGAGCCTTGCTGAGGAATTCAGTAATGAGCAGGAACTGGTTGGGGAGCTTTATCAAACGTATTGTGATCAGCTGATTTGATAAATACCATAATTTGCCTTTGTGTACCTGCCATTTGTGTTCTGAAACTGTGCTGATGACTGCCAAACGTGATGCAGCGGAGATTATACAAATACACCCATGTTGGAATTATTGATAAAGTCCCCCATATCAGCTGCCATGGGTCACCTTCACAACTTAAGCAATTAGCTGGTTCCCCTGTTGAACAGGACACATCACATTTGCCACTGCAGCCAAGTTAAATCTTTTAGTGGGGATGTCTGAGCTCAGATTTTTGCAAACATCTATATCATGGGAAACATACATTACTGAAAGCAAGTTTGCATTTCATATTTCCACTTAAGGATTGCAGGAATATCCACTAGTTCCAATAATGAAGGGGAGTAATAGAAACATTCAACTTATAGCATTTATTAGAGTCTCAGAGTCATACAGCACAGAAATAGACCCTTCAGTCCAATTTGTCCGTGCTGACAAAGTTTCCCAAACTGTGCTAATCCCATTTGTTTTTATATCCCTGTAAAGTTTTCCTCTTTGGGTAATTGTCCAAATGTCTTTTAAACTTTGTAATAAGCAGAATTCAGCTGTACATGTATGTGCCACTTCCTCTGGCAGTTCATTCCACATGCGATCCACCCTCTGTGTGAAAATATTGCCCCACAGGTCCCTGCTGCTTCCCTCATGCAAATAATGTGTTTGGGCCTTCAGAAAACATCAGTAAGATTTTGAAAAATATAATTAAATAGGTTATTACTCAAAATTAGAGCTCAGGATTGGGGTTAAACATCAACACTTATTGGAAATTTCTTAAAGGACTTAAATTTGACACCAGGATTAAACAGTTTTGTTTGTGGATGATATGAGGGACTTAAGGGGAGGAAAGAGAGGAGGGGGAGTGGTGATTTTGGTTTGGGATAACATTATGGCTGTACTTAACGAGTACTTAGGGAGGATTCCTGGGAGTTTGACCAAGGAAATTATTTGCGTTGAACTATGAAATAAGAAAGGGATGACCATCTTGTTGGGATTGTACAAAAGCTACACCCAGTAGTCAATGGGAAATTGAGATGAAAATATGTAAGGAGATCTCAGATATCTGTGAGAATAACAGGGTTCTATTGGTTGGGGATTTTAACTTTCCAAACATAGACTGGGCCTGGCACAGTGCTAAGAGGTGGGATGGGAAGGAATTTGTTAAGTGTGTGAAAGAAAACTTTCTTATTCAGTCTGTGGATGTACGTACAAGAGAAGGAGCAAAACTTGACCAGTTGGGAATAAGGCAGGCAAATGATTGAGGTGACAGGAAGGGAGTACTTTGGGGCAAGTGATCATAATTCTATCAGTTTTAAAATAGTTACAGAAAAGGACAGACTGATCAAAAAGTTAAATTGGAAAAAAAAAATTTTCATGGTTTGAGGCAGGAACTTTCAAAAGTTACGAAAACAGAAATTGCTGGTAAAGCTCAGCGGGTGTTGCTGCATCTGTTGAGAGAAATCAGACGCTCATTGGTGACATTTAAGCGACTGGTGGACATGCACATGGACAGCAGTGAATTGAGGGGAATGTAGGTTAGGTTATTTTATTTTGGGATTGGGATTAATCCACAGCACAACATCATGGGCCGAAGGGCCTGTACTGTGCTGTACTTTTCTATGTTCTGTGTTCTATGTTTCAGGTTGATTGAGCCTTCCTGAGCTCTGAGGGAGTGTCAATCGATCCGAAACGCAAACACTGATTTCTCTCCACAGATTCTCCGAGACGGTTCCAGCAATTTCAGCTTTTGTTTCCAATTTAGAGCATCCACAGTTTCTTCCGCGTTTTTACTTTCAAAATTTGACTGGGAGAGATTATTTGCAGGTAAAGATTGGGAATCAGGACTCCTTTAAAAAAGAGATAAGGAGAGTCCAGAGACAGTTTGTTCATGGCAATGTGTAGGGCAGGGCTGGTAGGTGCCGGGAATGCTGAAAATAGAGAAAGTGAGGGTCCGGTTAAGCAAAACGAAGCATATGTTGCGTTGGGATTGAGTGAATCCCTGGACGAGCATAGGGGCAATAAGTGTATATTTAGAACCAAAATCAAGAGTGCATAAAAGGGACATGAAATAGCTTTGGCAAGTACAGTTAAGGAGCATCCAAAGAGATTCTATAACAATAATAAGGGCAAAACAGTAATGAGGGAGATGGTAGAACCCTTTAAAGATCAACAAGGCCGTCTGTGTGTGAAACCGCAGGAGATGGGTGAGACACTAAATGAATATTTCACATCAGTACTTCCCCTGGAGAAAGACATGGGAGCTAGGGAACCTGGGGAAATAAACAGTGATGCCCTGAAAACAGTCCATATTACAGAGGAGGTGCTGGAGGTTTTAAAATGCATAAAGGTGCATAAGTCCCTCTGACCTGATCAGGTGTAACCCAGAGCTTTGTGGGAAGCTCGGGTAAATTACTGGGCCCTTTGCTGAGGTATTTGTATCATCAAAAACCATGTGCAAGGTGCCAGCAGACTGGGGGTTGGCGAACGCGGTGCCATAACTTCAGAAAAGTGGTAAGAAAAAGCCAGGGAACTGTAGACCAGTGAGCCTGACTCCAGTGGTGGATAAGTTGTTGGAGGGGATCCTGAGGGACAGGATTTACAGGTATTTGGAAAGGCAAGCACTGACTACAGATGGTGAACATGGCTTTGTGCATGCGGAATTGTCTGTCACTAACTTGTTTGAGTATTTTTTTAAAGAAGTAATGAAGAAGATTGTTGAAGGTGGAGCAGTGGATGTTGTTTGTATGAACTTGTCAGGCATTCAACAAGGTACTGCACGGGTAGACTGCTAAGCAACGTTTGATTACATGGAAAACGGGGACAGCTAGCCAGTTGGGCACAAAATTGGCTCAAAAGTAGGAGACAGAGGGTGATAGAAGATTCCTTTTCGGACTGAAGGCCTGTGACCAGTGGTGTGCTACAAGGATTAATGCTGGCTCCACTGCTTTCTGTCATTTATGTAAATGGTTTGGATGTGAACACAGGAAGTATGGATAGTAGAAATGTGGACGACACCGAAATTGGAGGTGTAGTGGACAGCGAAGAAGGTTACCTGAGAGTACAACAGGACATTGATCAGCTAGGCCAGTGGGCCAAGGAGTGGCAAATGGAGTTTAATTTAGATAAAGGTGAGGGTCTGCATTTTGGAAAGTCAAATTACAAAAGGGCTTATAAACTTAGCAGTAAGATCCTGGGGAGTGTTGCAGAACAAAGAGACATTGGGGTGCAGGTGCATTGTTCTTTGAAAGTGCAGTCGCAGGTAGATAGGATAGTGAAGAGGGTGTTTGGTGTACTTGCCTTTATTGCTCAGTGCATTGAGCAGAGGAGTTAGAAGGTCACGTTGCAGATGCAGGACATTGATTAGCCTACTTTTGGAATAATGCATCCAATTCTGTTCTCTCTGCTATAGGAAAGATGTGAAACTTGACACGATTCATATTCCTGTCATTACGAGGATTCATTACAAGGATATTGCCAGGTTTGGAGGGTTTGAGCTATCAGGAGGGGCTGGGGCTATTTTCCATGGAATGTCAAAGACTGAGGGGAGAGATTTTTTAAAACATCATGATAGACATGGGGAGGGTGAATAGCCAAGGTCTTTTTCCCAGGGGAGGGCAGTTGAAAACTACAGCACACAGGTTTAGGGTGAGAGGAGAAAGATTTGAAAAAGACCTAAGGGATAATATTTTCACGTAGAGGGTGTTGCATGTATCGAACAAGCTGCCAGAGGAAGTGGTGGAAGTGGGTACAATGACAGTTAAAAGGAATCTGGATGGATATATAAATAGGAAGGTTTAGAGGGATATGGGCCAAATGCTGACAAATCGGACTGGATCAGTTCAGGATATTTGGTTGGCATGGACAATTGGACAAAACGCTCTGTTTCAGTGCTGTACAGCTCAATGACTGCATGAGTACCAGAGACCAAAATCCTCCTCACCACAGTCTTAGGCTGAGGAGTAGGACCTGTCCACTCTGTCCATTTCTTTTCTGTTTCTTCCCTCCTTTTTTTGCTTCTTTCTTCTCAGTAATGTCCTGAATGTCAGGCCTCAGTGTGGATCTGGCAAGGGGATCTGTCGGCTGACATGCCCTCAGCATGGACTTCTGGCCTTGAGGTGATTCCAGAGCAGTCTCCCGGACTCGAGAGGCTCAAAGTGAAGCCTGGCATGGTCAGGTGTCAAAACACAAACTGGAGGCTTGGTGCCAGCGCGAACTGGGTTAAAACGACTGACATTCTGAACTTTACATTTATATTTTAAAATTTATTCCTATGATCTATCATGGTGATTTTTAAAAATTTACTGTTCTTACTTATTCCTCTGATCTATAATCCTGGAACTTTTCTTTCTTTATTTTTCTAATTGTCTTCCTGACCAAGAATTTGTACTTCAGAGTCTTAACCTGGGTACTTCTGGACCTAAAATGGCCCAGTACGTGGCATTTGAGTATTTGTGACAATAAAGCTACTTCTCAGATTCAGTTCTAACATGGCACCTTATATTTGGGGACTATGGCCTCTGGTCCTATAGTCTCCCATGAAGGGAATATCCTTTCAACATTCACCCTGTCAAGCCTCTTAAGAATCCTGTACAATTCAACAAAATCACATCCTCGTTTTTTTTAAAATTCCAGACAGTAGTGTCCCAATCTGTTTCGCCTTTGCTCATAAGGTCATCCCAACACATTGGAGATCATCTAGTGACCCTTCTTTGTGCTGCCTCCAGTAAAATGATATCTTTTAAATAAGGGAGGAAAAACTGCTGACCTCGTCCAAATGTGGTCCCACCAGCACACCTCCCTCATCTTACATTCCATCCCCTTAAAATAAGGGCCAATATTCGATTAGTCTTCATGTTACCTGCTGCATCTGTGTGCTAGCTTCCTGTGTTTTGTGCACAAGGAACTCAATTACCTTTGTTGCAGATTGCTGTTTTTTTTTCATTTGAATAAAACAACTCCTTTATTCGTCTTTCCAAAAATACTAAATTTGCATTTTCCCACATTATACTCCATTTGCTGTTCGTCTACTCAAACAGCAATATTTCATTGTGAACTGTTTGTATCTGTCTCGCAACCCGCCTTTCTACTTATTTTTATGTTTTCTGCACATTTGGCCCAAGTACTCCATTGCTCCAAGTTATTTATATTTGTTGTAAACAGTTGCGGCCCCAGTACTGATCCCTGTGAAACTCCACTGGTCACAGGTCACCAAGTTGAAAAAGAACCTCTAATTCCTGCTCACTGCTTCCCGGCTGTTAGCCAATTCTCCATCCATGTCAACTTATCACCTCCAACACCATGGTTTTTATGGTAAGGCTTAACCTTTTGTGAGGGACCTTGTTGAATGCCTGCTCGAAGTCCAAATACAACACGTACTGGTTCCTCCCTAACTGCTCAGTTCAGCATTCTTCAAAAAACTAATAGTCAGACATGATTTCTCTTTCATGGAGTCATGATGACTCTGTTTAATTAGATTATTGCTTTCCAAATGCACTGTTATTATTTTCTTAATGATTGATCCCAACACCTTTTCAACAATAAATGTTTGGCCTAAAGTTACCTGCCTTTTGCCTCCCTCTCTTTTTGAATAGGGGTGTCACATTGGCAGTTTTCTAGATACTTCCCCAGAATCCAAAGATGAGGAAAACTACAACAGTACACCCACTATTCCTGGAGCTATCTCTTTTATCTGTCCCACCAATGCTTGTGCCAGCAGGAGTTGCCCCACAGCACTGATGTGACAGTCACTGCAAACACCATTATACAACAGTCTTGCACAGAAATTCTTTCAAAGTGCATCAAGGCCAATGTGGCCTTTGCACTGAAGCTTGCATTTTGCAAATGGCATGGGGTCAGTGATGCAAGTGAGTGGACGGGTGTCAGAGGCCATGTTTAATGGAGGCACCTTTCCCACATATTGCAAACAAACTGTTCCAATCCTGGCAGAGCCATTATTTGTTCAACCAGTTTCTCCATCAGCTGCCCCCCCGATAGAGATTTCCTGTGTGGTGCCAAGGTACCTGCCTTGCTCTCTAGGATTATGGCTGTCAATTGCCCCAGATACATGGTTCGTGGAGGTGAGCTCTCAACACAAATTGCTGATAGGAGTTTATATTGAGTGAAGCAGCACTAATTAGATATGAAGTATACTCCATCAGCCCAGAATTTGTCTTCTACTTCAAAAGAATGAAACAAAAGATTGCAATTTAAGTTTTTTTTAATTTGAAACAAATGTAAGAACATCGAAAACATTTACTGAACACTATTTTTAGAAACGAAACTTAGACAAAGAACTCAGATGATTTCCTCTTCTATCTGTGGCTGGTATTGTTGGCATAGCCTCGATGTTGAACCATTTTAGTTTTAAAGTGTTTACGTGTAAATGTCTAATTAGTGAATCCTATGTCGAGCACCAAGTGATTTACAGGAGGAGAAGGAAATAAAATACATACGACCTCTCAAAAATCAAGGCGGTGACCTCCCTAAAGCCCTTCCTCACCAGAGCTCATTGATTGAGATTGGGAAGGAGGCTCGAACATTGCCTGTGGAAGAAAGGAATGCCAGAAATGTTAAAGTGCTTGTTGTTCCTGGTGTTAATTTATACATAGTGCAACTGTGAATCTGACAGAGTCTCAAATATTGTTAAAAAATCCTGATATTTTGCTACTTTGAATGGATTTTTGTTTTGGATCCATTTGAAAAGTGAATATACATAATCAACACTGTCCTGCACGTGAGATGTGATTGCATGAAGATGAAAAGGTCAATGAATGAGTTTCAGAATAGGCTGTTAACCAATAAGACCCACTTGAAACAATGACAGGTCTGAGTAATGGAACATAAGCAGATAAACTAGGAACAACAAGTGTCTTACAGTGTTCATGTCTGAGATGATCTGGTCCCCTGTGCATCTTTTAAATACCTTTTATCCCCAAAATGGTTTGCACTTTACAAATATATATTCTCTTACACACACGCGCACATCTCACAATATAACCATTCAAAATAAATTCATTATAAAGCTGCGCACTAATTAAAGTTTCAAACAAGTGCAATACCACTGGCAATAATAAACAATGCTGTTATTTCTTGCAGTTGCAGTCAGTTAAAAACATTTCAGTGGGTTTTTAATCCAGAATTAGTTAAAACCACCGGAAACAAAAGGTTGGCTGGAGACTTTAAAGGCCGAGCCAAACAGTCCAGCTGAAGTACTCATCACCCCACCTAATGGTCTGGATAAATGGTTAGTTTGTTAGTTTCTTTTTCCCTGAGATGGTATGCACTTTACAGATATATCCTCTCATACACACACTCCCTCACTCTTACACTCTGACAGTTTCATTCACAGTCTCACACTTACACACACAACTTCTCACTCAGCCTGTTATAGTCACTCACACACACTCAGTCAGTCTGACTCACACTTCACACAGCCTCACTCACACTCAGTTTCACTCACAAATAATTGAGTCATTCACACACATGGACTGACTCACTTCCCACACACTCTCACACAGTCTCATTCACACTCAGTCTCAAACAGTATCACAAGCACAATTTCACACACTCTCACTCATACAGTGTCACGCTGACTTTGCAGTTTTACTCAGACAACCTCACAGTCTCACGCACACACATCAGTCTCATACACAGCCTCACTCTGACTTTTTCACTCACACATGGTCTCAGTCTCACACATACAGTCGCATACTGACTTTGCACAGTCTCATTCTCACTTCACACAGTCTCACACACGTACTTTGACTCCCTCCCCCACAGACACTCACATTGTGTCACACGCACAAACTCAGGCTCAATCACACACATGCTCAATCTTGACTCTCACTCACCAACTCAGTCTCACTCACACAGGCTGTCTCTGACACCTTAGTCAGTCTCATTTTGAGTGCGCAGTCTCACTCGCACGCAGCCTCACCCAGAGGTTCACACACACAGTATCACCTGGCTTCCCACAATTTCAGTCTCACACACATTGCCTCTCACACTCACATAGTCTCACTCATACACAATCTCACTGAGTTCACAGTCTCAGTCACACATGGTCTTGTTCAAACTCACTCAATTACACATGCTCTCTCACTCATACATTCTCACACAATCTTATTCAGAGTCCCACCCACACACAGCCCCACCCACACACAGCCCCACTCAGACTCTCTCACCTCACACACACACATTCTTAGTCACACTCTCACAAATGCATGGTCTCATTCACATACAAATCCCTAGTCTCTCTCTCTCTCAATCTAACTCTGACTCTCTCTCTCACAGTCTCACTCACACATATGGTCTCACTCACGCACATGCTTTCACTCACAGTCTCACTGACTTCATACAGTCCCACTCTCTCACAACGAAACTCTCAGTATCACTCACGCACAGTCTCATACTGACTGTCATTCAGTCTGACTCACACACGGTCTTGCTCTAACTTCACACAGTCTCACTCTTACACATCAGCTCACTCTGACTCGCACTCACACGGTCTCACTAATGCATACCGTCTCACTCTGACATTCCACAGTCTCACACACTCACTCACACACAGTTTCACTCACTCTCACTGACTTGGCGCTCACTCACACACATGGTTTGACTGGTACTCTCACAATCACACTCACATAATCTCACTCTCACACACTTGGTCTCACTCACGTAACCCGTATAATAATTTTATATTAAATTTCTGTAAAATTGAACATTAAGTTAAAAACAGTTAATGTCTCAAACAAGTGCAATATCACTGGCAGTAATAAACAACTCTATTATTTCTTGTAGTTACCCTTTGTTGAAGTCATATCAATGGCATTCTCTCCAAATTAGTTTAAACCACTGGAGAAATAAAAATATTGAAGGCAGGAATGGAGTGCTGAAAAGTTTAAAGGCTAAACCAAGCACTTCAGTTGAAGTATTCATCATCCTGCCATTGGCTGAACAAATGGCTGGTTTGCTTTTTAACCAAACAACCATTGAGGAACCCAGGCAACTTCAATCACAATTGGTGAACAAGATTGATACGTAAAAGATTATTTTTCTCATCCAACCAATTGATACATGACTGTGATGTTTATAGAAGACAGGTGGCAGGGTTCAATTCTCCAGCCTTCCAGAAAAAATAGCTGATGTGCAAGATGTTTGAAAAGGACAAACAAGCACTGGACTCAAAACTTAATGTTAAGCAATTGTCTGAAGTCAAGACACTCTATCCAAATTGTCCAATAATTTAAAGTAGAAAACTGCCAAAGTAATTTATTCATATATTGCAGGGTTTTTGATACTAAGCAGAGATTTTAGATCCAACAGAGTCCCATGAAACATTATGTTCCTTACAGCTAAAACTTGCATAGACATGAAGATCTTCTTTCCGTGAATCTCAGGATGAAGTCGTGATTCACTTTCTTGTTCATTGCGTAATACAGGATGGCATCGGCCGGAAGTATGAGCACTGAAAAAGCAGAGGGAGAGCACATTATTATTCACGTGTGTTTTCATCATATTAATTGTGCACAGGTCGAACTGCTTCCTGGGTACGGAAATATCAATGGCTGGGAGGAACAGAATGAATGTACTGCAAGGATTCAGAATGTATTACAAAACACAAGAGAAAATCTTGAGAGTTATACCATCCTTAGGTAAACTCAATAACTGAAAACCATTATATCTGAGACCCATTCTCAGGATGAGCATTGTTGGTCAAGACTAAAATCCATTTCAAACCCCTCACTGTCCAATGGCACATGCCTTCTTCATGGCAGTTTGTACAATTGAGTGGTTTTATTAGGCCATATATGAGGCTGTGAAGAGTCAGCATACAGTAGCCCAGGTAAAGATGTCAGATTTTCCCTACTACAGAACAATGCAAAACCCCAACTGATTCACGAATGACCCAGCAGCTACATGGTCACTTCTGCTGATACCAGCATCAAACACAAAAAGGTGCAGTGTGATCAATGCGAAAACACTGAGAAAAGCTATCCTCTCCTTCAGCATTACATTGGAATCTTGAAACTAACACCACTGAGGGCACCTGAATCAAACACAAGTTAGTGACACAGCCTATGACCATTTTCTGAGGGCAATGATGGACGCAGAATAAATTCCAGCTTTGTCAGTGAGGCTTGCATCCAGGGGATTGATTTTTCTTTACTTTGAAAACTGACAGGGATAGCATGCTGCAAAGGCATTGGGACACTTCATTTTCATAAGGCATTCTGCTTAACACAGCCTGGATGGCATGTTTCAAACCACAGCAGAATTAAACCCATGAGTCCTCGTTTCTACTTTTCACCAGGAAATGGAGGGGGGAGGGTTGATACAGATTAGCAACTTGGCAGCAGTGACCCCACCCATATTTCTGGTCTCTCAGCCACGGGCCAAAACAGGGGAAGAACAGATTAATTTCAGCAACAGAAAATAGTTATTTTGGAATAACCAGTTAAAATAAGAATGAACAAAGCAATGTGAGTAATTCAGGATTTAATGCCACAACCAACTCCTATGTGCATCCTTCACTCAATATTTGAGTAGCTTTGAAAAAGGGCTACTGGACTCGAAACACTAACCCTGATTTCTCTCTACAAGTGCTGTGACACCTGCTGTGCTTTTCCAGCAGTTTCTGATTTCCAGCATTTGCGGTTCTTTGTTCTTTTTTGGCTTTGGGGAATCAGATGGAATAATTTGTTTTTATTAGGTGCAGATATTAGTTGTTTATTGGCTTTATATTCCTCAGAGTTGAATCCTGCTGAACAGGGTTGGATATGTTCAATTGTACAAATTTAGATATGTTCAGCTTTTTGGTGAAATCAGAAGAAAATATCAATTCCCTTGCAGTGGTTATGCCATTCAGAATATGAGTTGCTGTTCTTGCAACCTTCGGGTGGCATCATTGTGGCACTGCAGGAGGCCCATGATGGACATGTCATGTAAAGAATGGGAGGGGGAGTTGAAATGCTTCGCAACTGAGAGGTGCAGTTGTTTACTGCGAACCGAGCGGAGGTGTTCTGCAAAGCGGTCCCCGAGCCTCCGCTTGGTTTCCCCAATGTAGAGGAAGCCACATCGGGTACATTGGATACAGTATACCACCCGAATCAATGTGGACTTCACCAGCTTCAAAATCTCCCCTTCCCCCACCGCATCCCAAAACCAGCCCAGTTCGTCCCCTCCCCTCACTGCATCCCAGAACCAGCCCAGCCTGTCTCTGCCTCCCTAACCTGTTCTTCCTCTCACCCATCCCTTCCTCCCACCACAAGCCACACCTCCATTTCCTACCTACTAACCTCATCCCACCTCCTTGACCTGTCCGTCTTCTCTGGACTGACCTATCCCCTCCCTACCTCCCTACCTATACTCTCCTCTCCACCTATCTTCTTTTCTCTCCATCTTCGGTCCACCTCCCCCCTCTCCCTATGTATTCCAGAACCATCACCCCATCCCCGTCTCTTATGAAGGTCTAGGCCCAAAACGTCAGCTCTTGTGCTCTTGAGATGCTGCTTGGCCTGCTGTGTTCATCCAGCTCCACACTTTATTATCTTGGATTCTCCAGCATCTGCAGTTCCCATTATCTCTAACTTAAATTGAAGCAATTTTCACTGCTCACCTTTATTTGATTCAATGATCTGTGCGAGATCAAAGTCCTGAGTACGCTCGGGTTCAAATTTGAGCACGGTCATGGCTTTGTTGAAAATTTCGGAAACCCGATCTTGATTAGTCACCTAATTAAAACAATATTCACTTTTCATTAATGCATTAGACACACACACACACACACACACACACACACACACGAAATACGTAAAGCCTCAATTTCCAAAGGGCTTATAAACATAGCTGTTTTCACCCAGAAGACTAATTGGAACATTACACCGAAATCTGTAAAA